>NW_022995747.1:2113968-2797988 GCF_900245975.1 Drosophila guanche | reverse complement strand
GTGTGTTTTGGTTGGCTTGCGTCCCCCTCCCTTGTTTTTTCTTCACTATCCTGTAAAATTGTTTTCTTCTCTTTTTTTTTTTTTTTTTTTTTTTCTTTTGTTCGTTTTTCTTTCCCCGAGGGTTTATAATTACTTTTTTTTTTTTTTTTTTATGGTTGCACTCGCGCCCCTGTGTTTTTTTTTTTTTCTGGTTTATTTCTTCCTTTTCCCCCCCCCCCCCCCCCCCCTCATTTCATTACATCATTTGTTGGTTTGTTTGTGTTTGTGTTGTTTGTGTTTGTCTTTGGTTTTTGGTTGGAGACTAACACGAGAATTTTACCTGCACAGACAACGACAACGGACTATGCACCCCTCATGCCCATACACACCATGATCGACCAGTCCCAGCCCCAGCCCCAGCAACAGACACAGCCACAGCCACAGGCAACGCCCAGCCATTACCATCAATATCACAGCCTGAGCCAACAAGATCAATACTTCAAAGTGCAGCGCTCCCCGGATGGCAAGCTGAATCTGGTCTTTAACGATACGTTCGTCTCTTTGCAGGGCACAAATCCGGCAACGGTTACGATGCCAGACCAACAGGGGGAAGCCCAAAGGACGCGACAGCCGCCAGAGAATCGTAAGTAGTCCAGTCCACGTGGTCCCCAGTTCAGTTACATTTTATACTCGCCCACGAATATACAATTAACAACTAAATCGATCCCATACTCACACGGCCAACTGCCTTTGGCGCTGCCTAACTTCAGCTATTGTCTTTCCCGATTCAGCAGTCATGCACCAGATGAGGACGCCCGAGCCGCCACTGATCAAGCGGGATATACCGCAGTGCGTCGAGGATCAGGACAATCACAAGTCCAAGTCATTCTGCACCGAAGTGCAGAACTATCCGGATCTGTCGCGCATCAAGGGAAAGCTCTCGCAGAATTTCTCCAATTTCTTCAGTGATCCCGAGCCCGTGCCCATGGACATCAGTTCGCGACTGGGACCCAACGATGAGGTATTTCTGTGCCGTAGCCACCGGAGGTACTTGTACCCCAAGTCGGGCCTGAAATCGGACAACACCTGGCAGTTTATAGTCAACAACGAAGAGTTCAAGCAGGGCATACTCATTGAGGAGTGCGAGTGAGTAGCTGTCAAAACAGCAAGTCCCTTTTCCGATTATGTAAATATGTTGAATGCGCTTTGCAGAAACGAGGACATGCCCTGTGACTACTCCTCGAGCTTCCCGCAGCGTTACAAGCCCATCTGCAAGCAGCACTACGTGATGCGAATGCTGGCCAGTATTCGCAACACGAGCGGCGAGGAGCTGGACGTGGCCCAGGAGTCCTTCAAGATACCCTCCTGCTGCAAGTGTGTGCTCAAAGTTCTCTAAACGAGACCATTCGAGGCGCTCGATGCTGCTCGTAGCTGCGATAATGTGATTTTGAGGTAGGTTCATCATCATTTATTAACTCTCAAACATTGAATTTTTAAACTTGGGCCAAAGACTGCAACAAAACGGACGAACATCTGAGCCTTGGGCACGGCCATCTACTTGATCAACTTGCGCAGGGTATAGCCAACGGCGTAGAATCCCACCAGCTTCAGGGCCATGCCCTTGCTCTCCATCTTCATCATGCTCTTCAGCTTGTCCTGAACATTGCCGAAAACGCGATCCATTTTCACAAACAGCTAAGGGCGGATAAACTTCAAACTTTTGTGCAAAAATAACAAAATTTGTTGGTTCGGTGCGGCGTTTGTTTTACTCGAAACTTGAAGGAGCCAAAAAATATTAGAGACTTTTACGTGTGTGTGTTCCTGCTTGAAACTGATTTTAGAGACTGACGAAGTAATACACATTTTTTGACAGTGCCAAAAGAGAATTGAAAGGCTTGCTGTGTGCGCAGAAGGTTTAAATCCAATTTCTAATTTTCCATTTTGATTTTTCTTTGCAGCACAAAAGTTTCACCCACCACAGAATGGCAGGCCAAACTGTCCCAGGGGTCGTTGTTGTTTTATAATTTGTATTTGAATGCACAAAAAAAGAAACAAAAACCAGCTGATCCAACTGGCAGATAGTCCGATCTAAGTTAAGGCATTTGTAATTTCGTTTCTCATCGAGTCAGTGTAAACATATTCGTGTCATATTTTGCTCCTGTGCCTGGTTTCCTCCTCTGTGCCAGTGTCTAAGCTAAGCTAAGCTGCATGCAATTGCATTATAGTTCTAGAGTACGAAAAAATCGTTTCAAAAATGTATGTTAACAACAACAGAAAATGTATAATAAATGTATGCAAGTACATGACAGCAAAGTAAAGTTCTTTGAACCCGAAACAGAGAGCTTTGTTTACTTACAAACCAATTACTTCATGGCTAGTGTAAGTACATCGCAGGCGGCATGCCACCACACAACATTGCAACAGAGTAAGTCTGGGACTTACATATGTAGAAATCAATAACATTTATTGATTCCACCATTGATTTGCCACCACAAACTATGTCAAAGTTTGCCAGTGGGCGGGCAAAGTGCCACCATTTAATTGCTATTATTAGGGGAATCCTGCCACGAGCGAAACAAGACATTGGGCCATTGCTCAGGGTCATCAATCATGCCCCAGCAAATAGCATGTGGAATTCCATATCAATTAGCAAGTACCTATGTAATACTTAATACTGCATATGGTTTCCCCATTGTAATGTCATTTATTTTCTCATTACGCCACTGGCCATCGGATTGGATTGTGGTCGATTGGCCACCGTTCGTGTGAGGTTTGAACTCACAAAAGAAACTACAGGACACTGTGTACTCCACTGTGAAATGAGGTATACCCTAGAGTGTTGTTGTTCCTGTGGTTATCCCTGCGGAAAATCAATCGACTCACTCCCCTAAGGGGTGTATGCTGGAACGCTACAACAATAGGGACAACATGCAGGACACTCAGACACTGGCAGTGTCTGTATCTGTGTCTGTGTCTGTGCTTTGGCTCGGCTCCCCGTAATTGCCGCGGCACATTTGCATGGCCAAAGGAGTTAATGGGGGTTGCCTGATTTGTTGGTTGTAGTTCTGCTATTGTTGTTATTCGGTTGCTGTTGCTGCTGCTGCTGCTGGTGTCGTATCGGTGCCGACATATAAATACGTTCTGTTGACGACGCCAGTGCTCCAATACACCGGTTGTCGGCAGCTCCGTCCAGTCGCCTGCAGCACTGTCTCCACTTGAGTCGATTTTTGTATACATATAGAGAGCAGTTGCTCCTGGCCTGTGCCTTTGCTTATTTTTGCTTGCATTATGCCAAATTATGCAATGGCCTAAGAGTCACCAAAAGACTGTTTCCACACTGTAAATTCTCACTGAGATGAGCAATGAGCAACATGTGGACAATGTGACGTGTACACAGATTGAATAGTGAGTGTTGCAGTTATCGCTGAGATGCCGCAGAGTGCTTGGAAAAATCACCAGAAAATGCACTTATTATCCGTGAATTGAGTCACTCGAATGGCTCGCAGGGGCACCACGTCAGAGCACACGACCGCTGACGCCATGGATGAGCGCAATCGCATCTGGACCACGGGCAGTCTAAATCATGGCTTCTTTCACGAGAATCTACAGCAGCAGCCACTGCCCCTGCAGAGACAACAGACACCAGGTGAGTCACGTTTGCATTTACTTATAATTTATGTTAATATTTGTTACTTTGATTCGTGTTCAATTAGCCAAGTTATGGTTGAGCATCCGACCGCAGCATTGTGGCTGACTTTAGGTGTCAACTGGCAGACTTCAGACTCTGACGGTTCGCCTGTGGCCAAATAATTGACAGCCAGCCCATTCGGGTGTTCCGATCAGCATCGCCGAGTAGTTCTCGCCCTCCGTGGGCGTCACTGTGATCTCGTCATCATCGATGCCCTTGTCCGTGTATCGGCGAGTAATCATCTCCGATTCGCTAATGTCGCACCTGACTTGTTGCTTGGCCATTTGTTGGGGCTTCCTGGCCAAGTTCTTGCTTCTTAGGTTCCACTCGCCGTTGATCTTTTGCTCTGCGGCTTCCCTGAAGCTTGCATTGCTGCCGCGCACGCTCCTCTTCTCTTTGATTGCTTTCATTGGGGAAATGGCTCTTGCTGAGCTGCCACGCTTGACCCTTTGCTGCAGCTTACTGAAGCAATTGTGCACCAGATAGGGACCCACAATGGTGGCCAAGACCACGAAAACCAGAACGTCACAGATGCTGAGCAGATGCTCAATGCGCTTGATCATGCGACCCTCAAAGCTGGCTGCCTCATTGAAGATCTCCATCAAGTTGTACACATCGTCGGCCATCACGAACACATTTGCCTCCACTTCAGTCGTGTTGAACCACATCTTGGCTGGATCGCTAAAAGCAATTTCTATTTATTTTTGTACTGACAATTTGGGGGCGCCCGAAGGGAACGTACTGATACACAAAGCGTGACAGATAATGACAGGATACTCTGTGTCTGTACTCAGTGGAAACAGTTTTAAAATGGGCCAAACTATCGCTGGACACGCAAAAACTTTGTTTCAGTTCACTGAACTCGGTGTCCCTCTGGGGGCTAAAGTGCACCACGTGACGCGTGCGATTAGGGACACAAAAGGTGCAGGAGACACTCGCTGGCGGTGCCCCCGATCAAGATATGGCCAGTAGCAGTGCCGCAGCTGTGAAAACATGAAGCTCCACGGGGTGGGCAGCGTTGTGACAGCAAAAATATTGACAGCATTAGACTAATTGGCGCCAATAAACACACACATTGCGGGCCCATTAGTGGCCCAAGCCCCCGACAATGTACTTCTTGAACCATTGCAGGTGCTCTGAGCCTATTGTCCGCACCGGTTCGTGCCACAAGCGTTGATGGAAACGGCATGGGCAATGGCCATGCATCGGCATCGGCATCGGCATCGGCATCGGAGAGCAAGCAGCTGCCTTACCAGCGCATAAGCCCAAATCTGATTGGGATTCAATCAAAGTGAGTCTCAGATTGTGGCCTTCATTTACGCACTCTGTAAACTCCATCCCTGCAGATTTCGACGCAGCTACTACCACAAGGTCGTGCTGGGTGCACTGCTGGCACTGGTAATCCTTATGCTCATAGCAATCATAGTTCTAAGCGTATCCAGTGAGTAGTTCTGGCGCTGCCAGCTGCTGCCTGATCTGATCCGCGATTCGCTTTTGCAGTTAAGAAATCGAATCCAATTTGCCGCAGTCGGGAGTGCATCCGCTCAGCGGCCAGCCTCATCTATGCGATGGACGAACAGACTGATCCCTGCGAGGACTTTTACAAATTCACCTGCGGCCGCTGGGCCGAGGAGCATCCGCGGCCGGACTCCGTCACCTCCAACGACTGGTTCCGGGAGCGACAGGCGCACATAATGCGGCTGGTGCGCGAATTTCTGCGCTCAAACATCAGCAGCGAGGAGCCACAGGCCGTGGGCAAGGCCAAGACCATGTACAGGGCCTGCATGGACACCAAGCAGTTGGATGCGCGGAATCTGGAGCCACTGGTCGGGTATCTGCTGCGCTTCCAGCTGCCCCTGCTGCCCACGTCCCTCAATCTGACGCTGGGCAGTGAGTCCAAGTACGCGGCGCAGGCGTCAAATGCCAGCTACAACTGGCTGGAGTCCCTGGTGGCCATCAAGCAGCATCTCAGCATGGATCTGATCATCGGCTTCGATGTGTTTCCCGATCCCTTCAATCGCACCATCAATCGCATAGCGCTGGGCACACCCGAAACAGAGTCAGCGTTCCCATTGTGAGTGTGAATAATGCTGGACCTGAAGCCTCTCTAATCCTTCATTGCAGCAACAACGATGACTCGCACAAGCTGCTGCGCAAGATCCACCGAAAGACCATATTCGCGCAGAACAGCGACGAGGACGACAGCGAGGATGAGCTCGAGAGCGATGAGGAGGAAGCGGCCAAGCAAACGAGCGCTGGCATGTCCGCCTACCTCAACTACGTACGCAAGGTCATTGAGAAGTATTTGCTGTACGTGGATCCCGATGTGAATCAGGAGGAGGCCACGCTGGGCATCTCGCAGCTGGTCAAGCAGGGCGTGAAAGTAGCCAGGAAAATCCACGAGGTGGGAGTGAGACACACAACCAGCAAACGAATTCAAACGAATTCCCATTTTGCAGCTCAAGGAAGAAGCTGAAAACTCTACGAAACCTTCGAAGAACCCAGCAGATGACATCATCTACATGTCGCTGTTGGAGCTGCAGAACCAAACGGACAAGAACATTGCCCCGAGGACGCTGCCCATTTGGCTGCGGTACATGGAGCTCATACTGAGGGGCACGCGGCATGCGGGCAACAGCCACATGAGCACCGATCTGACGATCATCACCAGCCAGGCGGACATCCTGTACCTGCAGAACGTGGTGCAGTATCTGGAGGAGACGCCGGAGTCGCACATTGAGTCCTACCTCTGGCTGAGCACCATCGAGGAGTTGGTGCTGCACACGACCAGCTCCATGCGGCTGCTCCACTCGGAGTACATGCGTCTGGCCATCGGCACGGAGGGCAGCACACCACGATCCCTGTACTGCGCCAATGGTGTGAACAGTCTCTTCGGCATGGCCGTCAGCTATGTCCTGGCGGATGAGGAGTTCACCAGGGAGAAGCTGCCGCGCGTGGAGCGCATGCTGAGCGACATACGGCGAGCCTTCGATCGATTGGTGCGCTCCACGTCCTGGATGGATGCGGCAACCAAGCGAAAGACCATGCAAAAGTCCGCGGAGATGAAGAGCTTCATTGGCTTTCCCTCGTGGCTGAGGAATGGCACGGCGCTGAATGCGTTCTACCGGGGGGCAGAGGTGAATGCCAGCATGCACCTCGAGAATCTCATGGGCTTCGTGCACTGGCAGATGATGGAGAAGCTCAACGAAATGGATAAGCCGGAGCCAATTGGTTGGGCAACCTCGCCCTCCAATGTCAATGCCTTTCACACATTTCAATCGAATGCTATAAGTGAGTGTGGGTGTGGCCAGTGGGAGTGCCAGTTCTGTGGCTAATCCTAATTGTCTTCTTGTAGCGGTTCCCATTGCCATTTTGCAGTATCCTTTTTATGACCTCGGCCTCGAGTAAGTCTGTCCCCCCGAGCACCTCCTCCACTTGCCGCACTCTTGCACAAAGCACTCCGCCTCCTCCTCCTCCTCCTGGTTGCACTTTAATCCTCCTGCTGGTCTTGCTGAACTGAACCCTTGCCGTGTCCTTGTTAGGGCTTTGAATTACGGCTCGATTGGCACCATCCTCGGGCACGAGCTGACCCACGGCTTCGATGACAGCGGGCGGCGCTTCGACCGGGCAGGGAACATGGTCGAGTGGTGGTCCAACCGGACCATCAGCGAGTACATCAACCGCACAGAGTGCTTCGTGGAGCAGTACAGTCGCTACCATCTCGATGACATTGATGAATTTGTGAGTCGATTCTCTGCGTAATTAATGGCTTCATCTAATCATCTTTCCACACCATCCACAGATCGATGGAGAGCTGACGCTGGGCGAGAACATTGCCGACAATGGTGGCATGCGTGAGGCCTTCTACGCCTACCGCCTCTACGTCAAGGAGATGGGCAGGGAGCGCTCGAAGCTGCCGGGGCTGGAGCACTACACACACGAGCAGCTCTTCTTCATTGCATTTGGCAATCTCTGGTGCGAGACGTACACCCCAGCAGCCTCTCGCTACGCACTCAGCGACTCCCATTGCCCCGGCCAGATGCGACTGCGGGGCGTCCTGTCCAACTCGGAGGAGTTTGCGCGGACTTTCAGGTGTAAGCGCGGCACGGCCATGAATCCCCATCAGCCCAAGTGTCGCATATGGTGAAGGGTACACTCGGGGGCACACGCAAACAGGAACAGTCAAGTGATTTTTCTACATCTATGAGCTAAGAATTTAGTTTTTAGATCAATTATACATATACAGGATGTGTCTATTGCACGGTTCCTTGGCCCAAATCCCCGCACATTTATGCTCGTTTTCAACTGATTATCTTTAATATACATTCAATTAAATTTACAAAGATTCGACATTTACAACGACACTTAAAACATTCACACAGAACCTCAGATGGAGTAGGTTTCGGTTCTTTGGTTTGCCTCTTCCCTTTAGAGCTCCGTGCAGTTGCCGCCATTCACATGGAACTCTCGTGGAGCCGGCTCCTCGGCTGTGGCAGCTACCGCAAAACTGTGGTCTCTGCACATGAAAATTGGCTCTAATTGGATGAGAAGAACATACCGAAAGGTGTGGGCAATGTTTATGTTTGATTTAAATGCTCATTACGTACCGCTTGCATAGAATTGGCTCGTAGCTTTCGCCTTGTGCTGATGTATGTGGTGCAGGTGTTCACACGATGCAGGTGGAAGGCCTCTTCGGTTCCTTCGTCAGGGGAGAATGGGGAGAAAAGTTAGCAAATATTTCCTGGGTTTAGGTGGAGAAATTACAAATTGCGGTGCTGCTCATGCGACTGCTTGGCAAATGCGTGCTGCTTGAGTGAGTGTCATGCATACTCGTAGAGGAACAGAATGAAAGGAACAAAAGCTACGGCTACTACGGACATTCCCAGATCAGAGACAGAGACGGAGACAGACGGACGACTGAGAGACAATTAGATGTTGCAAAGAATCACTAGAACAAAATGTACTTAGAGAGAGAGAGAGAGGGGCGGCACCTAATGCGTATTTTAGGTTTCCTGACTAGACCATCACCGTTTCGGCGGTGATGATACTGGAAGGTCATCTCACCGGTTGCTTCGTAGCTGCGTTCGCCGCGACTGCGCAGATACCGGTGCAGACAGCAGCAGCGACGCAGGCCGGGCACACGGTACATTATCTGCAGGAATCCGCCACGAAATCTGGCATTCATGTAGCAATAAATGATGGGATTGTAGCAGCTGTGCGACATGGCCAGCCAGTGGAAGGCCAACCACACGTACGGCAGCGGTTTCCACTTTCCAAACTCCTCGTCATTGAGCAGCAGCTGTCCAAGAGGGATTATTTTTAGATGCATTCAAGAGTTGCCCCAACTTTACGCTCACCTGCAGTATGTTGAACGGCAGCCAGCAGATGGTGAACACAATCACAACCGTCAGCATCATCTTAATCATCTGCAACAAAAACCGAAGCTTACTTCATTTATGTGTGCCACAAGTGCCACAATTACTTTGTCTATTTATAGCACTGCGGTCCCAGTTTCACGCTTTACGACCTTGACCTTATGGCCCTAAGCTATGGCTGTAGCAGAGCCCCCCCCTGTAGGGACAATGACTCGCTTTTATGGCCACTGGCAGCTGCCTTGAGTCTCAGCTAAAAGAGTTGCGGGACCTGAGATTTGGGCAAGTTAATTAAGAATTGTGTGTGCCTCTTCTGGCATACCTTTCTGGAGCATTAAATAAGTTTTTACGTGCTATTTTTTGCTACATTTTTAATCTACATGCACATGACATGAATACTTCAATGTCAGCCTAAAAGTCTGCAACATTTAGCTGCAAAATGCTTCATTTTTCCTGGAAGCGAAGGCACCCCTTTTCGCGCTTTAACCGCACCCAGACACGCACAATACCTATAAAAATGCGTATTGCTTTGCTTCAAAGGGGATTTTGTTGTGCTTTGACAGCTGAAGGTTCCAAGCATATGGTTTAGCTTTAACGAATAGTTTCGCCATAAAAAGTTACCCAGCCGACACAAGAGTTTTGGGTTTTCTTAGGTTTCTGTGCAGATATCATCGAGCTGCAGGAGAATGGCAAATAATTTAGCTCGATGATGAACTCATTGGGCACGTCTCTCACGTGACCACCTGTGCTAGACAAGGCATAAAGGTTTATGGCCCTGAAACGAATGCACGATAAAGTTGTTAAGGCCAGTTTGCCGGTTGCCAGGGATTGGCCATGGATAGACTTGGATGGGAAAGGAGCAATGGCATAAGCGAATCATATGCGAGTGAAACCTTTATTGAAGTCTGATGGGCAATCATGGGCAGCACAATGGAATTGGATTGGATTTCCATGCACATCTCTACGACAGAGCCAAGGGAATTTGTTGCTCAATGTTGCTGGCGGCGATTATGAATTGATTCAATGGCCGCATGAATTCGAATACCAGCGTCAGCAGCAGCTGACAGCTTGCTGGCAGCTTGCTTTTTATGCAGGCCATTTTGATGTTGCTGATTCAGGGGCAGGACTCGCTGCGTCTCCCTACCAACTGCTATTAGCGAGTGCTCAACGAGGCCATTTGATTCGTTTTAATGCCTCGTTAGTTGGCTCACTGGCTGACTGGCTGGCTGAGTGTTAACAATGCAAACATTAAGTATACGCACCGCTGTTCAGGCGTCAAAGCACCAGAGACGCGAGGCAAACAAAGACCAAGAAGCCACCTAAGCGGGTAATGAATGTTTATACAAATACAAACACAAATAGAAATATGTTTTTCTTGACGCCTCCGCTGGAAGCACACAGTCTGTGACCTTTGGCCCCGGCGCATGTGTCCGCTGTGCAGCCAAAAACTTTCCCTCAATCCAGTTGGATATTGTGGGTGGCAGCTGCAACATCATCCAGGGCCCGCCTGCAGCTGGAGGGTGTCCACACGAGACAGGCACCCCCTCAAGCCCATTACTCAGGCAGGCATAAGAGCTGGCTGAAATTTTTGTTGCTGCCTGCGGCTCCAGTCTCATCTTTTTTGTTGGTCTCCGAGCTTTGACAGTCTCACGACTTAATTGGCAGCAGCGTCTGGTTGCCGGCATTAGCCACAATCGTAACACACTTAGCCTTTGCTTGGGTTTGGGTTTTGTTTTGGTTTTGAACCGGTTAGCAGTGGCGGCAGCGGTCGCGCCGCTCCTTCGGTTGCGGTTACAGTTTATGGCTACTACAAGTGTCATGCCCGCCCATCAAAGTTAAAGCCTTACAAAAAAAAAACAGAGCTCCAGTTGTCTAGCACGGAGCAGCACAACCAAAAAGTGAGAGGAGCGAAAGGCTGACAAATGAATTTTGATTCACTCTGTCTCGCAGAGTATTCTCCCCCGAAAGACTGAATGATATTTCGATTTGAATAGAGAAGCCTCTCCCCACTCACCATGATGAGGTGCAAAGCGCCTCAGAGTAATTCAATAATTAAATTTCCTGACACGTTCGCGACTGCCAAATGGCTTCTACAGGCCAAAGCCTCTCCTCTATCCTGTCCTGTCCCCTGCTGACTGTCGTTCGTTTTGTTTAATTAATGAGAGGAGTGCGCCCGAAATTGATTGCTTTTTAAGTGCAAAGAATTTGATTTATATATTTAGGCAGTGGCAGTGGTAGGAGGAGGAGGAGGACAGCCTGTCGAATGCAAAATGTTTATTATGTTGCCGTAACTTTCATTACTCACGAGTACGAGTACGAGTACGAGTCCCATGGTTGTGGTTAAGAGTAAGTAGTTTTATGTTGGCTTTTCGCAAGATTTAATTTCGCTGCCGTTGTTTGCTTTTGCTCTTAGTTTCCCAACAGTGAGAGACAGAGGCCCTAAGCGGTGAGTCCAATCAACAATGGGCGCGGTAAGCGCATTAAACGATTTTGATTGCAACTCTTTGGGCAGGTCTCTCGTAATTTGTATTATTACCCACAGAGCCATACATCTCTGGGGTTTTTTCCGCCCGGGGTTGAGCTGAATGCCATTGAAATGGTGTATAAAAATTGAAAGCAACATTTCATTCACAATTGGAAATCTCTTTTTTGGCGTGGGAGTTGGCCACACAAAAACCAGTTTGCACTCGGCGGGGGGGGACCCCAGTTAATAATTACAACTGGGAACTAGTTCAATCGACAGAGGCATACTCGATTACCCGCTGCTATCTGTTTACAATCTATTAATCAATTCAATTGGCTCATCGCTTAGCGCGTGCCCCGCCGGCTGCTCTGGGATCCCTTGCTCAACTCTGGAGCACCCCGAAGCCACACTTAATTGCCAGACAATTGCGAAAGTGCCAGAGGTGAAGAGGTGAAACAAAGTCTGTGCTCAGCCAACCGCGGCTTAAATTGTTATCCATGAAGTGGGCAAAAATCAAACGGCCCAACTAATCAGCAACTAATTTGCACAGCAATTCGGCAACTCAAAACTTTTGCGGTTTGACTTTCTTTCAAGAAAGTGAAAAATTAATGTGGCGTGGGCGGGACTTCCCCTGCTGGCCAAGTTTCTGACACAGTTTTCAGTTGAAAGTTTTCTCAAGAGAACTCAAAGCAAGGCACAGCATGTGAAAGGTCACAAATGGGAAAATGATTTGTTTTTCCCATTATTTGTTTGGCATTTTTCTCTTGACCAAACATCGATAATGGAAGAAGTTCGTTAAAAGTATCATTAAAATCCAAAAGTCATAAAAAAGCAGCACAATGGAACACGAAACCGTCTAAATGTAGAAGCAAAGCAAATGGACTTTTTCTACGCTGCAATTACAGCCAAGGGCCAAAGTTTAATGTGGGGCCAAGGGCAAGGCATTGACCGACAGAAGCAGCAGCTAATAAGTAAATGGAGAGATGGGAGTGCTACAAAGGGCTGCAAAGATCCCTTTGGGGTAAGCCATATTGGGCGATAAAACCACATCAAGTTCAAAGGCAGAGAAGTGTTTGACGGGTTTTTGATGAATCGCCGTGACGGGAGTCTTTGGAAGTCTGCGGACGGCGTACGTGAGAGGACTTTTACTTTTACGACTGACATACATTACAATTAACACAGTTCGCGGCGGGGCTGTGTGCGTTGTCTGATGAGGTGCGTGAAGGGTCTGCTGTCCGGGAAAGGGCCCACGAAATACGCGCAATTAATTAAAGCGCCCAAAGTGTCATAAACCAGGGGCTCAAGGGGGAGCCAGCCCTGCCCTGGCAGCCCTGCAAGAGCCCCGTCAATTAAATGAAGAAACCGAAACCGTGAAAGTCGAGGACTGGCACTCCATACTCCCCTGTCCCCCCCCCCACCCCCCACCCCCCCCTGTTTTTCCTTTCCTTTTCTTTCCTTTCCACCTCGCTATCGCTGGCTCTCGGCTGACCGCGCGCGCGGAAGTGTTGTGCCTGCGATTTATTGTGGGCGTGTCACTGGCAGCCGGGGGAAAAAATAACACTCAAAAAAAGAAAACCCTCAACGCGGCAGTGGGGGAGTGTAAAGTAAAGGTCATAAAACTGTTCGTTTATGCCGCAGCAAATTCGGATAAGACGGGCAGAGCAAGGGGTCTCACGATAAAAGAATTTCGTGTCCGCGAGTCGAGCCTTGGCCTCGTGTTTACCCTATGGCCGCCGCCGCTTACAAATTGAATTTTAAACATTTTTCTTTTGCACATAAATTGCTTTTTTCTCGCCCTCTTTCGGTTTTATGCACATTTCTGCTGACATGCATATTGAGAGGGTTACTTCCAGATCACTTGCCGGGCAAAGTCTTTTTTTATTCGTGGGAGTTGCCTCGTTAGACGAATCCTTTGGGAGGCGAACATCTCAATGCAAAGGTGACATTGTTATCATCAAAGTTTCACTTGAGTTCTCTCTCCGCACATAATAGATTCTTGAGGTTTCTGTAGCTCTCTGCCAATGTTAAAGCTCTCAAATGCCAAATACATGTTGCCCAATGAAAAATTGGCAGCCCCAAATCCTGTCACAATAGAGGGGGGGGGGAAGATTGTGCTGCTCTGAACCAATTTTTGGGACAATGTTGCGGGCTGCCGAAACTTTACAAATTGCCTCCGCTTGAATGTGGGCGTGTGTGTGTGCTCCGTGTTGGGGCTTTTCCTATATTTGATTTATACTTTGTCCAGGCTACTGTACTGTACTGTTCCTGTCCACCCCTGCGAACCACACCCCCTAACCCTAACCATATGCAAAGCAATGTTTATGGTCTTTTTGGGCTTTTCGTTTTTGCGGACAATGTGCTGGGCGGACAGCACGCTCGAACTTTTACGAGCAGGCACGGAATGGCACGGAGTAGGCTACACACGTGCAACGTGTGGCATGGCAGGTTTAGTGAGTGCATCAACGATATTGTTTCGCTAGCATTTGACGACCAACAATGGACACTTGGGGCAGGGCCACACAAGCAGGTCTGCTACAAGTGCGAGTAGGAGTGATTAGAAAGATGGCAGGAAGGCAGGCAATGCTTCGGATTGGGAATGGGAATGGTATCCATGGACATGCGGCTTTCAATCGGACATTGTGTGGCAGGCAGAGGGCAAAAGACCAACATGACGGATTGCCATTGATTGTGCGAAGTGAGACTCTCCGCCAGCTACAGCTACAGCAAATGGCAGTTGTGTTTGCTGTGAGCCCAGACAGGCGGAAGCAAAATCATATGCCCGTAAAATATGATGCTGAAAACAAAGGCAGCGGCACAAACCGAACCGAACCGAACCAAAGCGAATGATGCTGCCAAAAGCAAGATCAAGACAGTAGGCGGCAGACGGTTAAAGGTACAAACATATGTACACCAGCAGTAAGCAGCAAGAGTAACAGTAACAGTAACACCGAAACAACCCCAATAACAACAAGCACACAAAAGTGAAAGTGACAAAACAGAGAAGAGCCAGAGCAGCGCAAAGCATAGCAGAGCAGAGCCAGATCAGCGCAGAGCAAGAGCAGCGCAAAGCAGAGCAGAGCCAGCGCAGTGCAGAGCCGCGTCGAGCAAAGAGGAATAAGCGCGAACGAGCGGCAAAGAGGAAGAAGCTCAAGCAAGCGGCAATGACAATGCCAATGCTGTGCTGCTGCTGCTGCTGCTGCTGTGGCTGTCCCGTTGCTCTGCCGCTGTATACTTAAGGCATTAAATACATTGTACGAGTACGCCAGAGAGAAAGAAAGACACACAAGCCGAGAGCAGTACGAAAATTAAACAACAAAACAAAAGCAACAGTTTGTTATTAACAAAGTAAAGCGGAAAGATCTGCCAAACAGCTACCAGCATACACTCTACGAGTGTGTATTTAGTATTCCTCTTGCAACTGTCGACTAGAAGTTGCTTGAAAGATAAAAGCCACAGTGGGAGAAAAACTTTCTGCAATTTTGCACACAGCCAGCACAGTGGGTGCTGGGTAAAAGCGCATTGCTACAGATACTAAAAGAGTTTTAAGAGTTTTCACACTCTTTCTATGGCATTCCCACAATTGCGGCATTCGAAAGAAAAACATGCCATTCAAACGTTTCAATTTAATTAAATGGTTGGCCATTGCGGGTTCAGCTGCTGTCCACTGAATGCCACAAAGAAGTGCGAAAATGAGTGGAAAAACTGGGAGCGCAGTTAAAGGATACCAAAATTATGTTCATAATATAAAGAAATTACTTTTTAATTAGTTGCACAGCTTGCACCAAGAACTTTGCCCTAGAAATGCCCAATTATTTGCACTTTCTTTTTGGTTGCGGATAACTGAATTAGATGGAACCTAAGTGATGGCTAAGCGAAAAGGGAAACGAGGTCAGCGGAAAGTGAGTCAAAGAACTTCCCCTCTTTTTTTCCAATTCACTTGACAGCATATACTAGAATAAGGAGCTTAACTGCAAACCATAGAAGATATGTAGAGCTTATGAAAAGCTTTCTCGTTTCGAGCTCCCAACGGAACTTTTATAGAAGTGGAAGGAGCAATTGGATAAATGAATTTGTGCAATATTAAGAAAATGTAAATAAGAAATGTAAGAAAATACCATTGAAAATATACTTTAAAAGTACTCCATCAATGAAAGATGTTTCCCAGATCACAGGAAGTCGTAGCAGATCGAAAGATCGTATGAGAAACGGCATGAAAATAAATGTTTGGCACGACTGAAAGATGTTAGCAAGAGAGAAACTACTTCTGGTATGAGTTCAGTTTGCAAAATTCAAAGAACTGTTTTTGGTTTTTTTTTTTCGTAATTTTGTCACCGTTGTTTTTTTATTATTGAGCATAAAGTACTTATTGTCTAGTATAATTAAAATATATATAGATTTATGTGTATGCATGGAGCATTGTGTCAAGGCCCCGCTTAATCTTCATCTTCTATATCATCATCATCATCATCATCATCATCATCAATTATGATCATCTTCTGTCATCGCTCTTTCGGGCGCCCAAGCGAGATTCCCATCCAAGGAATCCGCACTCGTCGCCCATTAGCTAATAGAATTTTCAGGTCAAAAGTTGAAGAAGTAGATGGATGGAGAGCAGAGTAAAGTGTGAGAGAAAGTGAGAAGTTTGGAAACGTATTATATACAAAAGAACCCCACTGTGCGGGGGTGTGGATCTAGCCCCGTGTTGAGGAAAGATTGTGGCAGTGTGTCGAGGGGACCAGAGGAAGGGACATAAAAGATCGTCACGTTTCGGGTCAAGTCGCAGTGGTTGTGGTGGTGGTTGAATGTTGATATGTCGATGTGTTGGAGATTCATTGTGAGAGTTGGGGGTGTGGGGGCGAGGGGGTGTGGGGGCGTGTCAACGACAGGACTAGTCAGCAGCTTGAGCCGAAGTTGAGTTCGAAGTTCGCATGATTGGTTGGATGGTGAATGCTTAGTATGGGCCGGACTTGCCGGGTGGTCCGTAGTTGCTGGACGGGGCCGAGATGGAGCCACCGCCATCGCCGCCAGAGTAGCCACCATCGCCGCCTCCGCCGGTGGAGTAGCTGCCGCCGCCGCTGCTGCCGGAGATGCCGCCAGAGATGCCACCGCCCGACTCCTTCTGGGTCTTGTACTTGATGAAGTAAACCTCGGGCTTTGAGGGCTGTGTGGGTGCGGGTGTCGGGATGACAATGTCCTGCTGATCCTCGGGCTTCTTCACCAACACGTAGACCAAAGTCTTCTCCTCGTTCTGGGGCTGCAGGGGAATGACTGGCGCCTGGTACGAGGGTGGAGATGGGGCCTTAATGAAGATGATTTTGTAGTGCTTCTGGGACTGGCCAATGGGCAGATTGGGTCGCTGACGCACTTCCTCCTGCTCTGGTGGCGGCACATGCACATAGATGTGCTTCTGCACCAGGGTGGTGCCGCCGCCGCCGCCGCCGCCGCCGCCTCCACCACCGAAACCGCCAATGCTGCCGCCTGCAAAGTGAATTTCAAATAAAATTTAACTCGTGATCGAAGTTGCACCTCTGACGCTCTCACGCACCTCCGCCGAAACCACCGCCGCCTCCTGAGCCGCCACCGAATCCACCTCCGAAGCCGCCGCCGCCGCCGCCAGAGCTGAAGCCACCGCCGCTGGAGCCAAAGCCTCCGCTGGAGCCGCCGCCGAAGCCTCCGCTGGAGCCACCGCCGAAGCCTCCGCTGGAGCCACCGCCGAAGCCACCTCCACCTGAACTACCTCCAAAGCCACCACTGGAGCCGCCGCCTCCGAATCCACCGCCGGAGCCACCACCGCCGCCGGGACGGTTGTAATTGTAGCCAGCCTCAGGGCGGGCCGCGGCCAGGGCCAGACAGGACATAAGAATGAAGGCTTTCATGGCTGCTAAGTCACGGATTGATGGGACGGGACGCGTTGCTTGTGGATTGCACTTGGGGGTACTCGGATTGCCGGATATTCTCTTGCGGTTTCGGATCTAACAACACACGGCACACACTTTGCACTGGCACTATCACAGTAATCCTAGGTCTGTGGTGTGTGTTGTGTGTGCGTGCGTGTGTGTGTGTGTGTGTGTGTGGGTGTGTGTGGTGGAAAAAAAAGACAAGAGTTAGGACGTTTTGCTGCTGCTACACTTGGAGGACTTTGCTGGAGAGCCTCACGTTTTAGTATCCTCGACTTGGTGCTCGGATGCTGCTTATTAGACCAAATCAAATGCTTCACTGACGAACCACTGCAGCCGCATCATCAATTTATACAGAAATCCAGCTAGATGCAGGCTGCCTGCTGGCTGCCACAGAGCGCGGCACACACACACACACACCAACAACACTCAGACATTGGAGATGCGAGAGGGTCGGAGAGGGTCTTTTTGCCATGCTCATGATGATCATCACACGTTGCCGATGATGCGACTTTTGGGGGATCTGCGCATGCGTGGCCAGGCCAATACTGAGACTCTGCTTGTGGCCATCTCTCTCTTTCAGAGTCCGAGTCTCGAGTCTCGAGTCTGTGTCTGGCTTTGGGGTCTCTGTGTGTGTGTAGGCTGCTGGCAAGTGAAACCGAAATTACCGCACAATCAACTTATTACAGCACAGCAACAACTCGAGCTTCCCGTTGTCGGATGTACAGGAGAGTCACCGTCAGACTCTCTCTCTCTCTCTCTCTGTCTCTCTGTGTGTGTCTCTGCTCCAGTCACAGTCTGTATCCCAATGTCGTGCACTTTCGCTCTCTCACCGCTGGGTCTCTGAGGCCTGGGACCTCCGACTTGGCTTGGGTCTCGGCTGCCGCACTTGAGCGTCAGCTGGCCAACGGTGCAGACTCTGTCTTTGGCTTTGGCTTTGGCTTCGAAATTTCTGCATCACGAGCAGCGGTGGAAAGTGAAAATCAAAAGAAAATCCCACTGCTAACAATGGCAATTTGAATAATTTTTCGAGGCTTTTGTGGCCGAGCGTTTGTGTTGTGTGTCTGGGGGGGGCAAGGAATTTCTTCCCCCGAACATATGACAAATGCGAATACGTGCCACGATAGATTACAGACTGACTGAGTGAATGGATGTGTGTGCGTGTTTTACGAGTGTGTGTTGCAAGTGTGCCACTGTGCAAGGCCCAAGCTACAGTTCGAGAGATTTGCCGCAAAGATAATTCACCACAAAAATTGGGTTGGTCGTGTTTGGGGTACAAAAGGCGAAATTGTCAAACGGGATTAGCCTTGGGACTGGCCGCGCGACAAAGTCCAAAGTCTAAGGTCTAAGGCCTTAGCAAATATTTCGCCATGAATCAGAGATTTCATATATTTATTTTGCATTTATACAACTTTTGTCTTATTTATTCTTGCATCATTTTGGCACAAACAACCTTTTAAATGCCCATAACATATATCTTTATTATTCACTCATTTAATTGCTTCAAGTTTAATGCAGTTCCCCCCAGATCGAAGCAAAGTTAACGTTCAATGAACCGAATATAATGGCGAGGAAGGTGTGTGGGAAGGCAAGTGAGAAAAGGGAAAATTGTATAAACACTTTTTCAATTAGTTGGCAATGGGATTTGGGAGATTTTAGGCCCAGCAATTCGTTGAGGTTTTTAATATAATTCAACATAAAACCACGGCAAAGGGTTTGCCCAGCAGTAAGTTTGCATTGGAGGAAGCTGCAAATATCAGTAGCTGACACATTGAAGTCTTTGTTCGAGCTCTTAGCTCTTAGCCCACTCGATTACTCATGTTTGGTGGTGGCTAATGGATGGAGGCTTTCTTTTCAAGCTGGCCAATTACTTGCGAATGGGTATGAATAATCTGGCGGATTATCATGCTTGGGGCTTGTCTAGAGTGGGTCGCCAAATGGCAGAGAAACCCGTTCGTCATTCGGAATCATACAAAAATAATAACAATAAAACGAAAATGCAAAACTGCAGTCAAGCTGTCGGTGGGAAATGGGATACGTTTCCTGCCACCAACAAATGTCCCGTGCAGCGTGCAGATTTCACCTTGAATCTGGCACTCACAGATCGATCTTGTTGCGTAACCAAAGCCCGAGCTTCGGGCCAAAAATTCGTTTTTTTTTTTTCCTTTTTGCGCCTAACGAGCGGCCAACATCGAGCGACTTTTCGTGTATTGACAGACTTGTACAAGTACCACAATAAATTGCTCCACTGCAGGCCATGTGGCAATGTGGCAATGTGGGAAACGGTAAGCACCCGCAAAGCGCTCCTAGAGAGACCAGAGAGACCACAGCCAGGCAGCTCCATTGGGAGCACTGGGAGAATGCAAAACGGAATCCAAGTTCGAGTTCACATCCGAGTGGCGCTCTAAGCGCTTGCCTTGAAGTGCAAATCAAGGCTAAGTTGGCTAATTGTATGCGCTTTCTGTGGCTTTTTGTTCGGCATTTTCCCCACACAACTTCCGAATGCCTTTTGGGGGGGGGGTAAAGCGCCAAACAATCCACTCAACGGGGAGCATGAAATATAAATAAATGGGAAGCAGCTTCCACTCTTTGGGCATCAAATGTAATATCTTTGAGGGCAATAATTATACCGTATTTGCGGTGTGTTTTAAATGGTAAATTGCATTTAATTGTTATGCAAATTGATCGCGCTTTAACCTTCTGCTCCCCGACGGCGCTGAACTTTAATCGAAGAGCTGCCGCCGGGGGGTGGAGGGTGGCAGGGAAGTGCGATGCTTGTTGCATAAACGATGCAATGCGGCTGACTGTGCAACATTTTGCATGACACTGAAAACAACGCACACGCAACGGGAGCAGCTTTAGCTCATCCCCAGGCAACGTGAGGGATTTCGATGGATTGCTGGATGGTGGCTGGTGGCGGGTAGGAAGCTGGCAACGACGACGACAGTTGTTGCTTCCTGCATCTATTGTGGGACTTGGGATGGCTATGGCTGTGGTGGCATCTCCACTGTCTGCCCAGCGCCACTTCCTGCTTGTTAAGCAAACGAAAAGAGAGACAGAGAGACAGAGAGACAGAGAGGCAGACACAGAGACGAGCAACGTGCAAATTTTTGTTTTATTGTTGAAATTTTGCTTGTGGATTGCAGCATGAACGAGCGAGCGAGCCGTTTGACTGCTTTGCTTTTACATTTGACATTTTTGGTGGCACTAGATGTTGCCTCTTGCCGCTTGCTGCTGCTGCTGCTTGTCGATGTTGCCGCTGGCTGGCGCCAATTGCAGCTTCCATCTGTCCAGCGATGCTATCATCGATGGATGGGCCAGATGCATGCAAGATCTCTGGCCAGACATATTATTTATTTTATGTTTGTTTCTCCGATTGTCTTCAATTGAAAATGTTGCTGGCTGCTGGCTGCCTGCCGCCTGTTGCTGCGGTTTTAAATGCTAATTAGTGTCAACGACTTTTTTGTTGCAGATTTAACGGCTGACCATTTGGCCATTTAAACTCCGCAACGACACAGCTAGTTGTCTAAGGTGTCTATGCCCCAGAGCGGAGACCTCCTGGCACCTCTCCCAGACAACCAAAAAATATGCTCAGTCTGTGCTCAAGCCGTTTGTCATTAACCTTCGTTAGCAGCCGACACTTAAAAGTTGTTTTCCTGGGCTCGATAAAGTTATTTCAACTGTAGCATTAGCTTGTGTCCTCAGCAGATGTGGCCCTGCTAGAGGAACCACCGAATTTTGGCTTTAAGTTCGGCTAAAACTCAATCCAGAACCCCAGCAGACCACATTCCGATTCCAGTTTGCAGAACTTTGTTTTCAGTATTTTTTGTACACACTTTTCCGTGGCGAAAAGGAAGGAGCTGTTAACTTAATTGCAGTACGTGTGAAGGAACGAATGAAAGAATGAATGTTAGACCAGGATTCCCTTGAACGCTTCCTTCCTTTCTTCCTTTACATGACACATGGAGGGATGTGCCAGACAGTTGGGTTGGGGCAGCTGTTTGCGCCACTTTTTAATATGCATTCGTCATTGAGTGTTACATTACTCGAATTTGCCCCTCCAGCTTGCCTTTTGCCAGGACCTTTGCTAGCAGACATTAATCATGCGGTTGCAGTGCACCACACGTGCCACATGTGTCTCCGCGAAGTTCACACAAGTTGAAGGCAAGCACTTGGCACTGCAAGAAAGTTGTTGGGCGTTCTGCAGCAGGAGTTGCCACTTCTCAAAGCTGAGGGGGACACTGGCACAGGACACAGTAACTGGCTGCAACAACGGAAACGGGTTACAAACGCCCGGGGCACGCCCCTCGACTGCCAAGAGAGCAAAACTCCAAGCAAATCTGGGTCGATGTTGCCTGCAATTAAACGCATTACGTTGGAGGCGCACATAAATGCGAATGGCTCTATAAAATGAAGGCAGCGACTTGGATTGTTTGGCGTGTTGTGGGGAGTGCTCGCGCAGCATGTCGTATGCGTAATTTAACAAATGAAGTGCAATTCGAGGCGCCTCTCGTGTCTCGCAGCGAAAACGTGTGAAAAAGAAACTTTGTGCTGCGCTTCCAATTGTGCTTCAGCCTCTGCTCTTTATGTCTGCCTCGTATCGTTAAAGTTTAGCTAATGAAATCGTAAAAGTCGGCAGCATTGAGCCAGAAACAATCAAGACGAGACGCCGCCCGGATGAAGGACGACCTGTGCATGGATGGACAGATTATGCATTGAATTCCAATGAGCTTTTGCACTCTCACACGGATTTGCATTTGTTGAAATTGTGTTGCAGCGGGAGTCAGGCGGAGTCGCAGATGAAGTTTGAATTTGAAATATTTGTATTTCACAGCACCCAGTGGCAGTTGGTGGGTGTGTGGCGCAGAAGAGAAATCTACCAAATTGGAACTGGGTTTATAATGCCAATCTTTGGCTGTAATCTTTGGGGCAAATCTAGCGCTGGGATTGCGGTCACTGAGGCGTTCGTGCGCCTCTCCAAATGCTGCATGGATGTTGTACATCATTTCAGTGACATCAAAAGAGAGCTATCCCGATATTTGTTTTGCGCACTTCCTGGAGCCCAGCTGCACGAGTCGAAGCCTTTTGCATTTGCATATCTGTCGAAATAAGCCATCAAAGCGTCTGCCGTTCGTTGCTCCATGTGGGCTGGCTCTTGGAACGATGCTTGGACTCGGAGTCGGAGTCGGAGAGCTAGAGTCTCGAATACTTTGGCGCGTTGGCAACTGTGGAAGAAGATAATGCAAATGGTCATTAGGCGCTGAGTTGGATTTGCAACTTTATTGGCCGGCTTATGTAATCGGCGTCTCTGTCTTCAGTGTCTTCTGTGGCTAGAAGAAACCACAATTATTTAAATTGCGCTGTCGAAGACTTAAAGATGCGTGGCCAGTGCCTGGGATTCCTTTTACTTTTGCGGCACACACCACCAAAGAAGACTCTTTCGGGGCCATCTCTGGCGTATCTCTGCGTATCTGTGCATCTTCCCCATTGTTGCGTGTTGCCTTGGCTTCACCCGACTCAAGTGGTCAGTGCATTCGCCATAATCATTCTGTCTCTGATGCGGTGGCTGTTTGGGGCACTCCTTGAACTCCTTGAGGCTTCTGCTTTGTTTTGGATTCCTTTGTTGAAATCATTTCGAGGGCCTTGCACTTGAGTTCCCGCTCTAAATTGCTATTAAATTTCGAATCTGCTTCAGCCCCTGCCCCTGATCTGGAGATCTCCAACAACTTTTGGCACAAATGTAATTGAAGTTGACAGCAGAGCAAAAAGTTGTTGTTGCCATAGAGAGGGGGGAACATGGAATCAAATTTTGCGTAAATGGGTTTCAGTTTTCACACTTTTGAGGGTGCAGACCGGAGAGCTGAGGTCACAAGATTGATGGAGCGTGGCAGGGCGGAAAACACACAGAAAGCGAGTGAGGAAAAAAGCCTTGTTAAAATCAATTAAGGGCAGCCTCAGCACCCGCACTGACAGATCGGACCAAAAACCGAAATGAAAAGTGAAAGAACGGCCCGACAAATGACAGCAAAGAGTCGGAGGCAGCGTTGGGTTTTGTTGTGTAAGAGCCGCCGTCAGGATGCAATCGGAATCAAGTTATGAGAGATGAGAGACTGCATCGGCATTCGCTTCGATTGAAAGTGCAGCCGAGCGGCGCGATAATCAAGCCGATTTATGGCAACGCAGCAAAACGCGTGGCAAAATGCACCAAAAAGGATGCACTCCGAACAGGGTCTCCCCCCCCTCTTCGTCGATTAGGTAAGCGGCCGGGCGAAGCGTAAATTGAGCCAGAGATAAACGAGCAGTGGCCGGACTTCAAACAGATTGAGATTCCCATCGAAACGCTGGCAAGGCGAACTTTACTTTCGCTTTTTGCGGTTTCGCCTGCCGAAGACGTTTTTTGTGCCTGTTTTATTTCTGTTCATGATTCACTTTGCAGTGGCTCAAAATTAATGCCATTCCGACTGGCAGCTGCATTACTCATTTGGACTGGAAAAGGGTGACAGCTGCACTCGGAGCTTCCATATCTACGCTCCTTGGAGGGTGTCCAGATCTAGCTTTCAGTTGAATATCCATCAGTATTGTCTTCACTTTGCACCAGTTGCCAGAGCAGCCCCAGCTCAATCCCCAATTGTTTGATTTGGCTCTGCTGTGTGTGCAAATCTTCATGCAAATGTTGCTGCTGTTTGCCGTATGGGGTCCGGTCTGGTGTTGTCATCGTTTCAGTTGTTAAAGCACTCCGAAACCGCTTCAATTGACAGCGCAAATATTAATGAGCGAACGTGTCCGAGATGTTGACGATGCCCGTCGGGGCGGCCACGATTTGGTATGCAATGTGGTGATAATTGTCCCTTAACCGAAATGACTTCATCGAAAATGCGGAAGACATGATCAATGGGAAGAGATGCACACACAGAGTGCGAAAGAAAGATAAAGATTGCATCACTGTTAAAGGAAAGAGAAAGAAATTTGTGCGTTGCGTATTCTGTGGCAAGGCCACCGAATCATAAAACACCAAATTGCAGGCAATTGAAAACACCTCCAAAGCGATAAGTCCCCAAGGCACTTTGCCACTTTGCCAGCTGGCAGCTCACGCACAGCTGTCCGCTGTCCGCTGTCCGTTGTCCGTTGTCCGTTGATGAGGGACGCACGCCAACGGATGCGCGGCGTGATAAATGTATAAATATTTTGCAAGTTTCTTTCGAGTTGTAGATACATCTACTGAGTGCGCCGCCCCATCACACATCATCATCAACATTGACTGAACGGACAGAGGCTGAGTGGCAGACAGACGGCCAGACGGCCAGACGGCCAGACACACACGCACTTGACACGCGGCTGGCTCGATTAGGGGCTTATGAAAATTGCACGAGGCACGCGGAAAAGGTCACTGGTGGAACTGGTTTCGATCCGCCTAGCTGCCACAGATTCGCGGATTTTCCCGTAGCTGCCACCACGAATCGAAACGAAACCGCAAGCGCTCGCATTAACGAGCTGGCCATTTGTAACCTTGCAGACCTTGCCACAGTTGCAGGCTTGTAAATTTGCAAAGCCACCGCACAGTTCCCCCCCACAGTGCACAGTCTGGTTTTGGCTTGGTCTGGCCAAGGCGAAGGAACCCGCTCAACATTTAACCTTTCGAATGGGGAAACGTGTCAGGAAGTGGCTCTGGCATAACACCAGACCCAAGGCGAGCCTCATTCAAAACACACACAAAATCCAAAGTGCATTCACAAGATACAAGATAAAAGACTAATCGCACAGTTGTGTGAGTTGCATGCAGCCACGACTTTGCCCCGCAGCCAGAAATTGATCAGCAAAGTTATTGCCTCGTCATGGAACCTACTACCAAGAGCATCTAAAAGAGAGTTTCATCAATATTTACAATTGGCTTTGGTGTTTATTGGTTTGGAATGACATCGGAAATGAACTTTAATTGGATTACTCTTGCAGCTGCGATGCCCATAAATATCATTGGTAAAGTAAGCGGTTTAGTCATTCAATTACATTTAATCTTTGAATATCGTTTAACTATGATTAATTGACTATAGTTTTAGTGCTTAAGCGAGTTGTTCTTTAAGTTATAGTCTGGGAAGATCTTCAATTTACTCATGATGAAAGTTTTACCATCGCTTCTGCAATTGTTCTATGGGAGGTCTTCAGACTTGCATAGCTGGTTCTTCAAGTTCTTGCCACAATCTGCGCAATTTCTGGCAATTTGTTGGCGTTGGCCCGAGTCTCTCTCCGCTGCCCCTTTTGGCCACACTTTTTCGATTGTGTTCGCTGGGGAAAAGCTATTAGGCAGTTTCATTTTCCACGCTGGCTGAATGGAAAGGAAAGGGAATGGGAAATGTCAAGATGGGTAAGTGGAAGCCCAAAATGCATGTCCAATGCGGCAGGTCTCCCTGGTCTGACATTAGCATTAGGATTATGTTTGGATTTCGGTCACACATGCACTGCATGCCGCATGTTGCGGCTTATGCAATGTCGTCACGCAGCTATGCTAAATGGTCACATTGTCGAGGCAGTTAGGCGCCGCCCTCTAAGTGCCAACCAAACGCAGCACCCAAATGGTCAGACGTGCAGCAGCAGCTGGAGCATTGTATCTGCATCTGTTTCTTCAGCTTTTGATTAAGCTGAGCCAAAGGCGGAGCAGAGCGACTAAAGTCTATCTGCAGCTCCTGGATGCATCTGCATGGACCACTGTGTCCTCTGTGTGTGTGCACATGCAGAATCGTTGTTTATCTTTTCGGTCAAAAAAAAGGAGAGAAAGTGCTCCTCTTTCACCACTTTCTGCCCCCACAGCTCGGGGGCAGTGGGGTGCGGGTTGTGTTGCTGGAGAAATGGCCAAAAATAAATTTTCCCAGCCAATTTTTTTGTTCGTTATTTTTCTTTTCGTTTCTTTTCGTTTCTTTGATGGTCTTGTGTTAACATCTTTCATTACACAGCGAAAGCAATCCCTTTTCGGACCTTCAGTTGTGGTTTCAATTTACAAACTGTGGAATTTTTGGGTAAGGGGCACAGAAAACTTGAAGTTGACTTAAGCTTAAAGTGGGATTTTAGTTAGTTTATCTATTTAATTCAACAATTACAATAATGCGCTAGTTCTATTGACTCTTGCTGGCAGCCTGGGGGACTCCGCCCGTTGGCAGCACGCGACATTTCCGTAAACGGCAGACAATGGGACAATAGTAGCAAAAGTCGCACACAGCAGACGACACCTTAATAGCACCATAAAACGTGGCAACAATACCCACAAAAGGCACACAAAGACAAGGGGAAGGGAAGGGATAAAGCTGGAAAAGGTCAGGTCGATGATGGCTCCACATTATGCCCGTCATGAGAGCCCCTGGCCCCACACGTTTGGGAATGCTAGATGGTTGTCTGCGGGTGTTCTGGGGTTTGGAGGGAGGTATAATATTTGAAAACGGCAAGCCAGGCTCAGCCGTGGCACATAACGAGAGACTCTGCACTTGGCGCTGGCCACTAATTCACTTCACAGTTTGTAGTTCGGAGTCCACAAGCCAGAGATGCCCCAGCCCACTAAGGCTGCAAATCATTTTGGGCAAGGCTTCGGGGATTGAAGTTGTGCTCGGCACTCTGTGTGGGATGTGAAGTTGCTGGCAGAAAAGAAACAAAACTGGCACACACTCCCATAGGGACACAGATAAGGATTGGGTTGTTCGTTGGTTGCCACTTGGCTATTACGACACTTGTGGCAAGTGTAAGATTTATGCCGCAATTACGGCAAGTGTAAACTAATTACGGGTTTAAAGTGCCAGCCAGCCGGCAAAGGGGAGAGCGAGAGATAATGCCTCGAAGCCAGACAACAAAACAAAGCCAAAGTTGACTTCAGTTCGGCTTCCACTGAGGCACACCAACCTCAAGCCATCAATTGGCTCAGTGGCTATTACAGATTGGCTTATCAATTTGAATTATTTCTGTGTCGAAAGTACTTTTGAGGGCTTCATACTGTCGTGACTGCCATTTCTCGGGTCCAGCCAGTCCACTGGCTACCTGTTGGCCTTCTGCATGCTGTGCCCCGCCGTCTGCTGCCCGATGCTATCATCCAGGAGAAAAAGCGGCGGGGTGTGCGCTTTCAGACAAATAAATGCCCAGCAGCAGCAACAGCAGCAGCAGCAGCAGTCTTTGTCCGCCTCATGGTGTTGTTCACATTTTAATTACAAGTGGCAAAGCTGTGCCCAAAAAGGGGGGCAAGTGCGGTGCCAAGTGGCATTTCGGCTGCCAACATGAAGATCTCCGTGATGCCACGACAAAGCCCGGGGGATAATGTTTCTGGCTCTTGGGTGGAGCTGTTTTAATGCTAATCCATTTCGACTTGCCTGTGTTACAGCACCTGATGCTGTACGAGTCTTTGTTGCAAGTTAATTTGATTTGACGACTGCATAAAGTGCACAAGAAACAATCAAAATTGAGGATAGATCAAAGATTGAACCACAACTTTGAGCCAGTAAATGCATTTAGCTTGTTAGCTGTCTGCCTGGTCTCCATGGCGTCTGCCTGGCGTATACGCAATGTGACATTTGCCACTGATGCGTTCTGGCCAGTGCACAACATGTAAATGGACTTCATTAGACTGGTGGATAGACTGGTTCGCTGCATTGATGTGCTCACTGACCCCGAGTGGAGGCGAACGCCTCTACACCCCTTCCAATTATGCGTGCCCCATGCTGACATCATGCGCGGGGCATCATCTTCATTAGGAGGCGGCTGATCGGTTTTAGTGCGGCGCTGACACGGTTAGCTGGCACGTCGAACTACCTTTCACTTTTGTAGAATAAACTTGTTCGAACTGCACAGCAAAGCAAGCAAAAAGCAGCAGCAACAACACTGCTGAGGAGGCTGCAGAGGGGCAGACAAGATGTTTCTTTATGCAACACAAGAGGCAACAAAGCAACCGTCGCTGCAACAGATGTAACAACAAATGCTCCGACAGCTGTCGGCCAAACAGCAGCTACCGATGCCACACCGGCACACCCCTCAGCCTCTGCACTACCCTCGATGACAGTGATGCACCTCGAGAGGAGAGGGAAGCCGGCAGCATCTCAGACAGTCTTGGAGATTGGTATTCTCCTTGCAAGAACCGCACTGAATTTTATTTACACGTGAACGTGGCAGAGTTCCTTGAGCCTGGGACCCATTAGACTTTCTGTTTAATTTACGAACATTAATTGGGTAATTTATGGCAGGCAAAACTCCTGCTACGTTGTGCCACAATAAACACGGCATTTAGTCTTATTGATTTAAGCAGAAATTACAAGAAACCGAGTGGAAGACACAACCGAAATGAATGGGTCCGGACGGATACATTTTATGGTCGGAGGGCAAACAGAGTTTCGGCTGCAGCGCGGCCCATAAAATCGAATGTAAATGTTAATGTCTTTCTACGTGTTTGCTCAATAATTGATGGACACCAAAGGCAGAGCCACCAGTGAGCAGAAGTGAGCAGACATTATGCAATAAGCTCATTAGGAAATGATTGCACCACAAAACACGCTTCGAATTTGCTGGAATGAATAATGAAGACGAAGGCAAGTCAATACTTGGACATAGATCATCGCAACTTTGCATGGGGAAAGTGCTTAGAATTGTAAAGGAAATTCTAGGAGAAAGTTAAGGCTTGATAGGGTAGTCTTTCCTGCATCTTGGGGCAGATAAAAGTATCAATTAAATGTCGTTTAATTGCCCTAAAAGGTATACTCCAGCGATGCTGCCAGTGCAATGGTTCCATGTTCCATGCATTTCTAATGCATTTTGCAAGCAACAATTTAATTTCCAATTGCAATACAATTTTCCAGCTTATTTGCATTTTCAATTCCCCACATAATCAATGGAAAAAGTGCATCTATCAATACTTAATCGAGCTACCAGAGAGAGAAATGGAGAGAGCTTGGTCCCAGCAGACTGCTAGCAATATTTCAGCCTGAATTTAGCAACAGTTTCTGGAGAATCATTTGGAAATTTGTTGGCCAAACTCCACGCTGCAATTGCAGTTGACGGACTGCAGGGTAGAGGTAGAGGCAGAGGCTAACAAATTGTAGGAAAATAAATCAATGGCATGGAAAGGGCCTACAAGTATCTTGGAGAAAAAGTCTTGGGGCAGAACCGGAATTGCAGAGGGAGAGAGGGGGGGGATGCAAACTGCGAGATAAACAAACGGCAGAAGTGGGGGGTGGGCAGGCGACTAATTGCAGCCTGTTGCTGAAGTTGTTGCTGCTGTGGCAGCTGCTGCAGCTGCTGCATCGGTGAGTTTTATCTTTTAATTTGCCACAAAACGCACAAAGTGCAACCCAGTGTGTGGGTGCATCTTTCCGTGTGTGTGTGAGTTGCAAGGCAGATCCACTGCCCAGGGGCCTGGGAATCCTCTCACTTTTTTTCACATGCACCGCCCATTGTGCCGGTATGGGTGCTGCCAGTGCCTCTGCCGTTGCCGTTGCCGTTGCTGATGATGAAGATCCCAGCTGCCTGCCTCATTGGGTGCCTGATGCTGCTTGCTGGATATGACACAGATTACGTAACACGAAATTAACATTTTAACACAATTCAACAGAAAGAGAAGACTGCGACGCCGACGACGACGACGCTGCGCTGCGCTGCGTTGCAATGTCTGCAGCCGGAGAAATAAAAATGGATGAAAATAAAACGGCAAATGGGAACCAGTTGCGGGACTGCGGGGACTGCGGCACTGTGCGGACTGTGCGGAGTGTCCGCCTCTCTTGTGGACCTGCCCATGTCTGGCGATGGGTCATCAGTCTTTGGTTCGTGGCATGGTCAGCGAGCATTGGGACGGGCTGGGCCATCCACAGGGGGGCTTAGTTATCAGGATGATGACGATGATGCTGCTGCTGCTGCTGCTGCTGATGATGGCCAATACATGAACACTTTCGGGCCATAAGTTACGCCTCTTGCAGTCAATTATGCAATTAACGTTTTACATTCAAACAAGAAGCAAATCGCGTTAACGGCATCCATCGGCATACCCTCAGTGAGCCAAATGAGGCAAAGTTTCCTACAGGCCAACACGTTGACAAAGCAGATGCAGTCGCCAGCTGCCTGGCCAAGCAATGAATGGAGATATGCAGAAAACACAACAAAAACTACTGATACTCAATCCAAAAGTTGCAATCGCCAGCGGCTCTGACAACTGTGAAGTGTCATCGCCCCAGGTCGGCAATAGACTTGCCCTCTCTTTCCCCACCACTTTATACTCATATTGGTGGGTGGGGGGTACAGTGGGGTGTGGTGTGTGCGTTTCCCAGCAATTAGATGGACTGTGATTTGCAACACGTGCAAACGAATTTAGGAAACACTTGACAAATATTGACAAAAGTGCCACACAAAACAGAATACGAAAAGGGAATGCAATTGATGAATGCACGTTTTTTGCAATGATAAATGGAAATTCATTTACGGGCAAACGTTTTGCTGCATAAAGGGAAATGTTATGTGCAAAGAAAAATTAAGATTGATGTCTCACTTTTGTGCTTTATTGCACTGTGCTTTGATGATTGAATGAGTGAATTTAGTTGCCCAGTTTGATGGAATAATCTTGCTGCCATGACAACTGAAGTTAGCTTAAGGAATTTCGGTAATTTTTCCTCTCACTTCTAAACTCGTATATCCATCCTCCTCCTGCCTAGCCAATCCACTCATCATGGTTGCGCTTCAGCCAACAATTAATTGGCAGATTACCAAATAATCTTGTAATTTTCAATTGATATTTAACGAGACGACAAAACGACCATTACGACCACGAGGAAGCTCGAACAGTGCAGCGCAAAAATGAGTATTGTCTCTCCCCTAGGGGAGAGCAAGAGAGCACAGCTCCCCCCCTTGCGAAGAGCACTTGTACCGTAATTTGCTAATAATTTCAGCTGGCGATTGGCAGAAATCATGAAGCAACTATAAAGGAGGGCCCGTCGGCTTTTTTGAGGGAAACGTAACAATGCGGTCAATAAGTGCAAGTGAAACGACAATGGAGTGTGCGCCTGAAGCACTGAGCTCAGGGGGAAATGACTCGAATGAACGCTGCCGACGACGGGCCCTCCTTATAGTTGCTCCATGGGCAAAAATAATGTTTGAAAGACACACACGAGGAGGAAACTGTCAACGGCTGCATCAGGGGGAAGGGAGCTGCCGCTTGATAGGCGGGTCGAAGGGAGTTCGGCCGTCTGGCCATGAGCAAATGGGAAATCCAAGTCAGCTAAAATTGTTGCCGGGTTAAGTAACCGAATAACTGTTTGGAGCTGCTACTCGTACTCGTACTTTTTAGGCAACTGCATCGAAGGATGGTCAACCATCACAGGAGGGCGATGAATCGAAAAAATCCAACACAAAATAAATGCTGAAAAGTGAATGGCAGATGAAGCTGCATTCAGTCGTCGCCCGAGGCTCAAATTGGGTAACATTGCACCACGGCAGTGGGCGAAACTGTCAGCCGCTGCAAGATGACGGAGTTCCTGGCTGCTGTCTGCCATCCGTCGGAGTTTTGTCTCTCTCATTTGCGGCCCTGTCTTTGTTCTCCCTCAAATATGGCGATTATAATTACTGCCAGCTGACGGGATATCCACAAGTCGAACATACATGTCGAAGCGGGCGCTTTGATTGCCAACCAAAGAGAGAGGATCGTCGTTCAGGAAAGGTCGTCAGCGACAGCATACAAATTTTAACTCTCTCAGCTGAGCAGCTTTCTTTGCCGTCGTCGTCTGGCAGTGGAATCTCAGCTGCACAATTGGCCACAGGCCGAAGGGGGCTCGTTTGACAACTGGTTACGTGGTCGCCAGTCCACCCGCACCAGCACCAGCACCCGAACCGACCCGCACTCGCACTCATAGTTGCAACTTGCAAGTTGCCAATGATTTCCTGGAAGACCACAAAATGCTGGATGCCATCTTCAGACGCAGCCAAAGTTGAAGACGATGTCGAAGTGGCTGTCTTAGTCGCAGCCTCAGCCTAGGCCTCCAGCTGGCAAGTGGCGGCAACCACGAGCTGTACCGCATAAATCTTTACTCATTTATTTGGTCGAAGCTCTGCCAGTTGCTGCGCATGCGCAGTGTGATTATGTGAGCATTACATGCCATTTGGCACGCTGCCACAGCCAAAGCCAAAGCCTCAGCCTCAGCCTCAGCCCCAGCCCAAACCCAAAAACCAAACCCAAAATCCATGCACAAAACTCGTGGAGGAGCAGGAAGCCAGCCTTGCCACGCTTGCTCCTCATTGACCCCAGAAATGGAAGAATTAAAATGCAAAATCAATTTGAAGATTGCTGCTTCGACAGCTGTCGTCGCGTCGTGTGGCACGGCTCGAATGGATGCCGCGCCAGTGGCAAGGTGCTGCTGTTGGGGTTAAACTTTAAAGTAAACAAAAAATGCTTAAAGAAGATGCCTCGAATCGATTGAGACTCTTTGTTACAACTTATGCAACGATTGGATGAGCCCCAGAGAGAGAGAGAGAAAAAGAAATTCAAAATAAAGTTGTAAAATCTGAAATCATAATCAAAAAACTTTATTCAATTTTTTCCAGCAGATTAATTCCTTTGAAATGCACGAAGCAACTTTAAAACTCATCCTTTTCTGCAGATTCAAACACCTAGAATTCCTTTTGAGTTTCCTCTTGGATTTGCAATTCAATCAGGAATCATCAGAATGTCCGAACAATGCCCAGTTGCATGCGGCAACACGTTCCACAGCAACACACGGCAAATGGGGAAAACATTTTAGCATATTAAAGGACCCCCTTAAAAGCCAGCACAATAAAGGGAGGAATAGCAAGCAATTGTCTTGTACTTGGGCCAGGCATGCCCAGCCCCAGACGCTCCCAAATGGACAGCCCAAAGGACGCACCAACCATATGCTGGTTCTTGTGCCATTTTATATAATCCCAGCGTCCTAGGGGAACCCACAGGGACTAATGGCTGGGAGCTACCTTTTTGGAGTAAATTAGTTTTTGCGGTTGGCAGATGATTGACTTACCTTACGCTTGGAGCGCGCCATGCGCTGGTCCCGCGAGTTCTCCGCCTCGCCGGGCGGTCGCTTGCCCCACACGGCGATGGCGATGCGCGTGTACGTGAAAATGAGCACCAGCAGCGGCACAACGAACTGCAGCGTGAACAGGGACAGTGTGTAGTAGTACTCATGATCGCTGGATGGCCACATCTCGCGGCAGATGAATCTGAGGTTGGTCCAACGAGAATTCCACCAGGAGAGGCCATAGAACGGAGAGACAAAAGCCAAAAGCATTAGTGTGGGTTGCATGTAGGAATCTGCTGGCTGGCTCTCAACATTCAACTGCCACACAAAGGATGCAGGGACACACGGACACACCCGCATTCATGGCTGAGTGGGCCATTTCAGTTTTATGCTAAGCAATAGCCGAAAAAACATTTGCCCTTCGTTGGAGCTTAACGTGAAGCAACTGCTAAATTTGTTGCAGCGTTTTTATCATACGAAGCTGCAGGGCTGCACTTGAGGGTCCTGCTGCCGGACAATGTGAACAGGTCGAGCACAAGCCCGTCATCGCCGTCGTCCTGTTGTCGCAATTAGACATGACTTTTAGCTGCCATGCAGCCTGCAGATGAGTTTCCTATTTGCATTTACATTATACTTGATCCCAGCTGCCACCATCCAGCTCCTTTCTCTTTGCGAAATTTGTGTGGAGGCGCAGAAGAAGGAGGAAAATGCTTGTAATATTTTTTATTTGCACGCCACTCAAGAGTGAGTGTTTCGAGCAGCTCAAGCGGCAGCAGGAGTTTCTCTTAAAGTTGAAGTCCTTCAAGTATAATGCCCCAAACATCCATTTACGCACGAAGTCATTTCTTTAATGCTACATTTGGCACACACCACACACACACACATGGACAGGAGATGGATGTGCCAAACACAAACACTGGAGAGAGGATGCTGCCTGCCTGCCTGCCCGCTCATTGTTGGTACTTACTTCTCGCATTTCTCGTGCCACACCGATGAGGGTATGACGAGGCGGGAGACAACGGGTATGGGAAATGCGGTGGCAAGTGCAATAAACCAAACGCCGCCAATGATAAATTTAGCATAACTGAAACGAGACACAGACAGAGAAAAACAACATTTTATAAGTGGCTCATAAGTACATTTGATTCGCTCTCTTAAATATTTAAAAACATTTTATGCACACCCAAGCCCCCCGTGCCGCGCTGTCAAATGCCTTTCGTAAATTCTTAAACAGTTTGAAAATTCCCCGGCGCACGTGACGTATGAGCGATGCCGGTGCTGTCTGTCTTTCCGGCAGCTTATCCGCCGCAGTAAGCGTGATAAGCGAGCATTTACGCTGCGGTAGGGTTGTGGCTGCGACGCCGTTGCGTGTGCGTTTACTATATTACAGTCACGTTGAATAATTATCAACCGTATTTACTTTATGAGCCCCGCAAACATTTGCACAACAGGACACTCAACCCCCGCACAGGCACACAGGCACTGGGACTGACGTAGGCCGTGTTGAACCTCCATTAAAAGTCGCCCGGGCGTGAAATACTCACGCCAGAGCTCTTCAGCACTCCGCTGGAGATGGGATGGCAGTGAGAGTGACACCGTCTGATGGTCGAGTGTGAGTGGCAATGGCAATGCCAATGGCAATGCCAATGCCGTATCGTATCCAGTTACCAAGCAAATTGACGTCGGGCAACTCCAGCTTGGGTGTCTTTTGGTTTTTACGCAGCGTCAGGGTCTTGGATTACTATTTAAACCAATTAACACGAGCCGGCGAGCCATTGACGCCGCCACCCTGGAGACCGGCGATTCGGTCAAGTAGACAAAATGCAAATAGCCAAGTGGCCACCACACTTAACGGTGTGCGGGCACGCCAATAAGACGGCAAGACTTGCCTCCACTTGGCTTAAATAGTTGAAGCAAAGTACGAATGAATATAAACTGTAACTAATATGGTCTTAAAATGCAATGTACTTAAGGAAATGTACTCGAATTTGACATTTGATTACGAGCATACCCAAAAATAAACATTCATTTCCCACCAAAAAACGAGGCACTACAAAAGAAAAGTTTTCAATTAATTTAACTGGCAATCAAAGGCGTCTCGTAAATTGTTTACAGCCTGATTTATGCGCTGATACCCAAGCCAAGGCAATAACGATCGTAGTTTGGCATTTAACAGCTTTCCATGTGGGCGTAAATGGGGAAGCCAAAGGAAGGAAAATCATTACTTACCGCTTTGTGATGCGTGGCCTGAGAGGCCACATGATGGCTATGTATCGATCAATGCTGATGGCCACCAGTGTGTAGGCGCTGACGAGCACCGACACCGCCTGCGAGTAGTTGACAAAGTGACAGAGCACAATGCCAAAGGGCCAGTAGTTCAAGATGAACAGCGAGATGAAGGACGAGGGCACACAGAACAGGGACATCAGTATGTCGCCCAGTGCCAGATTCGCTATAAAATAATTCGTAACGGTGCGCATGCGTGGCGTGGACTGAACGATGTAGCAGACGGTGCCATTGCCGATCAGTGCGAAGATGAAGATTGGAATGTACAGCAGGTAGACGGTGCTCTTAAAGTAGTTGCTGGACCACATATCATCCGAGAGGGACTCTGTTTCCTCGCAGCTGAAGTTCATCAGGACCGTGACATTGAGGCGCTCAAAGTCCAGGCCATTGAGCGTGGTCGTTGATGCATAGCTGTAGACCGCCTCCGCATCGCTCACCTCCAGCTCCCCCGAGCCCACAGTGGCATTGTAGAGCAGCGAGGCAGAGTCTGTCAGCGAGAGGGCGGCATCCGGATAGTCATCCTCCTCGTTGCGCAGCAGCGGCTGCTGCGGGGCTATGTAGTAGAGTCGCTCGTCACTGAGCTCACTGCCGGCCGCTGCTCCGCGCTGCCACTGCCACAGCAAGCCATTGTCGAACTCCATTCAAGCGCTTTGTGGGGCACCGCAAACTCTTGAGGCAGCTTCCAGTCGTTGAAAACTTTTGTGTCTCCTTGTGGCTGCTGCTGCTGCTGCTGCTGCTCCTGCGGTTCCTACGGTCTTGTTGTACTCGTCAGCATTCTGGCTCGAAATATTCCACGCTCTTGAAAAGTTTTCCCTCGCCTGCTATCACAGCCAATCTGCAAGCAAAAAGTTTGAGCTGCAATTAGCGGGAATCACAAAAAGTGCTGCACTACATTGCGGCTACTTAATAATTGGCCTAATCTGCTTTGCGCCTAAAAGCATTGCATACTTGCAGGCGGTGGTGGGTATAAGAGTTTTGGGTTTATAATTTGGGGAACTTGTGCATTTTTGTGGCTATTCTTTCGCTCTTTAAGGGAGCCAATAAAAGGACTTACATGAACCAAAGTGTATCCATTCTCACACTCACATTTTGGAGAGAATGAAGAACAATGGAGAACATTTTCTTTGTTTCAAAAGACAATGAAGTAGAGACTCAGGCAGAGCAATGCATTAATAAATGAAGTTTTACTTATTCTAATAGATTATTCCGTATCAATAATTTCCAACAAAGAGTCAGCCTACACCACTCCAACTCTTATTAAGGCAAAGTCAAGTTAATTATATTATTTCTCATAAGATTTCAAGCTGCTCTTTGAAGCCCTGAAAGACAGCCCATTGCAAGCAATTAAAAGTCTACTCGGTAATCGAAAATATTAACAAAACAGCAGGGAGTGTGTGTGCCACTGGGCAATTTAAACTTTTGCCTTTCGATACGTTGACAAAATGGCATCTGGCTTCAGCTCTCATCTCATTTAATTGCATATCATTTGGGTTGAGTTCACTTGGTTTTAATGTCTCCCTGAATGAACTCTGACAACAACTGACAGACTCAGCCAGCCACCCATTACCCATCATCCAGCAGCCAGTTCCAGAGCGGAGTACTGCAAGGGCAGGATAAGGTTATCAAGTGGGTAAATTGCTTATCTCAGCGCAATAATGAGGCCGAGTGCCTGAATATGTTCGTGACTCGTTTGTTGACATTGCTTCACTCTGCCTCTTCCTCGTGCCTTCTGTATTTTTTTCTTATCAATTATCTTGCCACGTTCCTTGGCCCACGCATGTGTGCCAGCGTATCCCGAATCCCATTTGTGCGGATTTGAAAGGTTTGACAGTGGCATCTCAGGCCGTTTCCGGCACGCATTTCAGGAATTTCTGGTTGTATGCAAAACATTTTATCTCAGCTTTCCGATAAGCATGGCAGAAACTTAACAAACAATTTGTTCGAATGAGGAACCATTAGGTGAAGTGTATATTGGATTAGCAATGAAGAGAGCACTGGCACTGAGTGACGCCTTAAAGTGCTCTCTCTGTGTGAGAAAACACAGACTTTAATTTTATTTGTGGACTTCATTAAACATGCGGCAGGCAATCCAAAATTCGCACATATATGAAGCTCGGGTTGGCTGTTGATTAATGAACAGCTCATCAATTTTGTATTTGTATTTACAATGTGCCCTGAATGCCAAAAGCACGCAAAATAATTACAAGCTACCGAGAAGCACTCTTAAATATTCGAACGGTTTCAGCCAATAAAAAACAACAAAAAATACTAAGAAAATGAAAAGGGAAGGAGAGGAGCGGAGAGGAGAGGAGAGGAGAGGCGCCCGCAGGCTGGCGAAGGAACATGAAAATAAAATGCAAAATATTGACAGGAATCACGTACAGAAAAAAAAGTGGAATATATGTGAGCGCCACACAGAAAGCCTAATAACGTCTTAGATATCCAGGACAGGGCGGGAGTGGAATGGAATGAGAGGCAAATCAGATTTTTTGGGCTTAGTTGGCGCGTAATTCTGTTTGGCTGAAAATTCTGTTTGGCTCCCACAACAAAGGCGAACAAAATAAAGCAGGTGGCTGACGAAAGCCTAAATGGTATTTCATAAATTCAATTTACAGAAGAGCTACAGGGGCGAATAGCAAAATGCGACAAAAAGGTACAACAAAATATTTAAGTAGGAGAAAGCTTAGGACTTTCGCAGGGTCGTGCTGAAAAATTTGAAGCATTTGATAATGGAACTCAATAGATTGGGAATCCGTCCATAAATATCATATCTGATGCGGCATTCCATCAGAACCGCATTGACCACTTGTACTATCAGATATTCTAAGTAGTTAGTCCACCTCCAAGCGAGTCTAATCGGTTGATGATAAGTGCCCCCCGATTTTCCCTATAAAAGAACAAGCCATCGACACATTTAGCAATCTGTTTTCGATTCTGAAACCAACATGAAGACCTTTATTCTTTTGGCATTCTGTGCCTTGGCCGGTAAGTCCTTGGACTAAGACTCCTGCTGATTGTTTAACTAACAAATTACGCTTATGTCTGACAGCTTCGGCCTATGCCTTGAATGAGGCTGACCGCGTCAGCGGCGAGAACGGCTGGTACGTTCCCCAGCAGGACGGCAGCTTCGAGTGGGTGGACAAGGACGTCGCAGAGGAGTGGATGGCACAGCAGGAGATCCTCGAGTCTCGTGGCCTGACCACCGTGCCCGTCTCCTTCTACCTGTACACTTCCTCCAACCCCACCAAGGGCCAGAAGATCTCTGCCACCTACAAGTCCATCGACAACTCCAACTTCAACGCCGGCAATCCCACTCGCTTCGTCATCCACGGCTGGACCCAGAGCTACACCGCTGGCATGAACAAGAACATCCGCGCCGCCTGGCTGGGACAGGGAGACTACAACGTCATCGTCGTGGACTGGGCTCGTGCACGTTCCATCGACTACGCCACCTCCGTGATGGCTGTCTCCGCCACCGGCAAGAAGGTGGCCAACATGATCAACTTCCTGAACTCCAACTACGGCATGTCCCTGAACGATCTGTACGTCATTGGACACAGTCTGGGAGCCCACGTGGCTGGCTACGCCGGCAAGAACACCAACGGACAGGTCTACGCCATCATCGGTCTGGACCCCGCACTGCCCCTCTTCAGCTACAACTCCCCCAACAAGCGCTTGAACAGCAATGATGCCTGGTATGTGGAGTCCATCCAGACCAACGGCGGCCAGCTGGGATTCCTGAAGCCCATCGGCAAGGGTGCCTTCTACCCCAACGGCGGCAAGTCGCAGCCCGGCTGCTTCATGGATGTCACCGGTGCCTGCTCCCACGGCCGCTCCACCACCTACTACGCCGAGGCCGTCAGCCAGGACAACTTCGGAACCATCAAGTGCGGCGACTACCAGTCTGCCGTCAATGACCAGTGCGGCAGCACCTACAGCGGTGTCCGCATGGGTGCCGACACCAATGCCTACATGGTTTCCGGTGACTTCTATGTGCCCGTGAACAGCAACTCCCCCTTCGGCATGATTAACTAAACGAACATTAATAAAGAGCCTTAGAACTGAAGACATTTCGCTCGATTCGGGCACAAAGGTTAAACTTTCTGTGGGCCAAACATCTATTAGGATTTCGCTCATAAATTAAGGCGAATATTACAGCCAAAACCTGAGAATTGTATTCCATAAATTCAATTTGAAGGTACACAAATTTAAGGGGAAGGCCTAGGACTTTGTGTACATCTTTTCATTGCCCCACTTTGTTTGGTAAAAATGCTTTTTGGGTTGGCAGAAATGTATCTAGAGTTGGCCACAAAGCGTGGCGCTTCCTAATGCAGTTAGCTAGACTCAATGGCATTGCAGTGGAAGAGCAAGTTGGTATCCAGCTGCTGCCAAATAGCCGGAAAATGGCACACAAAGCTGCGTCCTTTGGGAGGGGAGAGATGGGAGTGCTTTCGCAGCTAAATATTTACACAGCCAAGACCAGAAATAACTTTTGGTGAACTCTTTTTTCCCGTTTACTCGGTTTGTCGGTCTTCACTCATGACTGCTTGAACCTCAAGCCCCAAACCGCATTTATCTCTAGCAATGTCGTCAGAGGCATTTCCACTTTTGCCACTTTTTGCGGCATGTTTGTAATTATAATTAATGAGCAGCCCAACAGGCGCAACAGTCGCAACATCTACATTGTAGTTGGCTCAGAGAGGAGAGCAGGCAGCACCCAGCATTGATGCTTGTGTGTGTGGCAAGTGCTTAGCTCTCCGTCTGTCTTCTACGTCTGCCCGGCAGGCAGTCCTTGTGCCCCAATTAGCTGCCTACATGGCAAGTGCAAAATGTGCGCAAAAGTATGTGCAGCGTTCCACATAAGAGGATAAAGATTGAAGCTCTACTCCAGATAGTTAATCATCTCTAGGAATATATAAATAAATTTACAATTACATTCATGTCATGTTTGACCTTCACCCAGAAAGTATTTCCAACACAAAAGAGCAACAAAATGTATTTGCCTCAAATGCTTATTTATGGGCTCAGGATTTTATTGTGTTTTCTAGGGGGCCCAGGATGAAATTGAATTTTATTGTGGCTCAAATCCCTGTTATGCGTGTGTGGTGGACCCTTGATTTGTGGCTTGAGGTCAAACTCGAACGCAAACGTAGCCAAAAATGTTTCTCTGATCTGTGGCCCACTCGCGATGACATAAGCCGCTGCGAAGTGAATCCGCTTCGCGTGGGGCAAATTGGATATACAAATTGGTCCGTGTTGCCATTTAATTTGCCTAATCAAACGTCGCTGAACGTTTATCAGGCCCCCGGGCACGTGCCACATGAAATGCGACACTTTTCGGAATGCGATTAATTTGAAAATGTTCATTGAATCATTGAATCGACTCCCCAACTCCTTTGTCCTTGTGGTCGGTGCTGTGTCCACAAAGGCAACTCCACTTTGTGGTTTCGCTCCCTGTGCGTGGTCATATTTGCGTTATTAATTGAATTAATCTCACGGCGAGGCAGAAGCTAGAGTCCCGCCTGAAAATATGCAACAGTTTTTGCCTGCTGTTATTTATTTTCAAGCACTCCAATTATCGCGTTGGCTGGGACGGTAACAAAAGTGAGAAATCAATTAATGCCCAGCTGCCAGGTCAAATGTACCGAAGGGCCACTACTATTGTTGAACCCAGCTGCAGGCGCTGTTCCCACCAGAACTTTCCACGACAAGTCGAAGCAGCTCAAAATGCATTCAAGTGTTAAATGAAATGCCCATTTAATGACGCAAACCATTGAGCCCACTCGCCGTGGCTTACATGAGATTACGTTGGTCAGTAGGGCTGCCGACAGATAGGCAAAACTTCTGATTGCGTTCGTTCTTTGTGCGATTGAAGACCCGGGTGCGAATTACCATGGGTCCCCATTTGGGCTAGACACTTGACAGACCCCACCACAATACTAATATTATTCGCGAGTCGTGCGGGAATGAAAGGCAATTGAAAAGGCAATCAATAGATAAATACTCCATCTGATTCGGAGTTCCTGAACGAAAACAAACAACAACTTGCAGCGGGGGTGCTATCAGATGGTCGGCCAGTCCTATTCTAAGTAGTAATGTCCCCCCCCCCAAGTGAGCTTAATCGGACGCAGATAAGTTTTGCCACTGGTTGGCCCTATAAAAGACCGAGGTGTCGACCTATTCGGCAATCAGTTTTCGGTTGAACCAGAACATGAAGACTTTTATTCTTTTGGCACTTTGTGCTCTGACAGCTTCGGCCTATGCCTTGAATGAGGCTGACCGCGTCAATGGCGAGAACGGCTGGTACGTTCCCCAGCTGGATGGCACCTTCGAGTGGGTTGACATGGACGTCGCAGAGGATTGGATGGACAAGCAGGAAGCTTTGGAGTCTCGTGGCCTGACCACCGTGCCCGTCAAGTTCTACCTGTACACCTCCTCCAACCCCACCAAGGGCAAGAAGATCACCGCCACCAAGAAGTCCGTTGATGCCTCCAAGTTCAACGCCGCCCACCCCACCCGTTTCGTCATCCACGGCTGGACCCAGAGCTACACCGCTGGCATGAACAAGAACATCCGCGCCGCCTGGCTGGGACAGGGAGACTACAACGTCATCGTCGTGGACTGGGCTCGTGCACGTTCCGTGGACTACGCCACCTCCGTGATGGCTGTCGCTGCCACTGGCAAGAAGGTCGCCAAGATGATCAACTTCCTGCGCTCCAACTACGGCATGTCTATGGATGACCTCTACGTCATTGGCCACAGCCTGGGCGCCCACGTCGCCGGCTATGCTGGCAAGAACACCGACGAGAAGGTGCACACCATCATCGGTCTGGACCCTGCACTGCCCCTCTTCAACTACAAGAAGCCCAACAAGCGTTTGAACAGCGAAGATGCTCACTATGTGGAGTCCATCCAGACCAACGGTGGCACCCTCGGCTTCCTGAAGCCCATCGGCAAGGGAGCTTTCTACCCCAACGGAGGCAAGACCCAGCCCGGCTGCCCCCTGGACGTTACTGGCGCCTGCTCCCACGGCCGGTCCACCACCTACTACGCCGAGGCCGTCAGCCAGGACAACTTCGGAACCATCAAGTGCCACGACTACGAGGCAGCTGTGTCCAAGGAGTGCGGCAGCACCTACAGCAACGTCCGCATGGGAGCCGACACCAATGCCTACATGGTTTCCGGGGACTTCTATGTGCCCGTGAACAGCAAGGCCCCCTTCGGCATGATTCACTGAACGAACCCCAACCACGAATAAAACCTAAATTCAATCCAACTGAAAATTGTTTCTCAAATATCACTCGGGGCCAGTAGGGGCAGGAATTGCCTTGACAATTCTTCAATGAACTTCCCTATCAGGCCAATCAAGTCATAAACCTTAATGTCGTCCAAAGACCTATCAAGATAAGCCATAAATTGCGCTGAATTTGCTAATAAACAAGTCCTCGTCGTCATTAGTTTATGGCCATTTATGATTGCACTCTGCCACTTCACGTGGATTTCCTAGCTGATTTATCACTTAATGTACAGCAAATGTTCAATTGACTGGCGATTATTGTAGTGAGGTTTTACTGTTTTTGAGGGATTATCTATCAAAAGGATTTCCTAGGCATTCAAGAAAGAAAATTTGTTATGAATTCGACCAATGACTTTGGGATTATCTCGTTTGTTATGAAAGCATATTTGCAATGTAAATACATACATACAAATTATTTTCATGTCCACAATTATTATGCACAAAACAGAAGACTATTTGGAAGGGCTGACAGGCCGAACTTATCGTTCAGCAAAGCTTAAACAGAGAGCCAGCGAGAGCAGCGCTGCTGCTAAGCGTGCACGAACGTGCATGCACGAATAAGGTGGGATGAATAGACGAAAGAACGGCCGCTGCCGCTGCCGCTGTCGCGCGCAAGCTTGTGTACGCATGCTGCACAGCTTCTAGCTGTACAGTTATATTTCAATTTCGCTATTCCCTTTTCAGCGCATCAGGCAAACCTATCGCGGTGCTTCTTTTAGGTCGCTGCTGTGGCCTACCTGCTCCCAGAGCTATCCCTCTCTGTCATTCCTACGCCAGGGTACGTTACACAAAAGCTACACACAAAAGTGCAAAGAAGCAAAGCGTACCGTGGTTCAAGAGACAATGATTATGGGAATACCATATACAGTTCGTTTTTAGTTAAATTTAAAACTCAATATGCGGAGTACATACATACATATAATTCTTTGCAACAATAATAATTATATCATTATAAGGTATGGATTTTATGACTAAATATTGGGCAAATTATTTCATTAAAAGTCAAGTCATGGGATCGATGGATCTGCGTAAGTTGTACAATTGAAGCCAAAATTCCTTTCTTATCCCACTTGCCATGGGTCTTCCCATTCAAGTGCGGGATATTCCTAAATATAAATTATTCTTATCTACCTCGCCGCGCATATGACGGAGCTGTTATCAATGCTAATTTGAATCCGCGTAGGCCCACAATCAGATTGTTGGATCAAAAATAGCTCTAAAGTGTTTACTTGCACTAAAATCCGATAACTAGGGGGTCTATATAAGACTGAGAATGGCCACTGGACAGCACAATTGGTCAAGACCCCAATATGAAACTGTTATTTGTTCTAGCAGCCTTGGTGGCAGCAGGTGAGTTCTCCTCAAATATTAACCTGAAAGTAATTTCCCACAAATAAAAACATTTTGCAGTGAGTGCCCTTCCCGTTGACGATCGTGTCAATGGCGAGAATGGCTGGTTCATCCCCAAGCTCGATGGCAACTTCGAGTGGATGGATATGGCCGATGCCGAGGAGCTGCTCTCTGGCGACGATCAAATGGAGGGTCGCATCAGCACCAACGCAGTCAACTTCTACCTCTACACCAAGTCTAACCCCACCTCTAGGCAGGAAATCAAGTCAGATGCATCCTCCATCAGTGGATCCCACTTCAACAGGAACCATGGCACCCGTTTCGTCATCCACGGCTGGACCCAAAGTGCCCAGGACGACATGAACACCCGCATCACCAAAGCCTGGCTGTCCCGCGGCGACTACAACGTGATTGTTGTGGACTGGGCTCGTGCCCGTTCCGTTGACTACGCTTCCTCCGTGCTGGCTGTTCCTGGTGCCGGTGCTAAGGTCGGAGACATGATCAGGTACCTGAACGAACAGCACGGCATGTCTCTGGACAGTCTGGAGGTCATTGGCCACAGTTTGGGAGCCCATGTCGCTGGCTATGCCGGAAAAACTGTTGGCAGCGGTCGCATCCATGCCATTGTCGGTCTGGACCCCGCCCTGCCCCTCTTCAGCTACGACTCGCCCAACAAGCGTTTGAACAGCAACGATGCCTGGTACGTGGAGTCCATCCAGACCAACGGCGGCACCCTCGGCTTCCTGAAGCCCATCGGCAAAGGTGCCTTCTACCCCAACGGCGGCAAGACTCAGCCCGGCTGCGGTCTTGATCTGACCGGCTCCTGCTCCCACGGCCGTTCCGTCACCTATTACGCTGAGGCCGTCACCCAGGACAACTTTGGATCCATCAAGTGCGGCAACTACGAGGCAGCCGTCAACAACCAGTGCGGCAGCACCTACAGCAGCGTCCGCATGGGTGGCGTCACCAATGCCTACATGGTATCCGGTGACTACTACGTTCCCGTCAACAGTGCAGCTCCATTCGGCAAGGTGAATTGAACCCTATGATCCCCCTCCTATTCCAGCAATAAATTAATAAAAAGTTATAAACAAAAGTATCTAGTTTTTGGCAAATATTTTATCTCGAAAGAGATTTTTGGTTGGGTTATTTTCTCGTAAAAGCAGATCACAGATCTCTTGATGATTTAAATTAAAATAATTATATAAAAGCTGTCCGTAAACAAAGATGTTCTCACCTCAATCAACCCTTCAGCTATTATGATATGAACAAAGAACTAATCAGGGTACTCCACTACTGTTATTATTTTCCCAAAATAATTCAACAATCCATTGATAAATAATGAAATCAAATTTGAATGGTTTTATCATATATGTAGATCTTTTAAGTCCTACGTGTGCTGTACAATCGCAGAGTATTCAAAACGAACGATAATTATGGCCCCATAAGAGTGTTAACGAGAAGGGACGTGTGAGACGCTTCTTACGCGTCACAACGCTTATACCCGGCACTCAGTTAATCGTATTTTCCAATTTATGAGATATTTTAAACAGCAATAAAATAGGTACTTTTTCCCTGCACATTCTGGTTACGCAACTTTGATGGTAACTCTTTTTCTAATACAGAGCGTTAAAACCCGAGTCTTGGTTTTAACTTTTAAAAATTAGCTTTTGGCCACTGTTTCCGCAACTCCTCGCAGCCAGTTCGGAATCAAAATCTCGAAATAAAAAGCCAAGTGCTGCTGGTTCGACCGATTCGGAATTCAAATCAATTTAATCTCTTCTTCTTTTCAATTTCGATATTCACCAATTAAATGCATGTTCTTTCTCTTTCTCTATCGTATTCACATATCACATGTATGTTCTATAGCAACAAGCTTCCGTCAGTATGTCGTAAGTGCAACAATTCCATAGCTTAATGCTACAAATTCATTTTACTAATACAAAATACTAATTGCTTCGGTCCATAATTTGGCTAATTGGCGTAAACAGCAACCAAAACTGGTCATTGGGACAATAGTGCATCTGCACCTCGGCGGTGTTTTGTCAAATTTGAAATAGGCAGGGGCCGAGTGAAGCAGAAGCAGAGTGTGAATGAGAGAATGTAAAAGGAACAATAAAAGCTGCTGGACAGGGTGGGCTAAACCCACAGCAAATTAATTTATTTATTCTGGCTATAATAGTGATCTGATCGGATGCAGATCTGATAGATATGGCCATTCCCTACGGAATGGGGTTTTTAGTTTTCTTTTATCTTCAAAATTGTAGATTTGGTAGGTTTTCGCCCTTTTGCGGGGGCGGAAGGGGGCGTGGCTCATTTTTGAAATACACTGGTTTCAGTGTGAGCATATAGCAGTCTGTATGCAAACTTTGGTGGCTCTAGCTCTTATAGTCTCTGAGAACTAGCCGACAAACAAGACGGACAGACGGACAAACAGACATACATGAATTTATATACTTTATGGGGTCGGAAACGCTTCCTTCTGTGCGTTACATACAATCGTCATTCCCCACAAATACTATATACCCTATTTACTCTTCGAGTACCGGGTATAAAAACCCAAATGTCCCATACTGTTTTGATTTCCTCGCTTATCAGCTACCGAGCTAAGGACATGTACGGTTATCAATACTGTTTTTAATCCAGCTAAAGCCACTATCTGATTGCTGTACAAAAGAGAGTTCTTGAGTGGTTACTTGTATTAAAGGGCGATTAGTTGGGGGCCTATAAAAGGCAGGGAATGGCTTCTGAACACCACAATTGGTTAAGACTCCAATATGAAAGTGTTCTTTGTTCTAGCAGCCTTGTTGGCAGCAGGTGAGTTCCCTTCAAATACTAAACTGAAAGAACTATTTGGCTAATAAAGATATTTTCTCAGTTACTGCCCTGCCCGTTGAGGAGCGCATCAATGGCGAGAATGGCTGGTTCATCCCCAAGGTTGATGGCAGCTTCGAGTGGATGGAGCTGAAGGATGCCGAGGAGCTGCTTTCCCGCGGCGAGCAAATGGAGGGCCGCATCAGCACCAACGCTGTCAAGTTCTACCTCTACACCAGGTCCAACCCCACTGATGGCAAGGAAATCAAGTCCACGGCATCGTCTATCGACGGATCCCACTTCAACAGGGACCATGGCACCCGTTTCGTCATCCACGGCTGGACCCAAAGTGCCCAGGACGACATGAACACCCGCATCACCAAGGCCTGGCTGTCCCGCGGCGACTACAATGTGATTGTTGTGGACTGGGCCCGTGCCCGTTCCGTTGACTACGCTTCCTCCGTGATGGCTGTTTCCGGAGCAGGCAAAAAGGTCGGAGAGATGATCAAGTACCTGAACGAGCATCACGGCATGTCTCTGGACAGTTTGGAGGTCATTGGCCACAGTCTGGGAGCTCAGGTTTCTGGTTATGCTGGCAAGACTGTTGGCAAGGGACGCATTCATTCTATTGTCGGTCTGGACCCTGCCCTGCCCCTCTTCAGCTACAACAAGCCCGACAAGCGTCTCTCCAGCGATGATGCTCACTATGTGGAGTCCATCCAGACCAACGGCGGCAAACTGGGATTCCTCAAGCCCATCGGCAAGGGCGCCTTCTACCCCAATGGTGGCAAGAAGCAGCCAGGATGTGGTGTGGACGTTACTGGCTCTTGTTCCCACGGTCGCTCCGTTCTGTATTACGCTGAGGCCGTCACCCAGGACAACTTCGGAACCATCAAGTGCCACGACTACGAGGCAGCTGTGTCCAAGGAGTGCGGCAGCACCTACAGCAGCGTCCGCATGGGTGCCGTGACCAATGCCTACATGGTCGATGGTGACTTCTATGTGCCCGTGAACAGCAAGGCTCCATTCGGCAAAATCGAATAGAGATCTGTGCCTTCTCGCAACAACAGCAACTAGAGCTAAGCTCCATTCGGTGAGACCGAATAGAGAACTCTGCTCAACCAACCCAATAAATTGTTGAAATATTTTAGATCGCTGCATTTTCACTTTTGCATTTCTGAAAATTTATTCCCAAAAGGTTGAACCTCCAACCCAGCCACTTCTTTTATTAATATACAATTATAATTATTAATATACTCCAGTCTTTCGAATTAAACAATACCTTTTTGAATAGATTGAAACGTAAGCATAATAGAACCCGATGAAATCTTATTACATTTGCGTTCCATTCCATCTTCCTGTTCAATGAAATAGTAGTGAAGTCAGGAGGAATAATGGAATTGAAAACAAAGTTGAATGTGCTCTTACAATTGTAATTAACTATTTTAACGAGTAGAAGAACCCTAAAAATGTACCTTTTATGCGAAAAACGTATCTTTTAGAGGTTGCTCGAAGATGGTCGAAGGCAAGGTCAAGGTCTTCAATATCCTCAAAAATGATGAACACAATTTATATCGTTCTGTAAGTGCTATGACAGTTAGTATACGACTGACTTGACATTATTTAATTGCAAGAAGTGCCAGAAAGCAACGCGATTGGCTCTCAGCTAAAGTTTGCAAGATCGCATGTGGCTGAGCTGTGTCACAGTGACAACAAAATACCTTTGGCTGATGAGTGTAAAGTTGTATAATATGATAAGAAATAGCAAAAAGACATCAGATTAGTGTTCAAGTTCTTTGAAAACAAAACGGTATTGGGCATGTTGGGCTGATCCTTATGAGCTCCAGTCCATACGAAGTGGTGCTTCCTAGCCTCCTAGTTGCCGCATTTTACAAAACTGTGTGGGCCAGCATGCTTTTTCATACATAACATTCATATTCCAGTTGAAAAAAACCTTTGAAAAGGATCTTTCAACAGGATAATGATCAGAAATACTCTGAAAAGATCGGCGTTTTTCGATGTTCAAATCTGAAAGTAATCGACATTTTATAGCGGAATGCCAAATGCATTGTAATAAATGCAATTCCGGCAACCAGAGCAAGCAAAAATGATTGGCTAAAAGCCTATTGAAGCAAGGAAGTAATTAAAGTAATTACAATTTTCTTTCAATTAGTTTTTACCTGGGGACCCCTGAACCCCACCACGTCATATTTTTCAAAGTTCCAAGTAAAAACAAATAGTTTTCAGCAAAGCTGGGGAAATGAGTTGCTATCAAGTGGAGTTCTAATCTTAGTATCTGCCCATTATCTGATCGCTTCAGAAATAAGATTTCTCAAGTGTTTTCCGCTTGGACTCGTTCGATGATTAAAAAGCGATTAGCTTGCACCTATAAAATGACGGAGTGCACCACCTCTCTATACCACAATTTGGTCTAATTCCAGAATGAAAGTGTTACTTGTTCTAGGAGCCTTACTGGCAGCAGGTGGGTGCCATAAATGAATAACCATAGAAGTTGCCTTAATGTGGCATTTTCTTCCAGCGAGTGCCCTGCCCATTGAGGAGCGCATCAATGGCGAGAACGGCTGGTACGTTCCCCAGGTTGATGGCAGCTTCAAGTGGATGGAGCTGAAGGATGTCGAGGAGCTGCTTTCCCGAGGCGAGCAAATGGAGGGCCGCGCCAGGAATGGCGTCCGTTTCTATCTCTACACCAGATCCAACCCCACTGATGGCAAGGAAATCGAGGCTGAGGCCTCCTCCGTTCACGATTCCCACTTCAACAAGGACCACGGCACCCGCTTTGTCATCCATGGATGGAATGGACGCTACACCGACGACATGAACACCCTCATCACCAAGTCCTGGCTGTCGAAGGGCGATTACAACGTGATTGCCGTGAACTGGGACCGTGCACAATCCATTGACTACGCTTCCTCTGTGCTGGCTGTTCCTGCTTCAGGTGAAAAGGTCGGAGAGATGATCAATTATCTGCATGAGCATCACGGCATGTCTCTGGACAGCCTGGAGGTTATTGGACACAGCCTGGGAGCCCATGTTGCTGGCTATGCCGGCAAGAAAGTTGGCGGCGGTCGCATCCACACGATTGTGGGTCTTGACCCTGCTCTGCCTTTGTTCAGCTACAATAAGCCCGACAAACGTCTCTCCCGAGATGATGCCTTCTATGTGGAGTCCATCCAGACCAACGGCGGCAAACTGGGATTCCTCAAGCCCATCGGCAAGGGCACCTTCTACCCCAATGGTGGCAAGAAGCAGCCAGGATGTGGTGTGGATGTGACTGGCTCCTGCTCTCATGGCCGTTCTGTTCTGTATTACGCTGAGGCTGTCACCGAGGACAACTTCGGAACCATCAAGTGCCACGACTACGAGGCAGCTGTGTCCAAGGAGTGCGGCAGCACCTACAGCAGCGTCCGCATGGGTGCCGTGTACAACGCCTACATGGTTGAGGGTGACTTCTATGTGCCCGTGAACAGCAAGGAGCCTTTCGGCAAGATTGAGTAGGAATTCGCACACTCATTGAGTGAATAAAATGGAACAAAGAAACGAACTTGAAGAGTGTCCATGTGTGTACCATCAGTATCTGCATCTAGATACGTGGCTGTGGGGGTTCTAATCAACGTATTTTGCGTACGTCAGAGATTGAGCACAGGGGGGACGAGCCTCACAATCCAACAGTCCACACACTCTAGGAAATTTGGCTCAATGTGGGGAGAGTGTTTGCCGTTTTGAGTTGAAATTGTCCTATTGAGAGTTCCGATCATAAGGACGCAAATAAAAGCCAAGTGGAGACGTGTGCCCTGTGCAAATCTATTTTTCTCTACTTATAAGATTCGATTATGGGCAGGTATTTAATAATGATTTCACAACTAGTAGCCTGACTGATTGATAAGACGTTTGATTGACCGCAAGTGGAAGTGGCGTCATTTGTAACCGAAAGCCTGAAGCGTATCAGGAACGTGAAATACACGAGGCAGAAATAAAACCCTTCACATCGAATCGATCTAGATGGACATTCTACTTAGTGCAAATTGCCAAAAACACATGTTCCCACTCTTCAGGTTCCCCCGTCCAACGAGCGAGCGATCGTTCGAGTCCCTTATCGGTTGGGTGGGTCTATAATGGCGTGAGTGGCCATAGACCATCATCCAGTGTCCGTATCTCGAGTGTCCGCGCTTCAAAGTGTCTGAGATTCAATCTGGCGATACGATTCTGATCCATATAAAGGGAACGCCTGTGTGGCCGCAACTCGTCAGTTGAACCTTTCGTTGCCATGATCATGAAACTGCTTTTGGCTTTGGCTTTCTGCCTTCTGGCAGGTTAGTTAAATCTCTACAAGATCCAAGAACCAATCCAATAAATAAACTGATATTCCCCCCGCCATAGTTAACGCTGTTGAGGTGCGCGAGAATGGAGAGAATGGCTGGTATGTGCCACAGGCTGATGGCACCATGGAGTGGATGGACAGGGATGTGGCCGAGGCCTTCCTGGAGGCTCATGCCGAGAAGGAGGCACGCAACATGCTCAACCCGGTGACCTTCTACCTGTACACCCAATCGAACCGCGGCTGGGCCCAGGAGATCAAGGCCTCCTCGTCGGTGATCTCTTCGTCCTACTTCAACCCGAACAACCCCACACGCTTCACCATCCACGGCTGGTCCTCCAGCGCCGATGAGTTCATCAACTACGGCGTCCGCGATGCCTGGTTCACCCACGGAGACATGAACATGATTGCCGTCGACTGGGGGCGTGCCCGTTCCGTCGATTATGCCTCCTCCGTGCTGGCTGTGCCCGGCGTCGGTGAGCAGGTGGCGAAACTGATCAACTTCATGCGCGACAATCATGGCCTGAACCTCGGCAACACGATGGTCATTGGCCACAGCCTGGGCGCCCATGTGTCCGGCTATGCCGGCAAGAACGTGAGGAACGGACAGCTGCACACCATCATCGGTCTGGACCCGGCCCTGCCCCTCTTCAGCTACGACTCGCCCAACAAGCGTTTGAACAGCAACGATGCCTGGTACGTGGAGTCCATCCAGACCAACGGCGGCCAGCTGGGATTCCTGAAGCCCATCGGCAAGGGCGCCTTCTACCCCAATGGCGGCAAGTCGCAGCCCGGCTGCGGCCTGGACATCACCGGCTCCTGCGCCCACAGCCGCTCCGTGATCTACTACGCTGAGGCTGTCTCCCGGGACAACTTCCCCACCATGCGTTGCGGCAACTACGAGTCGGCAGTGTCCAGCAGCTGCGGCAGCTCCTACAGCTCCGTGAGGATGGGCGCCACGACCAATGCCTACATGGTGTCCGGCGACTATTATGTTCCCGTGCGCAGCGATGCTCCCTATGGCATGGGCAACTAACTCGATTTGCAATCAACCAATAAACTAAGCAAAAGCTCAACCCAAAAGCTCTCGCACTCTCTCTCTCTCTCTCTCTCTCTCGCTCGAACATTCAAGGCGCAAGCGGTACTCGCTGCTCGCTCCACTCACACTCTCTCTCTCTCTCTCTCTCTTTCGCTCGCTTCACGAAAGCTCTGTGGCGGCTGGGTAGAGCTTTTCTGCAAGGGGATCTAAATCTTAGCGATTAGGAACGATCTAATCGCGGTGTTGCTGTTGTTGCCCTGATTTCGATTCCGGATCGATTTTGGGCAGACGAAAGGTATAAATACCGGCGACAGGTGGGGCTACCGAACCATTTAAATTTTCCATGCGAACGATGAGATTGTGTTTTCTTTTGCTGGTCTGCGTGATAGCAGGTGAGACTTTGCACTGCAGCCGCGGCATCCGTGGTACAATTCAATGACAAATCAAATTTTCTGCAGTGAATGCCTGGCCCATTGAGGATCTGTCGCGGCGCGTGAGCGGCGGCAATGGCTGGTATGTGCCCCAGACGGACGGCTCCCTGCGCTGGGTGGGCAGATTGGAGGGCGAACGAGAGTTGGCTCACTACGAGGCACAGGAGGCGATCATGGGTCGCCTGTCCACGAACACGGTCAACTTTTATCTGTACACGCTGAGGAATACCAACACGGGGCAGCAGATCAAGGCGACTCGTGCCTCCATTGATGCCTCCAACTTTAATCCCGAGAATCCCACGAGGTAAGCTCCTACTCTGGATCCTTAGTGAGAGTCACAGAATCACAAACGGAGCCTTTGCAGGATCACCATTCACGGCTGGAATGCCAACTACAAGGATGGTGTCAACAGGAAAATTGCCTCCGCCTGGTTCCAGAAGGGAGACTACAACATGATTGCCGTCGATTGGGTGCGTGGCCGCTCCGCGGAGTACGTCTCTTCCGTTTCCGCTGCCCCTGGTGCTGGCAAGAAGATCGCTGCGCTGATCGATTTCCTGGTGGGGGAATACGGCATGTCCCTGGACACCCTCGAGGTGGTGGGCTTCAGTCTGGGCGCCCACGTTGCCGGACACACTGCCAAGCAGGTCAAGTCCGGAGATGTCGGCAAGGTTGTGGGTCTGGATCCTGCCATGCCGCTGATCAGCTACAGCAACACCGCCAAGCGTCTGTCCAGCGATGATGCCAAATATGTGGAGTCCATCCACACAGCTGGCGGCACCATGGGCTTCACCAAGCCCATTGGCAAGGCTGCCTTCTACGTGAACGGTGGCAAGTCGCAGCCGGGCTGCGGCCTCGACATTGCCGGAAGTTGCGCCCACACCCGCGCCGTCACCTACTACGTCGAGGCTCTGCTGTGGAACAACTTCCCCACCAAGCGTTGCGACTCCTACAAGGCGGCCAACAAGAATGCCTGCGGCGACAAGTACAGCTCCGTGCTGATGGGCGCCACAGTGAACATATTCATGGCCGAGGGCATCTTCTATGTGCCCGTGAACAAGCAGTCGCCCTTCGGTCTGTTAGAGCCGTTGGAGGAGTCGACAACTGTGGCACCTGCCAAGCCCACAACTGTGGCTGATGATTCCACAACTGCTGAGGATTCCACAGCCGCCGAAGATTCGAGCACTGTTACTTCTGCAGAAGATTCCACCACCGCAGCCCCAGAGGAAGGAGAAGATGACTCTTCCACCGCTGCCCCTGAAGATGATTCTACCACTGACGGTTCAGGGGATTCTACAACCGCTGCCCCAGAAGACGACTCCACCACTTCTGCACCAGAAGAGGGAGGAGATGACTCCACCACCGCTGCAGCCGAAGATGATTCCACCACTGCAGCACCAGAGGAAGATTCCACCACGGCAGCACCAGAGGAAGATTCCAGCACTGCTGTCACAGAGGATGGAGAAGGTAATGATTCTAGCACAGCTGCACCTGAAGATGACTCCACAAATGAGGCTTCAGAAGATGATTCAACCACTGCTGTCACAGAGGAAGATTCTACCACCGAAGCCCCAGAGGAAGATTCCACTACTTCTGCACCCGAGGAAGATTCTACCACTGAAGCTTCAGAGGAAGATTCTACCACAGCTGCACCTGAAGATGACACCACCAACGCTGCTCCTGAAGAAGATTCCACTACTTCTGCACCCGAGGAAGATTCTACCACAGCTGTCACAGAAGACGGAGAAGAGGACTCTACGACTGCTGTCACAGAGGAAGATTCCACCACTGAAGCCCCTGAGGAAGATTCTACTACATCTGCCCCAGAGGTAGATTCCACCACAGCTGAACCCGAAGAAGATTCCACCAGTGACGGCTCAGAGGAAGATTCCACCACAGCTGAACCCGAAGAAGATTCCACCACCGCTGTCACAGAGGATGGTGAAGATGCTTCAACCACCGAAGCTCCTGTCACAGAAGATCCGACAACAACGACAGCCGAAGACATCAACACACCGATAACCGATACCCCTGGAGAGCGTCCCTCAACCGATGGCCCCGCAGATAACGATAACGATGTCTCGGGCAAGACCAAGAACATTTACATTTTCAACTTGTTCCTGATAAACGTCAAAGTCAACCAAAAGTAAGACTAGACCGTTCCTAACCTAACCAAGTGAGCCCTGAACCGTGGGCGTGTTTCATTCAACAATAAATCCAAAAGCAACATGCCGAACATTTCCACATAAGCGCTTCAATTAATCTGAGTCCTAAGGTCCTTGCAGACACGCCCCTGAACTTAATGGATATTCAATTTGATTTTAATTACGAATCAAACATCTTTTGAAGTTGGCACTGGAACTACTCGAATTCCTTGTGCGTGGAAGTTGGCCTTGTTGGTGACGCACACACACCCAAGTTCCTTTGTGAGTCACATCTGATTGCTGCTACTGCTGCCACTTATCTGGTGGTGTAGCACTCGTACATTTCCCAGTACTTAAGGGCATAATCAGTTCAAGCAACCAGCTGATTAGGAGGCAGCAAAAGACATTTGCTTATCGCATTTTGGCCCAAAAGTCGCTGCTGCTGCTGGCCAATAACTTCTGCCAAAAGTGCCAGCCACCAAAATAGAACTAAGCATCAACTTCGCATTTAATTAGATTTATTGCAGCAGAACCAATTATCGGCGGGGAAGTCTGCAAATTGTGAGATAATTTATTGTGCATTAGGAGTCACTCCTCTTGCTCGGTGGCGCATATGTGTTGCTCGTCGATAACACAGCCCCTCAGTGTGGTCTCGAAATAACTGCCTGGGGCACAGGACTGTTCCACGAGCAGCCCCTCGAGGCATTCCACATAGCCAGCACAGTCCTGGGGATCAGCCGTGCGTCTGCCCGCAATGCATCTGCCCTTGGCACTGCATCGGCAGTTGCTAGGGCAAATGTTTCGATCATCGTTGAAGCATTCCAGCAATCCCGGATGGAAGTATTCTCCGCTGCCACAGGTCTGGGCCACAAACAGCCCATTGACACAGGCCAAGTATCCCCCACAGTTCTCGGCATCCTGCATCAGTTCTCCCTCGGTGCAGCCTTGCTTCTGGGGCACACAAACCTCATCCTCGTCGATGAGGCAGCCACTGGCTGTGGCATTGAAGTAGCTGCCAGGATCACACTTTAGTTGCACCAGCTCCTGGCCCACACACTGCTGGTAAGCGGCACAATCTTCGGGATCTGCTACCATCTCTCCCTCGTTACACTTTCGCACAGTTGGCAGACAAATGCCCTCCGAGTCGATCAAGCAAAGTTCTAATTTGGCATCAAAGTAGCTGCCGCTGGGGCACTGCTCTGCCACTAGCTCCCCATCGATGCACTTTAGGTATCCAGCGCAGTTGTTGGGATCCACCTCAAGGTCTCCCTCTGTGCACTTCTCGGGCGGTGCCACACAGATGCCATTCACATCGATAATACAGATTTTGAGGCTGGAGTTGAAGTAACTGCCACTGGCGCACGGCTGCTCCTCGAGCTCTCCATTGACGCACTTTAGGTATCCGGCACAGTCATTTGGATCGGCTTTGAGCTCTCCTTCCGTGCACTTCTCGGCAGACACGCAGATGCCATCCGCATCTACAACACACATGTTCCAGCTCACATCGAAATAGCTTCCGCTCTGACACTTTTCCTTCACGAGTATTCCATTCACGCACTGCAGGTAGCCCGCGCAGTCCTCAGGGTTCTCTTGGAGCTGCTCATCTGTGCACCGCGCTTGCAGGGGCAAACAGGAAACATTCCCATCCACGAGACAGTTTTTCGACGTCAGATTATAAAATCCGCCAGCGGCACACTTTTGCGGCACAAAGTCTCCACCGATGCACTGGAAATATCCGGCACAATCCGCGGGATCCACTGCCAGCTCCAGTTCGGTGCATTTTCTGGCTGCTGGCTTGCAGATGCCCTGGTCATCGATGACGCACACCTCATAGCTGGCCTCGAAGTAGGCTCCTTCGGGGCACTGCTGATGCCGGATGGCCGAATCGAGGCACTGATAATAGCTCGCACAGTCCTGGGGATCGGCTTCCACGGAGCCCTCCATGCACTTGCCGAGGTCCCTAACGATGGCAGGCAGCGATGGACTTGGCAGCAGACACACGAGTAGCAATGTCCAGAGTGCTAGCGATATCCTGGGCAATCCATCTCGTATCTCACCGTGGTAAAACATTCGCACTTGACTTTCACGCGACTTTCTCATATTTCTTAGCTCTAAAACTGAAACATCAAACAACGCAGAATGCGCTTTTATATGCCAGAACCATTACCATAATGGCTATTCCGAATGCAGTGTTTTCTGCCAGAGATAAGATCGAATGCTGAACGTTATCTGAACACCACTGGAATGGAAAAACTCAAGAGAACAATGCAACGGACAGCGGACAGATGACTCAGCGGACAGCGGACAGCGGATGACTCAACGGAAAGTCTTCTTACGCGAGGGAATTCTTGGGGCACATTCGAGAGTCAAAAGGGTTAGTCAAACGATTCTTTCACAACCCAAATCTGAAATGTTCAAGCCAATGAATGACAATGCTGAGGGGCTCCGAATTCAAGCTGCAGAGTGATTTGCATATATTTTCTTTGGGGCAAGTTTTCTCCCCACTTGTTCGAGCTTGTTTCTGCACATGGTCGACAAATTAACATCATAAAAGGACAGAGCGAAACCACACTCCCCGTGGGGCATTTGTTGCTTTTGTGCGAAGGTCGCACATGGCGGGCACATCATCTGTCAGTCGCCTTCCGGGCTCATTATTCACTTTTGCCGGGCGCCAAGACACGTCCTTAAAGCTTCTTTAAGCTCAAATGACCCGACACAATCCTTGTGAATCCCGTGCTCCCTCTCCTTCTGCGCTTAGTTAATTTATCAAAGCTCAACTCATTTGATTCGTTGCCATTTTCTAGGGTTTTTAGGTTTCACTTTTCGCTCGATTTGGTTCGATTGTTGTTGGGGGTCTCGAAAACCTTTGGAGAATTCCACAATGGCTGCGGTCAGGACCAACAAAGGGAACAGGCAAATATCACAAGCATCTGTGTGTGGCAGCAATAAATATTCCGTTTGTTGCTCAAAGGGAAATCGCTTGGGTTGCCCTTTTTTGGGGGGGTTGGTAGAAATTTTCAAACACGCTCGCTCGAACGTTTTCCCCAATGACCGAAGGAAAAACACAGAACTAATGTTTCCTGATGTCTCCACCTAATGATACTCGTCCTTGTCCGGAGCGCCTGGAAGTGTGTCAACTAACAATTGTCAGCGTCCTGGGAATACGTCCCTGCTACCTAGCTTCACTCGTGCAACTCTGCTACGGTGCAATTCTGCCACAGCAAAGGGCATGCCAATGAAGTGAAATGGAAACGCCATTCAAGGGTCGAGCTGTGTCCTCAGTTTTTGCACTTTAATGGACTCGGGGAGATGCCGTTGCTGGGCTCTAATGAAGCCGATGGAGTTGTATTTAACAGCTGAAATAATTCACAGAGTGTGGGGCAGTGTCAAGGCTCGCATGTCCTGCAAATTAAAGCGCGCTCAATGCGAAAATGCTCATAAAATGCCAAATTTAGCTGAATTAATTTTTGATTACATTTTATTGCCGGCTGGGCGCAGGACCCAAGCACATTTTTTCACATTTCCACATGCATGAGCACTTCTTCACTTCACTTCAGCTGAGTTGAGTTCTGGTTGCTTACAATCGAAAAGTGAAAAGTGAAATGTGAAATTCGAGGAAACACTAGAGGCTGCCAAACGGATGAGAAGTTTTCTATTACGGATATGTAATGCAAAGGACAAGAAGTCAAACAAAGAACCGGCAGCAGCCTAGCCGAAAGGCAACAAAATGTTGATGGATTTTCTCCCTTTGAATAATTTCTCATACTTCAATGGAGGCTGCCCAAAAAATATTACACATACGCACCATTAGCAGCGAGATGTTTTCATGCTTGTTGCATGAACACGCTTCTCTTCCGGTCTACATATTTATAAGAACATTTGCATATCATTGGCAGGCCCAGCTCCAAAGCCCAGCATAAATCTGCGCGCCTTGAGCTCGAGAAAATGAATAAATTCTGCAGCAAAAAAAAGACTTTTATCCATAAAAAAAAAACGCTGAATGACAGGAAACTTTTCGGCAAACAAAATGGCTAAGCAGAAGAGCAAACTTTAAGCCAAAGAATTCGAGCTAAAAGTGCATTTTGCAGTTTTTCAGTTATGTATATTTAGAAGATGTAAAGGAACAGCCAGCACCTGCCTCTCCCTGTGCCCATCTATCAAAGTCTTCTTCTCTCCCAAATCACATTTTATAAACACCGTCGGGTGGAAGATTTCTACCTCTAGTCAGTCAACTATTTGAAAGTTTTCTCTCCTGGCGTGTGTTTTCGTGTCTATTTTGTGTATAAACAAATTCAATTTGTTGTCATGTCGCTCCGCCTCTGGTTATCTTTGCCGCAGTGTTACACACTGTTCTTGGCAGCGTACACTAAGTGCTTTGAAGAACAGCGAATGGTGAATGGTGAATGGTGAGGAGCAACTCAGAAAATAACAACATAAGAAGAGAAAAAAACAAGCTGCTTATAATGTGTGTGTTGTGCGTGTGCGAAACTTATTTCTGTTTGCCATTGAATTTTGTTTAGTTTGCTCTTTTCAATGTGATTTCCAAAAATGTGGATAAATTGCCCAGCATCCGCCAGTCCGCGTCCCCATGCCCAGAAGTATTGGCTGTGGACACATATTTCCTCACCTCCTTTTGGGGCATCTTTTGGGCAAAGTTCTGGGTCAGGAATTTTAATACAGGCGTTGAGTTATTTGTGCAAAAAATAAATAACCAGAACCACATACGTGAGTGTATACACAAGACCATTTGAATGGCCATTTCAATTGTGATTCGATGAGTGCTGAATGGAAAGCAAAACTCATTTCCCCCAAAATTAATCGCCACGGAAATATGTACGCAAACAAACCCCGCTGATTTGATCCAATTTAGTAGAATGCAATTTGTGAACTAGTTTGGTATTCATATTACGAAACTAATTGGTTGAAAATGAAGTAAAACATTTAATTATGTTGTGCTGGCATTGTAGGCTGGGATATAAATATCTGAAACTAATATTCGTGAAGTTGGTAATGAGAAAAGAATATTAATTGAAATTTGTAAAGTTCATTGTGGAAACAATTTGGAAGTAAAGAAGGAATTCAAGTTGGAAAAAAGGTAATTCCTAAAGCCCTATTTTTACTTTCCAACTTTCCAAATCAAACAGAAATCCCCCACACACATTGAACCTTTCCAGAACCCTCTGACAACTTTTGCCCTTAACTTATAAATTCTGATGTTTCCATGAAAATTAATCTACAAATTCTCAATAAATTTCTTTCTATCCATAATAGGGATTTATTTGAAGCTTCAATTTTTCAACGAATTTTCCCAATTTCCGTCTGCCTGTTTCCTTTTTTAAATGTTTCTTGGCGCGCTTTTTCACAAGCGAAATTCACTTTTGCCGCGCATAAAACTATAAACTGAAGTACATAAAATGGGCGTGACAAGTGGGTGTGTATGGGGGGTGGGAATGGGTATGGGTATGGGTATGGGGAACGTGGAATCGTGTCAGAGACGAGCTGTCAAAAAAAGCAGCAAATCGGCACAAAAAAAAAGGAAGCTGAGCAATTGCGACTGTCTGACATTGAATTGATTATTATTTATGATGATGCTGGGGGAGAAATGAAGGGGAAATGTCATTGCTGTCGTTGGGTATACAAAAGTATTCCCATCAAAAGTGTTCACTGTGTCAATATTGATGTTGGCAGCTCAGTCTGTCGATCAGATCAGAGTATCTTCAAGCAAACAAACAAGCAGACATACAATACACATGTAAATGCCAGGGCAGCTGCACCATAAGTGTGGACTTTATAAAAATAAAGAAGACACAAACAGATAAACCGATGCAGACAGGCACATAAATCTCAGGCCGCCTCGACACGCGTTGGCATTAAAGCGACACATAAACCCAGCGAAAGTGTCAAAGCAGTAAACGGCACAGGGCAGAGAGCAAAGGACCAGCCTTAAATCGGGCCCAAACCAATTAAAGCTGTCGGTTCAAGGAACGGCCTCAGTCCCTTGGTGCGTCCCAAAAAAGCGGCAAAGAGATTCCACTGCAAAATTGATGATAAAATACACGTTCACCTGCAGCACACACACACACATGTGAGAGCAAAACGTTGAGGGGATTGCCGCTGCATAATTTATAATTAGGCTCCTCCACAGCGCCACCTTTTGTTGTACTCCCCCTGCCGGCTCTGTCAACGAGAGGCAAATGGATGGCTGGCGGACTTAGAGGACCGTCCTCGTACTCGTATCATGCAATATTTAGTTGCTCCGACTGGCGACAACGATGCGTATGCTTAATACAAACACACACACACACACTCGTGTCCATGAGCAGCTTAAAAGGAACAAACGGCTGATTGATGATACTTCCGGCTAAGGCCAAGGATAATGTAAAATTGTATTTCCCATTTGAGTGGAATAAAACGGAATAAGCAATCATAATGGACAGGCCAGGCTCAGAGTCCACAGAAGGGGGATTTGTCTTAAAGCCAATCAGCTTACTGGATGACAGGTGGACTCTAGCGCGCGGATGTGAGCCAAAATAGCATTCAATTAGGAGTAGTTCCGACTCTAATCGAGCTGTTGAAATGGGTCCAAAATTGTATTTGACAGCTGCAGCTACTGTAGGTGCCGCAGGGAAATCAATTCCGACACATCTTGAGGAACCTTCTCGGAGCTCTCAAATATTTATAGCAATAAGGCTGGTGGGTATGGACTTCCATTAAATGCTGGTCATGTGCCACTGAAAGTGAGACCCAAAAGCGAAGCTGAAGCTAATCCCACCCAGAACAGAGCAAATGCCAAGGAGAAATGTGCGAAATCTGACTGAATGCTAACAAGCAGAAACAACAGGGCGACAAGCCCCAAGACCCAAGCGGAGGACAAGCTGATTAGCAGGCAAATAAAGCTCATTACAACTCACCTGGTGGCTAGCTCTCCCTCCTGCTGCTGCTGCTGCTGCTGCTGCTCCTCTGTTCTCCAGCGCTTTGCCGGAACTGCAGTGAGCAGGCGGCAATGACAATGTCAATGTCAATGGCACAAATAATAACCCGAAACAATGTCGAACAATTTCACATACACACACATGGAATTTATCACTGGAATTATGTGTACCGTTTTGGGTGTTGCGTATACGCAGACCACTTGATGAATATTCGCAGTTTGTTAATTGTTTATGGGTTATTGCATCGCGTGTCCATATTCAATGGAATGGAATGGCTTTTTTATGCGTTTTCAAGTCGCGATTTCGTACGTCAGTTTGTAAGCGATTGAGAACGCCCACCAGCGGTGCGAGTCGCACGAGCACAGAAAGCGAACTGAATGCCGCATCCGTCGGCAGTGGCAGTGGCAGTGGCAGCGCGCCCACGAGCCCTCCACTGCAGATCAGCCAGGCACGAAGCCGCGGCACGAACCACTCGAGGCGGCACACTCTCATGCCCACTTCTGGTCCTTCCGGTGGGGCGACGCAACATGTTGCCATCGCTTTGCGCAGGCACCGCCTGTCAACTGTTCGTTTTTGGCGGGAAACACGGCGCAACATGTTGCACGCAGCCACAGCCGAACAATGAGGAAGGGCATTAGCTTTGGCCAGTACTCAGCTCTGGCCTAACCGCAGAAAATTAACACAACGTAACGCAATAAAACGTGCAACAAGGTCGACTCTTCGCTTAAAGGTCAATTATAATTTTTAAACGGCAGCACGAGTGTGCGTAAAACTTATTGAATCTGTGGAACGAGCTCAGATTTGTTTAGGATTAAAAGATAGTAGGGGAAGAACAGGAGATTAAAGTATTTGAAACTTAGAACGGGAGAATCAAAGCCGATCAGAAAATGAGATGCAAAGGAAAGGATTGTGTTCAAGCATCAACCAAGAGCTGGTTGACTGGTTTCTTCCAGATTAAATACACGAATTTTACATAGAGTTTACATAGAGGAATATCCAGGGAATATCCTTGAAACTTCCTTGAATCTAATCAGGCAAAGATTTATGTGAACATTCCCATGCGGAACTCTGTTAAGTTTCCCAGAAGATAATTCCTAAGAAATGATCGAGAAACTCTTCCACTTCTGATTAAATCCCTTTGATATCTTTATCCTCCATTTAGGTAATCTTGAAGCACCCTTTGAAAGCCCCTTCTCCCACCCCAATCGTACTCCAACTTGCTGTTTCTTCTATAAATTCGATATTTATTATCTACACAAAATGTAACAAATTTAACAAATTTTACAAACGAGCAAAACAACGTGAGATGCATGTGTGTGTGCGTGTGTGTGTGTGTGAGTGTGAGTGTGTGCATGGGGGCATGGGGACATTAGACTATGACAAACGAGAAATTGGCTAAGACATCTCCATTTTCATCGGACTGCGATCCTACTTCAACTTCTTGAGGAAGAAGCGGTTGGGGGGACCATAGTTGGAGGCGGGAATGTGAGCCTGACGCTGCTCCTGCTGCTGCTCCTCGACAATGATGGGCGCCATGGAGGGCTCCTCGATGGCCAGGGCAGCGGGTGCAGTGGCAGGGGGCAGGTACTGGTTGGCAGGAGCCGAGAGCGTGGTCTGCACCTCCTCGCCAGTGTAGGCGGGCGCCGTGGGTGCGCCATAGATGGCGGAGGGCTGCTCGATCTCGGGCTCGGGTGCCAGGGTGGTGGGTGGCAGAACATCGGCCACTTCGGCGAGCGGGGCAAAGTCCTCGGCGGTGGCCTGACGGGGCTCCATGTCGGCGGGTGGGACACCATAGACGGGCGCCTCCTCCTTCTTGGTCTTGTACTTGATGAAGTAGACCTCGGGTTTGGATGGCTTGGTGGGTGCTGGCGTCGGGATGACAATATCCTGCTCCTGCTCGGGCTTCTTGTGCAGCACATAGATCAGAGTCTTCTCCTCGTTCTGTGGTGGTGGTGGCACGATGGGTGCGCGCAGTGCCGGTGCCGATGGGGCCTTGATGAAGACGATCTTGTAGTGCTTCTGCTTGGGTCCCACCTGATGGGTGACGCGTGGCTGCACGGCATCCTCCTCCTCGAAGTCCTTGGGCGGCACATGGACGTAGATGTGCTTGTGGATCTTGGTCTCCTGCGGTGCGTTGTTGTAGCCGCTGGCATGCTGCACACCGGACAGGCGGTGGGCCATGTTGTAGCTGTCATCGTAGGAGTTCAGGGGCTCAGCGGAGGGACCAACCTGCTCAAAGATGGCATCCTGCTGTGACTGCTGTTGCTGCTGGGGTGGCAGGTAATTCATTTGTGGCTGCTGCACTGGAGGCGCTGCAAAGTTGGCAAACGATTGCTCCTGTGGCAGCGTCTGATAGATTTGTGGCGCAACGGGATGAACTGGGAAAGAGCGGAAGAGTGAAATGTTACTGGATCTTCCCCCGCTGCTGCTGCTGCCACCACTCACCATTCAATGGCAAGGCCCGCTGGCTCTGCTGCTGTGGTAATCCATGGTAGGCATACGGGGATGGTGGCTCAGGACGAGCGGCAGCTCCGGCGACCAGTGTGGCCACACAGACGACAAACAGCGAAGAGACACGCATGGCTAACGATTGGCTCCTGTGGATGATGATGATGATGTCTAACCCGTAATCCTTTACTGCTCGCTCGATTGACTGACTGCTTCGATGGAGAAGCTCGAACGTTGACTGATGCTGATTGGAGCACCGCATTGGCCATTTATATGTTTCGAGCGACGAAGCGAAGAATCGAAGATTCGGACACGCTGCTGAGTGCGCCTCGGCGCCTCCAACCAATCTCAAAATCTCATTACAAAAGGTAAACGCAAAAAATGAATTTAATTAAGCATCAAAAGAGATACACAAACACACAGCGTGCGAGACCGAACGAGAGCGAAAGAGCGGACGCAAGAGAGAGTGCGAGAGAGCGCGATTTCCATGGAGATGAACTTGGACCAAGGCGGAGAGAGGACAGACGGTGGCAGCAGAGGACAGAGAGAGGCAGCAGAGCGGCTGGACACGTGTCTTTTGATGTCTTAAAGCGAGAAATTAGAGCAGTCCAAAATGGAGACAAAAACGCCAAGCTGTAAATCCATTTCGTTTACCGTTAAGCCAGCCACTGACTGACCCACAGCCGCAGCGGGTGGAAGCGAGAGAGAGAGAGAGAGAGAGAGATGTAGCGGGATGCGCCCAAAGCTTCCTCATCGGTCTGCGCCCCAGGCCGTAGACGCTTTTGTGTAACACTCTCGCACACACATTTTGTACGTTTTGTGTGTTTGTTTACTTGTATCTTGTGTCTCGGAGATGGGATGCAGCGGCAGCAGCAACCTTCGGCTGAGTGCGCCAAGTGTTATTTTCACAATTGGAGCGCACTCGAGCCGCTGTCTCGGAAATCGAAAGTGACCCACGATTACGCACTCGCCACAGGCCACAGGCCACAGGCCCACTCTGCACCCATTGATGGTGCAAAAGTTCATTCATCATGTGGCAGCAAGTCGAACGCGTTCAGGGAGTTTTGTGGTGGGTCAGGTAAAGTGATTCCATGGAATTTTGGCCCACAGATAAGCCCGTGGGGTTTAGATAATATAAACGGAAGTAGAAACACGGTGTGAAAATAGAGTCCCTTTATATGCATAGCAAAAGCCAAGATGTTTCCTTCAAAAGGTTTCCTTAAAGCAAAAACTAAGGCAGCAGGAATTTCAGGAATTTTTAAGTGAGAAAAAGGGCTACAAATTCGACACTAAATCCATAAAAATATCCGCAACGGAAACCTCAATCAAACCAACTGTCCATTCATTGCCCCATTCTTACCTACCGAATTTCCCAATTAAATCAAAACAATACTTCAACATAAATTCAATTAATTGAACATGAATAGAAAGAAAACAAAAACCCAAAGGGCCATTTCAAGGCCACTCACATAATTTCCTCGCAACTGTCAACGAGGGACAGTCGTTCAGCCAACAACTCGTACTCGTACGGCAGACACTTTCAACACCTACGACAACAATTACGAAACGAGCGTAACAAAATGAAAATCAATTTTATAATTGAAGCCAAATGAAAGAGAAAAAAAGAAGCAATAAAATGATAAAACAAAACAGCAGCAGCAGCAGCAGCAGCAGCAGCCACCCAAATCACATGGGTAGCATGAGGTGCACGTTGGAAGATGGCAGATGGAAAGCAAATCCAAACGAATCCGAATCCGAATCGGAATCCAAAAGGCACTTGTCCACTCTGCTGTCCACACACGAACAAATCATAAATCGTAAGAGTAATTGCATCGAGAAATGGTAAGTACATTGTTGGTACCACACACACTGGACAAGATGCTGGGGCGTACATAATGGCAGCAAGGTTGCTTTACGTCATCAGCGAACAGACAGTGAATCAATGGAATTGATTGGAAATTGGTGCACTTGGCACCGCACTGAAGAAGCCGCAACTGTCCCTCTCCAGGGAGAGAGAGAGAGAGAGAGTAGGGAGAGCAGAGGGAAACCCGAAAATCAGGTCACCTGTGCAGTAGCCACAGCATCGCATCGCATCGCATCCCATCCATTCATTTGCACCGATCGCCTTGCCTTACCCTTCGCCTCTTGGCATTGGTCTCCACGTCTCGTGCCCTTCGACGGTGCTCCATTGACATTGCCGCCAAGTCTGTGGTATTTCCAATCGATGGAGCACAGCTAGCTGGGGATGCTGCACACTCGAGGTGCCACTTGTTGCATGTCAAGTGCCACGACGCACAGCAAACGGCAACAAAAACGCAGAAGCTTTGGCTCTTTGTCATTGAGATGTGAACCCGCAAGTCGATTAGTTGGCCAATGGCATACAAGAGAAGAGCATTCCACAGAATGCGTAGGTCAAATGGTTGATAAAAGTAGAAGTAATCGACAAGCCTCTCTCAATTGCTGCTCCAAAGAAGGCTAAAAAACTCAGCTCAAAGTTGAGACTGATACAGCTTCCTGCTGCCACAATTAAACCTTTAATCTATCAATTAACCATCCCTGCAATGCCTTGTGGCAATAATCATTTCATTTCATTTCACTTCAGGCCCAACAAAAAATGTTATTTTTACTTTTACCTCGGAAAGGAAGAGGCAAAGCGTAAAGATGCAAATCATGGCAGCAACAAAAAGAAGTTAAATTTATCCGCAAAATGTGTGTTATACATTTACTTAAATGCTTCAACCTACATTGACAAACAAATTATGACAAATGGCAAATGAATGTCGTCGTAGCCTCCGCCTCCTCACAGACCGGACTGCCGGACTGGCTGCCACTCTTGGCCAGATGCGTTGACAAATCGATAGGCTAAATGGTTTGCCCCCCAGCTGCATACTGTAATGATGATGATTACAGCAGTGATAATGGCGATCGGCGATTATCTCGTTAATTAGAGGTAAACATCGGGTAACTTGAGCAGTTTTCACACCAGCACATAGCCGCCAGGGGTGTCCCACCCATCAAGGTCATTCGATTTTAGCACAATTATCGAGCTTCCCTCATCACTCATCACAGTACACAGCACCCAGTGCCCCAGTCTTGGCTTTTATGTAACTCCCAACATCATCATCGTGGGCCAGTAAGGGGAAGTAATTAAAATTGGAGCAAGTTTGAGCACTTTTTGGGGTTGGGTGGCACGAGGTCTCTATGGCAATGTTAATGAGGCTAATGCTAATGCGGCGGTCAAAGCAAATTGGTTTTGGGCATGGGTTTCCCAAATTATTCGATTCCTTTATGCGACGAGCACAGAATTAAGTGCTGCGGATTAGTCATCAAAGTGGCAGGTAAAAATACAATTTAATTACAACTCATACTGGGAGAAAGGAGTTTCACATTTCTCACTCCCGAACAGCAGCCCATACCCTTGAACATCCAAGATTGCTCTATTGAAGATCGCTCGCTATGGAATAATGGTCTGCTCAATGTTGACATTGAATTAAAATGCCTATTGAAACGAGCAGCAATCAAAGGCCTATATATAGCGGCATAGCCTCTGCACACATGCGAGTACCGAGCGTCGAGTATTACCAAGCAAAAGTCGAGTGCAGGCCGAGGGAAATAGTAAGATGGTTAGCGGACAAAAGATCGAAACGCTTCGAGAGTGTCACTGAGTGTGAGTGGCCCCCTGGGAAGGGTTAAGGGAGCAATAGCTGTCAGCCCCGTCAAAGGTCGGCCTGGCAAATCGATTACTCTTACCGATGCGTGGACGTATCTATCTGTCTGCGTCTCTGTCTGCATCTGCGTGGTTGGGTTTCATTGAATTAAGTGCCTGGCTAAATGCCTGTGAGCCGTAATTTGTATCTCGCAGCTTGTTTATTTATGCTGTCATCTGCTGTTGTTTGGCACTAGTTTGTCCAGCTTCCCCGATCCCCTCTGCACTACCAATTTGTTGGCCATTTGCAGCCGAAAATTGCTTGTCAGGCCGCGCTGTGGTCTTTTCGCTTTTGCCTCTTGTGCTTGTGGGCCGTCATTTCTGTTTGCCAGCCTAACTGGCAATTAAAAATAAATTTGGCCGCACTTTGCCATTGTGGAGCACTTATCGAACGGGCCCTTCCCCCCCCGCTCACGCACCAACACTTGACCAACTCCACTCCAAGTGGTTAAAGCGCAGTCGAAGGATTTGTTCATATAAAAACGAAACATTTTGGTATGCCTGACAGCATTTTATGCCGGACATCGAGCAGCGATGTGGCCGCCGGGTGCACTTACTCGCCTGGCGCCCTCTACATGTCAGCTTTGCCTGCCCGCTTATCAGTACTTGGGCTTCTCCGCAGCCTGCTGCTCCCCTTTCGCAACCAGCTGCTCCCCTTTCTCCACCGTCAGCAAGCTCGAGCAGCGAAAGAGGCGGCAAAAGCAACAACCAAACAGCTGCGCAGAAGCCAAACAAAATAAAACAAATACAAAAAGACTGCGGGGAGTATGTAGGTAGAATTGATAAGTTCCAGTGATGGAATTGAGGAATACCCCTTGTGATGATCGTTGAGGGAAATTTACGTAGTTTGAACCTCAACTTAAGAGTCAGTCAAATTAGAGCTTAAATTAGAGCATTCTATATTCAAGTTACTAAAGAGACTCCGAACCCATACTCCCTTCGCTCGCGGCATCGTACAGGGTATGCGAGAAAACAAAAAGTAAAAGTTAAAACGCAAAAACAAATGCCATTCGTCTCTGCGCTCGTGTCAACTGCAGCAAATGAGCAAACGGGGCTCGTTCGCCACATTCGAGCGGCAGACGATCGCCGAAGAGGTATCCGAAAGCTCTACGACTCGCACTCCCAACCCCCACAGCAGAAGTAGAAGATCTCTCGCAGCAGATAGGGGAATCTAATGGCAATGCAAACGTTGGAAGACAACGACAGTCAGGTAGGGTAATTATTTTTGTTTATCTATGAGAGATTACAAATCGTACGACACACAATCTGGCGCACGTTTAGCTCATTTTGGTGCAGCAGAATCTGCGATCACTGCCCCTGGAGCTGGTCAAGCGGCATGCGGAGCACGTGGAGCTGCTAGATCTGAGCCACAACTGCCTGAAGGATCTGTCCTGGCTGGCGGAGTTCGAGCAGCTGCGTCACTTGGTGCTGGACAACAATCGGCTGCACGAGGCACAACTGCGGACACTGACCCAGTCCCTGCCGCAGCTGGAGGTGCTCATGTTGAACAAGAATGAGGTACGATTCTTTGCTTCTTCCCATCATGTCTTACACGTTTTGTTCCTTTGCAGTTCAGTGACCTGCCCTCAACAATGCGACTGATCCGCCGACTGTTCCCCAACCTGCAGTACCTGAGCCTCCACGGTAATCCCATTTGCCCAGATGGCCTTGAGCTTCAGCCCTTCTCCGGCTACCTGCGCTATGACTACGCGTACTACAGGTAGGATTGACCCCTCTTCTATTTGAATATCACTTTCGGTTCAACGCCTTCTCGTTCCATCCACGCAGCAATTACATTGCACAGTCGCTGAGCAAACTGAAATTTCTGGATCATGGTCTGGTGCAACGCACCTATCAGTACGAGAGTTTTCCCATCAACAGCTGCGGCAAACAGCTGATAAAAACAACAAGCTTTTGACAAGACAAGGATTTATTTTGATGGAATTTGCTATATGGATTTTTGGTATACTAAAAAGCAAATCGAGATAAGTTATATTGGGAGTTTGTGCATTTGTACCTACAGAAATGATTGCTATTTATATTAAATAAACCAATTAATATGTTGATAAGCTAAATTTGCAATATAATCAATGAGATAACTGAAAGCTAGAAATTATGCACCCTGTATAAGACCCAAGCGTATAAGACTAAAGCCAAGACATGCACTGCTTTTCGATTTAGTCAAGACAACAACCAGTCGAAAGCTTACATTCCAGTCGGCGAAACTAGGCAAAAAGGAAATTAGACGATAAAGCGCAAGCTACGAAGGAGAGAACGCAAAAACTTTGAGAGATTAAGCTGCAAGTGTTTTAGAATGCGCTACGATGAATATAACCACCGATAATATGGTGGATACATTGACATATAATAAAGTAATTCCGAAACAAAATGATTTTCAGTGTGCAAACAGATGAAAGTTCTCGAATTTAATAACCTGCATAAGTCATCCATGAATCTCTTACAAACTGCTTTATCAAACCCAAATGCCCTACGCATTTCATTTCATTGCAGTGTGCCAATAAATAATACGAGGCACGAGTATGTGTCCGCCGGCCGGCATACAGCAAAAATAGAGATAAATGACAATCCGAAAACAGAACCGCTGATAGCAGCGATGGCAGGCAGACTCGCAAACGTATCAAGCAGCCTATAAAAGCAGCATCTGGCAGTAATTCGAAGCATTGGCGTCAGCAGCAGCTCCCCAGACGACAGGCAGCTCCACTTCACTCCAGAATCCCGCCAGCAGTTCATCTTGATACATCCAGCAGTATGGCCGATCCCAACGCCAAGCCCAAGTACACAAAAGTGAGTACATAAAGAATAGAATATACTTTGTGGCCAATTGCATTTCGTATGCAATAAGTGTTTTCCAATTGATTAAACAGCACCTGGCACACCTCAAAGCAAACTTCAAACAAGAAGTAGTACGAGAAAATAACCCATACGCACTCTATCGTGTTTCCAATAGAAAAATTCAACTTGTTTCGAACTCGTTTGTGTCGCAATTTTCATATATTCGCATGTTTTTCTGTGCGAGACTGCGATACACACTCAAACCCACACAGAACATACAGGGTGTTCTGTTCTGTTCGTTATCTGGTGCTGTTTGACACTCAATAAAAAAAATCTGCCATGCAATGATGTGGTTGGTCTTCTGGGGCAAACAATACTGATAACATTACGGAAAGTCTAGGGGGGTCCAATGCTGTTATTCGAAGACACTGATATGGCGGAGACTTTGACACCAAATGTACCTAATGGGATTACGAGTAAATGTCTGTAAGGTGGTGTGAGCAGAGATCTTTTGTAGAGCACAAAGTGGATAAGGACTTTAATTCAATTGAATTAATTTCATGTGATTCAAACCATTGACCCCGAAGTTCTATATGAAGTCACTCTGTGATTCTGTCCCAGAACGTTAAAAATGACTACCAAATACCCCAAAACGAGAGATTACTTTGTTGTGTCAACAGTTTTGTTTGTCCATAAAGTTGACAGAGTGGAATCGTGATGGTACTGAAGTATTACATTGAAAACAATGTCGCGTGCCGCTGGGAAAATTGAAATGGGGCAATGAGTGTGCTGACAACTTGTTGGGGCACACAACAGATTATAATCACAGATAGCGATGCACAAATTGCCACAATACCTGCCCAGACTAGGGTGGAGTATGGGAAGATTTAAGCACAGCCTCGAGAATTGTCAGCCGTTCCACTGTGAGGTTGAGCAAAACTATATATAAATCCTTGATTCTACTTTGATGACTGCTCATTCATGGCCCACTTTTATACCCTTTCCCATTGCAGCTCTTCATCAACAATGAGTTTGTGGATGCCGTCTCTGGCAAGACCTTTGCCACATCCAATCCAGCCACTGGCAAGGAAATTGCCAAAGTGGCCGAAGGAGACAAAGTGAGTCAATGTTTCTCCGTTCCATTTGACACCCAAACTTATGTGAATTTTCTCTGCTCAAGGCTGATGTGGATCTGGCAGTGATTGCGGCCAAGAAGGCTTTCCATCGCAACTCGGACTGGCGCAAGTTGAGTCCCCTGCAGCGCACAAATCTGATTAACAAGTAAATGAAATCAGACCCAGAATGAATGTCCTTTAACCATTACTATCCCCGTACAGGCTCTGCTCACTGATGGAGCGCGACAAGGAGTTCCTTGCCAGCCTGGAAACCCAGGACAATGGCAAGTCCTATGCCTCGGCCCTCTCCGATGTCAAAATCTCGACCCTGACGCTTCAGTACTATGCCGGCTGGACCGACAAGTTCTTTGGCGACACCATTCCCGCCGGTGGTTTAACCTCGATGACCCGCAAGGAGCCCGTGGGCGTTGTTGGCCAAATCATTCCCTGGAACTATCCGCTGCTGATGCTGGCCTGGAAGTGGGGACCCGCTCTGGCCGTGGGCTGCACCATCATCATGAAGCCGGCGGAGCAAACGCCACTCACCGCCCTGCACATGGCTGCCCTGGCCAAGGAGGCGGGCTTCCCAGCGGGCGTCATCAATATCATCAATGGCTTTGGACCCACAGCTGGCGCAGCCATCAGTGAGCATCCGGACATTGCCAAGGTGGCATTCACAGGCTCCGTGGACATTGGTCGCATTGTGATGCAGGCAGCAGCCACGTCCAACCTGAAGCGGGTGTCCCTGGAGCTGGGCGGCAAGAGTCCAGTCGTGGTCTTCGACGATGCAGACAGTAAGTGGCGACTGACTTAACCATCCTCTGCTGACCTTAACTCTTATATTTGCTGATCTTAGTTGACTATGCTGTGGAGACCACACACGAGGCTCTGTTCGGCAATCACGGTCAGAGCTGTTGTGCCGGCAGTCGCACCTATGTTCACGAGAAGATCTACGACAAGTTCGTGGAGAAGGCCGCTGCCAAGGCCAAGGCACGCAAGGTGGGCAATCCCTTTGAGCAGGATGTGCAGCAGGGTCCACAAATCGATCAGGAGATGCTCACCAAAGTCCTGGGCTACATTGAGAGTGGCCAGAAGGAGGGCGCCAAGCTGCAGGCTGGCGGCAAGCGCATCGGCAATGTGGGATACTTCGTCGAGCCCACTGTCTTCTCGGATGTGCAGGATAACATGAAGATTGCCCAAGAGGAGGTGCTTACACAGAGAAACTCTTTGATTAACGATTCTCTAATGGGTTTACATTTCTGCCCTTAGATCTTTGGCCCTGTTCAATCCATCTTCAAGTTCAGCAGCCTCGAAGAGATCATCGATCGGGCCAACAATGTGCAGTACGGCCTGGCCGCTGCCATCATTACCAATGACATCAACAAGGCCATGAAGTTTGCCAACAATGTGGATGCTGGCTCCGTGTGGATCAACTGCTACGATGCTTTGCTCCCACAGACGCCCTTCGGTGGCTACAAGCTCTCTGGCATTGGTCGCGAACTGGGCAAGGATGGACTGGACAATTATCTGGAGACCAAGACCATTACCATGAAGCTGCTCTAGGGAGTGGATTGATGTTTCGTTTATGTATACTTGTATTTTGTTTGCATAAATAATTAGACATATTATTGCATTTGAAATAAAACAAAAAACACTTGGATTAGAGCTTCGTTTTAAAGGTTTTCTAGTCGAACGACCGACTAGCGAATGTCGCTTAACTCTTGCTGATTTATGGAGTTGAATTTATATAATTATTAGAAGTATAATAAAGGTCTTTAAAATGGCAATTTAATGCCTAAAAGTATGTGAAATATTCGCAATATCAAAAGCCATCAAACCCAATTTCTCATCAGTTAAGCGACATTTTTCTACACTACAAATTGATTCTGACTTCGAGGCACGAGTTCGCTTAGCTATAAGACATTGAAAATATCAGAAAACTATTCACTAAAGCCTCCAACTAGAGGAGAATGCTAAAACTTAGACTAAATTCTGATTAGAAGAATTATTTTCTTGATATAAAAATAACTATAAACCTGAGATTGCCAATTCTTTTCCCACTCTTTAGGCCAAACTGGTGGCACGAACCGAGACTTGTGGCTGTCCATCCAGCAGCGGCAGCGCCACATCGCTCAAGTGCGATCTGGCACTCTGATAGTCCTCCTCGGATCTGGGCCTCAGCTGTGCCTGTTGCTGACGCTGTGGACTGCTCTGCTGCACTAACTCCCTGTAGACGGGCTGAATGGGAGTCTGAAAATCGGTGCTTGGTCGCTGCTCGAACATCTCATCGATGTCCACCAGCTGAAAGTCCACGGCAAAGATGAACCGCAGCACCATCACCAGCAGGGCCATGAGCCACAGCACCATGCCAATCACATAGCTGCAACGGAAGAGCTGCAGATAAGTGTCATGGGAGACATTGTGCTCGTGCACAATGGGCCGCAGCAGGGCGATGGCATCCCCGCAGCTGATGGCAATGGGATCGGTGAGATTCTCGCGCAGTTGTCCGCACAGCTGCTTCAGGTGTCCGTTGGTGAGGATGGTGTAGAGAACGCTTCCCAGGCTCATTACGGAGAATATGATGATGGAGGGCACCACAATGCGCCAGGGTTTGGGCAGGACACTGACAAGAATTAAGATTGAGTTTGAATTGAGGGCAAAAATGACAGAAAAGAGAAACTTACGAATTCTTTTTGCTGCCCGTCTGAAAGATCAGGCACATGGCTGTCCAGATGATGGCCACAATCTCTGATATGAGAGGAAATGCATAGACAAATTGTGCGCCAATGCCGGCATTCCAAAATGTGGCATGTGCATCGAGGGCCACTGGGGGGAGAGAATGCTTATAAAAGAACGTAAAGGGTGGGATGATCGAGAGCTTACTGCTGGCCAAGAACTGCCGATCTGCCTCCGCATTGAAGACAATCTTTGGCGTTGGCGCCTGCGTTGTGGTCTGGGCCTGCTCTTCCTTATTGTCAGCTATGAGACGCTCCAATCTGGGGCGGTTCTCTCTCGACTCGTAGATATGTGGTATCTTGAAGGTTGGCTTTGTGCTTTCTGCAAAGGAAAATGCGCATTTAGAATGGAATTATATTGGATTCCCCTGAAATCTCTTACGGCTCTCGCTCTGCAGCGATTCGGGTGCGACATCCTGGACGGAATATTTAGCTCCGTAGGCCTGTTGGGTGGCTTTGATGTAATCCCGATGTAGAATCTCCTTGCTGCGATTATCCATTTGATCAAAGTTGCGCTCACGAAAGATGAGTTTGGCACTGACAATTCCCTCGTACAGATCCCCCGATATCATGTGCAACGAAATGCTCCATATAATGGAGAATATTGCAACGAGTATCATGAGGCATATCACGGTGTCTGTAGGGGAAGGAAAAATATGAAAATTAGTTCATTAAAAGAGGAGGCTTACATGTAACTTTATTAGTATTGATGAGTGCAAAGATTTCCTTTCTTAAGAGCTGTGACAAGCCTTCCTTTCCAGTCTTTCCCCTTCATTCAACTTGCTTTCCCCCTTTCAATTCTGTCTCTAAGCATTTCATGCACATTGCCACAACAAAAGAGCCGCTGACAAATTTGAATTGGAAATGAACGACAGCTCAAGCAGAGGTCTATATTTGGAAAATTTCAAGGAGCCGTTTGATCGCGTAGATCATTAATAATAGATAATTCATAGAACGAATGAAATATTGTGCGAGTTACACACATACGCGACGCGTGGAAGGTTAGAGATGAAATATTATGTTTTTGTGGGACAAGTTTTTCGGCTGGAGCGGCGGCCAGGTGGGTTAAATAATTGATTTGGTGCTTTGTTGTTTTGTTTTTGTTTTGCTTGTAAGATTCAGTTAACTGTGAACTTAGACTGAGTTTCTCTGTGTGTGCGTGAGGTTATATCTGCGGCTATGATATCATTCCGAATGAACAAACTCAAGATGACGTCGATATCGTGACTGCTGGCCAATAAAATTCATTTCAATTGATGCAAAATATATTCCCCACCCAAATGCTTTCATTTCACATGATTCTGGATACTCGCACAAGTTAAACAAAAGAAGAAAATATGTACAAAGTATATATACAGAATACTGCAGAGTCAACAAACAGATTCGCGGGAGAATATACGATGCCAAGACATGCGGAAAAACATGCAGTGGGTCTCATGTTATATTACCAATTACGTTTTTACAGACAGATGAGCTTTACAATTGCCCATACACCACTCGTATACCATAGCTATACAGATCACGAAATGGTACCACAATTTTCATGCCCCAAGTGCTTCGAACGCATTAAGCGGAATGGTTTGTGTTCTGCTATTTTGGATTCGGATGGGCACAGACACCAACACACCACACAAACAGAAACCATTTACTGTACGTTGCACGATCCCCCAGAGAGTGGGACAGTCTCTCTCTCTGTCTCTCTGTGGCATGACATCATGTCGCCCCTCATCTCTGCGGCTCTGGGTCTGGTGCTGGGCCCTGGGTGCGGGCAAGCGCGAAGTTTTGTGAGTCGTTAGCGGTAGGCTAACCGCTTTTGGCCAGTTTTTGGTAGCGAAGAGTAGGAGCTTTGTAAAGCCAACTATAAATAAAGATTACTAAATTGTTTGCCCGATAGAAACGATGATACGATCGAGAAATTGTACGGAAGTTTCCATTCCCTAAAGCTGTTAAGAATTTCTCCTACTTACAGTGTTTGTTTGCTGCTCTAATTGGTCCCGGAAGTTTTGCACTTAAGCCAATATGTTAGCGCCATTAACAGTAACCACATGGCGCCCACTCAAACAAACATTTTGCCACCACTTAGCAGCGGGCCAAGAGATGCAACAACTTGAATGTTTATTAACAATTCGGGGCAGGAGGTCTGGAGGTTCCAACGTCAGAGCAAAAGAGGAAGCAATGTGCGAAATTGTTAATATTAGCACATTTCCCTAAAGGCTTTAGGGCAGCATTTAGCACCTTTTGATTGTTTCGATTGAGGGTATAAAAGAAGACACAATAACAGCCGAGGCTGTCGCTGGGATGTTAAATCGGAACAAATCTTAGCAGCTGCTTGTAAGAAAACTAACAAAAAACAGCGAAAGAGAAGCAGATTTATATGGAGATTTCATGACCTTCCCATTGACTTTGCCCCACTGTTCCCCTGTCGCAGCATCTGCGAATTTTCCAAACATTTTGCCAGCTACTCGTACAATTTACTCGGACTATTTATTGATGCTGAAAGACGCGCCCCTTGCAGAGCAGCCACCGTGACTGATGGACACAGCAAACCCAAACCTGAGTCTTACAATAATTGATTCGAACATTGTCTGTCAATGCCAGGGCGAATCGCCGCCATCCGCTGTTTCAGATTTGACATTCAAAATGTTGTTTTGGAATATAATTTTGAGTTTTATTTTAGCTTGGGTTTCACCTTCTTATTGTGGCAGTGAAGGCCGCACTATAAATATGCCAGACCAGAACTAAGGGCGACTAAGGGCCAACTGAATGTTGTTCAAAATTATACATAGAATTTGTATGGAAATGAATATCTAAGCGAATAAGTGAATGAATCAACGTACGGTTCAAATTGCGTATATCGCCAGTTGCGAGCTTTCCCTGTTTGTACTTTTTTATCAGCTCCATTATAGCATGTTTTTTATGTGATTTATTATGTAGGAATTGGGGATTATTTCGCTCTCTCCCTCTGGCTGTGTGGTTGGTGCTTCCGTAGGATGCCAGAGTTTATCAAATGTTGCTTGAATTATATTTTATTTATAACGTTATTCACATGGTTAGCACATCTTTTGTGTGCAGATTTGTTCAGGCTTTTGTCCAGCTAATAGTGGAAAATAGTTTTTACCTCACAGTTGCCCGTTTTATGGTAATTTTTTATGGTCCAAATGGGCAATATTTATGGAGCCAACTGGCAGAAAACATTGAAAATAAGCGCACAGAAATTAATTAGGAACACAATAAACAATTTTACAGACAGGCGAGTAAATTTTCGAACGTAAACCAAATTCAATCAAGCAGCAGAGAACATTTTCTATTTTTTTCTCTAATTTTTTCGTTTTTTTCTGTTCTGTTCCGTTGAGCGATTGGAATAATTGAAATTAATTGATTTGGAATTAATGTGGGAGAAGACAAATGGTGTTTGTGTTTGCCTGTTGTTGGATTTGGAACACCTTTGGCTATCAATTTACATTTGGCACACCAACAGAGGTTCAAGTCTTCAATTTTCAATTTCTATTTGCATGCCACAGTACGTATGCGTAGCAAAACCGAATTTAACATTTTTTTTGAGCTCGTTCTCGAATGTCTACCCTAATTAGCCCCAGGGGCTCATGGCATGTCCGTGTTTTTTTGGGACATTGGGGGGATTTCGGCTGGGAAAAGCGTAATTCGTTTTGAAATTCCGCCCATAGCACACAAACACTCACAGTTCAAGGTCATTCCGTGGACATTCTTTTTTGTTTATTTATTATTACATTGATATTGATATCTCATTGATTTGCATAAATCGTTTCAAGCAAAAGACACCGTTAATTGCCGATGTCCCCAACCCGTGAAGCGGAGAACGCCGTCGAAAGAATGAAATTTTGAAGCGAACTCCGTTAGCGACCGCCCGACTGTGCCGTTCGTGAATGTTTCAGCCACTGAGGCGGCGACAAAGCCAGCAACGACACAACGACGAGCGATGGAGCGTTCTCCAGCTGACTGTATATATGTTTGTATATACATATGTTTGATTGTGTATATGGCCTGCCAAAAAGGTGTATTAAGGTGGTGGTGGAGCATAGGTAGAGCTTAGAGCATCTTATGTGGCTACACTTCTAGATGAGAGCCTTGTATTACGTTATTTAAGCAATTATTTAACAATTTGGGATCAATCCAATCCCAAATATTCATTCCCATTCTATCAGAACAGAAATCGAAACGAAATAATAAACTGTAAGTCATTTTTTGGGATGTTGGAGAACATATCCTAAGCCGATGGCACACAATATGCCCAATTGGTAAATATCCACCGTTATCAAGAAAGAGATAGAGAGGGGCAATGAGAGAGGCCACCCAGTATTAATACACCTTGGGCATCCTACAACAAAATGCCTCTCTCTCTCTTTAACGCTGTCTCTCTCTCCGTTTCTTTGGCACTCTCTCGTGGGAAAAGAGAGCGTCTTCGGTTTTGTTTTGATTTCTCTATTTTGCAACTAGTTGCTCCCCCATCTTACCCGCCGCCCGCTTACACAAACTTATGTTATTTTTTGTAGGTCTCGCTTCTTTCTTGTTTCTGTTTTGGTTCGGTTTCTACGATGTTGCTATTTTCGCATTCGTTGCCTCTTTGGGTTGGTAGGTGGGGTGAAGTTTTTATGCGTGGGAAGAGGAGGAACGGTTTGGAACGGAACTGATTGTTTTGCTATTTCTATTGTTGTTTTCGTTTTTTGTTTCTTTGTACCTCTTGTTTTGTATTTAACAACATTTTTGTGTTGATGTTTTGTTAGATTATTCGTGGTTTGCGAGAAAAAAGTGGGAGTTACAGACGTTGTTTTGTATAATGCGTAGTCCGAGTTCAAATACAATAAATATACATAGTTTATACACATGTACATATGTATGTATGTACATTTAAAGCTCTGATAGACGGACTTGATTCCATGTACTTTTGCTTACTCTTGTTATTGCTTCAATCCACACTGTAACAACCATCAAGATATCCCCACTCCTGATCCATACATATTTCTTCGAACTGTTCTCTACTTGTACTGTACTTCTCTATAAATACTCTATCAACAGCCTATAGCTAATTATTTGTACTGTTCCTCTCTAAACAAGCTTATCACCGAGTTGAAAGACATGGAGGTTCCCATACTAATGGTCGTAGGCCACAACTTTATACATTTATTTTCGCATTCCCCTGCCACAAAACCACATTACAGATTAGCCCTACTTATACGTAAATAGCCAACATTATATCACTCATTTGTTGGTTTTATCCTTAAATAGAAACACGCATTAAACACTTAGTCAAACAGTAATCATCTCAGGTCCTGCTGCCCCACGTGTAATTCATTTTGTTTCGCTTTTTCGGCTGTTGCCATGGACGCAATTATCGACGATGACCTTGAAAAAACACGCCGCTTTTTTCATGTCCAAGGTGAGCTTAATTAGCGGCCACAAGGCCCAAGGACTTGCCGCCTGTGTGCTATGTAAAGTATCCCACAAATCGCGTGCCTGGCAGGCATCTAGTTGAAACTTCATCTGCTCTCCCCTCCAGGGACACATTGCGGTCACAGGGGCATTATTTTAAAGGCTTTTGCTCATTTTAAGTTGAATAATTTTCATTTGGGAACAATAAAGTAATGTCATTAAATATTTATGTTTGTTTAGTAAACAATTCAATGAACCTTTTCCGATGTTAGTTCCTACGAAAGAAGTTTCATTGATATATGTTTAATGTGGATGGACATGTGTCCTACATGTGTTATTAAAATAACAGAAAATCAAAAGACCCAAAGGGAAGTCCAAGCAGACGTAGCGGCGTGGTGGGTCTAGTTTTGACTCGAAACAATTTACATAGTACATGGCACCATAGAAACGATTTATATAGACAAAATTTGAATGAACAACTGCTCGTAAATTTGTAGTCGTGGTCATTTCTATCACACTTCAAGGACTTAAAACAGAAAATTCCATTTACCAACTTCCACTTAAAACTGCCAGATTGTATATGTAGATATTGCCCTACGTTCCCCTATTTAATCTAGATAACTTTTCACAGTCATTTGCAAATATTTGTTGTTAGCGATTTCCCAAATGGAGCAGACAACTCACAAGTAAACAGAATGACACACACACACACAGCACATCATAATAGGGCTTCCACCTATAAGTGGATACACATGCAAATTGAGGTTCCATGCTCCAATGTTGTAATCGGCGATGACGTCGCCTGTTTATGCAAATCCACAATGGAGGCCTACAGGCAGTGCGACATTTCATGAATTTATTACAGCGGCATAGACAGCAGATACCCGTAAACAAACAAAGTGGAGAATACACTGAGGGGGAATTATGATTGCTAATCGATCAGAGAAGTTGCTCCATTCCAAGGAGCGCAGGTTCACAGTTCATAAGGTGATGCAATCGACCGTGTCTCAAGGCGGCGTATGTGTGATTTTCCACTTACGTTCACAGCGCACCACCTCGCTACGAGCCTCACGCGTTAGCATCTCCAGGCTGTCGCCTATCCTGCGTATCCTCTGTGGCGTGCGCCCCATCTCGCTAGTGGTAAGAGATCTCTGGCAGATCTCTCTGGCACATCTAATGTCACATCTAGTTATAGTCTGGTTTACATGAGGCAAACAATTAGCAAAATGGCTATGCAAAAGCCTAAAACTTGGCTGCGCATTTCGATTCGCGACTTGAGTTTATCTTTGAAAACAAAACGACGAAACGACACTGAAGTGGCTGTAGTGGCAGTAGGAAAGACGTTCACACGACACGACCGCTCGACGAGAACTGTGCGGCAGCCAAGCAGCAGCGACAGACCATTAGGGGCATTTCTGTACCGGGGGAATAAATTCTAATTTGATGGCGTCACTAGCCGACGGTGGTTACAACAGAACGAGAGATCCCCAGCCAGGCAGCCAGCCAGTGTGTCTAGTCTGCAGTATGAGGGTGCATTGCCACCCCTAAAAAAAGGATACCAAGCCAATGACCCCGCCATGAGTGTCAGCAGGGCGATTGCGTGTCCTTTAATTACCACAAAAATGTTCCAAAAACATCTGGCCCAGAAGCACACCTGAGGGAAGGCCCAGCAGGGAGTGGACTCTAAAGCGTCTAAACTCTTTTCTTTTTTTGGTTTTCACTTTGTTATTTATTATACGAAAAAATACTCGCGTTTGTTTTCTCAAATAAATTAGTAAATATCATAAGTATATTGCAATTGTAAATGTGGGTTGTATATAATGCCATTTACTTGGATGTTAGTTACACATTTTTCACATACTTTACCATTTTCGATCGTTTCTGCGTTTCTCGTTTTTGCTCTTACAAAAATTCTCTTAATGTTAATTGTGTGTTAATTCGGCTACAGATTTCATAAAACATTTTTTGTGCAACAAAAAACACATTGCAATTCACTTTACAGTTGCCCGTAATTACATTTTTAGGTGTACAAAAAATTAACATATATTTTGTTATGTATGCATTGTAAATATATATAAATATATCAATTTGATCAATTCAATTCGTTGGAAACAAAGCGAAAGATGTACACAACGTAATCTCTACAATTTGTTAATAAATCATCCATGTAACAATTCCACGCACACACACACACACACACAAACACACAACTAAAAGGCCTTTTGGGTTTGAACAATGTTTTTTCGCAAAGAGTAAGAGGGAATATGCTTAAGACTAGGGGGGTGGTGGGGTGGGGGGGTATATATATCTATACATAGAGCTCAGTTATATAATACTAGTAGTTGATGTTTGCTTTTAAAACGGGCAGCAGAGCAAGTTACCATTACAAAGAGACTTATACTTAAACCTAAATATTGGATTTTCAAATTTCTTTTTTGATTATTCTTGCATTTTGTGCGAATTTCAAATTCTTTGAATTTGTTAAAATATTTAACATACAATAATGTTTATCAAATAAAAGGTATTGCATAACAGTTTAGCTGCTTAACAAAATGCAAATTAAACCAATAAACATTGCACTTAAGGCTAACATCAAATCAAATTAAATTAATTCTAAAAATCGTACCATCATGAACATAATTGAGTGCAGCGTTAAAATACATAATTTCAAATCATTTGAGTGGACGTAACGTGGTAGCGCAATCATCAATAAATACGTAAAAAAGATATATAGATAAATATCTCGTTGATGTGTGTAAAAAGTAAACTAAATAAAATTCACAATGTGATCTTGGAAATGGAGCGGGGAAGGGAGTGCAGCAAACAAATAAATAGTTAAATACATTGATTAGTTAGACTAAATGGAAAGCGATTAAAGAAATAAATTACAATAATTAACATAGGAGGAAACGTGTTTCGCAAAATACTTTTGTCGCAGAACTCTCTGGGAATCTGGACTGTGGCATCTCTGCATCGTGGGATTGTGCATCGCCTGGAACGAACTGTTGGGGCGGTTGGCTGGGGGGGAATGTTAGTATTGGGCATCGAAAGAATACGAGAAATATTATTTAAAGCGTCGTTGCGGCATTGTTGGACTCTCGGGCGGTGTATCCCCGCTGACGCTGCCACCTCCAATGACAATCTGTTGCAGCGAATGCTTCTTGGTGACACTCTTGAACGGTGCGCCCAGCTTGCGGGGACCGCGTGGCGAGGCAGATGTCATGCTGCTTGCTGCCGCCGCCTCCATGGCCGCCGTTGAACCCGCCGAGGCAGATGGCGCAATGCCCAGCATGGGCCCCGAATCAATGGATGCCTGTACCCAACCTGCAAGCAGATGAGTTAGGCATCAAATTATCGTTAGAATTATCTTTTCTTTGCTCACCCTTCACTGAAGCGCGATTATGATCGAGCAGCGCAGAGGCCAGTGGCGCCGCCGAGCTGCTGGCATTCGATTCCCTTAACATTCCCAGCGTGGACAGCGGCATTGGGTTGTAGATGCGACTGGCAAAGTCCTCAAAGGTAGTGCTCTCCTTGTACCTCGACGAGACGCTGTCCAGCGAACGATTGCGCTCCTCGTAGCTGCAAAAAGAAACCAAAAATCATTAGAATACTTCCATTAAAGGTTTAGCCGCATACTCACAATTGCTGATAGAGCGGCAGGGCTGCGCGCTTCGTTCGACTGGCATTGATGGCTGTCGCACGGATGAGCGTGGCCAGGCAGGCGCCACTGACAACACTCTCGTTGGCCAGCGGGCCGAACCAAGGCACCTCCGGCTTCCGATTGACAGTCACCCGGAACAGACCATTCCTCAGCGGATAAACGACAATGAGAACGTCACAGAACTCTGTTGGCAGGATGTCACGCCGGTAGTCCCTGTGATGCTCGCTCCACACAATGTGCACCTCATCGTTGCCCAGATGACGCGTCTTCAGCAGCATTGCCTCCGATGAATCCGAGGGCATCCTAGTGGCCACATGGTAGACAACCTCCAGGAAGGGTGTGGCATAGTAGGGCGCCGTGGCACCGCAGCCCTGCCGCGGCAAACCGCCCAAGAAGCCGTTGTGCGTCTCCAGATCGATCTCCCAGCCCAGCGCGGACACGAACATCTCGTAGGTGCTGCTGCCGCTGGTGTTTCTCAGGATGCTGCCCTTATCCTCCTGTCCGGCGGCCACATAGATGACTGCCATCTTGTGCGTTTCGCGACACTTTTGCAGATCCACATTCCGCAGCTCTCGCATCAGCTTCTCCGTCCGCTGCAACAGGTGAGTTCGCGAACGCCGCTCCCAGCCAGCAAGTCCCAGGTGCGAGAAGAGCAACCGACAATACTGGAAGGGCATCTCCGTACGTGTGGGCAGCGAGTCAAACGATGCGGAGGCCGAGTGCAGTGATCGCTGATCCACAGACGATGATCCTGCGTGTTGCTGCAGCGAGGAGCTGGATCCAGCATGCCTCAAAGCAGGCGAATGCGCTCGGGCCGTGTGCATCACAAACTCCTGCTCGAGTAGGCGCTGATTCAGGATCACAGAGATGGCCTGTGCCTCCTGGTTGTTGCCCAGCGCACTGCTGGTTGGGGCATTCAGCTGAGCGACATTCGGGGCCACACACTCGGGACTGGTGTGCCCGATGTAGGCCAACATGTCGTCCAGCTGGTCGAGGTCCGGCGCCATGTCCTTGGCCAGCGGCAAGACTCCTGACGGCCGATGGCGCAGCGTGTGACGCGGTGGCTGCATTTCCACACCCATCATGGAGGACACCATGGAGTCCAGGGGCTGCTGCTGGTGCTGGTGCTGGTGATGATGAAGCTTTGGCGTTGGTCGCTGCTGCGTGGACTCCTCAGTCTTGCGCGGCTCCGAGTACAGTATGGAGGCATCCCAACAGGCCTTCCCATTGAGATCTCGCATGAGCACGCGCACCTGCTTCTCGGCGGTAACCAGCCCAGCGGTGATGCCGCCTCCGGGCAGCTTTAGCGTGGGGAGTTCAATGAAACTGGCCACCAGACCCGAGTTGAGCATGAAAAGCTGCACATTCTGGGCGCTCACCACCGACGGCAGATCCACAGAGTCGCGCCGAGAGTCCACTTGGTTGCCTAGAGCCGCACCGCCAATGTCATCGTGTTCCTCCACCATGGAGCTAAGCCGCGAGGCGCCAATGCCCATGGGAAAGTGACCAATGTGGGTGACCAGATGCATGGACACGGCCTTGGCGCACAGCCGGATGGCCGTAATGCACGCCTGAATGGTCTCCGATGTTTGATAGGTGGCCTCTGGCAGTCGTCCATCGCCCTGCAGATCGTCGTGGGCAATGTGCATATCGAAGTCATCGTCTGCGGTCAGTTTCACACGCTCGTGACGCGGTGCACCGGATGCCACCTGCAGCAGCACGCGCAGCACTTGCAGCACCAGTGTGTCGCCATTGTCGTTGAGCGGCGCCAGCATCAGGGCCGCGGGTATTGCCATGCAGAACTCCCCCAGGCAGAGCATCAGCGATGTGAGCACCACCTTGTCCGAGTCCTTGGGCTTCGAAACGTTTTGGATCTCCAGCGCCTTGCACAGCGCCGTGATGATGAGTTGGGGAACACGCTCTATCGCCGCCAGTTGACGTCCCCGCTCCGCACAGAGTTTCAGCGAGTCGACGGCCACCATGGCAATGGTGTGATGCTTGAACTGGAGCGCCTGGAGCAGCACCTGGAGCACTTCCTTGATGCGCGGATTGAAATGTTTCGACTCTTTGGGATGTATGTCCTTGGTATGCGGCACTGCCTGCTGGAAGGGCGCTGCACGGCCAGCGGCAGAGTTCGTTGAGGGCTGGGAGAGGCGCTGAAGCAGCCACTGACCCAGCTGGGACAGTGCTATGCAGCGTGCTTTGGACGAGGGCTCGCGACGCGCACAGCGCAGCACGATGTTGAGGATGTGATCCTGCAGATCGGGGCACTCCATCAGCTCGAATTTCTGTGGCGAGGGCTGCAGCACAGGACGCGGCAGCAGCGAGGATGGGTAGCAGAGCAGGGAACCCAGCAAAGCTGCCACCTCGGCCCTCGGCGTGCTACGTGAGACCTCCAGGGAGGTGAGGAGTATGGCGCTGGCATGCACCAGATCGAGCAGCAGCAACGTGTGTCCCGGCAGCAGCAAACTGAGCAGCCGCGGTCCCTCCAAGTACTTGAGAATGGCATAGATGAGGTCGCGATCCTCTCCAGTCAGCAGCTGGTGCAGCGCATGATAAAACAGTGGAAACTGCTGCCGACCCACGGCTCCATGAAGGGCTAACGAGCAGAGCAGCTGCAGCGCCCACAGCTTGCCCTTCTTGAAGGATCGATCAAGGGTGAGGGAGCCATAGCACCAGGGTGCGACAATCCCGATTGGCGGCACAAGTGTGGGTGGCGGCGGTGTGCTCTGATTGTCCGTGGATATCCCTTGATTCTGCTTGATCTTTATCAGATTCTGCGTCATCTCCAGCAAATGCATAAACACTTGGGCATGCAGATCCGCCTTCGGTATGCGATTCACATCGCCCAGGGCGCCCAGCATGCGCTTCCACATGATGGAAGTGGAGTCCGGATGCCAGCCCTCGGCTGAGCCTCCCAGGATAATGCAGCGACGACCGGAGACACTGCCCGAGCCACTGCCGCTGCCATAGCTGCCGGAATTGGCATCATCCAGACTCGCATCGATGTGCAGTTGTGCGTCCTTGATGGATCCACCTTCGATGCCGCTGCTGGCCGTTGGCGATGGACTCCTCGACCCAGCGCCACTCTCATTGTCCCCATCCTGGTAGCTATCCGTCTCGTCCGCTTCGCCACCCTTTCGCGAGGGTATCGCTGCCAGCGAGTCGAGCGACATGGCACGCCGTAGATCCTGTGCATTCAATGCTGATCCGCCACCGCACTGCTGCATTCGATGCTCACCCAGCAGCTGCTGCTGCGACTGTTGCAGAGGCTTCGGCTTGGGCGTGACTGCTCGGCGACGGCGAATGCGTGAGTTTCTGGCCGCCGACGCTAAGCTGCCCTCGCTATAGCTTCTGCTCAGCATGGGTGTGAGGGGCACAGGTCGCGAGCCGTGCCCGGTGCCGCCCTGCGATTGCGAGTGCTGATGGCCATGTGGCCGTGGATGGTGCCCCGCGGGCAGCAGTGCCACCTGCGTGGCCTCATCCGACCGACTGCTGTTCGACTCGGCCAGCGATTCGCGTTGACGATTATGCCCGCTGCTGCTGCCAATCGCAGAGCCAGAGGCGGGTCCTCCGTTGGCCGTGCTGCCGCTGCCACCCGATCCCTGCCACACGGTCCCAATGCGGCGACGCTTCTCCGCGCGACTCTCTGCCACACGATCCAGTGGCAAGTCGAGCAGACTGATGCCGTAGGTGTAGCGCGAGAAGACACGCGTCAGCGTTTGTATCGTTTTGTTCCACTCCACAATGAGCTCCTCGCGATGCGTCAGCGATTGCAGGACATTGAGGAACTTCTCCCAGAGCAGCACATTCACGGGCACTTTGGTGTGGGCTCGTATCCACGTGACAATCAGCGTCTGGAAGATGGCTGAGCCCAGGATGCCGCCCAGAGTGGCCGTCTTGGGGCCACCGCCTGCGCCTGCACCTGCGCCGCCGATCGATCCATGATGATGTTGATTCTGATGCAGCACCACGGAGGTGACTTGCAGAAGGACCAACAGAAGTTGCTCCCACGTACGCGAATCCATGTCCGTGTTCATAACCATCGTGCGATAGACATTTAGAACCTTCTTGCAGATCTCCGTCTGCTCCTCCAGCGGCGTGGAGCGATAATTGCGCGATCGTGCGGGAAAACAAATGTTCAGATTGGCGGTGTTAACGAGGAACACATTGGCAGCATTCGTGACAAACACCTGCAAGAGAAATAATCAATGAAGCAAGAACTCAAAGATCTCTCAAAGGTATGTCCTTTACCTGCAGCACATTCTGCCTGCCAGCTCGCACGACCAACTGCTCCTTGGAGCCCGCGATGGCGCCCACATACGAGGGCGTGCGCAAACGCTGGCTGCGTGGTGTGCCACCTGCTGTCGAGGCAGGCGGCGGGTCATCGTTGGGCTCCAGCAGAAACGGCGGCGGCGTCTCGCCCGTCATCCAGTCCCTATAGACCGCAATGGCCGTGCGTATAGCCTCAATCTGCGGCTTGGAAGTGAAGTTCAGGAGGAATGCCTGGCGGTAGACCTCGTGGACAAAGTTGATGTTCTCGCGACTCACGTAGAAGACATCCCGGACGATCAGTCCCTGCTGATAGCCCTGCAACCGAACATGATCCACATCCTCGATGTGTAGCGTGCAGTCCAGACGGTGGCTGAGCAGACGCTCGTGGGTGAAACGCGACACCCAATTGATGAGAACCACCACACAGGAGGCCATGACCTCGTCCTTCTTGTTGATGGAACGCATCACGGGCATATCCAGGCGGGGATTGTAGATGGAGCAGGTGACATCAAAGTTTGGCGAGAAGACGGGCAAAAAGACGTCTTTGAAACGCTGCAGCAGGAAGGCAAACGCTCGATGATCCTTCTGTGCGCGATTGTCGCGCCAGCGCAGACACGCGGCCGTGTGGACCATGCTATTGAGCAGCACCTCGAGTCCATCGCGGGGATCTGGCGGCGCGGACTTCTCGCTGGAGGATGGCGGCAGCAGTGCCATTAGCTCTGAACTCTGCACGGGATGGGAGAAGGCATTGTCATGGAAGACGGAGGCCATGCCACCGTCTGCCTTCATATTCGGATGTGTGAGAAAGTCCGAGGCGCTGAACTCCGTGTCGGGGCCCAGCACGCCCTTTTGGGGGACAATAAGGCCGGGTATCAGATCCGCATACATGGCATGCACATAACCGGGAGCATTCTCGCCTAGGGTCTGGTACCAGAGCAGGAAATATCTGCCAAGAAGAGGAGAAAAGCCAGAGATTAGAGCTGAACATTTTGTGTTGACTCAGGACTCACCTGACGCCTTCTCGTCTCAGCTTTGGGGAGTTGCCCAGATGCAGCAGCTTGGCCATGATGCGACTGAGTGAGTGGCACTGCCAGCGACGTGCCAACAGCTCTGGCAGCAGGCACAGAATCTTCTCCAGCAGCCATAGTGAACCGTCGAGCTCCTCGCGATGCGCCTTGTGGACTGAGTGATAAAGTTTCGATTAGAAATCAATGAAAAATCAAAGCTGTAAACCCATTTGTTGCTTCTAACTAAACATTCCAATGTGTGGACAAGCACAGGAGACATACAGATAGAAGATAAAAGATGCATGTGGTGCAGATAAATAGATAAATACAGAGAGTGAAAGAGAGGGAGAGAGAGAGAGAGGAGTGGGCATATGGACACATGAGGATAATGAAAACTGAATTCAAAGCACGAAAGTTCTTTGGGGGAGGAGGATGCAAATTCAATTTTGTGTCAAAAAACCACATAAACTTACCAATATGAAACGGAAGTTCTGCCAGTTAGGGGATTGACAAAAAACACACAGAGAGAGAGTGAGAAAAATATATATATAGAGGAAGAAAGAAAGATATTTTGTTGGGGGGGTGTAAAAGAATAGAAGAATGGAAGTCAATTTAGAATATTTTTGCATACACAAATCTCATTTGTTGTCGGCTACTTAATGGGGCCTAAGCATAAAGATTAATGGTAAACCCAAACATAATAAGAAGCACAGTCCCAGTGCAAGTGCCATTTACGGTCGTCCCAGTTTGCTTTTCTGCTTTGCTGTTTAATTGCTCGAAAATAAATCGTCGGTAAAGATACCAGAAAAATTAACCAAATTTAAGTGGGCCAAAAAAAGAGAGGGGAGATACCTTAAACATTCGCTTATGCTGAAGTTTGAATACTCTTTTGATACTACAAATTATATTGAAACGAATATCCTTTCACTTATGGGAAATGCTACAAATGTGCCCAAAGGGGAAAAGGCACAAACTACAGGTTCACCTTCTATATTTTTTTTAAACATAAAACAAATACTCATTCATTAACAACAAAAAAGTTCAATACCCCATGGATAGTATAGGGTAAAAAACACTCCATATTTGGGGCACTATCAAACACAACTCACTCCGTATTTGGAGCACTGCCGACGAACACTCAGAATTAAAGTTGAAATTACCTTTCTGCTTTAGGTTCGCCTCCGCCTGTATGAAGGTGTCGTAGAGTATGAAGTACACATGACTGTAGTTGGTCTCGAACAGCGACTTGGACTCCTCCAGCTCCACATTATCTATAAAAGAAGGAGGGTGAAAAAAGAACGAGGGCAATTGTTAAGAGATTGCTTGGTACAAATTGCATATTGCTTAAATACAATCCATCAAAGGTTTCTATTTATCTATGGGCAAGTTCGCGCCACAAGTAAACGATAAGAGGGGCAAAACAGAAGTTTCTGAAGCACCTGCCGGCGCACTGATAAGCGAGGGAAGGTTGGACTGGGCACTGCAAATCCAATCCAGGCAGTCAATATCGCGAACATTAGCGAATTATCTATGGAAAACCACGCATGACGATGCGCAACAACAACAACTAAAGCTACAACGAAAATAATAAAATAAAAACACGTTATGATGGGTGCTCAGAGGGTATGAATCATGGGAGGGTTGGCAGCAGGCTGGAGTGGGGTGTGGGGTGTGGGGTGCCAGTGGTGCCGGCTGCTGTCATCGGCAAGAGGCACACTGCAAAACAGAAGAAAGCTAAACAAAGAGTAAAAGCCAAATAAGAAACCTCTGTGAAACCGGTTTCATAGAAGGCCAAAACGAAGATGTCTGCCGCGCGCTGGCTGATGATGATGATTACTGTGTGGCAACAACAACAACAATTGCAACAATAGGCAGCAACAATTGGAAACGCTCAGCGCAATGGGAAGAATGTGTAATGCGTGTAATTTGCCAAGGGACAAAGGCAACACAAGCCAAGAGAGCAATAGCTACGGCACCTGTTGGAAATCGTTCGTTCAGTGACACAAAAAGAAAGCCACTCAAAGTCAGAGTTAAGGAGGAGGAGGAGGAGGAGGGAGTAAGCAATGGCTAGAAGCAGGGCACACAGCACAGCACAGCACAGCACATCCATTGGTCATATCTAACGTACACGACTTGGAACTGAAACTCGTCGACAGCGGAGTGATGCCGTTGCCATTGCCGTTGGGCTCTAGCTTTTTGCGCGCTCTGTTCGTTTATCATTTAACGTGAAGTTTTCACACATCCCGATGATTGCCACATAGCGTAGTAGCGGAGCATCGTAGACCCATTTGTGTGTTGCTTTTTGCATACATTAATGTTGCCTGATGGAAAAACAAAGAAGCGTGGAACGGGAGGGAGAGAGAGAGAGAGAACCGTGTGTGTCTGTGTGCTTTGTGTTCTTTTGCGCCCAACAGGAAATGGCCAACGCTACGGCTGTGCCCCCCCCAGCCCAACGTATGGTCTGTGGGCAGAACGTCATTGAGCGGACTCAAAATGGATTGAGCGACGCCCACCTGCTCACAGAGACTCGGACAAACCAATCCATTTCGACCAGTTTCAAACCATTGTCATTGCTATGAATGCAAATAAATTATGAAATAATTAACACTCGAACAACAGCAAAACCAACCAACGTCAACACAGTGTGGGCAGAGAGGCCACCTCTGCCTCCGCCTCCGCCTCTGGGGAGCTCAGACCTTACCCAATATCATGCGCAGATGTCGCAGGCGTGAGGCTGAATCCTTTTTGCAATCCTGTAGCTTGGCCGTCGACTTCTTAACGTCTGCATGCGATTTTTTGGTAAACATATTTGCACCTTGTGTTCTGTATTTCTCAACGCAGAAAATTGCGCACACAACAGGCTCGTGTAGGGGCAGGGGCGCAGGCACAGGTTCGCGGCACAGGCACTGGCACAGTCATGTGGGGGTATACACTTTCTATTTGCTATTTTTCAGAGCTATTTATTTATACGCGCACGCTAACCAAAACACTTTGTCCAGCGGAGCGCCCCCGGAGAAATTATTAGCAACGCCCGCTCGTCCCTCTCGACCACTCGCCCGCTCGCCCGCTGACGTTGCCAGCAGCAGCACCAGCCGCGTAAAGGGGGTGCTTGGGTGGCTTTTCTCTGCTGCTTTGGTAGCTCTTTATTGTGGTTTTCCCGATTCTATCTCATTTTTGATTATTCACTGACACACACGGCGGACGCGAAGTAGCAATTGCAGGCACACGGAGACGATTTTACAGCACATTCCAAGTTTAATGTTTTCTTTTCTTTCGTATTAGGGATTGTTGATATTATATCGATATATCGATACGGGCCGCGGGCTTGTCGAGAAAATATACTGAAATATTCCGCAACCATACCGTATTTCCTCGATTTTGATATTCTGCTTAATATTACCAGCTAGTTAGGATTCTCAGTGATAAAACTATAACTTGACCCGATTGATGGACTAATTCTGCATAAGTTTGGTTAGTTTTCATGACTTTTTTTTATTGGATTGATAGCAAAATAAGGCTACAACGAAAAGGTCAACCTCCAGAAATAGCATAAATCGTTACGTGAGTGGGTAAGAATGTTACGTGTTTGACAATTTGTTGCTGGCTCTGCAACACTGCAAATCACTGCCTGAGATTTCAAACATTTCCTCAATTTGAGGATTTCCTGGATGTTCATTCTTATCGTTTCCATAAAAAATTCAACCCTGAGTTAGTCAAGCGAAAGCATAGTGCATCTTAGTACTAAGCTTAATGCGATGGAACATCGTTATTTTAAATTATTTGGCTCATTAAAGCAATTGCGATGGATAGATACCATGAAATCAGCGATAAGGACGAAGCGTAATTGAACGGCAATTAAATCAGGGCACAGTGCAAGCAACGATTCCTCCCCTATTCAGTACAATGGGTAACCTGAAAGGCCTCACAACAAAAAGGTTATTACCGGACTCCTTGCAACGGCTGCTGCCACGCCGTTTTGACCGCTGGAAGATCCATAGTAAAATAGTGCTGCCATGTCTAGCCATGACCATATTTCTGAACACTCTGTACGGAATTTTCTGGGGTCGCTTCAGCTTCAAGCGTTCCAAGTTTATAATCTCAAAGCCAGTGGCTGTGTACAGCATTTTGGTGGGCTCAAGCTTTGCCGTTTACTACGTGCTGCAGGTGTATGAGGAGTTCAACAGTGGCCGCATCACCAGCAGGGACACCATTAAGATATACTGCTACATGAATGTCTGCATTTGCCTGCTCAACTATGTCACACAGTGGGCCATCACGGGACCTGTTGTACGTTTCCAGAACAGTGTTCCACTCTTCCCTGTTGCCAACGAACTGGACGTGTCCATGATGATGGTGTGGCGGGCACTCTTGCATTGTGGGCTCAAGATGATGGTGTGTCCGTTGATTGTGTACGTCACACTGGTGCTCTATCAGCATCGAGCCCATCCGGACATGGAATGGACCATCATAGCCTCCATCCGAACCATGTTGCCTCTGATAATATCTAATCAGGTGAACAACTGTTTCTTCGGTGGATTGGTGATTGCCAACCTAATAGTTGCCGGCATCAATAGGCGGATACGCTGCATTGTCAGTGAGGCCAACATGCTGCAGACACCACTGCAGATGGCCCTGCAGAAGCCCTACTATCGCATGCAACGCTTCTGCGAACTGGCCGACAGTCTGGATGAGCTGGCCCTTAAGTATGTCGTGACTGCGTCCTGCTCCAAGGGATATCTACGCTTCACCGACTGGTCCATGATCGTATCGATGGTCATGAATCTGATTGGCATCACTGTGGGATTTTACAATCAATACCTGGCCATTGCCGACTACTACATTAATGAGGAGGAGCCCTATGATCTGTATCAAGCCATTGTCCATTTGGTGTTCCTTTCGGTGCCGTTCATGGAACTCATTCTGGTCTCTCGTATCAGCAGTCAAATGCTGCAGGAGGTAAGTGTAAGTGCACCAGGAAGCATATTTAATAGCGATTTAACTATTTATAGACCAAGACAACTGGAGATATCCTGCAGCGCATCGATCTGCAGCATGCAGATGTTCGTTTCAAGCAAGTTGTCGACTCCTTTTGGCTGCAGGTGTCCACATTGGACTATAAACTTATGCCACTGGGACTCCTGGAGCTGAACAGCTCGTTGGTCAACACCGTGTTCTCGGCAGTCACTGGATTTTTGTTAATTCTGATACAGAGTGACCTCACGTTAAGGTTTTCACTCAAGTAAACAGAATAAATACATGAATTTTCAAACAGTATTATTTTCCGCGGTTTAACCTTTGCAGCGGGGTGCCAAGTGGGTTAAGTTCGTTTACTCATCTCTCATTTATTGTATATCGGTATATAATAAAGTTTAATCGAGTTGTTCGTACATTTTGGTATTTATCTTAGACTTATCGATAAATCCACTTGTGACGTGTAAACGCAGGCCGAAAAAGTAATTTTATTTGTTTTCTATTAACGATTTTTAAGTAAGTTTTATCAATAATGGGTTCGTTCCGCCGCGAGAAAGACGAAGAGGAAGACGGTAAGTAGCTACTTAACTCACAGAACTTACTAATCGCACAGAACGAAGAGCCCCAGAACGACCGATAAGAGGGGAAACTCCAGGCTCTGTGAGAAAGGTGCTCCGCTGGCAACCAGCAGACACACACCCGCTTACACACACACACACACCCACTGAAACTAACACAAAAACCAGAACAAATATAACAAAAACATAAAGAGACAACCAACAACAACAAACACTGCTAAAGTTATTAAACAAATTTCGTATGTACTGACGGAAAACATGAAATATTTTTCCTCCCTAAAAAAACAACGCCCAGGCCCGACAAATGCATACCAGAACCTGGAGAAGACGTCGGTGCTGCAGGAGACGCGCACGTTCAACGAGACGCCGGTGAATGCCCGCAAATGCATTCACATTCTCACCAAAATCCTCTACCTGATCAATCAGGGCGAGGTGCTGGTGCCACGCGAGGCCACCGACTGCTTCTTCGCGATGACCAAGCTGTTCCAGTCCAAGGATGTGGTGCTGCGTCGCATGGTCTATTTGGGCATCAAGGAGCTGAGCTCAGTGGCCGAGGATGTGATTATTGTCACCAGTTCGCTGACCAAGGATATGACCGGCAAAGAGGATCTGTATCGTGCTGCTGCCATTCGTGCCCTCTGCAGCATTACCGATCACACCATGCTGCAGGCCGTCGAGCGTTACATGAAGCAGTGCATTGTGGACAAGAACGCCGCCGTCTCCTGTGCCGCTCTAGTCAGTTCGTTGCGACTGGCCACCACTGCCGGCGATGTGGTCAAGCGTTGGGCCAACGAGGCCCAGGAGGCAATGAACAGCGACAATATTATGGTGCAATACCATGCGCTGGGTCTGCTCTATCACATTCGCAAATCGGATCGTCTGGCGGTCTCGAAGCTGGTCAACAAGCTGACGCGCAGCTCCCTGAAGAGTCCCTATGCTGTCTGCATGCTGGTAAGTGACGGAATGGGAGCTTTGACGCTGAATGTTTGATTAATGAATATTTCTGTCATCCCCTTAGATACGTATTGCCTGCAAACTGATTGAGGAAGAGGACATACCCTCGGAGGAGCTGTCCGACTCGCCGCTGTTCACCTTCATTGAGACGTGTCTGCGCCACAAGAGCGAAATGGTCATCTATGAGGCCGCCCATGCGATTGTCAATCTGAAGAACACCAATCATCGCATGCTGTCGCCGGCCTTCTCCATTCTCCAGCTGTTCTGCAGCTCGCCCAAGGCCACATTGCGTTTTGCTGCTGTTCGCACGCTCAACAAGGTGGCCATGACCCATCCGGCAGCTGTGACCACATGCAATCTGGATCTGGAGGGTCTCATCACGGACTCCAATCGTTCGGTGGCCACTTTGGCTATTACCACGCTGCTAAAAACCGGCGCCGAGTCCTCGGTGGAGCGTTTGATGAAGCAGATTTCCACATATGTGGCCGAGATCTCCGATGAGTTCAAGGTGGTGGTGGTTCAAGCCATCTGCGCTCTCTGCACCAAGTACCCAAGGAAGCACACGGTCTTGATGAACTTCCTCAGCGGCATGCTGCGCGGGGAGGGCGGCCTTGAGTACAAGACATCCATTGTGGACACCATCATTACGATCATTGAGGAGAATGCAGATGCCAAGGAGTCTGGTCTGTCGCATCTCTGCGAGTTCATTGAGGACTGTGAGCATGTCTCGCTGGCGGTGCGCATTCTCCATTTGCTGGGCAAGGAGGGACCATTTGCGGCCACACCCTCCAAGTATATTCGCTTCATCTACAATCGTGTTATCCTGGAGAGTCCCATTGTGCGTGCGGCTGCTGTGACCGCTCTGTCGCAGTTTGGCGCCTCCTGCCCGGCTCTGCTGACGAACATTCTGGTTCTGCTCGGTCGCTGCCAGATGGATCCGGACGATGAGGTGCGCGATCGTGCCACCTACTACCTGAGCATCCTCAACTCGGAGCGTGCCGATCTGTACAAAAACTACATCATCGAGCGCGAGAACTGCTCGCTGGCGCTGCTGGAGAAGGCTCTGGTGGATCATTTGAACGGCGATCTGGAGAAGCGCTTTGACATTTCCGTTGTGCCCAAGGCAGCGGCTATTGTCCGTACAGAGATTAGCAATGATGTGATGCTGGTCACCAGCGCACCGCGGCCGCCGAAGATCACACGCGAGGAGGAGAGCGCATCGCGATTGGCCCAGCTGCCGGGCATTCAGGTGCTCGGCCCCGTGCACCGCAGCACGGCACCCATACAGCTGACCGAAAGCGAAACGGAATACACGGTGCAGTGCATCAAGCACATCTTTGGGCAGCATGTGGTCTTCCAGTTCGATTGCCTCAACACATTGTCCGATCAGTTCCTGGAGAATGTGCGCGTAGAGTTGACCCTGCCGGAGGGATTCACCACCAGAGCCGTCATACCTTGCCCCAAGCTACCGTACAATGAACTGCAGACGACATATGTCATTGTGGAATTCCCACCAGATGCAGGCAGTTCCATAGGTGAGTCGCTGCACTCTCAGGATCTAATCAGACTCTGCTCAATCGCTGTGTTCTCTTTTTCAGCCACCTTTGGAGCCACTTTGCGATTTGTGGTCAAGGATTGCGATCCGAATACAGGAGAGCCCGACTCGGAAGAGGGCTATGATGATGAGTACATGCTGGAGGATCTGGAGATCACAGTCGCTGATCAGATACAGAAATCGAAAAAGAACAACTTCCAGGTGTCCTGGGACGCTGCCGATAGTGAAGGTAGGAAAGGAAACTCTGAAGAAGTTCCACAAATGTTTATATATTTTCTCTCTTTTTGCAATCTTTCGCAGAGTGGCTGCAAGCCGAGGATACGTTTGTGCTGTCGGCCGTCACTACGCTACAGGATGCTGTCAATACTATTGTGAAAATCCTTGGCCTTGGCTCTGCAAATCTATCCGAAAAAGTGCCGGAAGGCACTCACCTGCACACGCTGCTCTGTTCGGGTAGGAATCTCGAACTCAAGTCATCAGAACTTAATCTTTAATAGTTATATTATTTATTGTGATTTCGCAGGCATCTTTAGAGGCGGCGTTGAAGTTCTGGTGCGGGCAAAGCTGGCACTCTCCGAGGGCGTAACGCTGAATCTGACGGTGCGCAGCACAGATCAGGATGTAGCAGAGCTAATAACAGCAGCCATCGGATAAGACAGCGAGCCATGCAGGAATCTTGTTCGGTTTCTGCGTGCCGTCAATATAATATAAACGAAAACTATAAAATGAAAACTCTTAAAAATTAATCAAAAAATACATCATTTTATACGTTTAAGTGATTGTCTCTGTAATATTTGTGCCCCTATCTAACCCCCCATTGGCCCTCAACTGCCAGCAAGCACTTCAAAGCGATGGCTTGGCCGACAGCGATACACACACATTCTTTGAATTGAATTTGAATTGTTACAGCGTAGGGGCTTTGTGTAGCATCTTGCTCCAGCATCATTTAAATTTTAAAATATATTGTATGTATGTATATGTTAATGCCTGCCCACACCCCCAATTAGCCTGGCCTGTGCATTTAGCCTAAGTATAAAACTAAAATTGAAAATATATACATGTACTATATGCAATGCAATCAGAGTGAAGTTTGAGTGTTTTATTGTGTGAAGAACGTGCTTGACCATCGCAAGTGGACTCGTGGTGCACAAGTGGATGTTGGAAAATAGAATTCCCGTGCATAAAACTACATACATGTCGTGTGCGTAACGGCATACATTGATGGTAGACTGATGAGAGTTATGTTTTATTTTAGTTATAAATGGAGTTTATTCACTGCAACAGTTTTCCATAAGTGTTTTCCAAAAAAGTGAGTAACATAAAAATCCACCGATCCACCAAAGACCCACAAAAATAAGTTCGATATCTGAAAAACTCATTCTTACTTTATTTTGTGTGTTTATATTGTAGTTTTTATTTAATTATAAATAACTTAAAGTTGCAATATCCTAGAGTACTTCTTTTGTTTTTCCTATTTTTACAAATTTGTTTTTGCCTTTTTTGAATCGTCGTCGTCGTCGTCTGTTCTGTTCATTTTCTGCTGCGTTTTCAACATTCGTCTTAAATTACAAAATTTTGTTTATATCTCGTTCGCAATGAATTTATAATTTCTTGTGCTTTTTCGTTTGTTTTTTGTTCGCAATCGTTTAACGCGATTCTCTTTTTTGCTATATTTAAGTGTGTAAAATGTAACTCCAATCAATCAATCAATTATTTAAAATGTAAGATTCACACGCAGGTATAAAAAAAAATGAAATTTATATTAACAAATAACACACACACTCTCGCACACTCATGCAACACGCAGCACGCACATTTTGCAGCACAATTTCACATTGATAATTTCATTTCGTTACAATTTGTTTATACTATTTTTTGTTCTCTTTTGTTTATTTAAATATGTCGTTAGATATATGCATGTAATTATATAATTATGTCAGTGTGTGTGTTTTTGTGTATATTTGTCTATGTGTGTGTGTGTGTGTGTTGCAATTTTTCCCCCATTTAACCCACGGACAAGAGACGCTCTGACGGCTGTGAGTTTGTTTCTTGTTCCTTAATTTAGCGCTTAGCTTATCCAATTTTGTTGTATAATACAAACTAGATTGTTGTTTCTTAGCTAGGGGGCTTACTTGGGTTCCCTGCTGGGCACACACAACACACTGCTTCTGGCTGCCGACTGCTGGCTGCGTCTGGTCTGGGTTTGATTGCTCTTTTTTGCTTCTTGCCTGAATATTACATATTACATTTATATTACAATTAAACATATTTCGTTTACAGATTTCGTTAAGGTTTTGCTTGCGCATAAAGAGGATTTTGGATTGGATTTTGAGCCGAGTGGGTGAGTAGGGTGGTGCGAGCCCGGAGCTGAAAGTCACAACACTGCTCCGGCACTTTTTAGTTCTCGGGCCTCCTGCCATCGTCTGTCCCGTGGGTAATCTTGGGGGGCGGTTGTGTTGGTACATGACTTGACTATTGAGCAGCTTATAATTGTACATTTAAGATATTAGAGTATGCTTGGATATTTTATACAGTGAGTGAGTGCTAGCTGGTGTTGTTGTTGTTGTTGGTGGTGGTGGTTGATTGATAGGTTCCTTGTGCTGCCTGCCTTCCTCCATTCCTACGCTATTCAACATTTGAACTTGACCATGGGAATATGCTTGGAAGACACACACTTGTCGCAGCACCACTCTGCAAACACCTCCTTGTTGAGCATTTGGAAGGCCGCCTCTGTCAGGCCCACGCAGGTTCTGCAAATTTCCGATCAAACGGAAAGAGAGAGAGAAAGAACACAAAAGATTTATGTTTAGATACGGGGAAACCCTTTAATAATTTGCTTATTGCTAGTTGCGCACTTTGCTGGTGGATGGTAATTTACCTGTGAAAGAAGAAGTTGCATCCGGATTCACAGAACACGGCCTCATCGTTGTCGTTCACCTCCTTGTGGCACATGCCACACGGGTATATGGGCGGCGCATTGGGATTCTGGGGATTAAAGACCATCGGCTGGCCAGGCGGATACATTTTGCCACCGCTCATTGTCATCGGCTTGGGTCCCACGCCCATCGGTCCACCCATTGGACCGCCACCTCCCATGGGTCCCATGTTGCCCATTGGTCCGCCAGGACCCATAGGTCCTCCGCCGCCAAACATATTGGGGCCGGGTCCACCCATGGGACTGTGATGATGGTGGGGATGTCCATGTGCATGGTGGGGCGACATGTGCGGGTGCGGGGGTCCATTCATGCCACCTGGTCCTGGGCCTGGTCCTGGCACACCGCCCATATGTCCGTGTCCCATATGCGGACCCGCATTCCCATGCGGTCCACCCATCATATGGGGATTGGGGCCGCCGCCACCCATGTGTGGTGGCATGCCACCGGGACCGCCATGCATGCCGCCGCTCGGCCCGCCGGGACCCATCATATGAGGTGGCGGTGGGCCACCCGGATGATGGTGCGGATGATTCATGAGCTGCGGGTGCGGTGGACCAAGATGCGATGGTTGCTGAGGCGGCAACATCTGATTCATGCCCATGCCAGGGCCGTGTCCATGGCCATGACCGTGACCGTGCCCGTGGCCGTGACCATGTCCATGGCCGTGTCCGGGTCCATGTCCCGGAGGACCGCCCATGTGCTGCTGCTGCTGCTGTTGTTGTTGTTGCTGCTGTTGTTGTTGTTGTTGTTGCTGTTGTTGTTGCTGTTGCTGTTGTTGTTGTTGTTGCTGCTGTTGCATAGGAACATTCGGGTTCATTTGCTGGCCCATCATGGGTCCATTGTTATTGTTATTGTTATTTTGTGGACCATTGGGACCGGCGGGCGATTGAAGCGGACTGGGGCCAGAGTTGGGCATGCCCGGACTTGGGCCGGCACTGTTCAGCGAGTGATGCGGTGACATGGCGGGCGGCGCTGGCGAGGATGTAGGCACTGACGTGGACATCGAGCTGGCTGTCGTCGCTGTCGATGTTTGCGTGGGCGTTGACCCCGTTGCCGATGCCGAGGAGGCGGCCGACATTGTGGGGCCATTCGATTGCAGTGACGTGGGCACTCCGAGACGGCCACCGGCCGGCGATAGATGAGGATTTTGATTGTTGTTGCTTGAATTGTTGTTGTTGCCGAGCATGTTGTTGCCCGGACCACCAACTCCTCCTCCTCCGACGCCACCGCTGTTGTTGTTGTTTGCAGGAGACATGCCACCAGGTCCGACGAGGCCACCGGGCCCAGGACCAGGCCCTGGACCGGGTCCACCTGGCATATGACTGCCATGATTCGTCGGTCCATTGCCCAGCGGACTGTGCAACGGGGGCGGACCCATCTGTCCATTGTTCATGGGTGGCTGCGGAGGTTGTTGCTGTTGTTGTTGCTGCTGCTGTTGTTGCTGCTGTTGTTGTTGTTGTTGCTGCTGTTGTTGCTGCTGCTGTGGCCCTGGACATCCGGATGGCGGCCCAAGTGGGCTACCAATCGGATTGCCCATCGGCGAGCCCATGGGCAGCGAATTCATAGGCGAGTTCTGGCCAGGACCACCAGCTCCTCCCATGGGAGAGCCCTGCAAGGCCCGCTGGTTGGGTCCATTCGGACCTCCGCCCATTGGCGAGAGTCCTCCCATGCCCATGTGATGTGGTGATATACTTGGTCCTCCCATATTGCCCATTGGACTCATTCCGCCCATACCGGCCATGGCTCCCATCGGACTGCCCATGGGCACGGGGCCACCGGGACCGGGTCTGCCGTGGTTCATATGCGGCGGCAGTCCCACTCCAGGTCCGGGTCCCATCGCATGCGGATGCATTGGACTCATGCCGCGCATCGGCGGCGGGCCGCCCATGTGGTGGGGTGGCCCATGGGGGTGTCCCATCGGTCCGCCCGGGTGGTGCGGATGCATATGGGGGTGCATATGAGGCGGACCACCGCCCATGCCCATGCGATCCTCCCAGTGCGGATGCGGATGGCCGCCGCCAAAGTGTCCCGGTCCGCCAGGGCCTCCGCCCATTTGGTTCATGGCCGCCATCGCTGCGGCGGCCGAGCTTGACATGGCAGACACCTGGGGACTGTCGTCAAAGGGATTCGAGGCAATAATGGTGTCTCCGAAGCCGCCCATCGGCGGTGGCGGCAACAGATCCTGGGGCGTTGGTGGTGCTGATTGTTGCTGCATTGAATTGGCAGCGGCGGCCGCAGCTGCTGCCGCCGCCGCCGCTGCCGCAGCTGCCGAGTTGGCGGCATTCGAAGTTTTCCGCCGCTTCTTCGGATTGCTCGGCGCCGAGATGATATCCGACGGAGGCGGCGGTTTGAAGTCAGGCGGACAGAGACCGCCTGCTGGACCCGGCAAACGATATGGCGCCATACCGAGATTATGGGTCATATTAGAGGTATTTTTCTTCCGAATGGTGGCAGCTTTTTCTTTAACTACGGGGGAAAGAAATTCTATCTAAGCGGCGTCGTCAATCCCTCGCTGGAGATCTCGACGCGGTGTGAAGAAAAGAAGAAATGCGGCTTCGGGGTGGACTGCCGATGCGGCGTTTGATGCTGATCTTGATGTTGCCGTAGCTGTTGCCTGTTCGGTGATGATATGGATGGATGGCGGAACACAATCGCTTCACGGTGATCGGTTATCTTCTGCTCTCACTCGACTGTTATCCACTTGGTGCGGCCTGATACCGCCAAAAGGATATCGACCTAAGCAAAGAGGGCAGAGCGTAAGTAATTTTGTCAGCTAATTGCTCAATTATTTTTCACATATTTACCGAATCATCTTAGCACAAGGACAACTAAATTTTCAAAAAACTATTCCCAAGAACGAACACGGGCACGGAACAACGGAACAACGGCAACCTTTGCAATTTGGAGCTGGCAACTCTACGCGCGCATGTCGTCAGCGTTGGCAGCGTCGTGTTGTCTCGAAAGCGCCAAGCCAAGCAGCAGCAGCAGCACCTGCAGCGGCACGGCTGCAGCACACACAAAAACAAATATGCACTGGATCTTTTTCGTCGTTTATTGCAATTACGTGCTGGCGTTATATTTATTTTACTTCCGATTTAATTGGTGTGGAAGCTGTAAGTGGACGCACGCTACGCTGCAATGCGCGTTGTCTTTTTGTTTTATTTTCTCACACACAGCGCCACTAGCTCTGCTTCTTCTTCTTTCCAGCGATTTTATGTTCTCTTTGCACCACCGCCGCGGCAGCAATTTGCTGCGTTTGGCCTTTAATTGCAGCACTATGGGGTATAGTGCCCAATATTTAGCACACGATAATGGTTAGCGACAATTATTATTAAATAATACACACTTTTTGTACTTTGCACGCGATCGGGTTTCGTGGTTTTCTTTTTTGTTGATGGCCGCTGCTGCGCTACTGCAGCATCAACTTTTAATGAGTAGCGGATTTGAGTTATGCCGCGGCCCAAGGTAGCACACACTATCGGGGTTCAGTGGGGTCGCACTGTGTCGGATTTTATCATTAAAGCATCCAACTTTGTTTATTTTGTTTAATTTTTGCGTTAGAAGAGCGAAAAAATATAAATAATTTTCATCGCCTGCCAGCCAGTGTGACCGTATCTCGATAAAACTCAAAATGCCGGAATTCCACAAGACGAAAAGAGGGACCAGAGCAGGCAAATGCATGTTTGCCAGTCGATAAAAAACAATTAATTACAGAAAACTGAAACTAACAATGTAATTTTTAATTATTTTATTGTTAATTTGTTTTTTCAGGTAAATTATAGTAATTGAAAATATTATCAAATAACTTTGCCGCGGTTCGAGTACACCGATAACTAGTTTTAACTATCAATGGCATCCCATCTCTAGCTAAGGTGACGCTTGTTTATTGGCGCAGTTTGTTTAAAATTTGTCAAATTCTTAATTAAATCGAAGCAAATTACTGCAGAATGTGGAGCAACTTTGAGGCGTCTCCTTGCGAGGATGAGACCATATCGAATGTGTTCTCCTCGCGTGGCATGTTCCGGATAAGCAGCGAGGAGGAGGTAAAGTCCGCCATTCAAACGAATCAACAGTTAGCTATGCTACAATTTCCCTTTGTTAGGTCGAGAAATACCCAGAGGTTTTGGCATCAGTGCAATGCGGCAAAATGGTGATATCCATAGACAAGAGCCTGCTGCTGCTGGAAGATGAACTGGTGGCCAAGTGCAGCTTCCTCAGTTTCAGTGCGCAGATCGAAGCCATTGCCATCTCCAGCAGCGGCAATCTGATTGTGTGCGGCCTCAGCGATGGCGAAGTTCACGGTGTGTTCATCAAGGGGCTGCTACTGTTTAGCGTTTGCGTAAAACTGGACGATGTAGGCCTCACGGGTGGCACCTTCAGGAGCATCCACCAGTGCGATCAACGATTCTACTTTACCTGCAAGAATGGCAGCATCTATGGGTGAGTAAGAGAGAACATAGAGAAGTTCCTTTTTCCTGCAATGACAAACGATTCATTCCTTTAGCTTGAGTGAAATTGATGAAGCCACTTTGGAGTCTGTGACGAATATAACCCTGAATGACAACGAGACCATTGCCTGCGAGAAGGCCATCCTGGACGATGTCACCATCAAGCGTATTACCAAGGGTCGCCCAATGGGCAATGTCGACTGCGCTGTGCTCTTCAAGCAGCTGTCGGCGGTGGGTCACATTTCCGCACAGAATAATCAGGAAGTGCGTGGCGCGGATCATGGCTTGATCATCTCCGGGGATCAGGGCACGGCCAACTTCAAGACGTCGGCCAATGATGTCACTCGCATCAGCCTGCCCGCCCATTATGGCAGCCTGAAGCAGATCTACAATCTGGATGACTGTGTGTAAGTTTTGGAACAAAAGTTATCCGTGGGCTTGGTCTAATTCGGATTCCCCATTTGCCTTAGGATTGCCCTGACCAACTCTGGTCACCTGCTGGACATCTGTCCGTACACACGCACAGTGAATTTGTGCCAATCGTCACAGGGTCGCACCTTGTTGATCGAGGATCTGCTAGTCATGGAGTGCAGCGAGGAGAGCATTGAGCTGCTGATACTAACAAAGCCAACGGACGAGGGGCGCTTAATGAAGATTGTGGAGTATCCATGTACGTTTTTCTTACCATTTCAAGCTCTTCTTTGCTTAATCTTCCATAAATCCCACAGCTCTGAGATGCAAAAATGAAGTGGAAGTGCCAGAGCATGCCTGGCTGGTGCGCCAGCCAAAGTGTGCCGTCAATTTGTACTATTTGGCAGCCAAGGAGGCGAACCAAAGCAGTCTGCCCTCAGTGGTGGAAATGATGCTGGTCTCGGAAACGGATCCCAGTGATCGATTTAAGAAACTCGTGGCCAAGGGCCGCCTGGAGGAGGCCGAGGAATTCGGCAAACAATTCGAGCTGTGCCTGCAGCCGATCTTTGAGGCCAAAGCCAAGCGTATACTGGTGGAGCTCTGCAACTCAGATTCCCAATTGAAGGACCCCGAAGTGGATGCCAAATTTCAGATCCTGCTGCATTTGCTCTCGCAGATTGAGAGCAAAGCGTTTATTAAGAACAATCGCATGATCAACCTCAGTTCGCGACACATTCTAGAGCGCTATCTGCGCGAGATTCAAAAACGTTTGAGCTTCGAGGTGAGTCTTGGTTAGCTTTGCTTATGGGTTTGTCTACTAAATGTCTTTTTTTGCTTGCAGGAGGATGAAGAGGATATGCTGGAGATTGACGAGCAGCTGCATCGTCTCAAGACTCTTGCCATTACCGATCCGTACGAGTGCAACAGCGACTGGCAAAAGTTCATTTACGATAACAATTTGGTGCGCGTGGTCAAGTCGCTGTTCAACACCGATATGCCCACGGCCTGCCTCATCTGGCGCCGCCATTCGAGCAGTATTCTGCCGCACCTCAACGAGGATGAGTTGCGCACACTGCTCGGGTTCATACCGAGCAACACGAAGCCGTTTAATGTGGTGCAATGGCTGCGTCAGTTCATACCAATGGTCAGCAATACGCATCCCAGCATAATGCCATTCATAACCGACTGGAGCATTGAGATGACGCGCAAGCTGCAGTACAACACGCATTGGCCGAACATTGGCCTGGAGTTTTCCACCAAAATCCTGGAGATTTTTGAGGAAATTCAATTTACATATTCGTGAGTTCCATTGCAATGCAATCCTCAATCAAAGATACGAATTTTTTCCCCCTTTTAGTGACGTGCGACGGCAGCAGGAGCGGAATGTGGGTAAGCTGCGGGACCTGGTCAACGCGCTTCAGGACTTGTTTGTGCTGAAAACCAACTACAACATGGGCTTCACATTGGACAACTACATGCAGGACTCGATAGATGCGACAGCCTTGAGCATACTGCAGCATGTGCAGCTGGATAAGCTGCAGCGACTGGTGAAGGACTTTATGTACCCCATATTCCAGGAGAAGGGACGCCAGCCACTGGCCGTGATCAAGCAGTACATTGCCCAGCTGGTGGCCAGCCGTCAGTCGTCCAGCAAATGGCTGGAGCGTGCCATGGCCTGCATTGAGCTGCTGCACAACGAGGATAGTCGCTTGGAGTGCGCACTGTCGGTGCTGCAGAATGCGCCAGTGCCTTGGCCTGAGACTTTGGGGCCGTTGATCAAGCTGCGCAACTCAACGCATCCGCTGGCCATGAAGATCAATGCCGAATACGAGATTCAGGTGATCAAGATCATGAAAGTCAAGTATGGCTGGCCGGCAGACAGCTCGGCTGACATCAACCTGGAGCTGTTCATGATGCGCATCGTAAAGCTGAATCTTCCCGACATGCTGGACGATATACGCACACTGACCAAGGCGGCGCCAGAGATCTCCACGGGTGCTAATTTCAATTGCTGCTACCAGATGGCCAGACGCGGTCAAATCGAATTGGCCTACGAGTTCTTCAAGTCTCTGGGCAGCGAAACGAACGACAAGCATCGCCGGGATGTTGTGGAGATCTTTGCCAATCTGCTGGAGAACAGCTCCACGGCGTCGTTTGTCAACGAAACCAAAGTGCAGGAGCATCTGAATGTGCTGGAACTCTTTAAGCTGTTCCTGCCACACGTTGAATCTGTGTACGAACGTCGCTATCTAATCATCAAGCATCGCTTCCATTTACGCGAGAAGTTCAGCATTGAACTGAGCTGCAGCGGCGAACTTATCCCATTGTGTCGCCGCCACGAGCTGATGGACGAGGCCATTGAGAGGATCATTGAACGGGCACAGGCCACGCTAAATGTGTCCGCTTTTATAGCCAGCGAAATGGGTGAACTCTGCAGGACCCTGGATCTGTCGAAAGTGTTTGGCCTGCAACGTCTGTGCCAGCGTGTGGCATGTCTGCCCCTCAGCTGTGCCTTGGCCTATCATGTCCTGCAGTTCTTCGATTGTGTGCCCGCCAACAGCAGTGATTACATCAACCTGGCCCTGGAGCTGATTGTCCAGCAAATTGACTCGGCAAAGGGCAACAATCAGGGTGGGTTTTGGCAGCTAAAAGGGTGTCTGGCTTTTGCTCATATTTCATCTCCTTTTCCCTTTGGCAGACTCTCCATCTTCGCTGCAATTGATCAACGAGAGTGATCCCTTGAGCTTCCCTCTGGCCTATGATCTGCTCACGTCTGCCTTGCTGCATGAACGCAGCCGTCGGAGGGATCTTGTGGAGCTCATACAGTACATTCGTGTGGCTGTCATTCACTATCCTTTGGATGCCATCACAACGCACTACAATGGCAAGGAGCAGGCGATCAATGAGAAAATTTGCCGCGCCCTGGATGGCACGCCAATGGCTTTGGGCGAGACAACGCTTAATTTTACGAGTGCCCTGAATGGTTCGTTTGATGTGAAACCACTGCCGCAGCAGCTGCAGCAAACTACATCGAAGAAACGCTACTCGGTGTCCATGTTCGATGAGGTGGAAGTGCAGCCAGCACAGCAGCCGCAACAGAAGGTATTCTTGATATTTTGCTGATCCTTTTAACCACAGAAATTCCCTCTTTTGTGCAGCGAAACATCAGTGGTCGCCTGCCCATTGTCAAGTTCTTGGCCCGCACGCTGCTGGTGATGATTACTGAGGCAGAGCCCACGAATTCAATGCTGCTGCAAGTGCGCCAATCGCTGGCGGAGAATGTCAAGGCAGACATCGATGGTGCACGCGCTGATTTCTTTTTGTCGCTGGAGTATCTGACCAAGGCCAAGGAGCACGATGTGTGGTATGTGATGTCGCAGTATCTGCTGGAGTATCAAAAGCAAAACTGCAAAAAGAAGCGAATCATCAATGAGGGCTTCATTTCGCTGCAACTGAGGCGCATCTTCCGGAATGCCATGAACAACAAGGATGCTAATTTCATAGAGCTATTCAGCATGCTGGTGGCCGATGCTGAGGCCGTGGCACAGCTCGATAAGCTCTCCACGGAGGTGAAAACCGATCTGCAGAAGATTAACTTCCTGACGCTCTCGGCCATGTACAGCGAACACATTGAGGACATGGACAATGTGCAAATAATACGTGCCAAGTGGGTTAATTCTATTCTTCATTTAGTTGATTATTCATGAATGTTGTTTCAGGCGCCTCAAGCTCTATTATTATCTGGAATTCTGCCAGCAGGATCCACGCATCAAGGGCAAGTTCAATGCGGACATGGACAACATTGAGCATCTGCTGAAGGAGTTCCACAACAAACAGCTGGACGTGACGCTGCTGGAGCGCATGAGCCGTGACTTTGGCTTTGACTATCAGAAGATTCTCATCACCCAAATTCTAAGCATACTGAATGCCCAGGAACTGCGTTTTGAGATCAAGCGTGACACCTTCGGTGACGATGAGTTGGTCATGCTGAGCAGCGCCCAGGAAATGCAAGAGATGTGCCAGCCGTACATCAATGAGATCAAGAATGTGGAGCTATTTACCTCTAAGCTAAAGCAATTTATTGAAGAGATCAACATCTACTTCTATGAGCTTTACATGTGCGTCATCAACATCTTAATGTTCTTTGATGCTGCACCCAAAGAGATGGAGATCTGGACGAATATTTTACACTTTCTGCGCCACAAGATGATCACGCGACGACGCAATCGTCCGGGACAGCTGGAGACGGATATGTGGCTCAAATCGCAGCGAGAGAATGGCGTGCTACCGAAAATCTCACGCTATCGTTTGCCCTTCAAGCCGATTGTCGAGCAGCCACTGAAGGATATACTCGGTAAGTGGCCAACAATATTTACCCCTGAGGATTACTCACTTGTTTACCTGCTCCTACAGATAGCGAACTAAATGTGGACAACTGCCAGAGCTGGTTCCCGCTCATCCAAATGTATACGGCACTCAAAGGCTCCAAGGACAGCAACCAGAACTGTGATTACTTCTGCATGTCGGCGGTGAAGAATTCAATAGCCGAATACAAGTCGAAGAACGAGTCGGAGTCGTGGAGTTTGCATCCCACAAACAATGCCTTCCTGAAGTCAATCCTGCGGCTCGTGAAGAAGGTGCACAATCCGAACAAAGCTTTTCTCATACTCTACTTTGTTTCGAACTATGCTCGGGATGGAGCGGACATGGTGGAGGCCTCCTACGAGTGCTGGAATTTTATCAAGGAGAACGGCCATCTGATCACCGATGCGAAGAGTCAGGAACAAGTGGGAAAGGTGAAGCGTCGTTATCCCATACAGAAGACACAGCACTTGCTGTATGTCTATGGCCTGACCGATGAGAAGCTGCTGCGACTTGTGGAGAATCCCACGGAGCTGATACACAGCCTCTATCATCACGAGCTGATCATCAAGTCCAGCAAGGTGGACATTAATGCGCTGGTCACAGAGATAGCCAATCTGCACGATCTCAACTTGGGCTCGATACAGTTCCGTTTGCTGCAGAAGTGGCTCTCGGTGACCATGGAGCCAGCGGATGGCACTATGCTGGAGGAGACCTTCTTGGAGGATCAGAACTGGTCCGATCAGCACGGCGCGGGCGACACCAGCTGCATTGGCGGCAGCAGCAGCAGCGATGATGCCAGCGAGAATGTGGTGCGAGCATTTTATATACTCAGCAGCTGGCCCAAATCAGAGGCTGTGAAGTTCCTAGTGGGACTAATATTTAAGGGAGGGTAAGAGGAATATGGAGCATTATTTATAGAACAATATATTTATCTCTCTCTCTCTCTTTGTGTGTTAGCTCCGTGAACACCTCCACACAGCTGCAAATGTACGAATGCTATTCGAAGCTCAACGATGGCAGCAACTCCTTCACGAACACCATCAGCCAGCGACAGTTTATTACCATCAAGTGCGTCCACGAGCTGAAGGCGCTCGGGTACAAGTCAAACATTGACAAGTTCGCCGATGATCACTGCAACAAAATTGATATTCTGAAGATGATTTGGCAGCGCAATGCCGAGAATCCGCTCTCGCTGGAGGTGATGGCCAACATTTGTCTTGGCTTTGATATTCATCTGCCCAAGATCTGGAATGGCATACTCAAGCGTATGGTGATGTTTCATATGCTGCGGGAGCTGAATGCCCTGCTGGATGTGCTCAGTTGCAGGCCACAGTTGCTGCATCTGGATGGACTGGCTTTGGCCTGGGACTATGTGCTCTGCCATCCGCTGAAGAATGCCGTGCAGACGCGTTCGTTTGCACAGGAAGAGCTGCTGCACAAGACGCTGTTGCGGCTGCAAGGCTGCCCAGTGGTGCATGCCCTCAATCTCGTACAGTTTGCCGAGCTGTGCATACTGATCCATCGACCCCACATGGCTGCAGCTCTACTCAGCTTCTGTCAAAGTAGCGAACATCGCGAAAAGATCAAAAAGGTGGGTGTACTCAATTTACGGCCTAAACAATTTCTATATATGTATTTGTATTTGCAGCTAATTGCGAACCGCCAGGGGGACAATCTACGGCAACATATATTGGATTTGGAAGAGGCTGGCCTGCTGCCCGTGGTACTCAATTTTGCACTCAAAGAATTGAAGCTATAGGCATGGATTTGCATTATATTTTGCCCATGCAAATACTATTTAATTAATGTTTAAATCTATTTCCAAACTAAATTAAACAAATCCATAATCGAATCGTATATCATGAATGTAATGGCCACATCGAGGCAGACCCTGCCCAGGCGTGGCACTGTGCCTTTGTAGAAGGCCAGGGGACCCTCGTAGCGTATGATCTTCAGGGCACAGTCCACCGAGTTCTTATATTTAGACGCATCCAAGCCTTGCATGCGTGTCTTGACCACATCAATGGGATTATTGCCAAACACCGATGCGGCACCGGCAATGGCACCAAAAATACCAACCAACACTTTTGGCACTGACTTTGTCTGGTCTTTGCCCGTGTACAAGTCCTTCAGCGAGAAGAGCACAAAGAAACGAATGGCCTGATTTGAGCCCTGCTTGACCACAGTGGCTGGCAATCCCTTGTAAATGCCACCAATGCCTAGGGCAAAGAAGTGACGTAAAGAGAACCTTTTGTAAATCTCTGTGATAGTTACCTTCACTCTTGAAGATCTGACCAATGCCATGAAACAGTCCCTTGTACTTGGGCTTTGCGCTTCGTTGATCGTTGATGAAACGCACCTTGATTGTCTCCATGGGTGTGACGGCTACAACCGCCTCTGTCATGCCAGCCAACATGCCGGAGAAGAAGCGTTTTGTCATAGTCAATTCGCTATCGTCACCGCGCATCTTAGTGCTGTAGAACTCAAAGGCACCAAACCTATTAAACAGTATTCCATTAAAATAATCAAACTCTATCTTAAGTTCCTGCATCTTCTCACCTGGCGGCACTTTTTGGTATGCTGCCCAACAGCAACACGCTCAAGCCGCGATAGAGGCCAAAGAATCCCTTATCCTTGACCGTTTTCGTCACACAGTCGACGATGCCATTGAATTTCTTTAATTCCCCCTTCTCGTCCAGCTGCAGTTGTGTCTTCACGAACTCCGTGGGGTAAGTGATGAGAATTTCCAACCCACCAGTAATACCGCCGGCAATGATGCCCTTCAGGCCCTTTTCTCCACTGTTGGCTGCAACGGGATATGGGACAGGCGGCTGCATTATTACTTTTTGCCTTTCAAGCTTGAACTAAATAATATTTTAACAAAACGAGAAAAGTCAAAGCCGGTCTGCTACCTCGAGTGACAGACAGTCAGACAGAGTGAATAATTCTGGTTGTAAGTATTCATCAACATTTTTTTTAAGTTTTGAAATGAATACTCGATGAAGAAGCGGAAGTAGGACCACTAAGTATGAATTCCAAGCATAATAAGTTGCCTGCTTTCCACTTTCCACCTTGCAGCGGCTTTCTGCTTAGGTTTAAAGTGAATTAAATGTTTTACAAACATAAATACTCTCAATTATCAATTAATATATATTAAATATCTACAAAGAGTTGCAAATAGTGTTAATTGAGAAGAGAATTTGAGGAGGCTCGATTTTCGTATTTAAAATTAACAACCTGCACGTTGACGTCATATTAATCGCTATCGCTGCACAGTAGCAACAGTTGCTGGAAACATGAAGAAAAATGCATTTAGGTATTGAAATATGTTAAATATTGGCTGGAAACTGCTTTAATTATAACTAATTTGCATTCCTGCTTGCGTCAAGTTTTACTGTGCATACTTTTCAGTTGCCATTGTTCGTTTCTTGTGTTTTCCACACGCATTTGGTTATGTGCCCACTGTGCCAATCAGCTGTTTCTGCCAGCAGATTATGGAATTTTGTGCCGAAAGTATAAATCTAAATTAAACTAAAAATGCTGCGTTCGCTGTTTGGAGCACAAAAGTGCTGGGGTTTGGTCAACAGAACTGCTGGCCAGAGCCGACAACTCATTGAGATAAGCACAAAGGTGTCGCCAGCTGCATGGACAGTGTCCAGGTGAGAGTTCAATCGATAATATAAATCTTGCAGCTATAATCAGATGTGTATCTCCAAACAGAAGGCATTATTCACCGCCCACGCACATCAAGCAGTCGGCAGTGCCCAATGATTCCGGCACCATGGCTGAGAGTAAGAACAGCAGTGACATCAATCTACCAAGAACTCTTTTAATTGCACACCTGGATTTTCCTTTGCAGTCAAGCAGGAGATGATGAAGAGATTGGGCCTGGAGCCGGGCTATAATCCGCTGCCCAAGTCTCGCGAGCATTTACTCAAGTATCAGCCCAAGCTGGAGGATCTGCCGGCACGCGCCATGCAGGACTCGTTCACGTCAGCCATTCTGCCCTTGAGCACTGACCGTACGCTGCAGGACAAGTACGTCAACTATCTGGGCAGTGTGCGCTTGGGCAGGCTGCTGGAGGATATGGACATGTTTGCGGGTAAATGGCAGACATCACAAAGGGTCCATAAATATGCTCACCCATTGATATTTTACAGCCTGGTGCTGTCACAAGCATTTGAAGCTGCCCTATCTGCCGGAGGGTGTGCATCTGCCATACACATTTGTGACCATACTCGTGGATCGCATCGATTTCACCAAGCTCAAGGCCTCCGGCACCGAGGATATTCGTCTCTCTGGTCATGTCTCCTGGGTGGGCACCAGCTCCATAGAGGTTGTGGTGTGGCTGGAGCAAATGGTGAATGGCAGCTACATGAAACTGACGCGAGCTCTCTTCCTGATGGCCGCCAGGAATGCCATCAACACGGCAGCCGCTCCCGTCAACCCTATAATGCCGGCCAACGATGAAGAGAAGGTCATTCTGGCCGGTGGCAAAGATCGCAAGCGTCAGCGCCAGATCCGTTGCGCAGAGTCCGTCTTCAATGTGGAGCCCAACGATCCCGAGCAGACGCTCATGTATCAGCTGTACAAGCGGACCACGCCCAGCACCACGCTTGAGCTGAATAAGCGCATTCTGCCGCCCAACTGCCGCTGGATGTCGGACTCGTACCAGATGAGCACCATACCCTCGTTCCCGGAGCATCGCAATCACCACAACCGAGTCTTTGGCGGGTTTCTCATGCGCAGCGCGAGCGAGATAAGTTGGGCGGCAGCTTTCCTCTACTGCAAGAAGCGGCCCAAGCTGGAGCACATCTCGGACATCAGTTTCGAGAAGCCAGTGGGTGTGGACAGCTTCATCAAGATGACCGCCTATGTGGTCTTCACGCAGCTCAACTACATGCAGATCATGACCGTGGCGGATGTGCTGGACACGCAAACGGGCAATCAGGTCACCACAAACACATTCTACTACACCTTCTCGGCGCCGGATACAGTCACAGAGGTGCTGCCACGCTCGTATCACGAGACCATGTGGTACATCCAGGGACGCCGCAAGTTTGAGGCCAGCATGGGCATGAAGTAGACATATGACATATGCATGTACATCTGTGGTAAAAAATAACCCAATGATAATTAACCGAGCCGAGGCTATATGATATAATATGAGATACTTAATATTTTGCTGTTCTCCTGTGCAATGTGCTAATAAAATGTAATCCTCTATGCTGATAGTGTTACGTCTAGGGCCGCACAGAGACTGTTGTGGGCCGAAAAGCTTTTTCAACGCAGATGTTAGATTAGTTCTCCCTTCGTCGGCATCGACGTGCTCTGACCTTCTACCAAAGCGAACGCTCTCTCCCACTCTCTGAGCGTTTTGCACCTGCAGCACTGCAAGTTCTCTATGCAAATTATTGAGTTTTATTACGTGATATTTTTTCAACAAGCAGGCGAGCCAGTAGTGACAGCAAAAGTACTCGAAAAGATGCATCGTCTGATAGCGATTCGAGCGGTTAGAATTCTAGCACAAAGCTGGACCCACAGAGGATCTTCAGTGCCCTGCGCATTCTTTGCCAGCCAAAATCCCAGGCCATATGGAACAAAGAAGTCTGATGGCTTCAGCCACATGCTGACATCCGATCACTGTTCGGGCAACCTAGCGGATGGTGAGTGATAAAAGTGCACCGAAGAGCATTTACACAATGTATCCCCATCCCTGCACAGTTGTTAAAAGCATCCGCGATCGGGTAGATGTGGACTTTGGCTATCATACGGTGCCCAAGCCGCGCGATCATCTCTTAAAGTACCAGCCAAAGCTCGAGGAGTTGCCCACACGCAGCATGCTGGACTCGCACACCACGGTCGTGTTGCCTCTCAGCTCGGATGAGTACATACGGGAGCGATATGTCAACTATTTGGGTAGGGTACGTATGGGACGCATCATGGAGGAGCTGGATATGTTTGCTGTCTGGCTGTGCCACCGGCATGTGCTGCTGCCCAACCTGCCAAAGGATGTGCCGCTGCCTTACACATTTGTCACGCTGCTCGTCGACAAGGTGGAGTTTACCAACATTGAGCGGCTCAAGGCCAATCATGACATCCATCTGAGTGGGCACATTTCGTGGACGGGCCGCAGCTCCATGGAGATCACCATCTATGTGCAGCAGCTGGCGGACGGCAAGTACATCGATGTGACCAAGGCTCTCTTCCTGATGGTGGCTCGCAACGCCACCAACACGAGCTCAGCGCCCGTCAATCCCCTGAAGCCTGCCAACGACACGGAGCAGGCCATCTGGCAGGAGGCCGAGAAACGCCAGAAGCAACGCCGCACAGCGCAAACCGAATCGGTGCTCAACTCTCCGCCGCGCGAGCACGAGCAGGCCATTATGTATGATCTGCTTAAGCGCACCACCATACCGGACAACATGGACCTCAATAGACGCATTCTGCCCCCCAAGTGCCGATGGATGCAGGACTCGCAGCAAACCACCATGATATCCCCATTCCCAGAGAATCGCAATGCCCAGAACACCATATTCGGTGGCTACATCATGCGACAGGCCGTCGAAATAAGCTTCATCATGGCCAGCATCTATCTGCGCGGCCGTCCCATACTCCAGTGCATCTCGGATATTAGTTTCCTCAGTCCCGTCAAGGTGAACACGTTCCTGCAGATGACTGCCTATGTGGTGTACACGAATAAGAACTATGTGCAGCTGATGACGGTAGCACATATCTGGGATGTGCAGAGTGGCGAGGACAGGACTACGAATATCTTCTACCTCACCTACAAGGCTGACAAGATTGTGGACGAGGTGCTGCCGCGTTCGTATCGCGAAATGCTCTGGTATATCCATGGCAGACGAACGCTACTGGCGGCCCTCAAGCTGGAGCCCGAGTACCCAGGCGAGACCGATGGAGAGAAAGCAAAAACTGAAAATAAATGAGACGCGCTTAGTTCTTTCATACCTCGACACAGAGTGTTGTTCCGTTTTGTAATGTTTATTTTACAAATCAGTTTGTTGTTGTTTTGTTTGTTGTAACCAGCGGGCTTGTACAAAGTATTTAAAAATCCTTAAATTGAAGTAGCATGGTCCACCGCTTAGAAGCGCATGCGGTGTGGGTATTGGGAGGAGTGCAGGGCGAACATGTTCTGCAAGTACCTTGCGAAGTATTTACCCTCGGGATGGGCCTTGATGAGCTTCAGCAGGGCACCGTCCACCTCCTTCTGGTCCTTCTTGCGCTGCTCGTTGGGCACGAAGCGCTCCTTCTTAGCGGCGAAGATGTCAGCCTCACCCGACTTCTTGTCCTTCTTGGCCTTGAGGCGACGGAAGTAGGCGTCGTTCAGGTGCTCGGGCACCTTGTACGAGCCCAAGTCCACACGCGACGAGGTGCCGATGACGAAGCGCTGGGAGATGCGACGCAGTGGGCACGAGTTGAGTGCGAAGGGACCGGTGACCAGGAGCAGGCCAGAGCTCAGCACCTTCAGCAGAACGACGCGCTTGCCCTGGTGGCGACCAGCCAGCAGAATGAGCACGGTACCGGGCTTCAGGTTGCGGCGAGTGTTGCGCTTGTGCTCGCTGAAGTTGGCCTTGGAGACGCGCTTCTTCACGAAGGTCTTCGTGGGGTAGTTAGCCTTCGACTTGTTCAGGAAAACTGTGCGCTCTCCGCCGTTCTTGGGGCCACCGATCTTCTTCACCTTCTTGATTGGCACCTTCTCCTTCTGCACCACAGGGCTCTTCTTGTCCTTCAGGCGGTACAGGGCACGACGCTTGTACATCTACAATCAAAACAAAGCGCACACGGTCACAAACATATCCATCCATTCGTAGTCACATCCAATGCGGTGTGGCACCACCACGCTTTGTCACCGTGGAGGCGTCACATCAAAGCGAAACTTCAATTGACGACTTTTCAATGTGTTTGGAACGCTATTTACCTGAGCCTTGGAGTAACGCAAGATCCCGCCCTTCAGGTACGAGTTGAGGGGGTGCTTCTTGCCCTTCTTGGCCGATTTGGCGACTTTCTTAGCTTTTTCGACGGGTGCCATTGTGGAGAACACGTGTACACAGCACAAAATTTATTTGGAAAAGGAAGGTTATGTTGCACAGCAGTGTAGGGTTGTCAAAACTATATCAAAATATCGATATTTTTCAAAATACAAAAAAATTTATATCGTGATATTTTTTTGCGATATTTTTTGAAATTTTATGTCCAATAACCACAGGATCTAAATAATATGAATGTATGTAACGCACAGAAGGAAATTGTTCCTACCCCTTAAAGTATATATTTTTATTTCCTGAATAGCATCAATTGCCGAGTTGACATAACTATGTGTTCGTCTTGTTGTCTGTTAATGCTCAGAGACTATAAGAGCTAGAGGCACCGACTTTTTTCTCAAAGTTTTCTAGTGGTGGTAGTTATTGTAAGGTGTGAGGTGTGCGAGATAGAAGTATGATCTGGAGTATTTTCGTACTTTGAACAAGTCTGTGCGTGTTTTGAACCAAAAAACCCCAAAACACTTACTCAAAAGGATTATATGTATATGTAAAGAAAAGAAAAATGGTATATATATATAATGGGAATTTGAACAAATTTACACAAGCAAAATTATATTAAATATATCGATTCTTTTGCAGTGATATATTTTATATTATTTAGATATTTTTTCCAACCAAAATATATCACCGATATATTTTTTAAATATTTGACAGCCCTAGTTTTTGCGGATTAGTCGACAAAATATACCGCCATTCCTAAAAATATACCAAAGTGTATGCCGTAGTCTTAAGTCATATTCCCCGATGTTGATGTTCTATTTGATATAACCAGGTTGCCAAGACTTTTAACACTGAAAAAACAATTTATTCCGATTGAAGAATCAATTTGGCTTATTATAAAAACTCTTTATATTGGAGTGTCGTCAATTTTTTCCGTGCAACTATGGACGAAAATTTAGTAACGTAGCAATGGTTTCAGCGCTCATCGACTTTCGAGGGTTTCGTCTTATCGCAATCAAATTCGAATTGGGAAACTTGTTGACAATTGAGCTGAAAAGATGAGTCGCCCCAAATAAAAATAGAAAACATGTTTTGGTTACGATTTAATAATACTTTTTTTTCCATTTATTTGTTGTAATGTGTGTACAATGATTTTACAATGATCACGATTTTTCAGTTGTTTTCAAACAACATTATCTCATTTTGTTTTTACACAATGATCCATTTGTTCATGATTTGTTTGGGACTGTCTCCTCCTCCTTAAAGTAAAACCTAATTGCAGGCCGTGATTTCGAATAAATTAAAATGAATGGTTTATAATGTACAGAATGAATTCATTTCGCGTCTGGTTAAAATTCGTAACTAATCCTAAGGTTAAACCTCAACCAATGCTCTCGCAAAAATTAAGCTCAAACTTCTCCAATGAGGGAAATGAGACAACTAAAAATAATACCTATATATAGACATGTTTCTTGGATCTTAGTACAGGGGTTATTTTCTGTTCTTCAGTAAACTAATTGTATAATAATTGAGATTTTGTTTTCGTGTTGTTCTTGATTGCAAATATTTAACTAACTCTGCGCTAAATACAATGTAAAATTTGCTAGTTTTAAAAATACGAAATACATGCAAGTATTTTCTTGAAATCTCAGCCCGCCCACCAGCCGCACAGCGGGAACATGGTGGCGTGGTGGCAGTCGACGGCATTTTAAAAAAACTTAGCTCTAATCCACCGCTCCCGTATCATCGGCTTAATCATTATTTATCGCTTATTTGTCAGTTTGCCCTTACAAAAAGTTAGACTAAGCTTAAATTGATTTCACATCTTGTTGCTTTTGTTTGTTTGTTTCTCAGCTTGTGGTGATTTGCCAGGCAATTGAACACATTTATCTCTCTCGCTTAAATATATATGGATAAAGTAAGTTTTTACTTTCACCTACTCGTATTTTCAGCGCTTGACGTTCGACGGTGTGTTCCCATTTCATAGCTGAACAAAGCTACTCAAAAGTGAGTTATTGCCAAGAAGAGGAAATAAATATACTAGAGGGGGGAGAATACGAATCTATTGCACAACTTGAGGATTGCTTGGGGTTCGTTTAAACAAAGGAATATTTACAGCAAATTCCAAAAGTTTTATTTTACATTTGTCCGAGTGTCATGCATCGGTTTGTGTTGTGTTGGGGCTGTGTATATGGATGGTGGTACTCACATTTCGCTGGAGTTGCTAGCTGAATTTTGGGGCGGCTGATCCCGGTCCACGTCTTGCTACACGCACACACACACACACATACACTTGGCACATGCACACGCAAAAAACAAAGTTAAATAAAACATTGGATTTTGTTGTAAATACTCATTGAAAAGTGTCTACCACTGTGGAGGACACAGTGGCAATCGCATTTTATTTAAATTTACAGAAATAGTCTCGACCCAAGGATCGCAGGCACATAAATCTATGTGTGAGTCCCTTTATCGGGGGAAAGATGTTAAAAAAAAGAATATGTAAAATTTTAAAATTGTTTTTTCTCCATTTGCGGTAGTTTTTCTTTTCCTTTATGCCTGTCTGTCTATGCTCTCCACATACGTTTCTCTCCTTTCTACTCTTCCTTCTACACATATCTCTCGCTGTCTCTCTGTACATCTTGCTAAATAATGCATCATAATTTCTGCTTAAATTTCGCCGCGCTTCAATCTTAATTTGAATTTCGGTTTTTGTTGCGGTTCGAATTTTTTGCTGGTTTACGTAAACTAGGATTTAGTGGATATTTAATGTACTACAACATATGTCTGTTGGTCTTGTTTTTGTATGGTTTTTGTTTTTTACATATCGTTTAATAAATTAAATAAGATTATATAACAAAAAAGAAAGTGTATACGGTTGTGTAGGGGAGGAGTAAAATATAAAAAAGGATCACCGTGTCTATGCTCATTTCCAAGCATCAATTGTTTTGATTGATTGTTTGAAGCTGACTAATAATTGTTGATTCCACCATAGAATCGCATGATAATGAAAGATTTTGTTTTCTTTTCGGGCGGCAAATGGTTTTTGTTTGGTTTTGTTTGTTTCTTTTTTGTTATACAGAGAAAAATCTACTAGACACACACTACTGGTACAATATCGTGGATTTTCTCCTTGCATAATTGATTTAATTTAATTGGTATTGTTATTGTTAAGAGTTCTTAGTCGATATAGGCGGCGAATTATGTTTTTGTATAGTTTTTTCTTTCATCTGTTTGTTTTTTGAGCGCGGCTAAAATTATGGATAGCGCATCTGATCGGTTTCTGCTACCTTAAAGTTTAGGTCTGTCTATACATAGAGAATTTTTGTACTTTTTTTTAAGATTTTATGATTTTTTTTGTTGGTATTTTTGTGGGTCCTTTGATTGGGGGTTTGGGATTTTATAACAGAACTGATAAGAGCAGCACAAACATGGGGAGAACATAAAGTTTTTTAAAACTAATTGATTTTTTGTGTGTTTGATGATTTTGATGTTTTTTTTTGTAATGTTTTGTTTTTTGATATATTTTTTTTGCGGTTACCACCAAAAAATTGCATTCCCATTCCAGAGTCTGGTTTTGTGTTTTTTGGGGCTGGCAACTCTGCAATCGTTTCCTCCTTCTCTCTGATCTCAAATAATGATCCGGAACGGCATCAATCTTTTGTATGATGGTCCGCAGCATTCGTTTTTTTGTTTTTTTTTTGTAATTTTTTTTTTGCTTTTGATTTTTTTTCACGTATTTTTTTGTCTGCCGCAAATAAATTGAAAAAATGGTTGCCCCTCTAACGGGAGCGCCTAGTGACGCATATCTGGCAACCTGTCTGGCAAAAAGGGGAGACAAGGGGGGTGTTACTTTGCTGACTCTCTCCTTTTTTTTCTTCGCCTAAAACTCAAATGTTTCTTAAATGTTAGAACCAGCGGTAATAATATATATGTGTATGCCAAAAGAATTATGATGCAGTTTAGCAAAATATACACACACTCTCTCAATCACCTCTCTTCTCTCTCTCTCTATGCACGCACGCACACGAAACGCTCACTCAATCCAATCCACAACACACTGACGGTACACACACCACACACACTCAAATGCAACAGCAGTTGGTTGTTGTTGTTGCTGCTGCAGCTTATCCTTTGTTCGCTTTTCCAATGCAGTGGGATATGTGTGTGTTTTGCTGCTGCTGCTCCTGCCGCTGCCTTGCATTCCAGGAAGATGGCGGCTCCATTTGATGTCTGTCTCTGTGTGTGATGTGCCCGTCGAGTGCGTATCCGTCGTCTCCGTTTCGTGGCTTAATCCTGCTCCAGCTGTTATCTTGCAGTGTGGGGTGCTGCTGAGTGGCTGGATACTAACATTGTTCGAATATTGGAATTATGGGTGAAGTTGGCCAGTCTTCTTCCTCCTCAGAGCTAATACTCTCGGTTCTGCAAAGATTGAAAGAAAAAAGAGTAGGGAAATATAGTTCATTATTTGCTCATTATGAAATAACATTTGATTGATTGAAAACGGGGCGATAAGTTATATGGATAACAGGCTCCCGTTCAAGTTCAAGTTCAAGTTTGAAGGTCTCCGCCCCCCACAACCCACTCAATTCGTATCAGCTGATTATTTGCCAAGTGCAATATTCCCGAATACAAAAGTCGCCTCCAAATTCCAAGTGCATTGAACTTTCTAAATGTTTATGACTAACAAACGGCTCGCAAAAAAAAACATTTGACTAAAGTATAAGATAAGATAGCAATTAAGAGAAAAGGCAACACACAAAGAAAGCTAGCAAATAAAATAGAAAGAAAAGAAGGAATACATTCAATGACATTGAACATGCATTCTAAGTTCATTGCTAGAATTCAAGGACAAACACATCCAACAGCTGTCTGTTTAGGTGTGTTGTTATATCATTGCGAACGGAAGCAGACGACGATAGTGATGAAAACAGTGCAAAAAAAAAACCCAATACACGGACACCATATACATATGTACGTATCTAAAATGGGAAAATATCTGCTCAGAATGTCTGATCGAAATATACAAAGTTATATAAAAGCTACAGAGAATTTTAGCAATATATTTTGGCTCTATCAGAGCACTCTCTATGCTTTCATCACTACTCTGTTTTCCTATAACGAGCTTCTCCTGCTCTCCTCTCGCTCGCGTTACCCCCGTTACTCTTTTGTCTACCCTCGCTTTGGACTTTCAACGGGAACGGACAGGCGGGGTTATGTGCGTGTGCCGCTGTTATTTCATTTCGATAAGATTGTTGCCGAAAAATAACAAAAAACAAACGTATACACGCGCACGCACACACCTACATAATATACATAGAGGTCTCTGAGCGGAGCAGAGGTGTGGGGGCGGGGCGGAGACGGCTGGTCGAACGAGCCAACAAGTCTCATGACACCCATAGGCTGTTTTGTTGTTGATTTTTTGGGTGCCGTGCCTGATAATGGGATCGCTAAATTCTAGAAACTTGTTTACGCCAAAAAACGTTCGTTTCAGATCGTCATCGCTACATTTTGCTTACATATTGGGATCGCAAATACATATAAATACTAGAAATGTGTGAGTGTGTCAAACCATAAAAATAAGGCACTAAAAATACAATTTGTATGGCCAGGCTTTGCATGGAAAAAGTGAGGTATTCCGTTAGAAAGATCAAGGCAGGAAAGGGCCAACCTTGATGGGGAAATGTTTGTTAATAGAACTGAGAAACTCACCTTGAACGGAGGCCATCGTCAAGGGCATTGGAAATGCCTTCCTCAATGGTGGGCAGGTCGGAGGAAAAACGATTGATTGGGCGCAAGACGCGCAGCGTGCGACTGGACAACTTCCAGACAAGCCGTTGCTTGTAGGGCGCCTTGTTCTGACCATTGTAATGGGACAGAATGCCCGAAACAATGCTAAAGCCGCAGGTGAAAACGCGATCGGGAATCTATAAAAATAACAAATCATTAGAAATACATTCCAATTCGGCAATTCCATCTGTGGCAGACACTCACCCTCATGTATTGCTGCAGGAAGAGAATATACTCAAAGACGTGCTTTAGTTCGGGACTGCCGCGGGTATACGACTCCTTGATGTGGAAGTCCAGATGCAGGCAGATGAGCACCAGAGCCAAAGTTGAGGGCGTGATGACGGTGGTCTTCACGTCGCACAACAGGATCTCCAGACGGTTCTCGAGCTCCTCCAGCTTAATCAGCTGCTGGAAGAACTTGAAGAAATCACCGCCAATCTCCTTCGCCAGGTTGCGGAAGAGGGCATAGTAGATGCGCAGGTAGCTCACGGATGTGATCGGTGCATGTCCCATCTGGACACCCAGCTTGTTGGCAATAACGCCAGCCATGCGTTCCAGATCGCCAGCGGTACAACCACACTGTAATCAAAGAATACACCATGAAATCCTGCTTCTGGTAGACTCGAGAGTTTACAAGATAACCAACCTGAGATATTGTAACCAGATCCTCGGCAGGTATGGGCTTCAAGTCCAGCTGCTTGATGGCCAAATGGAAGGAAGCCACGCTCATGCAGGCCATGTGCTTGGGCTTGACAGCCATGCGGTCCAAAAAGCGATCCACCAGGCTCATGGCCGAGAACAGGACATCGGATGGCAGCTCATACCACATCTTCAGGCAGCGTAGCACGTACGCAGAGCCGTCACGTCCTCCGGCAGTCACCTCGCGCTAAAAGAGAAAGGAGAGTCGTTAGTGATGCGCGGCGCTTCAGGGAAACAGATCTCGTGTGGACCTACCCTCGACTCCTTGGGCAGCAGTAGGACTGTGTGATACTTGTCCTGTAAAACATCGTACTCCTTGAGAGTCTCGTAGAGCTCGTCGGAGGTGAGAGCGTGCAGTTGGTCCTCCAGCTGCTTCTTCGCGGAAGTTGGTTCATTGCCAACACCGCCGACTGCTCCTGCCTCGGCTTCCATATCCAATTTCTGTTGCTCTTGTTGTTGCTGTTGATCGTACTTCTGATATTCCAAGCCAGCAGCACCCGGGGTCCCGTACCGGCCCTCGTCCGCAATCCTCATCCAATCAGTTGGCATCTCTGCATTGTGGTCCATGACATTCCCCAACTTGCCCCCAACCGAAGCCAAACCACTGGCGGCACTAACGCTGCCGGCGAGAACAGATGCAGCCGCTGCCTGGGCCGATGTCGAGGGTTGCTCATCATCGACCAGGATGGCGTTAATGCTGTTGGCGTCCATGTTGTTGTTGCTGCTGGTGGGGGGCAAGGCGAATCCTGACATAACCGACGACGACATCGATGTCCTCTGCTGCATCAACTGCTGCTGCTGCCGCTGCCGCTCAACCGCCTCCAACTGGCAATAGTACTCGATATCCTGCTCCTGTTGGTACTGGGACTGGTATTGGTATTGGTACTCCTGCTCGTAGTGGTTGGTAGGTGGCTGCTGCTGATGGTCTAGCTGTTGCTGTTGTTGCTGGTATTGGTATTGAGAATCCTCCAAACCACAATCAACGACGTCGGCGGCGTATTCGGCGGCAGCAGAGTAGCGTACAGGGACAGACATTGTGAGGGCTGGCCTAGTACCTGTGTTGGTGGTTTTAAGGTTTCGAATTGTGGTTTCAAGGAAATGGTTTTTTATATAGTTAACGTAGTAACACGCCACACTATCTCTCTGAGTGACTCTCTCTGTCTCTGAGCAAGAGCACGAGCAAGAAAGAGACAGCAAAGTAAAGTGCAGTTGCAAAAGAAAACTAGGCCACAACACACACAAATTGCGTTGGAGGAGGAGGAGAAGTGGAAATGAACAGGATGTCTCAATTTCGTTCTCGCAGTCCTCTCTCACTTGTTTGACTTTTATTTTCAGCTTTTTCGAAAAAGGAACAACAATTTCAGGCTTCCCAATCTAAGGGCGATATCAGCGAATGAAACTCTTCCAGTTGGAAAGTTCACTCTCAATCTACAGCTCGAATTTGTTGGTGTACACAGCAAAGGAAACACCTGGCGCTTCTCTCTTTGGTTCTCTGAGAGCAGTATGGAACTGTCGCGCTACCGAAAATAAAACAAACTGTTTGCTACTTGTAATGCACACACTGGTCTCAGGGCTCAGGATTCCGTTGGAACGGATAATGCTTTGCAGCAACTTTCTTCTGGCTATACGGTTAAGATATAGCAGCTCTGTGACCTTAATGCAATTCTTTCAACAATTTGCAAACAGCGAACAAACAAAAACACCCTCAACAATGGCTGGACAACAAATTGTGTAATAGTCAGTGTACCAAAGGACAATTTAACGATAGCAACGATTCAAATATTGTTGTCGTATCAGTCAGATTTTGTCTGGCGTACGCTGATCTCTCTCAGTTGTTGTCGTATAGTAAATCTCTCTCGAGCGAGAGAAATATCTTTAGAGAAAAAGTGAGTTCAGGGGCAAAAGCGCTAGAAATTACGGTTTATTATGTGTTCGCTCAATGCTTGTCACGATAATAAAACACTTGCGTTTATGCCAACTCAGTTTTTCAACACTGTTACTGTTACAGCTACAGTTATATTTATGTATTTTGCAAAACTCGGTTAAGTGAGCTTTTTATTGCTTTTAGCTTGACGCTTTTATGATTTTTTGGCTATATTCAAAATAAACTTACTCGCTGCAAAAGGTTTTTTTTGTTTGCACAATTAAAAAAAGTAAAATATTATTACAGTGTTTCAAAAATAAAGTGAAATAATTAATGGAATGAGATGGGGTTTGTCATGCATGAACAAGTGCAATGCACTTTTCCGACTGATTCGGATTCGGTTGTTGTTGTTATTTTGTTGTGTTATTTTTCGTGTTCAATACGTTTCAACGAACTCTTTAGACTGTGGCGAAATCAACCGAAAACCTGCATACTTTTACACCTGCAAGCAGCGAGCGAACAGTGGTACGAAAACCATTTGTATCGTCCATAAACCTAACGATAATGATGATGATGACATTGGAATACATTTTATTTTGAGTGACCGACCGAACGATCGACCTCATGAGCGACGACACATTTTTCATTCAAATCGCGCCAACACAAGGCTGTGGGCGGACGGGACGGGCGACAGTTGTTGATGGACCCCAAGGCAAACCACGTAAATAGATCGAGATATATATACATAAATGCCCCATTAAACCATGTACAAGTATTTTGCATCCAAATTACGACAGATCAAACATGAAATCTAGTTAATAAATGCTCAACAGTAAACTCCAACTAAGTGCTGGAATATCACTTTACACTTCCATCGAAAGACTCGTTTTTCCCCAAAAAACTTGCGATTAAAAGTTGAACAACAAATGAAAACCCAAAAAAAAAGAGCACTTGAACAAACAACAATAGTAAAAGCTTCCCACCCCAGACGCCATTTTGTTCTAGATTAATTTGAAAGCAGATTGGAAAGAGGAAAGAGAAGGGGAGAGTAGTGGAGGCAAAAATCAGTTTGTTTGCTGTGATCATCTTCGCCCAAATGAATGCTTTCTCCTCTTTGAAGCGAAACAAAAACTTCAAATCGTGTAAACAGTCGGATGATAAATGACATAAACTAACCAAACAAACCCGAAATACCCATACAGATCTCGTACCACACCATCCACTCGAATATGAAATCGCATAGTCGGAGGCCTAAACAATTGCCTCCAGATGTTTCGAATGGGCATAGGGCAAGAGAGTGATGATAAATACATTCGATGGAAGTGGAAGTATAGCCCAGCAGATCGCACAGATATTTATTTATAGATTTACAGATTGGATTGTCTGAGAGGCGTTGAGGAAATAATCACAACAATCCCAAAGTCCATGTCCGTGGCGCCAAAGGTTTTTCTTTGAGGCAGTAGCAACCTCAAAAAATAACCACAATTTAAAACATTTAACCTGCTTCATGGCTAACCAGATGAACAAGGCTACTTTGCTTATTAACAAAACAAACAGCAGTTAAAGGCAACTACAACTCATACGCCAAGTGCATGCATATCTGAGACGACTACAGAAAACCCAAAATATTCAGTAAGTAAACCCCGAATTTAGATGACTTCGGGTTTCAGTTATAATGGGGTCACAGACAGAAACGACGACCGCGCCCTGAATCATCTTTTCGAAGTGACATTCGAGGCAACGATCCAAAGAAATGAATCAGATGCGGGGTTTCAGTGACGCATTGGAGAAGGGGGGAGTCGAATCGAATCATTTGAAAGAAATCAAAATGTCTGCATTCAACAAAATACTTCCGTTTGGCTTGTTATTTACCCAATCAGTTCTATTTTTAAGCTTAAAAGCACAGACAGAATCAAAACAACAGACAATGGTTAAAGCCAAGTTAGCTTGTGGCAATTCAAGGTCGCCCACCCACCAAAAACTAGTTTTGAGAGGGGGAAAACACACACACACACGCACGCCACAAAGCTTCTGTTTCTTCAGTGCATGACGGGTATTAAGCGATCGCAGCTTAAAGCGCTCAACAAAGCTCTGTCCTCTGTCTCGCCCCGAAACGACAAATGATAACGGTAACAATCGCTGTGCAGGTTAAAGTTCAACTGTTATGCTTCTAGCTCTATACAAACCACCACCAATCATATATCAAGAAAGAGAGACAGAGGCAGCTAGCCAGCCGTAAGTATAGCACACAAGCAACACACATCACCTCTTCTATGTGTTTTCCCCTCCTGCTCAACACTCGTACAGGTACCATTTCCTTCCAGATATACTATGAACAAAAGTTATCCCTCTTGTGATCTTAGCCAAGGTTTTCTGCTCGACTGCAATTCCAACAAAAATAAAAAAACTTAAAACAATTTTTTCCTCAATTTCTCAACTCAAATTTTTTCCTAGTTTCTGTTTTGTTTTTTTTTTTTCGTTTTCCTTTGCTGACGCAAAGCACGTACGCACACAGACACATACACGGTAGAGATCTGGTCTCTGTGTGTGTATATGTATGAGCTATGGCCATATATAATATTGTTGTAGGGCTGTAAACAAAGCCAAAAAACTTTTAAAAAAATTTCACTTTTTGCCTATTTTTGTAACGGCAACGGAAGGCAACCGACATGGGGCGTGGCTTTTAACTCTGCGCGACAGGTGTGAAATATTTTCAGCGGTAAGTTTAAATTCCATAATGCTGCCACCACCGCTTGCAATTGAAAGCGTTGTGCTTCCAAAACGAAAGTGAGATTGTTTATCTCTCAAGACAGAGACGCACTAAAATATGTTTCATATTTCCTCTTTTATACACAAAACAGATGATCATCACAGAGCGGGATGGCAATTGTTTTTAGTTATTACGTTTTAATTTTTCGTTTCGCTCTTTTCCCGCTTGCTTTCGGTGAGGAGATCGAGCCTTTCGAGCCAACAACGAACAGTTTTTGTTCATTTATCATCGTCATCGAATGAGTTTTCGAATTCGATGAAGGTCAGCCAAATGACAGGCGGTGGAGAGTGTGTAAGCAAGAGAGAAAGAAAGAGAGATCGATTGAAAGAGATGCACCTCGGTAAAGACTGGAAGACTGGAACGTGTTTCAAGTCACGTAGAAAATGAGTGTGGAAATCCACCTTCAACACATATTCCAATTATCAACCCCTGCAGGAAAAAAAAGGTGAAAAGAAACTTTTTGACTCTGGTTTAGCATTTAATTAACAGAAGGAAATTGCAGTCAGCTTATAGCAGGGTTGGTTCCAACAACCCTCCGAAAAATTAAAGCCTCAAGTTCCACCCTGCGGACAGACATTGGATGAAAATTTAAATAAATATTGCCACCAGAGACACACTTGGGCACAAATGACTCAACAGTGGAGAAGGGGACGGGAAAATAGAAAATACACACTGAAAAGAGCCTGTGCGCCAGTGCGCAGGCGCGCCGCCAGCCAACAGCAGCTGCTTCTCTCCTCTGGCATGTGCTGGAAAAGATACGAAAACGAATGCGACGACTACGCATAAGAGGAGATTTATGTTCATTTCCCAACAAACAAAAGAAAATACATTTTTTTTGTGGGCCCCTCCCTCGGCTTCCTATACGAGTTCCTATAGTAAACAAAAAAAAAGATAACCTTAAACCGAAATAACAATAGAGAAGCGAAGCGATCCAACCGATCAGCGGGCATTGTCCTCAATCTCTATCCCTCTTGCTCCACAGATAGTGAGCCTCATGCCATCCCTCTCTCAATTTCTCTCTCACTCTCTCTGCTTCCACAGAGTGTTAGCAGCGTAGAGGCATTTTCCCGCAACTGTCCCGCGTTCGACCTTTGGGCGGGCAGAGCTGAGCGTCTGTTCATTCCAGTTTTGCTAGTTCTATTCCGTACAAACACTATTGTACGTCTGTCTGTCGAGTGTCTCGGGAATTCATTGAATACAATTTGCATTGCCCACATTATCTATACCCAACCACCTCACCTTAGAGCCATAGTACAGAAAGTACTACAAAAGCGACCATAACCATTTCATTATCAACGGAAATGCAATTTACCATTTTTCAGCCGACGTAAAGTCTTGACTTGGAATGATAAGCATGAGCTAATCGTACGAAAACTACTTTGGACTTTGAATACCCAAAAAAATATATAGCAGAGGCAAAACTGTAATGCTTCACTCTGTGATTCACTGAGAAGGAACAAAGGAACTTCGCATCTGGGTTTATGTAGCAGGGATTTCCACACTGCGTGTTGTGGCTTACATCATTGTAATTGCTCGGTGTCTGAACTTTAATTATACTCATAGTAACCAAAGGTCCGAAGGCGTACAATTATAGTTAGATCATATGTAAATATAGTCAGTAAATTTTCCTTAAACAGACAGTTATGGATAGATAAGAGACACCTACACAAACTGCCATCCAAGGTGCCCCAGATGGACAAGCCATTTATGTAGATATCATCCGATACTGATAACTGATAAAAATGCAATCCCCATTTGGCAATGTCTCATGATGACTTATACTCTGTAGAACAACGGGCGGGCTGGGGCTTATCATCATTCGGACAGTCGTGCCTATATTTCGTAACATTCCATGACGTAAACGCAAGCTCGATAAAGCAATTCGATCTTATCTGCCTGTAGCTTATTCTCAGTTCAACAAGAACCCATAGAAATGCCCACAGAGCAGCGGATAGCAGCAGCTGCAGGGTGCAGCAACAGCACCAGCAACAGCAGCTGCCTCTTTCTCGCTCCCAACTGCTCAGAATATTGGAATTTTTCGTCACCTTTTCAAATTAGTTTAAAAGGGGTGGAAGTCGATGGCTGCTGTTTAGAGGGATTACCAGGAAGAAGGGTTGATTGGATTGGTTGCTTCAGTAGAGAGCTTTTTCTGCTAACCATTTGATATGTCAACTCTTTTTGGTTCGTCAGCTGGTGTCCAGCCAAAAAACTGGCATTTCAGGCATTAAATTTCACTTTTGGCCGACGCATCGTAGCGTCAAATGTCCAACAGCAACGCTGTTTTTGCATGAGAAATTCGACATGGCCGCATACCCAAGAAAACAGGTAACAGACGGGTGAGACGGCGCCTTCCTGGTCCTAAACCGCAAGTGAAATCTTAATAGATGACGGTTTAGGGGCAGACGTCAGATGGATTACGGTTAATTGAAGGGCGGGCGGACATCGGCTCTTGTCCGTTTTGTTTCAGAAGAAGCAGCAGAGAACGAGGGAGCTACAAAAAGGTAGATTTGTAACCAGCGTAAAGAGGAATAGAGGAAAACCAACGGTACAGAAATAGCACTCCCACGCCACACAAACACTCACGCACTTTAGCTGTTGTGTGAGTGTGTGGAGAAGCTCCCCCCCTCTTATTTTCGAGCGTTTTTGGAGGCTACAGAAAATATGAAAATCAACAAATTAAGCAATTTTGTGTGCTTGCAGAGCGCTCTTTGGTTTCTACGGCTGCGCAACAAATTGAAATCAACAAATATGACCCAGAAAACAGAAAAACATAGCTGAAGGTGAAATCAGACAGCAAGAACAAGAGACTCGCATAGATTGGACAACAGAGCTATTACTTGTTAATTGTGTTCCAAAAAGAAACAACTTGTTTCGAAATTATCCAAAAGTTATTGAAACCAGACAGCAAGGAGTTTTATAAAGTATTTCTTTATATTACTTTGGCTGACGCAATTTCAAGCCCGCACACACCAAGCTTTTGTATGTGTCGAGTGAAACTGTATGCATCTGCATTGGTATGGGGTATGTATGAGGCAAAAATCCAAATGGGCACACAACACACACTCAAAGGCCTTTGTTTGCAGTCGCCTGTGTTGGGAGAGGAACGCTGGCTATGAAACACTCTGCTGATTGTGAAGAGCATAAGAGATACAGAGAGCGAGTCAAGAAAACAAATGGTGAGAATGAAAATATAAAATGAGGTGGTTACAGGGGGGGGGGGGGGGGAAAAAANAATGAAAGGAATACTTAAATGCATTTATTTGCGTATGCAAATATAGAAGAATATAAATTAGTCTCAGAAATTCTCTCACGGGCAAGTACAACTGTACTTGACAGTGCGTCTAAGTCTAAAAGTATTAGTTTGATTAAAACAAGTTGCCAAACAAAGGCCTACCTCCTCCAATGGCTGTACAGCTTGCATAAAAAGCATAGTAGCCCCTCTCACATATACACGAACCCACTCCAGGTCCAAAAACTCGCTCTCTCGCCCTCACAGACACACACACACACACGCAGTGACAGCCAAACAGCTGTGAAACGAAATGAGAGTGGAACAAACACGTAAATTATTTCTTCATATGTACGCGCACTCGTATACATATACTTGCATATGATAAATTCTGTATGTATGCCTCAATTGTATATTATTTGATTTCTTTTGGCAAACAAAACATCATCCGACAGACTGAAAAACAATTTGCCAAACTAGATAGATAAAGTGTGTGGAAGACCTTGATTTTCTTTTGCAATAAGATTGAAAATAACATTTTTTGGTTTAGTTTATTTGTTGCTTACATTTTTACAGCCATTTTGTTGTTGTTTTCTGTTGCGCAGGAATGTTGAGATGAATTATTTTATTTGCAAATGGTTTTTATTGCACTTTGAAAATATTTAAGCGTACAAGTTGTCGCCTGGCAGCTTGATTCGTGGTTCTGGTTAAAAAAAGGTTTCGCTATAAAACTCGTTTTTCGGCCATTTACGCTAGGTTTAACTAATTTGTACTGCAAAATTTCTATCACAATTGAAAGTTTTTCTGCTTCTTTTGATTGTTTTTCGAATCGATTTTTCCCACACACTAGATTAAGAGTGGTTGGGATTTTTCTCACATCAGCTGCACTTCATAGCTCTGCAGGTTGGGGTTGCATATATCTGAAGGCCCTTTTAGCTAAGCTTTGTACATTTGCAGGACGAAAACATACGCTGGTTCTGCAATGAACTGGTTTTTCGCAGCATACAATTATACAAAAATTTCTATTTCTATGCAAACACACGTACAAACGATACACACAACGGTACTTTGCTTTGAATTTTATTTTTTGAATTTTTCACGCGCCCGCAGCAACCGTTCGGTCCAAATTTTTTCAGAATTTTAATATTTTGTATGTTGTTTTCGCTGATAGGTGCAGTGTGACCGCGGAAATATCTATAAAATATTCAGCACAACCCTCAAAAATATACCAAAATATACCTTCTCATTTTAAAAATATACCGCAATCTTAAATCTTATTCCTCGGTTTTGATGTTCTACTGGACATTACTAGATAGTTAGGAGTCTCAGCGCTAAAACTATAATTTGATCAGATTTATCTATCAATTCTCCGAAAGATTGGCTAGTTTTTACGACTTCCTTTTATTCAAATCTTTCCAAATTAAGTTTTAAACTAAAAAGGTCAACCAACAAAAACAGCATTAAACTTTAAGTGATTGGGAATAGAGTGGAAATATGCATTAACATAAAAATGTTGTTTTCAAAGCTTCTATAACCTTTTCATATGTGTTCAAAAAATACAGTAAATACAAAGAGAAAATGAAGCCATGTTGCTCATTCCACGGAACATGTTGCTGGCCCAAATGAATGTTGCAAACGGGAAAAAAGTAAAAGGGCAAAAAATGATGGGAAATTGCAATTAAAATCGCTTAAAACCATGAAAATAGCTTCCACGAAAAAGTTATAAGCAAGTTGCACAACTCACCTACTGGAAATTATCCATTTTCTGGCTATCTAAACCCAGTCCCACCCAAACTGTATCCCGCACACACGGTGATACAGTTTTATATTCATTGCTGATAAAATACCAAATACAAGTTCATACAACTTGTTGGTATTAAGCAAGGCGCCAAAACCGGAAATTCAAATACCTTCTACAAACAGTGAAACACCTTTATATTAAACTTTAATCTATTTTTGCTTGAACAAGTGCCTGTCTGGGATGCGTAAACATTCTTTGATCTTCTCAACGTTTGCATTGAGAGGAATTGGACACTTCCTACATATTTCACAATCAATGCCAATACGCAAAATATTCGACAATATATGTATTATTTATGTGCATACATACATATATGTATTTATGTGAAAGCGTAAAGATTAGGGAGGTTCTAAAACGATATTGATAAGATATCGAAGCATAGAATTTACGCAGCCGTTTTTCGTGGGTTAGCAGCAGCAATGGTAAATGCACTTGCAGGTGGCTGGCCTTCGAAAGGGAAACTTTGTACTGTTACCAAGCGCATATTCTAGGGGGGGAATGGAGGGCGCGATGTGAGCTATTTCAGGGGCCCAACACACACACACACAGAGTAACGCACTTCTAGAAATTTGTGAGGCACGAACAACAACCTGTACACACTCACTTGCATAGAAATTACACATGTATTCAACATATGAATGAATTGGGTGAAAGTACGTGCTTTGCTATAAGAATATTTTTATGACGCAGAAAGCCAAATAAGCCATCTGGTGCACTTTTAAGTAATCACTTCTTTAATTTAACCAATTTGGAGTTTGAACCTGAAGAGTTTCCCCAATTTCGTCATCATTCATGCACACGAACACACACACACACACACATAGAAAGATAGAAAAAACGCGTGGCGAATGTGGGACATTTTCAATTGATTTTACAGCCAAAAGAGTCGTTTCCTTGTATTGATTAACACTTTAAATTTATGATGGGTGGTTAGTGAATCTATTTTATATCCACTTACCCGGATGCCTCCGTTTTAATCAGTATTTGCGCTTCTTTTTTTTCACCGGGGCCAAAAATATAAATCTTATTCCAAATACAGTGTGACTGTATCTGATTTATCCAGCGTGACCGTATATTTAATAGATTAAGTGGTATATTACGGTATAGTCGCGAGGGTCAGACGGTATATTTTTTCGATAAATCCGCGAGCACAAAAGGCAAAGCAATTGGGTGGAAAAACTGGATTCGCAAACGAAATGAAAATAAACTAACAAAAATAGTTGCAAACAACTGTGGGAGAGCAGAAACAAACAAAGATCGAACTCAACTTTCTTAGCCTTGTGTATTTGCTGGTGTTTTTGTGTGCCTATGTGTGTTCGCTTTCGTTTATATCGCTGCAGCAGGAGACCAATAGATTGTGGAGGAGGAGAAGGAGGGAAAGCATTTGGTTTTTGCAAGGAAAAGCATAGCCGCCACCTTTGTAATTACGCCAACTTTGTGGGAGTTCAAGTTTAGCTGCGCGCCTGTATGCGTATCCGTGTGTGTTTGTGTTGTGTTTGAAATTGTGTATGCTCGTGTGTGTGTGCAACACCCCCCAAGCCTGAGCAAAACACACGCATACACAGACAACCGAGTGTCACACGGATTGTGTGGGGTGCCAGCAGAAGGAGAAGGAGGAGCAGGCTGCTGCTGCTGAATTGCGTTCCCCCCTTCGTCTGGTGGCGTTCACCGGTCGCGGCAGCACCTTGTGGCCATCCGCTGGATACGGATTTTGTGACGGCGGCGACACCACAAACGCCGAAGTGGATGCCCATGCACGCGGTGGCCTGGGCATTGCCCAGGACTTTGGCATGGGTCCCGGTGCCGGTCCGCCCGCTCACATGTACGGCGCCGTAGCCCCCCAGGACAGTAAGTTATCGCATATCCTTTGCTTTCCAATCACTAATTTGTGTATCGTCTCCCCCTCCAATAGTTATTGTCCGGGACATGGTGCAGATGCCACCGCCGCCTCCCTCGAATGCACCCACATCGGCCGACGCCTGCCTGAGCATTGTCCACTCGCTGATGTGCCATCGGCAGGGCGGCGAGAGTGAGGGATTCGCCAAGCGCGCCATTGAGTCGCTGGTGAAGAAGCTGAAGGAGAAGCGCGACGAATTGGATTCACTGATAACGGCCATCACCACAAACGGAGCCCATCCGAGCAAATGCGTGACCATTCAGCGCACTCTCGACGGTCGCCTGCAGGTGAGCGATCTTTGGCTGGAGCGAGTAGGAGTCTATTTATAGATGACTCAAGCCATTCGCTGTTGTGTGGTTTGTGGCCTGCCCCTTATCGCACCTGGTTTGGCTGGATGTCTCGACTCTGTTTGCTTACTGAATTTCCGGTTTTCTGATAGCGCAATTGGAAAGGGGAACAGAAACGCGCGCAGGGGTCAAATCTCTTCGCTTATCTGGCATCGAAGTTTAATTGAATTTTCTGTTTGCAGGTCGCTGGACGTAAGGGCTTCCCGCACGTGATCTATGCACGCATCTGGCGTTGGCCCGACCTGCACAAGAACGAGCTGAAGCACGTCAAGTACTGCGCCTTTGCCTTCGATCTCAAGTGCGATTCGGTGTGCGTGAATCCCTACCACTATGAGCGCGTCGTCTCGCCGGGCATCGATCTGTCCGGCCTGAGCCTGCAGTCGGGTCCCAGCCGCCTAGTAAAGGACGAATACTCAGCCGGCCCATTGGTCGGGGGCATGGACATTGATGGCAATGATATTGGCACCATTCAGCATCATCCCACGCAGATGGTGGGACCCGGGGGCTATGGATATCCCCAGGGACCCGCTGAGTATGGTAGGACTTTGCCCTTTCTTGCTTGGATTTTCTTATAATTTGATTCGATTTCATGTTGATTTCCTTTTTGTTTATTTTTATGTTTTGTTTTTTTTTTTTTCATTTTTGAATTTGGGGTTCTTTGTGCAGTTGGCGATGGCAATCCTTTGGGTGCAATGTTCTCCACTGGCCGAACAATACCAAAAATTGAGCCACAGGATGGCGTTGCTGGATCGCGCAGTTCATGGATGGTGCCGCCGCCGCCGCGGCTTGGCCAGCCAACGCAACAGCAGCAGCAGCAACAACCCCCGCCGCCCCAACAGCAGCAGCAACAACAACAGCAGCAGCAATCCCAATCCCAGGCAGCCCCGCACACGCTTTGTAAGATTTTAATTTTTACTTTTTGTTTGTTTCGATTTGAGGGAAATGTTTCTATGTTGCTTGGCATTTACCCCGTTTTTTGTGCCTCATTTGCAGCTGTACCTCATGGTATGCCGGGCATGCCTGGACCCATGAATCCTGGCCCAGTTATGGCGCCGCCACCCCCGCCCCAGCAAGCACAGAATCCCCAGGGCAATGGTGTGCATCATGCCCAGGCCAATTCACCCACAGATCCCGCCTCCGCAATGGCCATGCAACAGCAGCAACAGCAACAACAACAGCAGCAGCAGCAACAGGCGCCGGGTGGCGTGCCCAATGGACCGAATGGTGCTGTCAATGCCAGCGGGGGACCTGGAAGTGGTGGACAGTACTATGGTCCACCACCCACATCCAACCAGATGCAGAATGTGGGCGAGAACAAGTTCAGTGGCAGCGGAGGTGGCGGCGGTTCAGGTCCAGGCTCGGCCGTTCATCCGCAGCAGAATGGTTATGTGTCGCAGTCAGGATCCGCGAATGCAGCGGCACCCTTTGGGGCACCACCACCCACCTCCCAGCAGCAGCAACAGCAGCAACAACAACAACAGCCGCCATCCAATGTGCAGGCCAACTCATCAGCTGGCGGAGCACAGGCCAGTGGTGGCAGTGGAGCCGCTGGCACATGGACCGGGCCCAACACTCTAACCTACACACAGTCCATGCAGCCGCCCGATCCGCGCTCACTGCCGGGTGCTTTCTGTAAGTGAATGGGAAAGATCTTCCTCTCTGTAATCTCTAAACTGCTCTCTGTCTCTGCCGCAGGGAACTCATCAATGTCAGGTGACCTGGCCTCCCCGCAGCAGACGCCGCCGCAGCAACAGCAGCAGCAGCAACAACAGCCACGTCTGCTCTCACGTCAACCACCGCCAGAGTACTGGTGTTCCATTGCCTACTTTGAGCTGGACACGCAGGTGGGGGAGACCTTTAAAGTGCCCTCGGCCAAGCCAAATGTCATTATCGATGGCTATGTGGATCCCTCGGGTGGCAATCGCTTCTGCCTAGGAGCCCTCAGCAATGTGCATCGCACCGAGCAATCGGAAAGAGCCAGGTGGGTGCTTTAGACTCTAATTATAAGCAAGAAGATTACTCATTTCTTTGACACTTTTGCAGGCTGCACATTGGCAAGGGCGTTCAGTTGGATCTTCGCGGTGAGGGCGATGTCTGGCTGCGCTGTCTCAGCGACAATTCTGTGTTCGTACAAAGCTATTATCTGGATCGAGAGGCTGGCCGAACGCCTGGCGATGCTGTGCACAAGATCTATCCGGCAGCATGCATCAAGGTGAGTGGTGGGATTCAAGGTTTTGATTTCTTTTATTTATTATATTTTATTTACAGGTGTTTGACTTGCGTCAGTGCCACCAGCAGATGCATTCGCTGGCCACCAATGCGCAGGCAGCTGCCGCAGCACAGGCAGCCGCTGTCGCCGGTGTCTCCAATCAACAGATGGGCGGAGGCGGCAGAAGTAAGTATCTAGAGAGAGTGCAAAATCCAACTCAAACTTATCTGGATCATTCCGTTCTATTGCAGGCATTACTGCGGCTGCTGGCATTGGTGTGGACGATCTGCGTCGTCTTTGCATATTGCGTCTGAGCTTTGTCAAGGGCTGGGGCCCCGACTATCCACGACAGTCGATCAAGGAGACGCCCTGCTGGATCGAGGTGCATCTGCATCGTGCTCTGCAGCTGCTCGACGAAGTGCTCCATGCAATGCCCATCGATGGGCCACGAGCGGCTGCCTAGCCGCCGTAGGATCCCGGCAGCATTCATATTTATTAACCATAGCCAGGCACACACAACGCATGTCTACGTTTAAGAATCGAAAGTTTGCAAAGAGAGAGAGATTTGGTTTTTGATGATTTGATTGCAATTCTGGATTATGTTTGCCTTTAATTATTTAATAATGATTTTTATAAAAAATTGAAACAAGTGAAGCGCAGTTTTAAGCAAGCAACTAGTTTTATGTACTATAATTAAATACATACAAAGTACACGCACCCCCCAAAAACACACACAAACTGATGGACAGACAAGAAACAACACAATCATCATCATCCTCCCCAGCCAGCCCACAAATTCAGCAGCATCGATACAGCACACACATACATACATAAATACATACATATGGATGTAAAATGCAACAAGCGAAACAAGTAGTTTGTAACAAATAAGTTTAATAAACAGAACATAAACGAAATGCAAATGATTAGCCATTATAGCTGACCATCCTTAGCTCCACTTGCTGGTCCAGCCAGTCAATCCATTCCGTGGTAATCTCACGCTGCATCGTTACTTCGTGAAAGACTTTGACCCGTGCAGTTTCCACAAATTGAAAGCTCTCAAACAATCGCAGCGACACGGCATTGTCCATGTCAATCTTCACCTCAAACTTGTGCAGCTGCAGCTGGCTTTGGGCATACTTCAGCATGAGCAGCATGGCCTCGCGTCCGTAGCCCGTGCCCCTCGCTTGTGGCTCGGCGATCATTATCTCCGCCTCAGCAACCCGCTCATTTGTGTCGGGATCATGGCGCAGGAAGAGATTTGTGTCGCCCACCATGGCGGCAATCTCATCATTGTCACGGGCATAGATATCGGCGGCGAGGATTATGAACGTAAGCTTGTCGCTGTCCTCGCGCCAACTCTGCTGCATTAGGTACTCCTCCGAGAGTGTCAGCTCCTCCGAGGCCGTCAGCTGCCGCAGAGTCTCATTGCTCATCCAGTCGTGGTATTTGGGTACATGTCGCGCCTCATAAGGAGCTAGGATGATCTTGTTTCCCAGCAATTTAATGTTTTCATTCAGATGCATGATGCGAAAAGTGTTGCATAAAAATAGGGTATGGACAGCAGGAAAAACTGACCAGAAAGTGAACGCATGAGAGGTGAAAACCACCCTTCTGCTTACATACCTTTCCATGACAGGCAGAGTTGCCAGGCTGTTCAGCATAAACGTATGAAGTTTTTCAGTAAATTCGCACTTAAATAATGGAAAAATCGAGCATATCTCGAGATTGCCGCGCTTGCGGCAAGTTTATTTACAACACAACATCCAAGAACCTGTTCCAGGACCCGGAAAACGTAATGCTGAACCAAATCGAGGCCTTAACGGGACTATTTGTAAGTATCCAAAATTTAGACACGTTCAGACCAACTGATGGATTGGGAGGTCTACCATCTCCACACATCGGTTCCAACCGTCTTTTGACTTTATGTTTCTTGCTTTTGCTGCAGCTGCTCGAGCATGCTAATCTTCCAGCTCGCATTTGCGGTCCCTGCGAGGTGTCCCTGAGGGAAGCCGTGCGCTTCCGGGAGCGTGTCATCCAAACCCAGCAGCTGCTGCAGAGTGGTCCAGAGAATGTCGAAGAGATCTACTTGAACGCCACTGAACAAAAGTCAAATGAGGAAGCACAAGAGACACAGTCTGATTCTGAGAGCGAGGAGGAGAAAGATGACAATGAATGTGTGACGTCGATAGAACTCGTCAAGGAAGACGATGCTGTGGTGGTGGCACCGGAAAATGTGACACCTGACTCGACTGCTCTAGGTAAACCCAGTGCCGATATTGAATCAAAAGTTGCAAGATGCAAACCGCCACCACGTACCCCCACCGTTTACACATCGATGACTTTTGTGGACAACAGCAAGAGTCGAAACCAGCCACGCACCCAATGGGACAGGCTCACCGAGGAGGAGACTGTGGCTCTGAAGCGGGAGCGCCGCAAGCGCGATTGCATCTGTGAGCAGTGCGGCCGTCACTTCTCCTGTCCCAGTAATTTTAAAGTTCACCTGCTCCGCCACTCGGGTGTAAAGAATTTTGCATGCGAGCAGTGTCCACAGAAGTTCTATACGGCTCATCTGCTGCGGCGACACGAGATGCTGCATCGGGGCGAGCGTCCGTTTCCCTGTCAGTACTGCAACATGTCATTCAACAACTCCAGCGGACGCATCCAGCACGAACGCATGTAAGTTGGGTAGAAACATTTCCGATAGCACTCTTTTCTGATTTAAACTCTTTTTCTTGAAGTCGCCACACCAACATTAAGCCATACAAGTGCACCGAGTGCGATAAATCCTTTGCTGTGAGTGGGAAACTCAAGGTGCACATGCTTAGCCACACAGGTGTGCGTTCCTTCCAGTAAGTTCAGCTCTACATAGATTTATCACACATTTTAAATGCTATTTTTTGTAGCTGTGAGCTGTGCAAAGTGTCGTTTATACGGCGTCCACATCTGCAGGCACACTTCCGCTCGAAAAGCCATGCACAGAACTCGCAGGCCCAGGAGTCCTCTGCTAAAGCATTGGAAGTCGATGTTGAGACGCTTCTTCAGTAGAATCTATAGCTATGCATGGTTTTTAATATTTAAATAAAAGTCATATTTATTTAGTTGTGTAAAATTCTTGCTGACATCTTTCAATACAGGGTATACCAGTGCCCAAACTACCGGTTGACAAGCAGCAGTAGTCAAATAACGTAACATTCTTACATTTTTTGGGAATAAATACCAAATAATTTATTTGGGATTAACACTTTTAGTTTGAGCCTTATTTTGTAAACAATTCAATAAAAGAAAGTCATTAAACTGGCCAATCTTGGGGGAAATCGATCCAGCTCTCGGATAAAACTGTAGATTTACTGCTGAGAGTTCTAACTAGCTGGTAATAGTAAATGGAATATCAAAGTCGAGAAAAATGTTAGTTTTCATTCGTTATAAACGGTATATAAAACGGTACATAAAAAATGAGAGTGATATTTCGGTATATTTCTTTGGTATCACTGATGTATACACATTCTGATAAGAACGCAGTAAACAGTTTTTGTTGATTGCAAAAAACGTAAATTTTTGAGTTAAAAATGCCTTAAACAACGGATCAAAAGTGCCATGTAGAACTAACCCAGTGCCATAATGTGTGAGAATGGAGCACAAATCAAAAACCAGCCGAGAATCTTAAGCAGACCGCAACAAAGCCGAATCTAGTCCAAGAGAATTTGCTACCACCCACACCCACACACACACACAGCCTCCCACACACAACGAAATGTCAAACGATGTGGAAATAGCAAGCGACGCCAAGATTGGGATCGAGGTGCACCGGCGAAATGAGAAACAGCAACACCCCCAGCGAGAAATCACTGGGATCTCGAAGAATGCTGCTGGCAGCGTCGTTGGTGAAGACATCGAATATGTTTTCGGTAGCATATCGCCGCGGGGGGGCTGCATCAATGCCACGAAGCACCTAGTGGGCTCCTACGAGCTGGAGTCGCCGGAGCACACGCCGCGCGACACTACCGAAAGTGACATCAACATTTCGAGCTGCTCCACGCTGGACATTGTCAATAAAGTAAGTTGTGACGGGCGTATAGTATATTGGTTTTGTGGTCTGTGCGCACAGTGCGCAGATGCGTATCGAGCCGAAGGTCAAACTGCAACGGCGAATGCACCACCAGCAAACGGCTGACGACGTAATAGCCAGGGACAGTCGAAATTTTCCACTGCGGCCATGATTGCGGAGCAACTGCTTCCGCGCAGCCTGAGCTGCATGTGCTGCAGCGACACACCTCCAGTTCCTGGTGGCGTTGGCGGCTTTGGGATTCAGCGCGCTGAAAAGCGACACAGTTGGGAGTACACGCTGATGGCCCAGCCACTGGCCAGGCGACCCATTAATGTGATGACGACATGGTAGCTGGCTCCATCCGTGTTACTAAGTGTCATTCGTTCTTGTCTTGCAGGTTGAGCAATTGTCGGTGCAGCAGCTGGAGAATCGTGTCCGTGAGCTGACACAGCGCCTGCAGCAGGCGGAGCGCCACTTGTCGGAGAGCAATGCGGAGAGGGAAATGTGCCACAAGCGTTTGGAGGTGGTCAGTCAGGCGCACGAATGTCGCATCACTGAAATGCACTGCGTCATTGCGGAGCTAAGCAAGAAACTGCGCTCCAAGCAGGATCATATCATAGTCGAGGAGCAGGAGCCCGAGGGCAGTGGTAAGCGAAACCTTCTTAGAAGATAAATTCATGGAAATTCTCATTGAGAAAGTTGACATCCTATTAGAGCTGAGCTACCAGGAGGGTTCTGTGTACAACTCGGAGCTGAATCTGACCAATCCAGATGCAGAGTGTCAGACGGAACCGATGGAAGATCTCTATAGCGCCGCTAGCGTGGATAAAATCGGTCTTAAGCCACAGGAGCTGGGCAACAAGGGACAACTGGACGCGCTGCAGGAGGAAGTTTTGCATTTGAGGGCCAAGATCTCGCTGCTCCAGTCGGAGATTGCAACCAAGGAAACGGCTGTCGTTGAGGAGCAGACCAAAGTGGACTTTTTTGCTGGTGAACAAGAGGCCAACGAGAGTGGTCAGCGTCTCAACGATCTGAATGGTAGGCGGAAGAGCCCTGCACATGTCCAGGCATCAGCTAACCATTTCCATTCTAGCTTGTGTATCGCTGACCAGTCCGCAGAAGCGAGTGCCTGCTGTGCCCAAAATGGCCGAGCGGGTGAAGCTGCGCTGCGCCAGCAAGAACGAACAAGACGAAGAGCCAACCAGCGAGGCACACACTGAGCTAAGCAATGAGGTAGGTGGCTGGCATCGCTCACTTATCCAGTCACTAATCGATCAATCTACCATCAGCACATCAACTTGGTGGAGCATTTGGTGTGCGAATTGAAGGAACAAAACTCCTTCATGGACAGCATCATGGAGCCGCTGCATCTCAGCAAAGATATGGAGCCACATCAGCGTAAAATGGAGTATCTAAAGATGCGTAACACGATTCTGGCCATGACGCTGGATGAGTCGAAGGAGCACACCGAACACTTGTACTTGCTGTGCGGCAAATACGAATCGAATGCGGTGGCCCTTCAGCTGGCGCTCAACTGCAGCGATCGCGCCATTGAGGCATACGATGTGATGCTGGCACTCTTGGAGACCAAGTAAGTCCAGGACAGAACATGGGAGAGCATTTGAAAACCATTTTAAAATCTCCTGATTAGGTTGGCGCTTCTGATTGATAAATCAGCGGCAGCGGAGGAGAGTCGCCGTTCGGTTGAGGCAGTGGCCAAGCATCTGTTGGCCCGCCTGGACAGCGAGAAGAATGTGTGCGAAAACAGTCTGGGCCCATGGCAGCATAATATAAATCTGGGCGGCGAGGATGATCCGAAGAGTGCACGGCCATGGTGTACCGACGATGACAATCGTCTGCGCAATCACGTCTCGAAGCTGAAGGGCCGCCGCTCGACGGTGCAGCATACAATCGTCAATCTGGAATCACCCTTCAGCGATGTGTACGAAAGAAAGCGTCTGGCCTTGGAGAAGGGGCACGAGTACAAGAAGTCGCCCATCGATTTGGATACGGCTGTCATCATGCAGGAGCTGCTGGAGCTGCAGGACGAGAACATTGAACTAAAGACCAAAATAAATGAGGCCGAGCAGGACCGACAGCATTCCAAAGATCGAGTGGCCATTCTGCACGTTGCGCTCCAGCAGCTGCAGCTGGCAAATCGAGTGTCCTACTCGGAGGCGGAGCATTCGGCGCTCACCGAGCAACAGTTGGTCGAGGCCCTAACCCGCGAAACAGAACTCAAGGGCCGCCTGCAGACGCTTTTGGGTAACTTTACGGCCACGCAACGAGCCTCCGAGGAGAAGTACGAGGAGCTGCAACAGAGCGTACGCGAGCTGCAGCAATCCAATCAGTAAGTGTTTGCCATTCCAGCTGGCCTTCAATACTAATGTATAAATATTCTGCAGCAATTTGGGACAAATGTTGGAGGCCAGCAGGCGCAAGTATCAGGCGCGAGTAAACAAACTGGAGCAGAGGATTGCAGACTTGCGGCTGGACCATGAGCGATGCAACAAGCATGTGCCTGAGACAACGCTGTAGATGTAAGGATGTCCAACTACTGACGCGTCACCCAGAAGGAGTGGCTGCGGCGTGGGCTGTGCGCTATGAATCTTTACTTTACCCAATCATATCGCTTCTGCTAACGCTATTCCCACCATTATCCAACGCATCGCCCACTCAGCATTCATTACCTCCAGGGTGTCGCGTCAGGAGCAAGACAAGTATCACGAATGTGCCATGCGACTAACTTGTAGCCGGTGGCAAGGCCCCGCGGCGTATCAGGCTGGATAAACTACATATTTACGTAAATATATAAACAACATGGTGCCACAGGAACTGAGCTCCAAGTTGATTCTTATTAGAGCTGGGAGCTAACTCCTGGGCGCCACAAAGCAATTACTTATACGATTAGATGAAACGAAAAAGAAAAGAAACGAAAGAAGTTACTCACGACGGGAATCCTATATTTGTACAACGTATTCGCATTATGCTGCTTGTTATATGAACTCTATATGTATTTAAACTTGTACAAATTATATGTCTACTGAATCTACGTTCGTTCATTCACTCATTGGAGGATTCATCCTCGGCGGCAGCATCATCAACCCCAGCATCACCATTGGCGTCAGCGGCATCGTCTGCGTCTCCATCTGCATCTGCATCTCCATTGTTACTACCACTACCGCTGGCACTGCTGTTACTATTACTATTCGAATTGCCATTTTCATTGCTCTCCATTGCGATGTCCTCCTCCACATGGCCGTTTGTGTGCTCTGGCGTTGGCGCGTTGTCATTAGCTGTGACCGGGCCAAGGGTTTGCAAGTGTTCTCGGGCTGCTTGTACCAGCTTCTCGAGCTCCACGCACTCTGTTTCAATCTCGTAGTTCTTCGAGACGAGCAACACCCAGTGAGCGTCCAGGGAGCGCAGCCTTTCGCCCGCCAAAGTCTGCGCCTGCTTGCGTTGCCAGTTCACGTCCTGTATGTCCTTTTTCAGTTGCTGAAGCTGCAACTGCGCTTTGGCCTGCATGGCGGTGAATACCTCCAGATAGGATTTCCACGCTTCCGTGCCGTAGTCCAACAAAAGTTCCAGATTTAGAGAGCGCACACACTGGTGCTCCAGCTGGGCCATGGAATTTTCAATGGCCTCTTGCCAAGCAGACACCTCGCCCAGCTTCCCGGATGGCGGGGGTGGCAGTTCGTACCGCTTCATGGAGAGCGTTTCCATGGGCAGGCGATTCTGTATGCGCTCAAATTCGTTGACCATCAGCGGTGTCTCGAATGGCGAAGTGGCCGGCAGCGGCAGATGGTCTAGGTAATTCTTTGTCGGTCGGTAGCGTCTGCACTCTTCTTCCACCATGGCAAGCGCCGATTCCCTGACACCAACGTCGTCGTATCCATGGTCAATGTAGGGCAAGGCATCCACAATAACTTCTCCAGCCATTATTAATTCAATTTTTGCAAATAAACACTTTTAATGGACAGAGATCGATTAACGTTAACCCATGCTCGATAAGTGGGTATTTACACACACAATATTATGAAACTTTAAGAATTTTAACGCAGCTTTTGTGAAAAATGTTGTGTCAATAATTGTTTACAATCAAGTAAGAAAGATAAATCCTTAAGTAGTATTTACAAAAAGCACTTTTTACACTTTTCAGCTCAAGTTGTTAAACTGTTTAAGTAGAGCGGGACGCAGTGGGTTAAGTTTATTTTCTTCTTCAGTATATGTACGGTACATTTATCTATTTGGGAAGGAATATTTGGTATATTTGTCGTCAGCCACACTGCTCTCTCACTATTTTCCAAAAACGAAATTAAAATTGCAATTTGCAACTAGAAAAGTAAATTAAGACCATATTTTGCAGCAAACAATTTTCAAGATGCCCAGCATTAAGCTTCAGTCCTCGGACGAGGAAATCTTCGATACCGACATCCAGATTGCAAAGTGTTCAGGAACCATAAAGACAATGCTAGAGGATTGTGGCATGGAGGACGATGAGAATGCAATTGTCCCTCTGCCAAATGTGAACTCCACCATTTTGCGCAAGGTGCTGACCTGGGCTCACTACCACAAGGACGATCCACAACCCCTCGACGATGACGAGAGCAAGGAGAAGCGCACCGACGACATCATCTCGTGGGACGCCGATTTCCTCAAGGTAGACCAGGGCACACTCTTCGAGCTAATACTTGCCGCCAATTATCTGGATATCAAGGGACTGCTCGAGCTGACTTGCAAGACCGTGGCCAACATGATTAAGGGCAAGACTCCAGAGGAGATTCGCAAAACTTTCAACATCAAGAAGGACTTCAGTCCCGCCGAGGAGGAGCAGGTGCGCAAGGAGAACGAGTGGTGTGAGGAGAAGTGAGGTGTGACGGGCTAACAGCTGGGAGGGAATACGTGGATCAGCTAGCAGCAGTTGTCTGATTACACAATAATTTAAGAATTTGGATTATTCCAAAATAATATTGCAGCCAATGCGTAAGATAAAATGTTTGCTTCACATACAAATATCTCTAACGTCACTGAGTTCGAAATAAATAATAAATGAATACATACTCAACGCTATTTAAGGCATTGTCTTAAAATTCTTGTACACTATATTTCTCTTCGACACGGCTTTTGAATATATAGCTTACTAATACTCAAAATCTGTGGTTGAATTTAATTTACAATTGCACATCGTTGCTTAAAATAAATAAACGCACACACATATACAATACACACATATAAAAACATATACATATATAGACAACTAGATTTACAATTACAATATGTTTTTTTTTTCGGTTTTCGGTTCTGGAATTCCAACATTAAAATACATATAGCAACATTAGCGCACAACAACAATCAATTTATCAGTTATTATCAGTTGTCTAGGAAGACGACGCAGTCGCACGCATTTCAAACGTGCTCACAAGGAATATAACAAACATTGGACAAAGATTCGCTAGCCCTAAACGGAATTTCTTCAGCTAATACTAGGTTTAACACACACAGTCCCGGCCCGGCCCAGCCTTACTTTTCCAGTGCCTCCTGCTCGCGATGCTGCCGCTTGAAGCCCCACTCGACAAAGACAAAGGCTATGGTGCCTATGGTGCCAGTGACCACAAGTATTGCCAACTGGACGTACAGCCCGAAATGTGAGGAGTAGAAAAAACTAATGGCCGCCGCCACGGACTGTGTGAACTTAAACAGGGCAAAAGCGCCCACGGCATTGTTCACATACTCGCCACCCAGCATCGAGTAGATCTGAGTGTTAAAGCAGGCATCGCCCAGGCCGAGGAGGAAAGCACAGACCAGGGCAATGCTCGCACTGGGCGTTTCCAGGTACGATATATCGGTGGTATCCTTGAATGGTGCGCTGTTCGGCAGATTAATGAACGTCATGAAGAAGGCCGCCATGTGCATGATGTAGCCAACAATTACGATGGGATCGCGTCCAAAGCGTGTCGTCTTGTTGCCCAGTATACCAAAAAGTCCGCCTCCGAAAACTTCTCCAGCGCCAATACAAATTCCCACGAGGCCAACAATCTCCTTGGGCGTTTCGGCTATTTTCGTGGTAAAGCCAATTGCGGACCCAAAGACGCCACTAAAGAACGACAGCTCCAGACCTGTAAAGCAAGCAAAAGATAATATTATTCATTGCCCAAAAGGAGCAGCTCCCGAACGAACGAACCTGTGTAGAAGAAAGCCAAGCTAAGGAGCAGCATCTTCTTGGTAAAGAAGAGTTGACCTGCCGACTTTAGGGCATACATTGCCTGATCCCAGCCCGTGTGCTTCTGCTCCAGCTCATTGTCGTGCTCGGCGTTGTCAGGCATGGAGCGCAAGGCAGCCAAAAACACAATGCCCAGCACGGCAATCACAGTGAGCACGCCTATGACCAGATTCCGGGTTTCCTTGTCGATGCGCGTCTTGTCCTGGAACTGATAGTAGACAAACAGATTGCCAATGAACATGCTGCACTGCAGCAGGGCCCAAAAGACGCCCGAGTTGCGAGAAATGGTCGTCGATTCGCTGCAACGCGCCAGATAAGTTCCCTGTCCAGTCCAAGTGATGGAAGCGCCCAGGCCCAGCACAGCGCTGCCCACATACAGCAGCACCGTCGACGGGAAAATAAAGGTGATCATAAAGGCGCTGAAATAAGGAACGGGTAGAATAATCGTTTTTACTGAACCATTTTGAATTCCTTTGCGGATCTACTCACGTATAGGTCAATGCTCCAACAACCATGGCCACACGGGGACCCGTAAATGATATGAATGATGGCGCCAGCCAGTTGGATAGCGAGAAGAATAGATAAATAATTGCCAGACTTGTGTAGCCCTCGCCCTTGAAGTTATCATCTTCCTGGGAAATGCTGTCCAGTATGGTTTTCTAACAATGAAATTGAAAAGAAATTTTATCATTTGATTATCATTTTGAAAACGTGCCAGCCGTGCCAGTCATGCTAATGAACCGGCAATCAAGTGGTTCAAAATATATAATATATTTTATTGTATTTCTGTTTAAATGTTATACACAAAACGTGTTTTCGATTCAAGTACAAATGGAGCTTCAAATACAGGTATTTCTTGTCCGGATGCGTTTTTTTTTAGAGAACAAAAAGCTGCCCAGTAATACGAAAAATAAATTAAAAATATTTCAACAATTTATTAAGAACGAGTATGCTGCACTCTGCAAGCAATTTCAAGTGCAATGCTGCATTTCTTGCAAGGCAAGGCAATGCCCACATTCTAAATATGAATGGAAAATTACTAGCTGAACGAATACGAAACATGTTTTCGGTTTGGTAATTTTCCATTCAAAACGCAGGACGCATCTGAATGCAATGTGGAATGATATCGTTATCTCGCAGCAGAATTTCTGACTCTGACACGATTTTGATTTCGTTTTGCATCAATTAACTGACACTGGCCCGGTCTGATCTGGTCTATGCTGGTCCTTGTGCCCAATATTGAAGTCCAACATGAGCGTGGAGTGGTGCTGCATTATCAGTGCTCGATGCAGTGCTCGACGACCAGCCCAGCACTTTGACAGCTTTAAGCAGGCGAGCCGCAGTACTACGCGTCCGATTGTGGAAGTGAAAGTTGAACATTCCGATGTGAGCTTTTATTTTCTGCACTGTAACTAGCCTTCCACCCACCCTTTCCGGATGAGCTTTTCGAAACGGAAGTGCTCAGACACTGTACATAGTCGTAAGTAATTGCAATGGAATACAGGAACTGTCTAGAACAGGAAGTTGTTGGCTCAATGCTGAAGGGGGAGCTTTTTTATATGGCAGTACATATAGTACATAGTAGAGATGTTCATATACATATGTTAATGTATCTGTTATAATTGTTTAATTGCTACCACTAACAGGTATAGGCATTAGAAAATTATTTTTAAAGCCGGGCAGTAACCATCAAATGATTCCGATAAGAGCACTCGAGTCTCAAGTGCAATCTATCCTTATCAGCAGCCAAGCGGCTGATGAGCACAATATCAATGAACTTTTTGTGTACAATCTTTTGATTGATTTACCATTGAGGAACGTAGCTGAGATTTGGGTCAAGTTTTGTGCAAACAAAACATAAAATTGAATGAAAAGAAAGCTGAAGTCAATGGCTGGAGAATGCCAGGCCATGTCAGACCCCAAATATATGTGGACTACTGATTTATTACGCAAAATAAACTGGCACAACGACTCTGAAAAGGTTCGAAAAAATGCAGAAACAAGTTTCGATTTTATTTTTGTTGTTTTTGGGGCAGACATTGTTGCACTCGCTACTGCGGTGCGGGCAGCGCAGTTGTCGCTGGGAAATTGTGGGCTCGTCGGGCTAGCACACCCACTTTTTGTTGTTGTTGTTGTGTAAGCGGAGGCAGGCGCCTAACGGTTGTCTGTGTTATGTTTTAGCGGGGCGCAGGCGCAGGTGCTCCGCGCGTGGCGCCCACTCAAGCACACACACTTGCATGTGCATATGCATACATGTATGTATGTATATTTTATGTACATTTGAATGTAATGGAAGTGTGCTTATGTATGTATGTTGGTCAACCTGGCTCGCTCTTTATATTTATTACTGACGTGGCCTTGAAGCCTGACGATGCTTTCGTTGTGTGTGTGTGTGTGTTTGTTTGCAATTGCAATTTCAATGACATTGAAAGAGTTGTTGGTAGCGTTCCATTGACGCGTTTTCGCTGTCTGGTTTGACTACCCTTTGATTTTGATTGCGCAATCAGCTGGCAAAAGGTCTGAGCAGCCAGTCGCTGCTGGCGGATATTAATATTCCCCAAGTGAGTGTTCTGCATCCAACTCCTCGTACACTGATTGCACCATATGAGCCAAGGCCTCACTGCTGAGAGACTATTGTCGATCGATAGATTGGTAGTTGGTAAGTCTCGTTCGTTAAAGCACGCCCTGCCTGGCATTCCAACTGGCTTTGGCTGTTTTTTTTAGAAGCAAAGGCAAGCGGCGTAGTAAATTGTTTATAAATTGTACAAAAACACTAACTAGAGGGCATTGCGCATGCGCCGCCGTCCGTGCTGAAAGGCCACAAACATTTCAACAAAAAAAGGCACACAAAAGTGAGAGTATTCAGTTGGATAATTACGAGTACTTAACTGTACATTTCGATAATCTTTTTTTTTGCGGGAATTTACAGAAGGTGGAACAGCTACAGTCCATTGAACCATAACAAAATTCTTGAATTTAAGCGCACAACACAATGACTGCGTCGCAGTTTGAAGCCGGTTTTTTTTGGGTTTATAATAAGCGCTTTGTTATGCATACGTAATCAAGATTTTTTTGGCAATATACATAGACGTCAATCCCGTCTATATAACCATATGCATATGTACATATGTACATATATAGGTACATAGTTTCATATCTACATTCATACATTTGTGTGCAAATCTTTTCCGGTTTATTTTTAGCAAGGCTTGGCCTTGATCTATTGGCTTTCCGATTAATCGGAATAGATAGTAAACAAATAAAGCCGTTATGCATACAAAAAGTGAATGAAAGCTTCGATTGTACTAGATATTGCTATCTTTTATCATATTCAATAATCATCAGCGGTGCAAGTTGACAACAATTAGAATTATTTGCGCATATTAATTAACTAATCACCGTTGACAGATAACGAAACACAATTTTAGATAAAGGGGCGTGCCTCATGCCTATCCGTATATGAATTACAAACTTCTCCGTCAGTTGAGTTAACCCTAATTGAAATATGACCTCTTGGGGTCACCGTCAACTCCATTTACATTTTCATTTTCCATTCATAACGAACGCTGAGACTGCCTGAGGCTTATAAGCTGGCAAGTGCCTTTGCCTTTGTTTGCTGCTTATCAATTGGATGGTCCACCAGTCCACACCCGACCACATTTCACTGCCATCTCAATGATGAATATTACAGCGAGAACAATGGATTCATGATTTATGAACTTTGAACGCTGTACTAAGGGAAAATAGAATGAAATTCCTCCCCATTTTATGTGCACTGCCCCAAATCAGGGTAATTTAGTCAATTACTGATTGAGGGGTTGGCGTGGCCGTATTCGTCCTCGGCCACTGTGTGCGTCGGAGTTACTGTTACTGTGTGGGGTAGGGCCAAGGATACGAGAACGTCTACTGGCAAGGACAAGGACGAAAATGCCAGTGGCAAGGATGTCAACAACGCCCACGCATACATACACACACACGTTTCGTGGCAGCGACAGCGAGAGTGAGACGGACAGATGCCAGATACCAACACAACGGACAACGGACAACACAAAACCCACACATGGGCGGGCTCTTCTCTTACCTCAATGTTGCACATGGTTTGGAACGCAGTAAAAACGAACATGAAGCCGCAGCCCAGGACGAGAATCATCAGGAATTTCCTATCCATGATGCTGCCTCTGGTCTCAGTTCTTTGTCGAATGGAATGCAATTATAATTTACGTTTACGTTCCGTACTGCATTTACAGTTGCGACGTCAGAGCCACCAATCGACGACAACAATGGCGCTCAACGCGAGAGGGCGGGGGCGCGTATTTTCGGTTCTGGTTGATGAGTAGTCAGCTTTTGCAAGGCAGTAATTAATTTTTTGCGTCTGCATGTATATTAAACACTTGTAAAAACATTAACTAAATGCAAATGGCTTCGATTGGAAATGAAACAAAAACACGCAAAAACCCAAACCAAAACACACGGCACACCACGATATTTAAATGCAGTGTTTACGCGACGACGGCTGAGAGTTGAATCGACTACAACAAATAAATAAAACTCGGAGATAGTAGCTATCACGGAAATTGGTATAAATGGCTTAGAGGTATGGACAAGTTCCCTCTTTGCGGGACCTATTTGTTTATGTCCCTCGAAGAGTCCAACTCTGGCCTCACCTAATATCGTAGTACCATGTATTTTGTTGTGATTTTCGACCTTTTCATTCACATGCGTGGCACCGCCTATCGATAAATAGATAGATATTTTCCCGCGAAATATATGTATTCAATCAAAACCAAATTGAAATGAACAGTGGACTTGAAATGTTGTCCGATGGGTACACTTGGGAAAATTAGCTGGGATTATTTGCAACAATTGAAAAGGAGTCTTCTGAAATTTACGCTACGACGGTTGGTGGCAGTGTACCCGCGGACTTATCGATCAACTATACCGCACGACCCTTACACATATACTAAAATATACCTTTTCATTTTAAAAATATGCAGTGAATATACCGTAGATCTTAAATCATTTCTCAGCGCTGAAACTATAATTTTGTTCAATTCATCAATCAATGGAATGTTACTAGTACAGTATTTTCAATGAATAGAGAGGGAGACTTACAGAATCTGTTGCATTATCCCTACATATCTTTTAAAAATCTTCGAGATTCACAAGCGTACCCCTGTCTATTGATATCAACGTATCGATACTCGCGCGCGAATTCGATTTATTGCATCAAAACCAAATGGATTTGAAAAGTGGTTTCATAATGTTGGGTTTTTAATGATCTAATAGAATAATCTAATAGAATAGAAAAACCAATTATTGAACCCAATAGATCTCTTGGGAAAATTACCGGGGATTACATGGAAACATTCAAGTCCAATCGATAGAAAATTAGTCTACGGAAATGGGGTTTCTCACTTTATTTATTAACATTCAAAGAAATATCATGTGTACGTGAAGGTTTCTTTCCGTGTGCTAACATCGACCGTTTGTAATATAATATTTATGTATGTATAGGTATGTATGTATATTAGTTTTGAATATTCCTTTTGTATGTTTTTGGCTTACTCTAAACACTAAAATCATTCGTTTGCAGGTATTCCTCGTTTTGAAACAGAAAGTTCAATTTTAATGTGTATTTATTAAACTTAGTTTTTAGCTGAAAATATCTCCTCCTCCTTTCTCTTCCATTATGAACTCCAAAATAATAGTTAACACAAAGCACAAATTTGATTCAATTGTACGATGGAATTACAAATCAAATCTGAACCAGAATATACAATGCTTTGTTTAATCAAATGTATGCACATCTTAATTTTAAGGTAGTTTCTGCCTGTCTTCAAAAGCAATTCCAGAGCGAAAAAAACATAGTTCCAGAGCTGGATTAACACAGACGGTATAGAGTTACGATAAACAACAAACATTTATCCTCAACGTTTTATCTTAAAATTAATTAAATGGTTTTATCTTTTTTTTACGTTTTATATGCGCTGCTAAGGAAATGTTTCGCGGACATGTGCAAAATGGAAAATTGTGTTGGTTTTGATTGATTTTCGGCCAAACCCTCCCTGACCAGCTTCCTATTTGCTTGCTTGCTCCCTCGCTCGCTCACTCGCTTAATCGCTTTTCTTGTTAATAATCAGCGCTTCTTCGATCTCCTCAGTGGGCAGATCGCTGTCGCCCCAGCCCCAAGTGGCATGGGTGCCGTCACCAGTACGCTTCACACGCTTCTTGATGATCTCTGCGGACACGGTCTTTAGGTCGTAGGCCCAGCCAATCTTGGCGAAGAAGTCAATGAAGGCGGTGGTGAAGTTTAGAGAGTAGTTGCCAAACTCGGCAGTCTTGTAGTCCCAGGGGAACACATGATGATAGTTATGCCAACCCTCACCGAAGGCAAGAACTGCGACGGAGATGTTCTGGGAGGGGCTGATATCTCTGTAAAACGCAAGAAGATTATTAGCTTTAAAAAACAACAACAAATTTCTGCATGTGCACACTTACTTGTCATAGGGACGGCCACCGAATTTGTGGGCGGCACTGTTCACCAGCCAGGTCACATTCAGGATGAAACACCAACGGAACATGGTGGCCACAAACCACGCATTCACAAACGTCTCATTCCAGAAGTACATGGGAATAATCGTTGGCAGAACAAAGCAGGCCAGAGGCATCAGAATCATGTAGTATCTGCAAAAACAAGTTTGACTTAGACATTGCAACGATGGGATGGCTAAACGCGTCCACTTACTTCTTCTGGAACATCAGAACGGGGTCCTTGCGCAGATCAGATAGATCAACACCCTTACCCTTGGCCTTAACCTCGGGATGCTTCTTGCACAGCAACCAGCCAATGTGCGAGAAAAAGAAGCCACGGGTGGCATTGTGGGGATCGGCATCTGTCTCCGAGTACTTGTGATGGACACGATGATCGCGCGCCCAGTGATAGGCGGCATCCTGGAAGGCAATGGTGTTGAAGGTAACCAGGATCACACGCAGCGGCCACTTTGCCTTGTATGAACGATGGGCCCAGAGACGATGAGCGCCAGCAGTAATTCCCAATGCGGAGACGACATATAAGATGAAAGCTGCAAGTTTCAAAGCAAATTTGAATTACTGTCTGAATCTTTGATGAGCAAACAAAAGGTTGTAAATCGATCATTTAAATTATAACCGCATGCAAATAAATGTGAATAGGAGTCACTGAATTTATATTAGAGGCCGACTAATCAGCAGTCTATGAATGTTCTGCCTAGTCGTCCATAGATGCCACTTGGCGAAGGTTATCAGTGCTGAATGAATGTTCGTCTGAATGACAAAACACTGATAGCCATGGCATATTCAAGCGTCCGGCACGTGCTAGGAAGATGACCATAATGGGTAACCATAGGGATAAGGATTTCTTACCTAAGCCGATCGTTTCCCATTTGGCGGAGGTGATCATCAGATAGGCGCCGTAGAGTGCAGCCAAATGCAAGTATCCAAAGGCAATGATGTTGCGCCAGACGAGCTTCATTTTGCGTTTGTCCGCCTTCTTCATCGGCAGAATGTCCTTGACGAGGCCGCCATCGGTGGTCTCCACATCGCACTCGAAGAGCACACCAGTGGAGTCCTGGAGCAGCTTGGTGGGGTTCTGCTCGGAATCAGCGGCTGCATTAGCTGCGGCGATCAGCGAGTCCGTGATGGACTGGGCACCGGCATGGGCGTTGGGCGGCATATTGCATCAACCTTCAAGTGAAACAAGAAAAATAACAATTTAATTAGTGTTTGTTCGCCATCATTCGGTAGGGTTAAGCAATTAGCTTTTACACTTGACACGCTTTGGGTGAGGCAGAAGGCAGTGACTTCAAGTTTTTATTACTGCCATTTGCAGACCTGTCTCTATTGCTTTACACCTTGAAGTAGCAGCATTCATTGTCTTGCCAAATACGTTTCGTCGGCATGCTGGCTAGACCAGGCTAGCCGCAGAAATAAAAGCTACAAAAAATCAATACAGCTGGCGCACATCCTGGCCAAAGTCAAAAGGATTCATTCCGAGCGTGAATAATATGCCGGTGTGGGAAAGGGTACAGTTGGGGCTATATATGGGTCACTGGGAACCTTGCCTTGCCCCAAGGTTAAGTGCTTATACCGACTTCCTGGAAGTGCGTTTAATCTGAGCTGAGCTGAGCTGAGCCTCCGCTTGTGGAAAATTACTAGCTGAATAAATTTGGGCATGCTTTGTTATACACACAGACACACACTCACGTAGCAAGAATTGGCGAATCTGACGAGCACAATATAGCAATATGTATTCGTATGTCAGCTATTTCCTCAACACTTGTGATTGGTTCGACATGTATCCTGTCTCTTTTTTTACCTTATAAAAACTGTAGTTTCCTTTATTACAGAAATATAGTACTATATGTGCACTGATGACAGCCGGACGAGCCGCTTTGGTTAAGTTTTAAAACCGATATGTGTATAAATTTCGCACGAAGAACTCTTGCTGTGCAAAAAGCTTTCCGCTCTGGCTCTCGTTATCGCTCTCACACACGTAAGCTCAAAAGTCTTTAGGGTGGAAGCTTTAGCAGGTGTGCGCTGTGCGCTGGATACGATTAGATTAAATTTGATTTCTTTTGGCCATCTCAGCGGTCTGCCTATCAATACTTTTGTGCACCTGCTAAGGCCAGGGCTAACAATTATAATGTATGTCTAGACCAACTGCTTTGACTAATCTAATCAGTATGGACGACCGAACACGTGTATGTTGATGGTGCGTGCTGTTGGACTTGATGTATACCACAACACCACACAAACATCTTTTCAAAAACAGATATGAATCACATTTGTGTGTGTGAATTATAAGTATGATGTGTCTATTGCTGATTTCATCAGCTCACAAACAATTGCAAGCAAGAACAATAGGATTATTACCCAATTCAACACGTGAACCTGTGTCAAAGAGAAAGCTTTTGCATCATACGATGCTCACGCCAGAAAAGTGGCGCGCTTAGGAACGCCAATAAAGAAGGTAGAGGATAGTTGAGGAAAATAATAAGAAATAAAAAACTGTACAAACACGCGCACATAAGAGTGTTAGTGTAAAAAAAGCAGATCAAATCTGAAAGCTTTTTCGCAGCAAGCGAGGGAAACATGAGTAACAGCTGTTGATTCTTGTACAGAAATAAGCTTTAAATTTGACCAAAAGCCGGCTAACAAACGCACTAATGACCAACACCAACAAGACTTTTATCAAGCACCGCAAAATGTGAGTCGCGCATTGAACTTGAAATATGTCGACGTGTTGTCTGTCTCTCTGTTTGTATGCCATTCTCATTTATTGGTAGCGTGGGAGCTTACAACAGAGAGAGCGAGAGAAGCAGAAAGAAAGTACAACCCAGTGCGAGTTGGAGATAGAGGGAGAGAGAGAGACAATTATGTATATGTATACATACATACATTGTTTGTCTCTAGAGAATCACGTTGCAAAGTCGTGATGCAGTGGCTACGCTTCAACTACGCTGTCGGGTCGGTCACTGGAGCTTGCTTCACATGACTGTTGTCGATTTAGTAATGTTTATCGAATTTAAAACATTGAATTGGGTCTGGTGTAAATGAAGTAAGAACATGTGTTGAACTCTCGCTGAGAGTAATATGTACATATGTACATTTAATTTGCAATTCCATTAGGGTTATTTTTGGTTGTCTGGGTTTAACCAATTTGCAATGCTAAGTGCCCGTTTAATTATTGTCAAAGATCAGTAGCCGAAAAAAACAACAATGATGATTTTAGTTTAATAGGAAAAGGCATTACAGAGTAGCAGCAAAGTGAATTAATGAAGTACACCTAAGCACCCACCCTCCCTCCCCTTATTCAAAGGTAAATGGGCGAACACTCAAAACTAGTCGAAAAAAAGAAAACAAAAACGAGAAGGGACGTGTGAGACGCTTTTTACGCGGCACAACTTTTATACCCGGCACTCAGGACTACATCGCACCTTACCGGTTATTTGTAAAATTTTACATTTTTTCTTCATGTCATCTACATCAACAACACTACACACACCAACACGCTCCTTTAGCTCGCCGCCCTTCCCTAGACCCACACACGCCCGCACACAAAAAAAAAACAAATATAAGCTGCGGGACGGGGTGGGTTAAAAGTCGGAAGAGTCAGCGCCAGGGGGAGGGCAGAGGCAGGGGCCGAGTGAAGCAGAAGCAGAGTGTGAATGAGAGAATGTAAAAAGAACAACAAAAGCTGCAGGACAGGGTGGGTTTAGCCACTGGAAATTAATTTCTTCATTGTGGCTATAATAATAATCCAATCGGATCCCAATCGGATTTGGTGATCTGATAGATATGGCCATTCCCTACGGAATGGCGTTTTTAGTTTTATTTTATCCTCAAAATTGTAGATTTGGGAGGTTTTCGCCCTTTTGCGGGGGCGGAAGTGGGCGTGGCTCATTTTTGAAATACACTGGTTTCAGTGTGAGCATACAGCAGTCTGGAGCCAAAATTTGGTGGCCCTAGCTCTTATAGTCTCCGAGAACTAGCCGACAAACAAGACGGACAGACAGACAGACATGTCTATCGACTCGTCTATTGATGCTGATCAAGAATATACATACTTTATGGGGTCGGAAACGTTTCCTTCTGTGCGTTACATACAACCGTTATTCCCCACAAATACAATATACCCTATTTACTCTTCGAGTACCTGGTATAATAAGCGACTAGACCGACATCTAACCTTCCGTTAAACACTTTGACCGTTAAACTGAAACCTTGGCGGACTACAGAGTGTAGTGGCTGCTTAAAAACTCGACCCCAAGATCGTCCAGTTAAGAGTTTGAAGAGCAAAAGCTGAGCGCAAAAGAAACATAAATACATCGCAGACAGAGATCGAACCACAAACTACGCATACATATGTACACACGAACGAACGTCTCGTTTGGTACGTATCGTATTTGTATATACAAGCAAGTATCGGAATTAAAATGGAAATGAAATGTAGAACTGTGTAGAATAATTGTTGTAATTTCTTGCTTTGCTGGCGCCTGGCATGCCGCTTTTACGTAAACACTAGACACACAAAATCCTGTTGCATTGGCTCAACAAGTCATTGCACTGCCTTAGACACTATATTATGTACATGACATCTGGAATAGTCCATGGCTAGCAACCAACCTGTTTCCTTGACCAAGTCGCCTTTAACTTCTTTAACTCGCGCTTTTCTTTTCGCACAGTTTCTTGTTTCAATTAGTATTTGTTGTGGGACAACACGTCCGCACGCTAGACAATATTAAGTTCAACTAACTAAACTTTCGCGCACTCTCAAAAACGAAAACATTCGTACGAGGAAATCAACAACCGAGATGGAAGCGAGCAAGCGACCGAGCCGAGCGACAACGTCAGAGCTTTTTTCTGTCGGCGTATGCATTTCATTTGTGCCGGCGAGTCGATTCTTGCCTATGTTCTTTAGATTAGCAGCATGCACGTAGCCCCCCAATCGATGTGGATTTACAATTTGGGAGAAATTGTAAACATTCACTCTATAATGACTTCAATTAGCCAATTCCTAAGTGAACGATTGAATCAGAGGCAGTTTTGCATTTTATCTGAGCGATAATATCAATACGCAGACGCTTATAAACAATGCAATTTTTAAAATTTAAAGCCGCACACATGGCTGCACCAGCCGCCAGCCCGGTTCAGCCAGCGGGTTTAGCCTTCGCACTTTGTACCAGCAGTGGGTTTGGACCATGTTAACCCTATCTAATCGATTTTTTAAACTCGGCGTGCCGCGTTAATAATAGGTTAGGCCGTGAATCCAGTTGCCCTGCCTTATAATAATCTGCGTATAGATAACTTTATTGTTCTTGCACTTTGACCAGGCCAAATCCAGTTGGTGAGTCCAATCCCCTCACGCAGTGGCTCGAGCCAATGTTTTTTTTTAATAGCAGGACACATTCCAGATTCCGAGAACACTTACGAGAATACGAAGGGCATATGGCTAGTTTCACTCTCATTGTATTATTAATATCCCCACGATGATATTGTCTGTCCATATGTTTGTTTGTAAGCATTTGCAGCCATAGCCATTGCTTGCAAATAATGGTAACAAATTTACAATCAAAGAAGTAATATTTAGGATTGAATTCTGATATGAATATGGCTTTAAAACCGGGCGACGAGGTTTCATTGAAACGTAGTTTCGACCATTTCTAATAAAGAATATTAAATACATACATAAATATGTATGTAGATGTATACATGTATACGTATGTACATATGAATTCATCGACATTCAAGGAGAGACAGGCTTATCTTCACACGTAGACAACAAGTTTGGGTTAATGCGCATTAGAATTATGGGCTTGAAATCTGCAAAGGTGCCTTTAGCGTAGATGCATGGATGTACATATGTACATAATAAATCGCTAATTCTTATCCTGGGTACCAACTATTTTGCGTCATAGCATCGGGTGTGATGTGATGTCACTGCATATGAGTACGCCTCAGCTTTGCGTGCAAACAACGTACATATGTTGGTAAGTGCGACGTACTGCATCTATAGATTATGGAACTATTAATTAAATGCGATTTGCCATTATTGTTATTCTCATCTGTTCATCCTAATCAGGTGCGGCGTTTGCAGATGGATGTCGCCAGCCGCAACAGGCAAGGCATGTGCTGTCGCTTATCTCAGCAATTGCTTTGAGTGCGTAAATCTGCATAATGTTGCTTGCAGGATATTGAAACTTACGGGTCCTTTGAGTATCTTCCACAATAAAATATAAAACACTTCCTTTTCGTTTGAAAAAATGCAGCAATTTTTGCGTTTGTTTTTGGAATTGGAGATGAGCGTGATATATCGATTATCTTCTTTGGATACACCGATATATCGCTTACATTTATTGCCACGCTCGTATACGACCAGGTTAACTAACAGATATTTAAATTTTCTATTTATATGTTTTCCTCAATAATTCTTTAAGAATTTCTAGTTCCCAACTTTTCTCCTATACTTTATTCCTGCGAATAAAACGGCCTTGGTGGCCATTTTTAATAATTTAAATACCATTTTTGTTGACTCACAAATTTGTGTGAAAATAAGCATCTGGTTGACCAGATGGACGGTCTCTGCATACTCTTGGAGTAAACAACGAACATTGTTTCAAGGTTAAGCTATGTCTTGGGCACAGAATTTCTTTATATGAATATATAGGGTATGCATGCCATGATCCGTCTAATCATTCATACCCAGCTGCTTGCGACTTTGTGAAGGTTATCAGTCCTTAAATCAGAAAAAACACCGATAACCCTTGTGAATTGAATCGTTTGGCACGCGACCAGACGATGATAACAATAATAAAGATCGCATGTCCAGTGTACATGTACTTTACAGTAAAATATCACTCACCAACAAAACAAAATGCCAGCTATCCAGATTACTTTCAATTTCAATGGTCGGTGCAGGGGCACGCGCATCATAATCAGCATATTTTATCGCTAAACAACATCATGGATTATTTATACATTTTAAGTAATTCATTTCCGTTCTTTGACGTCAAATTCCTGGACAATAACAAGGCCAGAGTTCACAAACTTTCTAGGGGACTTTGCCCAGGTATTATCCTTGATAAGTGGCTTGTCACTGACCACTTGTTTTGTTGATAAGTGTATGCCACCGTGTGAAAACCCCGCCCCCTAAGTAGTTAAACATATCTTGGTTTTCACTTTCGCATGAAGAGAATTTATTCTGGGACTGATTATGATTGCATGAGTAAGACAAAAGATAGAAACCTGCAAGGTAAAAGGGTTCAAAATCACCAGGCATCTGGCTATTTTCAATCTAATTGAATATTTATATTTTAGTGCTGGCAAATAAAAGTTTGAACAGCTTCATCATTGCACTTGCTGCAAAACAAAAACTAAAGCACAAAGTGCGGATTGGAAATGGCACTGACCATCGCTGACCTTTTAAAAAGAAGTACATTTGAATCTTTTACAATCTCCTTGAGATCAACAGATCCCGTGGATCACGTTATATTCCATTGGACGTCAATTGGAAAAATTACAGAACCCTAATCAGATGAGAGATGAACGCGTGATGCCAATTGTCCCTTAGAGGGTAAATGTATTTGATGCATACAGGCTGTTGATGCGTCATAGCGTGTCCGATTAGGTATTATAGTATCACACTGGCCATTAGCCTCTTAATCATTTCAATCGAAGGAAAACCCCTAATACCCCCCTTATAACATTTCATTCTTCGTCTTCGCAGAGGTACAGGGCTCATGGAGACTCATCAAATAAATTATGCATTGATTTATCACTGCTTATGCGCACCCTATAGCAAACTTTATCTTCTTTTGGATGAAATATTTAAAACATTAAATGCCTCCTGTGGGATCTCTGGCCTGCCTGGTGGATCTCAAGGAATTTCCGCCCCTAAAGCTTTTCCACTTTTACAACAAAGTTTCTATGAACGAAGGGGGATCATGACATGGCAGTCATTCGTGTTTAGCAGCAGTAGCATTTGCCTTTTTTGTCAATTGTCAAATACTGTTTTAAACGTAAATCTTTTAAGGTTTTATCAGCTTCAAAAATATGTGGGAAGCAGCACCTGAGCAAGTTGCAGAGCCGGCAATGGAGCCCCGACAACGTGTGAAGGACTCAACACACCTCAAGCTGGCTCTAAATGGCATGTCTGCTCTGATGCAAACAAATTTGTCGGAGCCAGCACTTGATCTGTGCCTCGAGCTACTTGAGGATGGGGTGTCCCCCAAGGCTTTGGCCAACATCGTGCTGCGTGCACAGGAGATCAAAAGAACAATGACAAGAGCCTAAATGTAAGCATTGATTATGATTGGTATTCCCAGACGTTTTTTCCATTCTTTTTAAACTTTCCTACAGACACAGCGATAGCCTTATCGGAATCGTCACACCACAACACGATTGGCAACTGTGCCGGCCGGCTGGGTCGGAACACCACGTCACGAATAGCACGTAATCAGGAGAGAAGCACACTACCAGCACACCACGCATAAAAATCACTCGAACAGCTCTTTGATAAACAAAATCATTTATATTTAGTATAATCGCTCAATAACTGACATTATCACACACCATCTATAAATGGCCAATTAAATTGTTAACTGTTAATGATTAGGGGGAACAGTAGTTGTGGAGCTCACTCCGACTTCTTATCAAGAAATAGTACATCTTTGGCATCCTCCGCGGTGAGATCCTTGTCACCCCAGCCCCACAGCTCGTGGGTGCCGTCGCCCGTGCGCTTAACACGCCTCTCAACGGTGTCCGGAGCGACGGATTTCAGATCATAGGCCCAACCGATCTTGGCAAACATATCAATAAATGCTGTAGTCATGTTCAGGTTGTAGTTGCCCCATTCAGCAGTTTTGTAGTCCCAGGGGAAGACATGATGATAATTGTGCCAGCCCTCGCCAAAGGTGACAGCCGACACCGCGGCATTCTGCGATGGATTGATGGTTCTATAAAGGAAAGTACACGTTTATTATTAACAATTCAATGAATTTGTTTGTAAAACTTACTTGTCATAGGGACGACCACCAAATTTGTGTGCTGCACTGTTGACCAGCCAAGTCATATTCAGCTGCAAACACCAACGGAACATGGTGGCCACGAACCAGGAGCACAACAGCGATTCATTCCAAAAGAAAAATGGTATGACAGTTGGCAAAATTAAGCAGGCCAATGGCATCAGGACATAGTAGTGCCTAGAGTCGAATATTATTTATGAGATTTTATAATTTCCCTTTCTCTTTCGCACACTCACTTCCTTTGGAACATCAAAATACGATCGGCACGCAAGTCGGACAGGTCCAGGCCTTTGCCCTTGGCCACCACATCGGGATGCTTCTTGCAGAGCAACCAACCAACATGCGAGAAGAAAAAGCCACGTGTGGCATTATGCGGATCGGCATCCGTCTCCGAGAACTTGTGGTGCACACGATGATCGCGCGCCCAGTGATAGGCGGCGTCTTGGAAGGCAATCGTATTGAAGGTGATCAATATTAGGCGCAGCGGCCACTTGGCCTTGTAGGAACGATGGGCCCAGAGACGATGTGCGCCACCCGTGATGCCCAACATGCCACAAACATATAGAGCGGCAGCTACATAACATTCGTGGATTCAATTTCGAGTTGCATAAAGTTTGATTTGAATTTGGTTACCGAACAGCACGGTGGCAGCCTTGGCCTGGGTGAGCATCAAGTAGCCACCATATAGGGCAGCGAAATGCACATATGCAAACAGCAGAATATTACGCCAGACCCACTGCAACTGGCGGCTCTCGGCCTTCTTAAACTGGAAAGTATCGGCTGTCTCCACATCGCCCTCAAAGAGCACACCCGTCTGCTTGGATGACTTGTCCTCCATGTTGTTCTCCTTTAGCAGATCGCTATGGACAGGCACCTTTGGTAACGTGTGCGGCAGTCCTACGGCGTTTGGTGGCATGTCGCCTTTCCTGTAATGAATAGAGATCACATAACATCACCTTTTACAAGCTTGCATTTCCTTATCGATTCGCCATTAAAAATATTAAGTATGGATTGCAATATTTGAAATGCATTCAGGTCGCATGTACATTGTACATGTTACATATAGAGACTTTACTGAATCAAATGTTGATTATAAAATATCACGAGCACAAAGACTGAAGGCGAGTATCAGAGATATCAGAAGATAATAGATGCTGAAAAGACCATGAAGGCCTGATTTTTGGTATCGTTTCTTAACAGATTCAACTACAAAATAAGTCCAAAGGGGCCTTAAAATATAAACTCTCATTCTTGAAATACACTTGTAACAGTGTTAGTATACAGGAGTCTGAATGCAAAATTTGGTGGCTCTAGCTCTTATAGTGTCTGAAATCCAGGCGCTCACAAGGACGGACGGACAGACAGACATGGCTCAATCGACTCGGCTATTGATGCTGATCAAGAATATATATGTTCTGTGCCTTCTGTGCGTTACATACAACCGTTATTCACACAAATACAATATACCCTATTTAATCTTCGAGTACCGGGTATAAAAAGACCAGATCTAAGGCTGTAGCCAGCGAAGAAAAGTTCATAAATATATGAAGAAAAATTTGCCAAGATGGAACATCAGATTTTAGCATCACCTGATTTTTTAAATAATATTTCACACCCGCAAAAGCGAAGATTGCCACTAAAACGCGCGACTTTTAATGTGCAAAAATGTTTACTGTACCTGAATTATTACTTTGCTTTTTATTTAATTAAATTGAATGTGCCGCTGAACTTTTATTTTTGAACTGAGCGCTCCTTGCAACCGTTTTGAGTCGTAGCTGTCTTAGAACTGTTGCCAGGAGTGCCAGTATCCCCAGTACGACTTTCAAAAGATTTATTTCACAATCTATAGAACTTAAAGGTACATTCGCTACACTTTTGATGCTGCGCATCCATGAATAATTTGAACAAAACACTCACCAAAAGGTTTTTATCAGCAATCAGGAAATTTACTTGAGTATACAAAATGCTGGAAAAGTAATTGTTTTTGCCAAAGCGATCTTCCACCAAGAATCAATGAGTTCCTACTATTCCTGCTACGCCCAACAACTGCTGCTCTTAAAGAACTTTTCGAAGCTTAACATGATCACATTTCAGTGATAGAGATGATTCCTATGTATTTTTAGCAGCCGCTCAAATAAGCGTAACCGAATTCGTATCGAGATTGTAAATTCGCCCCCTCGCAACAAAACAGAGCGCAAAGTTCAGAATACGAACCCGGTGATAAACGGCAACGATTGAAATATGTCTAGACTCTCGACACATTCAGTGAATCATCCATCAGGTGGTGGTTAGTTGGCATATTGTTTTCACAATAAACATCATCATTTTGAGCGCTTTAATAGCTGGGCTTGATAACATAATCGAAGAAGATTCAACAGCAGAAGCAGTTCTCTAGTGATCAGAGCTGATACGCCTTTGCGGCATCAGCTTACAATTTTGTATTTTAATAAGTAAACAAGGTCAAATGGATCAGTTTCAAACTGTTGATGAGAGTGTTATATGTACAACGCTATAGCATACGATGGGAAAGCGCAACTATGTTTCAACTATGTTTCTTTTGGCTTTTCTTTCGATTCAATGTTCGGGTCACTGCTTTCGGCTGGCTTTTCTTCAGTTTTCTTTGACTTTTTTTGAGCCTTTTCGGCCAGCTTTTGTTTCTCGGCCTCAGCGCGAGCGGCCTCTTCATCTTGCTTTTGCTTCTCTTTGGTCGCAGCCGCAGCTGCCACCTCCTCATCATCCCAGTCGGCCATCGAGCGATCGCGCTTCAGCCACGAGTGTGTGGTGTCTGGCTCAAAGGCTGGAACAAAAAAGTAATTAAATTGTGCAAAACTTATGACTGGTAAGTCTCATACTCTGATTGAACCACTTGATGCCGTTTTGCATGTCCTCGATTATCTCTCGCGACGTGTACATTACTTCATTCTGCACTGCCTGATGGAACGTCGACGTCTCAAAGGCGCCAGAATACACCGAGTTGCGGTCATGATTCAAAGCGCGTTGTGGGAACTTTGCCAGGCAAGTGGCCAATTCCAGGGCATTGCCCAGTGCTGTGCCAGTGGGAACTATGCGATTTACCAGCCCTATATCGTGGGCCTCTTGTGAGCCTACGGGGCGACCCGTGAGTATTAAATCGAGAGCACGAGACAGGCCAATCATGGCTGGTAAACGAATAGTGCCACCATCCAGCATTGGCACTCCAAAGCGACGGTTGAAGAAACCCAAAACCGCCGACTCCTCCATTACGCGCAAGTCGCACATTAGTGCCAACTCCAGTCCATTGGCGATGCAGTAGCCGTTGATGCCGCAAACGACCGGCTTTTTGATCTGGCGACGCGTGGGCCCAACTGAGCCTTCGGGACGCATAAGTATATCAACGCTGATCTCCTCCTTCTCATCTGTACTCATTTCCAATATATCAAAGCCAGAGCAAAACGATCCGCCCACCCCGTACAGGACGGCCACCGGCGATGCGTCGTCCGCCTCGAAATTGGCAAAGGCATCGCAAAGCTGCGAGGCGGTAATTGAGTCGATGGCATTGCGCTGCTGTGGTCGATTTATTCCAATCAGCGTAATGTTGTTGTCTTTTTCCACAAGTATATTCTTTGGTGGCCCCGCGGCAGCCTCTGTCTTGGCTGCAGCATCTGCAAAATCAGAGATATTTGTTAAAGTGCAGCTTTCCATTATGTCATGGCGTGCTTACCTTTACGCAGCGCGTTTGTTGTCGCCAGCGTGCGGCCTATGGGGAAACGTGCTTGCCGCCCCACCTGCTGTCCCAGTAGTTTGCCGAATTTGCGCAGCATGTCCTGTCGGATTGTGGCGTTAGATATATTGCAAATTTACTTTGATTGGCTTATGTGCTTACCGGAAAATTAAATAAGTTCGTAAAAACAATTCAACAAAAGTCGTGATTCAGGGTTGCCGCCCTTTGCAAGGGCTAGCTTTTTTGGGAATGGCTATTTTTTTAAAATATACCACAAAGGTTTTCATATTTATACGATTGTGAGTTGCCCTCGAAGATACCTTCGACGCCGGTTGACAATTTTTTCACGTAATATCACTGTTTCTTTCCTGGAAGTATAAAGAATTTTGATGGTTGCTGCAATTTCTTCGATTTCGTCCTCAAAACTTCTTAAATGGTGGTTAAAAAAGTTCGATGTTTAGGAACTATATACTTTTCGGTATATTTGTAAGTCGAAATTGATTTTGATATTTCGGTGTATATTTGAGGGGCAGACAAGACTGTTTAGTCCGCGGTCACATTGTTTGCTGTGTCATTTAGTGTTTTTTCTGTGCAAAAAAAAAGTCGGCTTTCCTTTTTTTCTATATAAATTACTTGAAGTTGTGCCGATAAATATGGCTAGTGAACGCTATAGCTTTTCGCTGACCACCTTCAGGTAACTAGGCCAATAAATTCATTGACAATGCCGCATATTTCCCTCCTAAACTTAACCTACAACAATGACTGGCATAAACACAACTTTTTGCTGCATTACAGTCCTTCGGGAAAGCTGGTCCAGCTGGAGTATGCATTGGCGGCGGTATCCGGCGGCGCCCCCTCCGTGGGCATCATGGGTAAGGCTTCATGCACTTCACTATATTGCACAATGAACATTCTGATTCCAATGGTCTGATTCTCCTAGCTTCCAATGGTGTCGTCATTGCCACAGAGAACAAACACAAGTCGCCGCTGTATGAGGAGCACAGTGTGCACCGCGTGGAAATGATTAACAAGCATATAGGCATGGTGTACTCCGGAATGGGTCCCGACTATCGCCTGCTTGTGAAGCAGGCCCGTAAAATCGCTCAGACCTACTTCCTCACATACAAGGAGCCGATTCCCGTCTCACAGCTGGTGCAGCGCGTGGCCACCCTCATGCAGGAGTATACCCAATCCGGGTATGTAGAGAAACAAACTGAATAATTGCTTCGAGTACTTACTGTCCTCATTTTAGTGGCGTGCGTCCCTTTGGCGTATCTTTGCTGATTTGTGGCTGGGACAATGACCGTCCATATCTCTACCAGTCTGACCCATCGGGCGCTTACTTTGCCTGGAAAGCCACTGCCATGGGCAAGAATGCAGTCAATGGCAAAACCTTCTTGGAGAAGCGGTAAGTGAGCTTTAAACCAAGTTTAAGATTTATTCATCATTCGTTTGATTTCCCCCTGCAGTTACAGCGAGGATCTTGAACTGGAAGACGCTGTTCACACAGCGATTTTGACTTTGAAGGAAGGCTTTGAGGGTAAAATGACTGCGGATAACATTGAGATTGGAATCTGCGATCAGAAGGGATTCCAGCGTCTGGACCCTGCCTCCATCAAGGACTATTTGGCCAACATCCCCTAAGCGTTAGGCAACCCATAAAATCGATAAGGAACCCCAAGCTAAGCTTTTTGTACGAGTACGGGACATTAAAAAAACAAATAAAATTAGAACCGTGGTGTTATTTGAAATGATTTGAGAAATGCAAAATTATTTTTAATGGATTGAATTATCCTCCGATGACTTGAACGTATCCTGCACATGTATCCGGATCAAATATGAATAAGTTCCGGTGGGGAGCCTCCATTCTGGTCACCACTTTAATGATCTCTTGTGCCACAACGCCACCCACCACAGCGACTGCTGGCGAGATCTGCGAGAAGAGAACCTCCAACGAGTTGTCACTTAGTGCAGATTTTGGGGCCAGTTCATCTCGAATTGCTTTCAGTAAGCCTATATCCGCCTCCCTGGACTTGTAGCTGGGGTCGCGTTTGTGTACGGTGCGGAACTTTTGAAGAACGCCTAGCAGGATCACGCCAGGTCCGTCCTTTTTCAATTGGCGCTGGTAGCCGGCAGCATTTGCATCGAAATCAATCCATGCCGAGTATGCAGGGTAGTTCACTTCGCGCTGAACTGGAACAGCATATTTTTCGAACTTTGCTTTCTGGTTGGGCTTGGCTTCCACTTCTTTGAATTTGACAACATCCCTGGAAGCATGGAGGTTGGGTTAGGCTTTAAAATACATTTTTAGAAGCAAGGTAACTTACTCGACATAGCTATGGCGCTGGAGACTAGCAAAGTAGAATCCAAACATTCCCCAAACATCACCGGCGAAGAACTTCACACCCAACTCTTGGCAAATGGCATCGATTCGCAGCAATTCATTATTGCTCTGACCAATGATCAGCACCACGTCAAATGTGCCAAAGAACTCGGCTGCCTTCTCCTCCAGCGGTTGAGTATCGGCAGAGATATCCACCATGGGATTGAGAGCTCGTGCACGCTCCAAGGATGCCTTCGCTCGGTTCTTGCCCAGAGATTCGCGTGCAGCGAGGAACTGAGAGCAGAAGTCCTCCTCAGTAACCACCTGGATGTCGTGAAGCGTCACCGAGTTGACACCCGACAAAATAATATTCTTTGTAACCTCGGCACCCAAGCCATTCAGCCCGGAGATGAGTATCTTTGCAGTGCGTAGGCTGGAAACAAATAAAACATCATTTTGTTATTCCGCCGCATTGCCGCCATACAGCCGGCATTTGCCCGTACTTACCGCTTTTGCGATTCAAGGCCCCAAAGTCGAATTTGCCTGTCATAAAGCTCGGTCTCAGCTTCAGTCAGCTCAACTGCAGGTTCTTTATTGTCCACTTCAACACCCATTATTAGTTTATTAAATATTTCACTGTTCACTTCAATTATATGCAGAAAATTATCAATGGACGCTGCGTCAAAAATGTACTAGCCATTGAGGTATTTTTATCGGTATAAAATGGTATAATTGGTATATTAAAATTTGTGGTCACACCGCTCTACGTCAACCCTTCCGATTGTTGTCGGCAACGCTCTGTCGCTGCAAAAATAATTTAAAATGCATTTTCCGAGAAACATGGTGCGTGGATCGCTCCGCGGTGGCCGGCCCATGAGAGGAGGCATACGTCCGCCATTTAAGAAAACGTTTGTTCCCCGTCATCCATTCGACCTAACTCTGGCAGAAGTATTTTTCCCCAAAGTAGCACCGGCGGTAGATGATTCTGCTCTGACTGCGGTAAATCGATACATACACACACACACACATACGCATAGACACATGTATTTACAACCATTCAAATTTCCATGTTTATAGGCCCTGCTGAAGCGTAACCAGGACTTGAGCCCCACTGCCAGCGAACAGACAGCAATTGGTAATTTGGTAACCAAAGTTCAGGCTGTTCTGGATAACCTTGTTGTTGCCCCTGGAGATTTTAATACATGTGTAAGTTAATGGGAAATCGAACGAAAAGCAAGGATCTTAATGTCTCTTCTTGCTCCTACAGCAACTGGAAGAGGTGCGCCAAGTGGGATCCTTCAAGAAGGGAACTATTCTCACAGGCAACAATGTGGCTGACATTGTGGTCATCTTAAAGACGCTGCCTACGAAGGAGGCGGTCGAGGCTCTGTCGAAAAAGGTGGAGGCCGATCTGAAAACAAGCATGAAGACTGAAGTGCTTACCAAGGGGGACCAGCATACAATTCAAACTCACTTGCGGGGCTTCGATGTGTCCAATGTCCAGGCCAAGGTGCGCATTATGATTGCTACATTGCCGCAGAACTTGCGTAAACTAGAGGCTGACATCCACATGGACCACAAGCTGATGCAGAACCATCTGGCTGCCATCAGGCACACTCGTTGGTTCGAGGAGAATGCTCATCACTCGTCAATTAAAGTTCTCATACGAATTCTGAAGGATCTCACCAAGCGCTTTGACGCCTTCTCGCCACTCTCCGCTTGGATGCTCGATTTGATAGCTCATTTGGCAATTATGAACAATCCATCGCGGCAGGCTCTGCCCATCAATTTGGCTTTCCGTCGCGTATTCCAACTGCTCTCCGCTGGACTGTTCCTGCCCGGATCGGCAGGCATTACCGATCCCACAGAGCCTGGACACATTCGCGTGCACACTGCCATGACATTGGAGCAGCAGGACCTCTGCTGCTACACTGCCCAGACTCTGCTTCGTGTCCTGACACACGGCGGCTACAAGCACATTCTCGGCATGGAGGGCAACACCAGCATAGTACGCGAAATGTCAGTATGGAACGGAGTATGCGTGTCTCCCCTCACCGCCGTCTATGAGAAGCCAACGGACAAGAAGGAGGGTGACCTCGAGGAGGACATTGAGATGATCGAAAACGAGAACGAGGAGGAAGGCAGCGAAGATGGAGCCGAATAAGTCAGCGAATATGATTACTTTTTAGACGTTTATTTAATAATGCACGCGCTGTATTAAGTGCTAAAGTATTGACTTAAAACTGTACCATGTTCCCGGTTATGGGTTCATCCTCAGAGACACTGTATGTTAATTGCTTGCCAACTATATCGAAATATGTCTCGGCAGTCAGGCCGTTTGGCTCACTAACTTTGATGGCCACATCCTTCAATTGAAGCATTTGACCTTTGTGCAGGCTGCGAGCAGCTACAAGAGACTTTCCAAGCTTATTTCGACATGGCAGCTCGCAGGGGAAAATCTCTTTTTCTCCAGTGTAACGGAGTGCTTCTTCCAGTTCCTGACCATTACCCAACATTGCAATTATTTCATGTGCTTCCAGGGGCAGTTTCTGGAGTTTAAAACTTTCAATTGCCACAATTAAAGACTTTAGTTGAAGGGGTTCAAGTGAGCAACGATGGTCTGAACCTTTTTGATTCTTGTCCAGGGTGAAATGTCGTTCCACTATCCTGGCGCCCAGCAGCACAGCTGCCTGGGTTATGGCCACACCAAGCTCATGTCCGGAATAACCAATGACTACATTGGTAAAGCGTTGCTTCAGCCTGGAAATCAGCCGCAAATTGCAATCTTTGGGTGGTGTGGGATACGCCGAAACACAATGCATGAGTGCATAGTCCGATTTACCAGCATCCTCCATTATGCTGACAATCTTGTCAACCGTTTGGAGTGTCTGCATTCCCGTGGAGATGACCAAGGGTAGCCCGAGGCCAGAGGCTTTTTTTATCAGCGGAAAGTTGTTGGCATCCCCGGAACCAATTTTAATAAATGGAACCTTTAAATCTGCCAGAAAGTCCAAAGAGAGCTGTAACAAGGGGAAGAACTAACAGATATAATATATAAGTTTAAAATATTTATTTACCTCATCCATTGCGGAGGCAGTAAAATCCAAATTTAATTCTTGGCTGTAAGCCTGCAGCTCTTGGTACTGCTCTTTGGAGAACTCCAGATATTCCTTGTGCTCTCCATACGTCTTGCCCCAAGCATTTTCGCTCACATAGTCGCGTGCCAGTGCGGACCGTGTAAACTTTGCTGGTAAATTTGATTTTTGAAATTTCACACAATGGCATCCTGCTTCCTTGGCCTTTAGTATCATCTTTTTGGCCACCTCCAGGCGCCCCTGATGGTTTTGGCCAATTTCAGCTATTATGTAGACACCATCGTCTGTCTTTTTCTCCAAAATGTCCAGTAAGAGCATGGCGGAACAATATGATTAGCTTAATTTATCAGTTAATTGAAATAAAGTGGGGCGTGGGGCTAATCGGATTTCGCGGCTTGTCGATAGTTCGATACGATAAAATGGCGTCTGTTCCACCTTTGTTCACTGATTTGGCAGCGCTCGAATAATTATTACTCTAGTCGTCTTGCTCACACCAAAACTGCAAATAAGTTCAAACGAGACAACATGAGTGTGTGGCTGCATGACTATACTCGTTTCGCTTAGTCCTGCAGCGGCTAGTGTGGACACACTTCATCTCAACATTTAGTATCCTTGGTGGAAAGGATGTCCTCGAGTTGAGGAAATGTGGGACTCCTCAGTCCACAATCAATGCACAAAAAAGTCAATCTGTGTTAGAGATTTATCTCAACGAAATTTTGTAAATGTAAATACATAGAGAGATTAAAAAAAGATTAAAAACATGTCAGTCTAAGATAAAGACATTATTAATGTTTGAGAGCAGATTTGAATATGCAATTTTTATATTAATTTATGGAAATAGGGTATAACAATGCACATTCCATACTTTAACTACCGGTTGACAAGCAACAAATTGTCAAATACGTAACAATCCATTTCCACTCACGTAACGTTTTATGCTATTTTTGTTGGAAGAACTTTTTAGTTTCTGGAAAGATTCCAATAAATAGAAGTCGTTTGAACTAGCCAATTTTGTGGAGATTTGATTGATAAATCGTATAAATTTATAGTCCTAGCGTTGAGACTCTTAACTAGCTAGTAATTTCAAATAGAACATCAAAATCGAGATATATAATTTTAGATTACAGGCTATTTTTTTAAAAAGAGAAGGTATGTTTTGGTATATATTTGAGGGTCTTGCGGTATATTTGATCGATAGTTCCGCGGTCCCACTGCTGGTAAGCTGTGAAGCTCTAGTCGTCCTGCTCACACCAAAACAGCAAATAAACGCAAACGAGACAGCATGAGTGACAGCATGACTAACTACTCGTTTCGCTCCTTCCTGCAGTGTGTGCTGTGTGGCTAGTGTGGACACACTGGAGAAATTTTCATACTAGTAAGCTGTGAAAAGTATTTTGCGGAAATAGATTTGAAAAATTCAATATTTCGAAGCTATTTCGGCCCTACTATCCATCGTTTTTGGAATACTCAGGAGCAGCGCTACAATATAAAACAGAAAAATGGCCGATGTCATGAATATAGACAGCATAATATCACGTCTTCTGGAAGTGCGTGGGGCACGGCCAGGCAAAAACGTTCAGCTCTCTGAGGGCGAAATTCGTGGGCTCTGCCTCAAGTCGCGCGAGATATTCCTCTCGCAGCCCATTCTGCTGGAGCTGGAGGCCCCGCTGAAGATTTGCGGCGACATTCACGGTCAATATTACGACTTGCTGCGCCTGTTCGAATATGGTGGCTTTCCGCCGGAGTCAAATTACTTGTTTTTGGGCGACTACGTTGACCGTGGCAAACAATCGCTGGAAACCATCTGTCTGCTGCTGGCCTACAAGATAAAATATTCCGAGAACTTTTTTCTGCTGCGCGGCAACCACGAGTGTGCCAGCATTAACCGCATATATGGCTTCTACGACGAGTGCAAGCGCCGCTACAGCATCAAGCTATGGAAGACCTTCACCGATTGCTTCAATTGTCTTCCCGTGGCTGCCATTGTGGATGAGAAGATATTCTGTTGCCATGGCGGTCTGAGTCCAGATTTGACTTCGATGGAGCAAATCCGTCGCATTATGCGCCCCACTGATGTCCCGGATCAGGGTCTGCTCTGCGATCTGCTGTGGTCCGATCCGGACAAGGACACCATGGGATGGGGAGAGAACGATCGCGGCGTGAGCTTCACATTCGGAGCCGAAGTGGTGGCTAAATTCTTGCAGAAGCACGAGTTCGATCTCATCTGCCGTGCCCATCAGGTGGTCGAGGATGGCTACGAGTTCTTCGCGAAGCGTCAACTGGTCACCCTCTTTTCGGCACCAAATTACTGCGGTGAATTCGATAATGCTGGCGCCATGATGTCCGTGGACGACACACTGATGTGCTCGTTCCAGATCCTGAAGCCAGCAGATAAACGTAAAAAGTAATATCATTTAAACCTAACAAATCCTTTTCTATACAAAAAACAAAAGAAACAACCCAAGAGAAAATAAAAATGCTTAGAACCCATCGGATCGTGGATTGAACGTAAGTGGGAACCAAGCAGAACCCTATTGTGCGTCACAGCTGAACACTTATCTCTCTATCTTGGTCATTTTTTATCGACAGCGTAGGCAGGCCAAGTCGAAACAACTACATACCAGCAGCCACACCTGCAGAGGGGAAGAGTATCGAACAACCACACACACATACACACACAGACACACATAGTCCAATCCGACGAACCAATGACCTCCTGGACAAACATCTAATGGAGTTTTAATCAATTGAGATATGATCAACAATTACAAAACAAACAATTGACAAACAACATAATTAAAAGCAAACATATTTATTTTTAAAACCCAATCCCATATAAATACGTATAACGGGATACGATCATACACACAATCACATTTACATACACACACACCTGCAGATTAAACAGGTCCGAAGAGGAGAAGGAGAGGAGAGCTCCCAGCAGAAATAGGAACATATTTGACGCCTGAAATTCAGTCGGTCAAAGGACAAAACATATACATAGAAGAAGGGGTCCTGTAAAGCTCTTTGGCCTTAAAACATTCAACAAAAAGATGAAACAAAATAGGGAAAATGATAAAAAAGAGAAGAACGCTTGCCAAGAAAGTGAACCGAAAACACTTAAGTTTCGACCTTCAAATTGAAACAGAAGAAAATCGGTTTTTTTTAGTCCACCAACCCCTGCAGCTTGATGAAATGATAAGGGACGACGACGCGCCCGCCATGCACTCCGACGTCAATACAAAATCAATGAAAATTATTTCGCATCCACTTCCATTTTGCCCCCAAACCGTGTTTGCTGCAAAGCAAGGCGAGCCACAGACCACACAACAACAAAAAATACTTGTAGAACTTTTGTCCACTCTTATCGGTTATCCATTCTCTTATCATTTTAAAGGATGTTTTTTTAAAAATTAACTATTATTAATATGTATTATGAAACTGATTTCAATAAATATTTGAAAAATCCATAATGTAGCATATTGTGAGTGCTTTTAATGTTGTAGTTTATTTACATTTAAGAAAATACTTAAACATGTTCTAAATGGATGATTTCATTTCGCATGGAATGTGTTTTGAGTGAGAGTTAGATGTGAGATTTACTCGGTATTGTCGGTGGTGCTACTGGCTTCAGCCTGGACGGATGGGCTTTGGGTTGAACTATCATTTGCAGCCTCTGCGACAGCGGCAACAATTTTCTCCTCGATCTGACAAACTTCCACAGCGGCAGTCAGCTGCTCAACGCTGTTGCTCACAGCTGCAACTGCACCTGCACTTGCACCTGCAGCTTCTTCAGTTACAGCGTTTGGCTCTGGCAAAACCGTCTCGCCACCATGTGGTCCCACGTTCTCAATAGCAGCCTCAATTGTAGCCACATTTTGGAGCACAGATTCGTCGAAGACCTCGCTCGAGTGGAGCGACGCTTGTCCTGCCAGAGCCTCCGGGTCAATGGTGTTAATAATGCCGCGAAGTCGTTCTATTTCCTCGTTGGCCGACTGCAATTGCTCCTGAAGCCGCTCGTACTTGTCATGCTGATGGCGGACCGCACCAATGTTGTTGCGAATGTACTCCATTGGATTTTCAGGCCGCTCTTTTATGACGCGTATGAAGACCTTGGTGAGCGAATCCAGAACGCTGCCGCGCTCCAGATAGCGACGGATCTCATCTCGTTTTGGGTCAATTGGCTGTTGGACACAAATCGCTTTAGTTATATAGTTAATATGTATTTATTAGCAACTAACCTTAAAGGACATCTTGGAAAAGAAACATATCAGTGTGACAGCGGGTTTATCGTTTAAATATACCGCACTGACCCTCAGAAATATACATTTTCCATTTCAAAATATACCTCAAATATACAGTATATCCTATAACCAATATTACCAATTTAAATGTCTCGATCACTAACCAAATAGTATAACCTATACTATTTGGTTAGTGCTCAGGTTGACTTAAAAAAGGTTTAATACTTAAGAACACATTTACGATAGACTATTGACTATTATTAATATTTTGTATTATTATAATTAGTGGATGTTTCAATTTACGTGAACGAAATCAACCAAAATATTTTAAAATTCTTCATCGGATGTTTTGAAAACAAACACAAAAATTAACGATTCGAACTAAGGAACAAGTATTGAAATCATTTGGTTAAACTTAACGTTATACATATATAATACTGCGAAATCAATCATCTTTGGGGTTCCCCAGAACGCTGTACACTTCCCCGTATCGCTCCATGTGTTCAAAGATGTCATCGTCGCTGCAACAAGACCCACTGGAGGTCTCTAACTCGTGCACCAGAGTATGGGCAGTGTCCGGGCTGGCACTGAGTGCGGACGCCAGCTTGGGTGTGGGGCGATAATAAACCGAGCGACGGCTGTCGTAGCTGCGACTGCCAATGTGATACTTGAGATATTTTTTGGCACGTCGTTCTCCAATCACCCGCCCAAGATCCTGCTCGGTGAGCGTATAGGTTTCCGATCCTGCTGTGTTGCTGCTGTGCAGCAGGATGCCCCTCTTGGAGATGAAAAGTGGTGACGGCTTTGCCCCTTTTGTTTCACAGCTGGTTGTCGATGTCACCACAGTGCAGTCAGCCTCACCGCCCGCTTTGTTTGGTTCCTCACCTGCGACGCTCTCCGTGGATGAGTCAAGTATAATAATTTCATCTATTTTGGGTTCCTGCTTCGAGCTGCTCACGGCAGAACGATTCTTAGCGTTCAGTTTGTTGGGTAGGACCCGAGTACTGGCCGTATCATTGGCCAGGGCGGTGGAGTTGCAGGCCACGCTGTTGTTATGGAAGAGAGACTGCTCCTGCGATGCCGATTGTGGGTTCACCTTTGACCTCTGGTCTGGTCGGCGCATCAACTGCTCCTTTCTATATGTTTCCTTTGACAAGGCCAGTGCTCGGGTTATTTCCTCATCCGTTTCATTTAGTTTCTTCGAATTGCTCTTACTTGTTGACGTGCTCGGTGGCCATTCATAGGGGCTTCTGGTACTGGCTGGAGTGGTGCATGGTTTTGGTTTTAAAATTGCTTTCTTTGCCGTTCCTTTATTGGATGCGCATTGGAAATCGGTTGCTTCTTCGCTGATCTGAGGCAAACTTGAAGCAGATTTCGCATTTGTTTTCTTCTTGGCAGCAGATTTGGGTCTCACTCGTTTTTCCTTGGACGCAACCGGTGTGGACATTATCACTGATGATTCTGTTCCTACAATTTTCTTGGAATATGCATCAGAGTTGGGAGTTGGCTGCTCACTTTGGGAATTTATGCAAATCTTAGCGAATGTTTGGCTCATCTTGTTTACATCTGGCGTCACTCCCTTCACACGCTTGGCTTCATCTTCGTTGAGGGTTACCGGCAAAGTAGAGGATTCTTTTGCCTTTGCCTCGTCTTCGCCGATTGCAGGCAAATTCTTTGTCTGTCCGGACACCACAGTTTTCTTTTTTGGTGTCTCTTTCACAGCTGACATTGGCTTGCTTGGTGTTTTCACCGCTTTTTTATTTTTGGCCACCGTTTTCTGTTTTCGCTCCGAGAAACTCATTAAACGGCTCCTACCTGTGAGTTCGTTGTCATCCGAAGAATCCGTTTCAATCGCCTGAAGCTCGTGGCGATGCTCTTTAGGCTTTGTCTTGGCCACATTTTCGCTGATTGGAGGCAGTCTTGTTGATTTTTCTTTTTTTTTGGGCGCCTTTTCTACAGATGAGATTGCTGGCTTATTGCGCTCCATTCGCTCGTCTTCATCGGAAGTGTCGCTGTCCACTAAATTTCTGGCCATTAGCCTGGTTCGCTCACGCCCTGGAGTATATGATGCTCCAGCGGAAGTTGCCTTTCTAGTCACTCTATGCGGAGTTTCACGCATGGCACAGTCACTGCTGCACTTCGAGCGACCGCTCTGTGGTGCTTTTCGCAGCCTTAAATGTTTCTCTCTGCAGGTTTGCAGACGATTGCTGCATTTGGTTGGCGTCTCCATAAGCACGGGACTGTTGCAATTATCCACAACCCATTCCTCCGTCGAGCTGTTGGCAATGTGCACCACGTCAGTGCACAGACGGTCGCTGTCGCAGCACCTGCATTCGTTTTCCATGAGTCGTGGCCGCAGTTCCAGCTCCTCCCGAAAGCTGTGTGGATGTCGCAAACATAGCATGGAGCGTGATGATGCTGATTGGTGATGATATTCGCGGCGGCCGCGGTATGGACAGTATTCATATGCGCTTCTGGTCAGCAAAAGTCTCTGGCAAGATTTGCAATCGCAGCCGGCTAAGGCTACATCTTCCCCGCTCGACGGCGACCCAAACAACGAAGAATCGGGGCGTCGCTTACGCAGATACGAGTGATGGCTGCGGTTGCTGTAGGAACGGTGCATGGAAGTGCTGGCAATGTAGGCCAGTTTTCGCTTCCTTTCACGACGGCGTTGCAGCAAAACCTGCATGTGACGGCGGTGCTCTTGCTCTTCATATGTGTACTTGCCACGACGGTCGTCAGCACGCCTGCGTGGATGAGTGCGATACAATTTAATGGTCGACCCGTTGGACATCTTGGGGTTGGGTGCATTGCGTCTGGGAGTCTGAATTATGTAGTGGGCGGTGTTGCTGGAGTATGGCGACTCGTTGTCGCTTTCATCGGAATGAGAATCGTACCTTCGGGAATTCTCTCGGGAATTCTCCTCCTCCAGATAGATGCTGTTGTTGCGGCGCATCCATTGGCCCACATGTTGTTCGATCTTTTGCGGATCGAAGGTGTCAAGTATTTGATCTAATCCAGCTGCCTTCCACTTGCGATTGTGCTCCTGTAGAACGGGCATCGTTTGATTGAGGATCTCCTCTAGTTCGGCTGTTTCAGATTTGTTCTCTCCAGAGCACAAAATCGTAGTCAGCTCCGCCTTGCTCATGGCTATTGTTGTATTAATGTTCCCCATGCCCAGGTCCTCTTCCTGCCTGGCATCTTCTTCCGCCTCCTCATTCTCCGGTACATCGGGGTCTATGTCTTCGCCTTCAAACAGTTCCTCAAAATCGTCCAGATCAAGCTCATCGCCATCGTCGATTTCCATGCAGTTCTGCAAAAACAAAATCGCTTAGCATTCGGAGCGCAAAGCAGAAAAACAGGAAAGCCTCACCTGTATCATGTTCGCCCAGTTTTTGGAGCGCTCGTACACCAGCTTCTCCAATGTTTCTTCGTTCAATACGGCGTGCGACATGTTTGCACGCCCAGCTTTATGCTAATTTCGTGTTTTAATAAACAAAAAACAAAGCGGCGCCAGAAAAGAAGCGGTGGATTTGAAGTAAAAAAAAATGGCTATTATTGTGAACGCGGAACATACCGAAATATACCTTATCTTTTCGAAAAATACCCAACAAAAATATTCCTGAAATTGTATATTCCATTTTAATATTACAAGCTAGTTGGGACTCTCAACACTGATCTTATAATGGTTTCTTATGGTTTGGCTAATAACAAAGGGCCCCTTTATTGTATTTTGTATAAACAAAGGTTTCAACACAGAAGCACTAACCAAATAGTTGATATATATTTGGTTAGTGACAGAAGGTCATTTTTTGTACATAGTAACTACATGGTATTTTCACAATTACTACATATTAACAAAGATATTTATGAAGTATGGACCCTATCTACACCCTAATCCCTTTAATGAACGTTACAATTTAAATAATATTATTATATCAGATTATCTGTCCTGCAAATCCAAGTAAATATCCATAATAAATGTTTGAATTACGCGCCTATTGATTTGTCTGCGCATGTCAAAGACTCGTCTATGTGTACCCACGCACCTATTTTAGTATCATTGGATACATATTACTGGAGAAACTATTTTGCAAGAGCCCCGAATATCATAATTAAAATGAATACATTTGAAAACACATTTTTTCGTGGTCCATCACCGTCCTACTCCGATGATGCAAACTCTGAAAATGCTTTGTCGCTGACTCTGCCCATTGGACAAGCAGTTGAGGATAATGATTTTTTCCATGATGATCCCAAGACGGACCCCGTGGACTACTTTGACGAAAAGTTCGACAGCGATAGCTGCTCGCGCTTGCACCCTGGCCAGCATGGGCGCAACTCCTTCGCTTTCTGGACCATTGTGATTATACTTCTGGCCCTGACTGTGGGCAATCTGCTTCTTACGCTGACAATTGTGGGTGTCCTGCGCTTGGGCAAGGGTGTACAAGGTATGGAGCTGATTCCCGAGGTGGATGTCGTCAAGTTCTATGGCTCAACCGATGTGGAGCGCCTTCATACCAACTCAATTGGTAGGCTGCATGGCTTCACCGATGTGCCAGTGACCATCAGTAGTGATATGAGCAACAACAACAAGACCGATGCGGGCGTACATGTGCGCGTTTTCCGCAATGGAAATGGTGCAGCCAGTGAGCGCGACCGCATCGTCGTTGACAAGGATTCCATTCTCATAGATGCTACAAATGTGTTTGATGTAAAAGATCCCGTCGATCGGCAATCCATTTTTACCACTCATCGTCCCCAGTACAACATCCCGGATGGTGTGGATGCTCTGCAGGCGAAGGTGGTGAGTGCGAGCGGCATCTCCAGTCCCATTGACGTGCCCTTGAATTTGGAGAGCGATGGCCGCATTGTCATCAAGGGATCCGAGGGTGTGTTCTTCGATGCCGAAAGTATCGATTTTCAAGCCGAGCATCACGTCTCCATTAACTCCACCCAAGGCGCTACTGTGCTAGAGGCTGGCACTGGTGTATTCCTGGACATGGATCGCATCCCCATTGTCAGCTCCGAGCTGGGCATTCGGACGGGCAGTGTCCAGTATAAGATATGCGTGTGCATGCCACAGGGAACTCTTTTTCGTATAGCCATTCCACGTATCCACAATGGACCGAAGATCTCGTGTGCCCACTTCAATAGCCAGGACGATCCGTGTGAGGTCAATTAATTATGTAGTTGCATTTATTCGAAGCTTATATGTAATCCCAGTAATACAGATAAATACATAAATCATATATCCTTAAACAAAAGTTTACTTAATAGTTTTGGTTTTTATTTTCGAGGAAATGTACAATTTTTGTTGATGGGGAGAGAAGGGAGTTTGGATAAGCTTTTGAAAACCGATTCCTAATGTTTTTTTTTTCACTGTTAAGGACAGGTAGAACTATTTGTTCCAATTGCTAGCTATATATAATACAGAAATGGTATTCAAATCGCTGCTGTATGAGAATGTACACGTGAATGGGAGTGACAGGGCGAAATATATAATTTCAAATGAAATATTGAACTTTTTTCGAAACTAACAACAAATACTCGTACAAGAATTCGCGTCTAAGCCTAGACTAAAATAATTTCGAAAGCATCCCTAAGCAGCTTTCGCATTTACTACTTCGAAGCAGCACTCGCAACCGGCTCACACTTTGAACATAGCCGCTGTATAGCCATATCCGCAATCTGATCTGGTGTAGTTTTTTCGGGAGCAATAGCGGATGAGCCCAGAACAAATAAAATTACGGTAAACTACGGCTCTCAGGTGTTTTTGTTGTTGCTTCAATGCTGTGTCCGGTTTGTTCGCACACTGATTCATAAGGCACCGATATGCTGGCTCCGCGCTTGATGAGTGAGAACCAAACGTCCCAGAAGCCAGCTTTGAGCTGGCTCCGGCAACGCAGAGCACGTGATTTATCTTTTTGCAATGGATATTGCTCCACAAACAACTACAGCAGAGCAGAGCAAGTGCTTCTTAAATTTTCAGCTATGGCTCTGCTACGGCTTCGTTCAAAGTATGAGAAAAACGAAAGACTACGGAGTAGTGTATCATTTTCAAACTCTGTCCCTAAGTATTCGGCGGTGGGGGATTATGAAGTCGGTTCTTTGACGTTGTGGGTGGCACCAAGTCTACCAGATTGTCCGGCACCATGCTAAGAAGCTCAGCTTCACTTAGACACGCCAAACGGCCTTTGCTCTTAGTCGTTGCTGCTAAAATAAATAACTTAAATGAATACGTTTCGCTCATATCGAATTGATTGTTGCAGTCTTACCCGTTACATATGGCCTGAGTGTGGTTATTGCATCCTCGGGATTGTAGTCCTTACTGTCGCCAATTTTCGCCGCAGAGTCCGATTTGTCCTTAATGCTAGCCAGGATCTTTGGAAGATCTGGTGGAAACGATATTCTGGATAGGGCAGATCCCTGCGCAAAAAAAAATTAAGCCCCAAATGAGGATAATTGTGTTGGGAAAATGTCAATGAATATCTTACAGAAGGTTCCACATTGAGCAGGTCCTCAATTTCCAATTTTTGTGCAGCGATTTGTTTGTTTAATTCATCCATCTGTCGCGCCAGACTGCTGGCAGGAGCTGGCGCCGTAACACATTCTTCGCCGGAACTACCGCCTGGCGAGTATGGTTCATTTGCGTCATCTTTCAGAGCTGGCAACGCTGGCATTGGCACTGCTGGCGGTATACTTGCAGCTGCATTGGAAGATTTCAAGTAAGTAAATGGATACACAGTGTGTTGTTGTTGTTGTTTGTGGTGCTTACTCTTTCGCATTTTTGCAATGGGTGCTTTGATGATGGCATCAATATCGAACTCGTCATCCTTAGAGCTGGTCGAGTGATTGCTCGGCTTACGTCTGGGACTACTTGGCGGTGTAAATGATGTTGTGCTGCGTGACTTCTTTAATATAAAAAGTGTAAGAGTGTTTAGAGGAGCATATCTAATATATACCTTAATATACAATTAAAAATACGCGAATATGTTAATTTAAATTTATTATAAATATTTTCTGTCTGCTTTGAACAGTAATGCTTCCTTTTGTCAATGGACACTTCATTTTCCTTACCTTTGCTGCCTTGCTGCTGCTGCTGCTGGTCGCGGGAGCAGACAAAGGCGTTGGCAGACAGTGAACCATAATCCCCATCAGTGTATTGGGCCTCTCCGTGTCCTCGTAGAAGGGCACCAGCTCTGTGATATGCTCCAGCACACTTGGCAATTTATCCTTTGATCCCAACGGAAAGATGTAAAAGTCTCGAATCTGATCCGCCTCAGCCTGAATCACACCCAACCGTTGCCGCGAGTCCAGATATTCAAAAAAGTGATCAAACTTTTTAATCTCACTCGGTCCGGATGGGAACAGATTCACTAAGACAACCTCTTTGGTTGGAATCTTATTGATCTTCTTGATGTATTCCCAGACATTGAGACGTGCTATGCGGCCAATCACATCTAATTTGACGGGCATTAGCTTGGGCAGTTGATGCGAATTGCTGAGAAGAGGATGTGCCACCACCTGGAAGTTGGCCACATCTATCATGTTGAGGCTGCCGGACCACAGCGTTCGTTTGGGCAGACCTTGCAAATAGCGAGTGTAGCTGTCCACCGGACTAACTGGCGAGGCTGCAGGAGTGGCAGCCTTTGCAGCGACTGTCGTTGGAGAAATAGACTTGACAGGTTGCTGCTGCTTGGGAGAATTTTCCATGGTCTTTGTAGAATCAAGAGTTTTATCAATCAGCTTATAGGCATGGCGAGTGCCTCCTCTGGTCTCCTCTGGCTTCTTTTCTCTAGGTAAGGCTGCTCGGTCATTCTCCTCTCTTCTTTTGGTTGGCGTTGGAATACGTTCATCTCGATCTTTACTACGCTGCTTATCGTGATGACGGTGTGTTCGCTCTCCGCCAGCCTCCACATCGTTGTGGTGCCTTCGGTGTCGCTTCTCAAGGCTGCGCGTTTGACTGCTCGAACGACTGCGACTTCTCTTGTGCTGATGATGTCGCTTGTGGCTCTTGTGCCGCTTCTCCTTGGACGAACCGGACTTTTCCCTAGAGCTGGCATGCTCTACGCTGACATCCTTGCTGGAACTGTCGTGATCGCTCATCTGAGAGTTATTCTTTTTGTCCGACTCCAGGAACGACTCTTCAGGCAGAGTAACATCCAATTTGGTTGCAATCTCCTGCTCCCCTTTGTGGGTTTTCAACACATAGTTCTGCGTACAGGACAACATGTCTAGCTCTGACTTCTTAATAATCTCCAGCTGATGACGCGTCTCTTCCTCACGCCACTTGGCAAGTTCCTGGCTGGCTAGCTCCTCGGGCGTCATGGCCACAAGTTGCTTGGGCTCCACCTGCTTGGCACAGATCTTCTCGAACAGCGTCTTGTTCTTGCGATCCTTAATATTGAACATGAGTGAGCGATATTTCGACTTGTATTTGGCACCGACATCGCAACCAAACGAATGATACATTTCCGACTCCACACTCTTGACGAACTGCTCCGCCTCGATGGCTGTCAGCCATTGCGTGGTAGTGCTTGAGCTTGAGCCCGGTTCTGCTTCTTGTGCCTCCTTAATGCGCGCCAGCAGCTGCTCCTTGAGCGTGCGTCGCACATTCAGCCGTACGGGCTCGGGCTTGTTGGGAGATCGTGGCGCAACCACATGGGCCAGCGGTTTGTTGTTGTCTCTTTTGGGCAGGGCGTGAATGGGTGGTGTGGCTACTCGCAGCTGCTGTTGGACTTTCGTTGCACTTGTGGGCAGTTTAGTAACCGCTGCGGATGTCCCGGGCGTCGCTGGGGTATCCGAAATTCGTTTGAACTGACGCTTCTAAGGAGACAAACATATGAGTGAGCGCATGAAATCTAATAATAACCATTTAAGCTTACCTCTGTGTCTAGGGACTGAAAACTACCCGAAGGAAGCACCTCAAAGGTGGGATTGTCTTGTAGCCATTTTCTGAAGTGCTGTGCTATGGGTGCCAAGTGGCCAGTAATGACACGCCCACTCTTACGCTCAATCACATTTATCTGAAATAATTAGAATTTGTTTAGTCTGTTGGTATCGAGTCGGTTGCTTGTAGCTTTTGTACCCGCTCAATTTTCGACACAGCGTCTGCCTGACGCAACACATCCTCAAAGAGATCCTTCTTTTTGTGCCTCTTGGCTGAATCTGCGCTGTTTGTGGAATTCATTTGTGCTGATTGCATGTCCACCGACATCGGCGACACCGGACTGTCGGGACTCTTGGCAGACGTCTGCGCCTGGATTGCGTCTTGTGCATATTTTCGTATGCATTCATCGCTACAATAAACAGACTGGGAGCCAGCTGTCAATCGCTTGCAGACCACACAACTGGTGGCACTCGGCGCTCCTAATTTGACAAACTGTATCTGCTGCTGTTGATGCTGCTGCTGTTGATGCTGCTGCTGCTGTGGCTTCTGTAGCATCATTTTACCCGGCGGCTGCTGTTGATTGGTTGGCATTCGCTTGGTTAAGGAACTACGCAACGGCGCACTGGCGACAGTAACGCCCAATGGCAGCGTTCGATTGGTCTGTGGAGCAACAGACTCCGTCAAAACTTTGGTTTCACTCGAGGTTTCTTCTGTTTGAATGGTCGGCCTCATGATAAACATATCCGTAATCCTTGGTTGGTTCTATGGAATGCAACAATCAGCGAGTTATTGATGGAAAATGTAATTAATTTTGCGCTTACCTTTTCCTCCTGCTTTTTAACACATTTGGGACACTTCCACATGATGCTCTTTTGCTCCATCTCAATGCCCATGGATTTGGTGACACCCACACAGGTGCCGTGAAACCAATCCTCACACAAGTCACAGCAAATCATGAACCGATTGTTGTGTGGCTGACGGCAAATGCACCAGAGCCTAAAAGCAGAGCAGACACACATTTAACATTGACTTAATCTTTAAATATCTTTAATAATTTGCTTACTTGTTTGGGTCATCATCATCCTCCTGAGATTCTGAGGCTTCGGTGTCATTCGACTGACTCGCATTTAACTTCTTCGTTCGTCTGGGCACAGTCGAGCGTCTGGCCAACGATGGCTCTCTTGGATTGGCACGCTTTGGCATGACTCCAGGTTTGTGTGGCGTCTGGCTTTCGTTGCTGAAGCTGCTGCTGTCCAACGTGGCGTCCAGAATCGTCACACTGCTCAGATTAAGATCCCCCGAACTTGTGGCGGAAGAATTTGTGGGCGTGAATTGTGCGCGGCGTTTCGCGCGTGTTGTCGGGGCTTCTATGGGGGGGAGGTAAATGACTCGTCCATTGCCACGCACAACCTTACCCTCGGGACACATTTGTGCTCCGATTGATGCTGGAGCGGTTACTACGCTGCTTCTCGATGGTGTGCTGCAGGCCATGGGCATGGGGGTTGGCAAATGGCTGTGCTCGGCGAGAACTGCAGGAGGATGTGGCTGTAAGGCAGAGACTTAGAGTTAAGGGCCTGTCCAAAAGGGAACAGATGGGTTTATCTTACCTCAGAGGAAGACGTGTGGAGGATGGCTGGGTGGACCAGTGACTCAACAGGTGGAGGTAGAGACATAATCGCATCTAGACCGCCAGGGTCGTCGATGGCCAGCACTTGCTCCACCTCAGCCTTAAAGTGCTTATCCTCTTGGATCAGACCAACCACATGCTGCAGGAAGTCAGCGGTGATTGCATCTTCATCTGGAGTATTCAACAGGCGGGCAGTGTCCAAGTCAATGGCATCATTATCATCCACTGGTACAACAGCATTCAACAGACCCTGAGTGACCACCGGTTGACCGTAGTCCGTAAAGATTTCGTTTTGTTTTACTGCTGGCATTGATACTGTTGCGGCGGCCACTGCTGCTGCTGCTGGTCCCTGATCCAGCACCGATGCCGTACCCTCCAGCATCTTGACCAGTTTTGGTATATTTTCATCCGCATTCACGACTGCTGGCTGCTCGACGAGCGTCGTCTTGAGTAGTTCATCCTTCACTATCGAATCGATGAGGTCCAATTGCTTGTCATTTTCGGCAGCCAGCTCGGAGGAGCTCTGATGCGTTTCGATGACAATCTGTGAGGGCAGCTTATGAGATTGAGCCGTGCCCACGCCGATGGGCATAAAGCCCTTGGCTGGTACAGGAACTGTAACTGCAACAGCATCTGGCGACTGCTGCACATTAGCCACATAGCTGGAACGCGGAGTGACGGGCGACATGTTGGATCGCTGCCTGTGTGGATCGGGCGAAGATTTCATGTTCGACGCATGATTCTCGCCCAGCAAACTGTTGAGATTGGTGAAAACTCCCTTGGGGCTAGACGTGTTCTTGTTGATTATAATTTCCTTCACGTCCTGAGGAGGCGGAGTACTGTAGCCACCAGGCGCTGAAGTATTTACAACTTTTCCCACATGCACCAGTGGCGTCCGACGCACCTTGCCTCCTGTAGACGCCAGTCCGAGCGCTTCGCTGGACAGCGGTGGTTTCCTCATGGCCAGCGTCTGGTGGGTTGGTCGTATTTTAAGGAATGAAGTGGTGGTGATTCCTCTGCCCAATGGTATCACAGTGGGCGGCGCCTTTGTGGTTGGCAGTTGAATAATCTGTCCAATTTGCGGCACACTCTGCTGTTCCTTACGCTGCGTTGCAGCTGGTTGCATTTGTTCCTTACGCTGTGTGGCAGTTTGTGGCATTTGTTCCTTCCTTCCAGTCTGTGTCACCAGCTCCTTGCGCTGCTGGGTAATCTGTGGCGATAGCTCCCTGCGCTGCTGGGTAATCTGTGGCACCAGTTCCCTACGCTGCGTGGAGCTCTGTGGCAATGGTTCCCTGCGCTGCGCGGAAGATTGTTGTACTGGTTCCCTACGTTGCGGCGTAATATGGGTCGCTAGTTCCCTACGCTGCGCGAGACTCTGTGGCACTGGTTCCCTACGCTGCGCGACACTCTGTGGCACTAGCTCCCTGCGCTGCGGCGCACTCTGCGGCACTTGTTCCCTACGCAGTAGCACTTGTTCCTTGCGCCGCTTGAGCTCGGGGAACTGCTGCTGCGGCGTTGCAGGATGTGGTGGCAAGGGTCTCGACTGTCTGGTCGTCCTACTGCTAATCTTTCTCGCCCGCTTTCGCTTATTGGAGCTGCGGCTGTCGTGCCTCATCTTGAAGTCCATATCACTGTCCCTGTCATTGTCCGTGTCCTGAAGATCGTCGCTCTCCTCGCTCATCTCATCTGTATCGTACAATTTGTCGGCATTCTCGTCTTCTGCGGGATCCGAGCTCTCTGCTTCCTCATCATCTTCTATGTTGTCCTCCACGGGAGCCATTACTTTGACGATGCTACGCCCAGACCTTGCCCTGGCACTTAGCATAGAGTTTGTAACAATTTCTCGCCGCTCTCGGGCCAGTGGCAGTGTCGGCGTCGGCTGGGGCTGGTGCTTGCGTAGCAGCAGCTGGTCCTGCTGCGGCGGCTGAACGGGCAGTCGGTGGACCTTGGCTTGCAATGGAGTGAAGGGCATGGGCTGCATTCGTTTTTTTGCATTGATTATTTTCACATTTCCAGGTGATTGCATAACGATTTTCCGACTCTGAGCTTGCTTTTCCATGGCTATTTTCTCGGCTTTCTTGTGGAGTTTCATTTGCTCCAGCGACGTGAAGGGTGTATAATTGTGATCGTTTTTGATCGCTTCCAGCATTGCGTCCGTCTCCGGTGTCCTCTTAAATATGGACAAACCAGCGAGCTCTGTGAATAAAACGTACCTTAGGCGACACCAAAAATAATTGTTTATTTATTTGATACTTACTTAGCGCATTCTTAACGAGAATGTCGGCAGTGCCCTCGGCATAGAATTGCTCCACACGCAGGCCCACAATCTGCGGCCGTTCTTTTGGTTTGCGTCGCTTCTTCTTTTTGATTACTTTTGGCTTGCGGCCGGGACGCTTTCTTGTTTTGGGAGCCTCCGTTTCGGTCTCTGTAGAGTCATCGTTGACCTCGTCGTCGGTGTTGTCATCATCGGGTGGATTGTGGTCCACCTCGCTTCTGACGTCATCGCCGCCACTTTGGCTCCCATTGTCGCTGTCCCACTCAGTGTCCGTTGCCGCATCTAGGAACTGCTCTAATTCCTTTAAGCGTTCAGCCTCCTCCTGGTCCACCATGCTAGGCGTGGGCGAAGTGATTCGCACCACGCTGATGGTTGCAATCGATTTTTCCTCTAAGAAATGAAATTGTAGTGGAGCATGTAAGTGTTATTTAACCATAAGTGTCCATACCCATGAGGTTCTCCATGGCACGCTCATCAAAAGAGATGCCATTTTTGCTGTAGACTACAACCAGATTTGAATCTCCCTCAGCCGCTCGTCTGGCACTCGGTGCCTCGACGAATACCGAACTAGACATTGTGCTGTCTATTCGTGGGATGGTCAACTACAAACACATTGCAAAACTTTGGCCCACACAACGTTTTCAGTGCTCTATTCTATGGTCTTCGTAATGCTTTGAGACATTTGTTGTTTTGCTAGTGCCCGCCGCGTTGCGACGCCGACATCCGAATCCGGGTCAGCGTTCGGAAACAGTTGTTAATATGTAACACTATAGTTGCAAGACCACACCATGAACACGTACTAGAACATATTGCTTTAGGAACACACTTTAAATGATTTTTTCTAGCACTCAATTGTAATTCTTCTCAAAATTTATTGAAATGAAATTCGCAAAAAATTCTTAACGTGTGACCAGATTGACAAATTCTGAAAAGTTATCGACAATTTCTAGTATTTTCCATTATGGTATTTTCGATAGCAAAAAAGGAAATCCAGATTTTTTATTTATTAGTTTATTCGATTGCACAAAAGTATTTCGACATGTGCTAGTATTTTGCGTTCTCGGTATTTATGTATGTAGCCTGTTGCGGTTGACAACAAGCAAAGGCAAAAACAACAGCAAAGTGATAAACATTTAATTTACAGCGGCTATTGTTCAGTTGACAGATATTGCTAATCGCCTTGGGGTGGGTAGAAAAGCCCATTGCAGCCATACAGTTATTACACTTTCGTATTCCAAACTCGTCGCATCAACATGGCAGCCTTTCAAATGGGATCGGGCTACGCAGTGCCCATGACCCTGTTTAAGAACAATAGAGATCGCGTTTGCAAAGCTCTGTTGCAGCAGCTTCAGAATAACCTCAAGTTTGATTCGGGCAACCTGCTTGTGCTGCTGGAGGGTGGCAAGGATAAGAGTTTCTACAACACCGACGTGGACTATGTGTTTCGCCAGGAGTCATACTTCCGGTATCTGTTTGGAGCCAAGGAGCCCGGCTGCTACGGCATCCTCACTATCAACGTACGGACTGGGGGCGTCGCCAGTGTGCTCTTTGTACCGCGCCTACCCGAGGAGTACAGTACTTGGATGGGCGAGCTGCTTTCACCAGCTGAATTTAAGGCCATGTACGAAGTGGATGAGGTTTACTATCTGGATGAACTCACGGACTATCTGGAGAAGGCAGCGCCCAAGCTGATACTCACGCTCAGTGGCACCAACAGCGATAGCGGCCTCACCATGCAGCCGCCCGAGTTCGATGGCAAGGAAAAGTATGTGACAGACTGCGACCTACTCTATCCCATATTGTCCGAATGCCGAGTCATCAAGTCTGCCGAGGAGATCGAAGTTCTGCGCTATGTGGCCAAGGTCTCGTCGGATGCACACATTAGGGTCATGAAGTTTATACGTCCTGGCAAGATGGAGTTCGAGGGGGAGTCACTGTTCCTCCATCACGCCTATTCCGTGGGCGGTTGCCGTCATGCCTCCTACACATGCATCTGCGGCAGTGGCACCAATTCGTCAATTCTGCATTATGGCCATGCCGGCGCACCCAACAGCCGACCCATTCAGGATGGTGAAATGTGTTTGTTTGACATGGGAGCCAACTATTGCGGCTATGCGGCAGACATAACCTGCACTTTCCCGGCCAACGGCAAGTTCACGGATGACCAGAAGTTCATTTACAACGCTGTGCTGGATGCTCGCAACGCGGTGGCCGCGACAGCACGCGATGGCGTGTCGTGGGTGGACATGCACAAACTGGCGGGCAAGGTATTGCTGCAACGTCTCAAGGCGGGTGGCATGCTTCAGGGCGATGTCGATGAAATGCTCGAAGCTGGACTCTCGGCTGTCTTTCAGCCGCACGGCCTGGGTCACCTGATTGGCCTGGATGTGCACGATGTGGGTGGCTATTTGCCCACTGAACCAAAGCGGCCTAATGAGCCGTGGCTGAGCAAGTTGCGCTTCGCCCGTGTCCTCAGGGCTGGCATGTACGTGACCATTGAGCCGGGCTGCTACTTCATCAAGCGACTGATGGACGGCGCTCTGGCCAATCCAGAACTAAGTAAATTCATCAATGTGGATGTCTTCAATCGTTTCCGCAACTTTGGCGGTGTACGCATCGAGGATGATGTTCTTATTACCCAGAATGGCAACGAGAATTTTGCAATTGTGCCACGGACCGTTGAGGAAATCGAGGCAACCATGAGCTCCGATTAGCTCAGTGAAGGGTGGAGGGGTATATAATGCACACAGTATACACTATCTTTTTAAAATAATGTCATAATCAAATTATGGTTAACCAATAAATACATTTCTTATGGGATATGATCGATAAAATCGAAAATTAATTGTAATTTTGTATGAATTTAAAATTTGCAACTATACAGCTACAGTGTTCCTATGCCATTTAAAAACCATTTAAATTTACGGTTGTTTAAGTGTTGAACAATGAAATGTGCTTTTCCTTTGAGATTCTGTGGGTCGCAATGGAAAATCTCTTAAAACAGCATTCAAGTGAAAAGTAATTGCTGTGCTTATACTCAGTTCAGGCACTGTACACGCTATACACACATTTAGGAATGTAATCGCTTATCACAAATTCCAGATTGATATCAAGTTTCGCGTTTGTTTATTGGCCAACAGTGTTAACAATGTGAACGACAGAGAGAGAGAGAGCGATGGAGGATAGGGGGGGCTGGGAGCGGCAGCGGCAGCTGGTTTAAGCGGAAAGAGTCGAATGTCTTTCAAGCGTTTTCTAATCTATGTACAAGCTGGGGCGACTGTGTGTTGCTATGATGTGTACATTGTGCCGATTGATCGGGTTACATATACTTCTTGGCGTGTCCATTGCGTTGCTGTTGCTTTAGTTGAGCATGTCCTCCGTTGCATGTTCCGTTCTCGGTCAGATTGTCGCTGCCAGGATCGCCGCCGCACTCATGTACCTCGATAAGCTCGACAGCGCTTTGACGTGGAAACCAGCCACGCGTATGTCCCCTACGCTGATGCTTTTTGTCACCGCGTAGCTCCTGCTTGGTGAGTTCCCGCTCGCCAAAGAGCCAATGCTTGCGAAAGCGCGTCACCTTAATTATGTCACCTGGCTGCAGGCGAATACGCGGCTCATCCGTGCAGGGAGCACCCATGCATACGCTCCAACCCTGTGAGCAAACGGGCAGCCAGCGACCCGTAACGGGACTATGACACTTGTAGGTACGTGTCCGGGCTCGCTTTTCCTCTTTCTGTGCCAGCTGCTCTCGCTGGTGGAGGGATAAGAGAAACGGGATTTAATATTCAACATCTGTCTTGCGCCTGGCCACACTTACTGTCAATGTGTACTGATCACAGCCCTGTGCCACGGGCCACTCGATGCCGTCGCCGAGTTTTTGGCATTCGTCATTGAACACCTGCTTCAGATTGAGCCGCCAGCCCAGATCGTATGGATAGATAAAACTTTCCACTTCCTCGCCACTTGCATAGCGCCGGTACTGTGCCTTCTCCACTATCCAGATTTCAATGCCCGTCTGATTGGCGACAATCGTCTTCAGTTGAATGAACAGCAGCATGCCCAGGCCAATGACCACACCAATGGCCAGGCCCATGCCAGTGATGCACATTATGATGCTGACCACTGTGAACTGTACGCTGGCCAGGTGCACCAGTCCATGGGTCAGATAATAGTAGCGATAAATTCCACGATAGAAAGAGCCGCACAGGATGACAGTGGCCTGCATGCTGCCCAATATGGAGAAGAGCAGGAAGTACGAGAAGTAGGCATGATTGGCCCAGCCCACACAATGGTTGATCCACGGGCAATGATGATCCATCTTCTTGACGCAACGGTTGCCTATGTGGAAAAGGAGAAATGATAACAGTTCTGGCTTTTTGGGAGGGATGTTCGACTTACACTTGCGACAGTGATGGGAGCGTGGAGCTTTGTAGCCCTCGCACGTCTTGCAGTACTGCAGGTGCTCTGTGTCCTTGGGCTCCTGCAAAATATGGATATTAAATATATGTATATATGCGTGATTAATGCACCCTGTCGCTAAACTACGGCTTACAACAGAAAACTTAACGACGCACAGCTCATTAGCTGCCGCCCCTCTTGTGTGTCTGGGACCTGCCTACAAAACATTTATGCTAATTTCAGGTAATTGCATTACCCGGACCCGGACTGAACCGAACTGGACTGCGTTCGCGTGCAGGGCATGGCCGTTAAGTCGCTCCATAAATTATTTGTGGGCCACCGCGTCATGGCCAAGGAAAAAATTAATGTGCGCCGAAAAACGGCGAGCGTTACCGGGTTCGTGTCCTGGAACCAGCACGACATTTACGCGATTCTCCTACTGTGAGGAATTGAATTTAAAATCTTCCAAAATAAATTGCAGATTAATTGACGCGAATTATGCGATAAGGAAAAACACACGCCACAGCAGGGCTAGCTGTTGGCCCATTTTGTCTGTATGCAAATAAAGCAAAGAAAATCCCTAAGTGACGGCCAAGTGTTGATGGCACCCCTGGCTCGGCTCTCGGTTCTCTTTCTCCTTTCATTTGTGTGCTAAACAAGAACTTCCGCTACAGAATGACGATGCACAATGCGGACCACGAAATCGTCCACAGTTCGTGTCGGTTCAACAATTTTTTGGGCGCCAATTGGTGGTTGGAAATTATCAAAAAGGTAACAGGTGTTCGGGAAACACCCCTCCAAGCCAGCTTTAATCGTGTCACAACAAAAATGTATTCTATTATTGTTATTTACCTTTGGCTGCCACTGTCTGGGCAATAGGCCGGGACCTGTCAGTGTGGCCATGACGTAATTGAATGTCGCCAGTGTGGAGAGCATTAGGAACAAGGCCTGATGGGCAAAGCCAGCGAATGATTCATTTGGCGGCCACCACATCGAGTTCATGTAGAGCGTTGTCAGCGTTATGCACTTGATAATGCCTGCAAAACGGGTCAAATAAAAGATAAACAATTTAAACATGGGAAAATTTAATTTGTTATTATTATTCAGAGTAGTCCAGAGTTAGGGACTGAGCCTGGTGGTGGGTTATTCTTCGCTTCGTTGCGTGTATAGGAAATGAAACTCATTATTTCGCTTATGGCCAACCTTTTCAGTTGATTAAGCGTAACCGCGCCCCAGCAATGAGTGCCTCCGGTCTGGCCAGGGCCCATCCCTACTCCTGGCCATAAGCCAGCAACAAGCAGCCGTCGTCTAATTTAGACATTAAGGCTGAAGGCACACAATTACAATAGTACATCAAATTCGATATCAAAAATTTCCGTCTACTTGTACTGCCAACCGGAAGTCTTACGGTCGTTTCACCGTCTCTGCCTCGCCAAAGGACCAAATGGTCAATTTGCACGCTATACTTGGCCTGCGTGAAATTTCCGATAGCACAGAACCCGACGACACTTTGAAAAAGAAGAAATTAAAACCGAAAATACATGCAACTAAAACACAATTAGCGCAGCACATTAGGGAAATTAAAAGGCAAAGTTGCTGCCGGCACTGTGACACTCGATTGGTGGCTCCGTGCAACGGATGTGTGGCGTGCCGGACCCTCTCTATGACCCGTCCATCATAGCAATTTGAAACGCGATATCTCGATCCAGACATATACAAAACGCGGGCGTTGCCGTGTGGGCGTTTGCAAGACCCACCCACGTCTTAGAAACAGTAATTGAAGCCTTGTTATGTGCTCTTTGTGGCCGTCTGTCTGTCCAGTCCCCCGAGCAGTTCATTCACTTCACTTTGAGCCAATTTGCAAACTTTTCTTTTTAGCTTGTTGCTGACCACAAACTGCAAGCTGCTCTCTTTAGACGGGCCAATGGTTCTTTCGGTCGTACTTACTCAGGGCTGTGATTGGGCCCCAATGTATAAATCGGCGAAAGCCGGATATTTCAGCACTCATAATTTTTAAATATCGCGTTGGCGTCCAAAATGGTAGTGAGGAAAGGTAAACAAAAAAGTAGTTGTAAAAACAGGTCAGTGTGACCGAATATGGTAGGCAAATATATACTGTACCGCCCAAAAATACTATAACAAATAATTTGGTGTACGAACTTGCAAAGCATGAAAAATACTGTCACCATTTGGTGTAAAAACTTGTAAAACAATTTCCGACAATAAAATCAAATTAAAGACCATTTAAATTATAGAAATTCCTTTTTGAACCATGTGATTGAAAAAGTAGAGTGGAATACCTCTACCGATAACAGCGATATGCACAGTGTGACCGTAATTTGCGATATATATGTAGGTGAATGTAAACCTTCGAACTAACTTTGTTGCTGTGGTTTATTATGAAAATCCAATTCCCGCTTTAAATACATATACACTATTTACTTGTTGGCTACAATCTCGTACTTAATACCATGTTCGTGCTTCTCCAACTCGCTGATGAGGCTTGTCTTGGAAAATGCGGCTCCTGGTGGCAGGACTCCGCCTGTGCTGGGCATTTTATCGCTCTCGTTCAGAATGGTCTTTGCCGTGGACAACAAGGCGACACAGGTGGAACCGTAGCCAGGGTTAGGACCAGTTATTTGTACTGTTAAGGTTTTGGAGGGTGTTGTGGAGTACTGGTCTGTGCTTTCGGCCAGCTTCTGTGATTTGGGCCATCCGGTGGCTTTCATTGTCATCCTAAAGAAGGAGCGCTCCATTCGCGCCTCGCTAGGACCGTCCCGAGATGCCATACCGCCGGAAAAGAAGCTTGGATACCTGAGCAGCAGCTGACGGCCAAACGAAAACTTGGCCAAGATTCCAATAACAGCAGCAAAGAAGACAACAACGCCAGCGACCAACCGCGAGGGATACAACATGTAGGCTTGCATCTGGATCGGTCGTTTCTTCTCATTCTCGTAAAGGTAACGCTGCGAACGCATCACCACCGATCGATCCGTCTCCGGGAAGGGCAGGACTACCTTACCCACCTCATTCGCAATGGATAGTGGCGCTCGTGGCTTGAGCTCGGGATGGAATTTGGGCAGACGATTTGGGAAGAGCTTCCTGCGTATCGCGATTGACTCGCTTCTGTTCGCGATGGCGTGAATGGCACTCTCCCAAGTGCCAGTGTTGAGGGAAGCGCTGCCCGTACCTTTGGTACCGCCCTTGACTCCAAAATGGACGAAATTCTCCACCGAGTTAACAACTCCATCAAAATTCTTCTCCACGAAGACGACGCCCAAGTCGGCGGGAATAGAGTCAAAGCCACAGGCGCTGATTACGTACACTCCACGCTCCCTGGCACGATCGTTGTACTTAAGCTGTATGGATTCCATATATTGAGGCTCACCGCTAACATCGACGTGATGTGTGCCTGCCTCGATGCAGGCTTTGACCACATTTTCACCAAAAAAGCGATATGGACCGGCAGTATTCACCACAATGCGGCAGCGCTTGGCCATTTCCAATAGTGACGTCTCATTGTTCACATCGGCTATGATGATGGGTGTCTGCGAAAGATCTGTCTTGGACTTTGCACTCATTTCCTTAAGCACCGACTGAAGTTTTTCCTGGTTACGCCCGGCAATGCCCCAGCTCAGGCCCTTGAGAACGGACACAGCTTCCAGCACGGTGTATTTGCCGGTAAAACCGGTGGCACCAAAAATAATGGCATCCAATTTCTTAGCTGCCATTGTGTAGGGGTCACTGCAAAGCCACGACGAATATATAATTAGTTGCTTAGTAATTCCTTATCAGTTCGAAATTATTCGCTTCTTCTGGTGTTCTTGCCGTGTACGACAACCGAATAGTTATTAGTAGCGATCAGACTATACAAGTGTATTTATTCCTCTGATAACATGGCGGCACTGGTGACTCCACAATATAAAAGCAACTTTTGCCCAGGTGATTAGCTGTTAAAAACACGGTTGCTAATGATAACATGATAATGAAGTTCCGTCATCGATGGCCCTTAAGATACATCGAAATTTGAATGCATTATTTTTATATATTATGTTTTATAAATGAAATTGTAACCAAAATAAGAGCAACTAAGTTGTAGAAATCCTGCTTTGAAGGTGCACGAGACACATAACTCTGCATTGAGGCATTGCCCCGCAAATCGGCGTTGGAGTTATTTATTGGAATCGGCTCAAATGTGTACAGGGCGCGAAATCCAATGGCCACAAACCGATCGTTGGAGTGCAGTGTCACCCGAAAGAAATGACCATCCGAGCGCATTTCAAAGTCCTGCAGCTTGCCACAGTATTTACTGTACTTGCGATCTGTGCTCATGAAATTCGAAAACTCCACATAGTCGCTGGCGGTCTGGTGATCACAACTGTAAAGAAAGCACATTGTCAACACTGACACACAAAAGCAAATAAAGCGAAAGTGAACGTACGCGCCAATGCCCTCCACATCAAAGTAAGTAAAATGTACGACAACTCGTTCGTCTCTGCCGGCGTAGAAGTAATAGTTGCACACCACGTTCTCCAGATAATATCCAGGAAAATTGGGAGAATGGAAGAGGCCGCTGATGCGTTCGCTGCTGTTGTAGACGAAAGTGCATTCCTCGCCCTGTTGGACGCCCGACATGATGCCAAAATCTATAAATACGTTAATAGATTATAGATTCAGCAAAATAGGTATTGTCAACTAACTTGTTAGGAACCTGTACTCCGCACGAAATCCGTAATACTGCACCTTGTTGGTCATTTCTGGTGGATACTTTCCAAAGTACTGCATATGGATCTGCGGGCCATTCGACATCAGAGGTTTGGGCAGAAACGCACCACACAGAAGCTCCCGTGTCTCGTATCTGCCGCGCACTTCAATCATCACGTGGAGAGCATCATTTGCCTGGCATTCAGTGGAGTTTTCGTGTATGGTTGGTATATTAAAGTCATGAAATCGGATTTGAATGCGTTCGGGCGGTTGCGCTTCAAAATTGTAGCGGCAGAGAATGCTTCTCCCGCCAGTGTTGGTAACGCCAAAGTTCTTGCTGAAGAACAGCTGATTCGACTCGAATGTGCCTGATTTGTTTACACGCGAATCGTACGTGTGCTGGCATTTCTCTGTAAAATTTTGTTATATAGATGTTGTATATTATATGTTGAGACTGGTAAAGGGGAAGAGTCACATTCGGTTGTTAACTCGTCTTGGCAGCAGCGTCATGGGCAGCAAGCAGACGGAGAATGAGGACAATAAATTGGACACATTTCGGCGCGTTTGTGATGAAATAGCAGCAGAGTCAAGCTACCTAAAGAAGGTGGACAAACTACAGAATTTCTTTGAAAAGGGCACTAGTGGCACTGGTTTCGAGGGTGACACATTGCTGTGGGTGCAGTTCCTGATACCAGTGGCCAACCAGCGAGTCTACAATTTGCAGAATAAGGCGCTGATAAAACTATTTTCACGCATTTTCAATGCAAACCAGCAGCAAATGCATCTCGATCTCGAGCAGGGTGAGCTATACGCTTAGTTGTATGATGCGAAAAATGTGAATAATAATTTGTTCCTATAAATTCCACGTAGATGGTGACGTGTCCGAGACTCTACGCAAGCATTTTGCTGACTCAACCAAACTCAAACCGCAGAAGCAAAGCAAACTCTATTTGCAGGAAGTGGAGCGGCTGCTCACCCAGCTCGAGGAGCGCACCAAAGAGGATGAACAAACGGAACTGTTGCAGGAGCTGTGCAAGAAGGCCACCGACTTGGATTTACGCACCTTCATCCGACTGATTAAACAGGATCTGCGCATAAATGCACGTGCCAGACACATTCTGGATGCCTTTGGCCCACTCGCTTATCCCGCGTATCAATCGTCTCGCGATTTGTCAGCCATCGTGGAACAGTTTGCGGGCAAAGGAAACAAGGCCTGGGCGCTCAGCAAAGTGAAGCAGACAAAGAAAATTGGATCTAGCGGCAGTGGAATTCAAGTTATGACTCCAATATCGCCCATGCTGGCCAATGCCTGCAAATCTGTGGAGGAGGCGTTCAAAAAGAGTCCCGGCGGGCTGTACGGTGAAGTCAAATACGATGGCGAGCGCGTGCAAATCCATAAGCAAGGCATCGAATTTAAGTTCTTTAGTCGCAACCTAAAGCCTGTGATGGATCACAAAATCAAAGCTCTAAAGGACTATATACCGCGTGCCTTTCCCGGCGCTGGAGATATGATTTTAGACTCTGAGATTATACTGGTGGACACAGAGACGGATGCCATGCTGCCATTTGGCACTTTGGGTGCGCACAAGAAGCAGACGTACGCCAATGCTTCGGTTTGTCTGTTTGTCTTCGATTGCATACTCTACGATGGAGACGACTTGACACAGCTGTGAGTGGAGAAAAGATCATCCAACCAGACTATGGCATAATCGCTTTCCCCTTTTGCTTTTAGTGAGTTCCATAAACGTCGCAAAATACTGGAGGAAAACATCAAACCCTTGAAATCGCACGTGCAGCTGTCCGAGTCTCAGTTTCTGAAGACCAAGAACGAGCTGGCCATGATGACGGCCAAGGTTTTGCATGCCAATCTGGAGGGTGTGGTGCTGAAGAGTCCCAATGGCAGCTACCAGCCGGGCAAGCGCAACTGGCTGAAGGTGAAAAAGGATTACCTCTTCGAGGGTAAAATGGCAGACACAGCGGATCTCGTGGTGCTGGGCGCGTGGTATGGCTCTGGGAAGAAGGGCGGCGTGCTCAGCATCTTTCTGATGGGTTGCTACGATGCGCGCGATCATCTGTGGAAAACTGTGACGAAGGTGCACTCTGGCCTGGACGATGCCACCAACGCGGAGATGCATGACACACTGATGAAGCTAACGGAGCGAGCCGATGCCAACAAAATACCCAATTGGCTGCTGTGCAAAAAGTCTCTAGTGCCCGATGTCCTGGCCAAGGATCCGGCAAGCATGCCTGTGTGGGAGATCACTGGTGCTGAGTTTACAAAGTCCGAGGCACACACAGCGTCCGGCATCTCTATACGCTTTCCCAGGATCACACGTTTGCGTAGCGATAAAACCGCGAAGGAGGCAAATGATTTGGCCCATTTGGAGGACCTGTACGATGCCTCCAAGAAGAGTGTAAATGTGGATCTGCTGCTGGCCAATTGTGATAAGGACGCGCTCAATGCAGAAAAGACGCCACAAAAGATAAAGCCAGCCGCCAGTACCTGTTCAAGCAGCAACAAAAAGCTTAAGAGATCGCCCATTGAATCGGACGATGACGACAAGGCAGGTCGGGCGCCAACGAAGACCAAACGCAAGATACCAAAGCTAGAAAGTATTTCACCATCACAAAAAGGCCTCAAAGATTATTTCAAATCCAGCAAAAAAGAAGTTAAAACTGAAATAAAGCAGGAGGAAAAGGCAAACAGTTCGAAAAAAGTGGAGAACCAGTTATTTGCGGGTCTGTTGGCACAATTTGAGATGAATTGCGGACTGGATAAAGTTAAAGATGAATTTGTGAGGCACGGCGGTTCCCTCACAACGGAAACAAAAAAAGCCGATTTGGTTTTCTACGATAACGATGCAGAAAAGGCTTTGGATTTCGACAAACTGAGGTACTATTTCATGAATATATTTTATGGTTCTTTCTTTGTAAGCAAATTTAATGTTTTCCGCAGGTCTCTTTATCGCCGCAGCTGTCGTCATCTCAATGTGCGCTGGCTCCAATCATCCATTCAGCATCAGAGTCGGCAGCCCTATCCGATTTATGCTGTATTGCTTAAGCGTTGCTGAGTTTTGCTTTTGTTTTGAACCATTTCTACATACAAGTACGTTAGATTAATTGGTGAAATTATATACTAGATATGTTTATCAAACGCGGTGCCCGATTTCATACAACGGCGACACCACACAAAGCTCTATTTAAAAGCTTTGCGCGGTGTCTAATAAAAGCAAATCCAGTGGTTTGGTGGCGTCGCAGTTCTAGTTTGAACGCTGGAATCAACGAACGCGCACTGCTTGCTCCTACACACGTACTGAGATCATCAGCGAAATGTTATTAGAATTTGTGGCACTGTTTGGCATTGCCTTTGCGCTGTTCTATCGCTGGGCAACGGCAAACAATGACTTCTTCAAGCAGCGTGGTGTTTCCTTTGCCAAGCCCAAGCTCTATTTTGGCAACATGGCTCAAATGATATTAAAACAAAAGTCCATGTTTGATATTGTGTGTGATTTGTACAACAAAGGCGGCAGCAGCAAGTGAGTGTGATTCAATATCTAGTTACTTAATTCCAATCAGCGCACTTTGAACCTATTAAGAGAATATAAATAGATACACACAATTATGGCCAGTGATGTGTAAATCAACATACAATTATCAAGGTCAATCGATCGTGTGTATCTACAAATAAATATGGGCTGGGTGCGGTCACGTTTGGAAATATTAAATATCGTACCTATATATATGTGGCATATGGTAAACAATTGCTGATGATTCCCAAACGAAATGTGTGAAACTATCAAGCCCTTACAATGTACTTCAGGCATAAAAATGAGATAATTCTTAATCAGTTTATCAGTCGAATTGATTTGAATGTTATCAATGTGTGGAAACGCTTTGCCAGGTACAACGGCATAACAAAGCTAATGCCAGGTTTATAGATAATTATATACACAGATACAGGTTTAATCAATTTACCAAATTAATTATATCATATCTATGACCAGTTGGAATGCCTCTAACATTGTGAGACATCAGCCAAAAAATAAATGCACAGTTGAAGGCTATAAAAAGACTTTTTTGATGATTGCTTATCAAAATTCTAATCTCACTTCACATGTAAAATTGGTGTACAATTATCAGTGCAAACGTTTATCAGTCAATAACCTTGCTTTATATATATTCCCACAGAGTTTTTGGCATCTTCGAGCAGCGCCAGCCACTGCTGATGATCCGCGATCCGGAACTTTTGCGGCAAATAACCATCAAGGACTTTGATCACTTTATTAACCATCGCAATATCTTTGCCACCGGCACCGACGATGATCCACATGATATGAGCAATCTTTTCGGCAGCTCGCTCTTCTCCATGCGCGATGCACGCTGGAAGGACATGCGCAGCACACTCAGTCCCGCCTTTACGGGCAGCAAAATGCGACAAATGTTTCAGCTTATGAATCAGGTGGCCAAGGAGGCCGTGGATTGCCTAAAGCCCGAGCAGACGGCATCCGGAGAGGGCACGGATGTGGACATGAAGGATTACAGCACACGCTTCACCAACGATGTGATTGCCTCCACGGCCTTTGGGCTGCAGGTGAACTCGTTCAAGGAGCGCGACAACACCTTCTATTCGATGGGCAAGAAGTTGACCACATTCAGTTTTCTGCAGAACCTTAAGTTCATGGTATTCGTCACCCTCAAGACGTTGTATAAGGTTTGTGGTTGGATAATGGAACTCGGAAAACTGATCTAATAATTCGATCTCCCTTTTGCAGTTACTCAAAATTGATCTCTTTGACAAGAAGAGCACAGAATATTTTTGCCGTTTGGTTTTGGATGCCATGAAATATCGCCAGGAGCACAACATTATCCGCCCAGACATGATCAACATGCTGATGGAGGCGCGCGGTCTGTTCCAGACAGACAAGACCAAGGCCACAGTGGTGCGTGAATGGAGCGATCGCGACATTGTGGCTCAGTGCTTTGTCTTCTTCTTTGCCGGCTTTGAGACCTCCTCGGTGCTTATGTGCTTCACCGCACAGGAGCTGATGGAAAACGAGGATGTGCAGCAGAAGCTGTACGAGGAGGTGCAGCAGGTGGACATCGATTTGGATGGCAAGGAACTGACATACGAGGCCATCATGGGCATGAAGTACTTGGATCAGGTAGTCTCCGAGGTGCTGCGCAAGTGGCCCGCAGCCATAGCCATAGATCGTGAGTGCAACAAGGACATCACCTACGACTTGGATGGCCAGACCTTGGAGATCAAAAGGGGTGACTACATATGGCTGCCCGTCTGCGGTTTCCATCGTGATCCCAAATACTTTGAGAATCCCAGCAAATTCGAACCCGAGCGCTTCAGCGATGAGAACAAAGCCAACATCCAACCCTTTACATATTATCCATTTGGTCTGGGACAACGCAACTGCATTGGTGAGTGGAACTGGTCTTTAAATTGAAGCAAGTTGTCTTCATTTTTGTTTTTCAGGTTCCCGCTTTGCACTGCTCGAGGCCAAGGCTGTCATTTACTATTTGTTGAAGGAATATCGCTTTGCACCAGCCAAGAAATCGTGCATTCCCCTGCAGCTGGCCAGCAATGGCTTCCAGTTGACGCCCAAAGGTGGATTCTGGATTAAATTTGTACCGCGCAATTAATTTCTAGGCTGTGCCACAATGCTTGTTACAATTATTAAATCTTTGCCTAAAAGTATGCAGCGTCTTTATATTATTTTTACTGCCAGCCAGCCTCAGCGATTGAAGCTCTGTAGAGTTGGTCAAATTGAAGCTAATTCTGGAAGATAGCAAGGGGTTCATCTGTGACTTCATGTCACTGTTGTACTGTTGACTGGAATGACAATTTAAAGAAATTTTTGGTCGGGAATGCCAGCTGCCTGTTGCCTGCCCGGTTGCTGTTCACAATCTGGCATTAAAAGTGCCTTAAATCACTGTTCAAAATGTAAGAGAAGAGAAGAATAACTGCGATGACTTTTACTTATCAATACAACATTGCCGCATCTTTGGGCTCTGATTTACGTAGACGCCTATGTCCACATACTCTGTTCCAATGTGAAGTATTTGTTTGGTTGGCTTACGAAACTCGTACACTCTTTCGGTTCTTCCTCAGAGCTAAGCGTACAAGTAAAAGTTGACTTAAAATAATATCATTTTCATTGAGAAACGGATGCACTGTCTGTCTGTCTGTCTACCCTGCACGTGCAGTGATTTGTGCAATTGGAATGTAAACATGTCTGAAAATACGCAACTGAACCTTAAAAGCTAATCAAATCAACACTATGATTACCCGGTGCACTGTGCAATTTGAACTGACTTTAATTTGCAACTCAATATTACGTTTTAAGGTGTATAAAGGGGGCTTGCCTGCAGTCAAAGTATTCATTAATCGAGAGACACCTTCTTTTTTCTTCAGAATTACGGGAGCGCAGCACTCGCCATATGAAGTGCTTACTTGCCTTTGCCCACAGAGATAACTACCGGGTTTGTGAGTGCGCTTATCTCCAGCCTAGGCAAATAGGGAATGGGCCAAAGTGACGACAGCGTTTTTCAATTAGTCAAATGTGCAGGTCCAAGCTAATTTGGGTCTGGCATGGAGTGCGCTTACCCTCCCAAGGGTTCAAAGGGTCGCAATGCCACTTGACACGGGCCATGAAAATTCGCACATGAGCCAGAACCAACAAGTTCTAATTTCTAAACTGGGGTCAGGGCTAAGCAGGGGATACAACATTATTTTACGAGTCTCTCTGGAAACAACCTTTAATAATATAGTAGAATGCGCTTTGCTTTGCTTTGCTTTGTTTTTGGTTCATCGATCAGCGGTTTGGCTATAAATACGGAGTGAAAATTCTAAGCAACTCTCATTCAAGCAGCAGTCGCGTTCGGCATATCAACTCTTCGGCACAGGAATACAAAATATACATAAATATATTGTATATGTCTGTTTTTGTGTGTGTGCATTTACACAAAGAAGGAAAAAGGATTAACGTAACATCAGCAGAATGTCGGAAATGCAGCAATTTTATAAAGACAAAATCATGCTGCTAACTGGCGGCAGTGGATTCTTGGGCAAAGGTAGCCAGAACTTTGCTTTGTTTTTTTTTTTAACAAATAATTATACACCGGGGTGCATATAAATTACACAAAAATATGCAATTAAAATGTGCACTTTATGAACTGCAAGCCAAAGCCAATGCCAAACCATTTGTGCCCGCTCTGATGCAGTTTTTTCCCTACAAAAAATAATGGTTTTCCTTTGCAAATATCAAAGTTCGACAATTTCAATATATTGGCTAAAAGTTGTGAATAGATTTGGCATAATATAAATATATTAATATGACTATGATCAAACGCTGCATAACAAAAGATGAGTGAAAGTGAAACCCCCAAAAAAGGCGCTAAGAACCGGCTGCAAAGGCCATCATTCGCAACCAGATCACAAGTCCAATTCAAGTTTAATCTCTATTTTGTTTTGATGTTTCTTTGTGTCCAGTGATCATTGAGAAGTTGCTGCGCACCACGGAGGTGAAGCGTATCTATGTGCTGCTCAGGGCGAAGCGCGGCCAGGAGATCCAGGAGCGCTTTGTGTCCTGGGAGTGCGATCCAGTGAGTAGTCCCTTCTGTTGCTCTCTGGCGAACTAATTCGAATAATCCGAAGCATTCTGAAGGTCTTCGATACACTACTGAAAACCCAGCCCAAGGCCATGCAGCGTGTGGCGCCCATTAGAGCCGATTGCCAGGCGCCCGATCTGGGCCTCAGTGCCTCCGATCGGCGGCTGCTGATTGAGGAGGTGCAACTGGTGCTGCATGGCGCTGCCACAGTGCGCTTCACAGAGCCGCTGCACATAGCGCTGGCCATCAATACGAGAGCCGCGCGGCTGCTGCTGCAGCTGGCCAAGCAAATGCAGCGCCTGGAGGCCTTCGTGCATATCTCCACGGCCTACTCCAACTGCGTGGTGGAGAAAATCGAGGAGAAGTTCTATCCGGAGCATCTGACTTGCTCGGCGGACAAGGTGCTGCAGCTGAGCGAGTCGCTGGACGCGGAACTGATAGACAGCATGGCACCCGTGCTGATGGGCAAATATCCCAACACCTACACCTACACGAAGGCGCTGGCGGAGCAAGTGATTCAGCGGGAGGCGGGCGACATTCCCGTGGGCATCTTTCGACCAGGAGTTAGTAGGTGTTGGCCCCGGTAAAGCCTTTGCTGCTTTGGTAACTCCTCCTCCCTCTATCCCTTCCAGTCATTGCCAGCTATAAGGAGCCCATGTCGGGTTGGATTGACAATCTGTACGGACCCATTGCCGTGCTGTATGGCGTGTCCTTTGGTGTGCTGCGCATCACGCGACTCAATGTAAAGGCACAGGCGGGCATTGTGCCCGTGGACTACTCCGCCTGCATGGCACTGGCCACGGTCTGGCACACGGCCATAGAGGCCAAGCCGCAGGGGGAACCAGCCATATACAATTTCACGCCCAGCGAGGAGAACCTCATCACCTGGGGCGACTTTCGCGATAAAGCCGAAAATCTGGTGCACAGCTATCCGCTGAGCAAGATGATGTGGTTTCCCTTTCTGCACTGCACCACCACCCCCTGGCTGTTTCGATTCGTGGCCTACTTCTACCATCTGCTGCCGGGCTATGCCATTGATGTGGTGCTGCGGCTGCGTGGCCAAAAGCCGCGAATGATCAAGTTGTACGGGAAAATACACAAAAATATCAATATCCTAGCACCTTTTGTGGACACCACGTGGAAGTTTGATACGACCAACACGCAGCGGTTGTGGCAGCGCATGTCCTCGCTGGATCACAGCTTGTTTGACTTTAACATGCGGGACATCAATTGGGACGATTACTTTTTGCACGCGCTGTGCGGCATTCGCATTTACTTGGGCAAGGAGCAGCCCACCACCATAGGCAGGGGCAGGCAGATACTTTGGCGGTGGGTGCAGGACTTTATTTATATATTTTCAACAATTTTTGAAGATTTTTTCTCGCAGCTTTCAGGTCTTACATCGCATTTTGCAGCTGACTCTGTGCAGCGGCGCTGCGGCTATCGTGTGGTCTCTGCTCAAGGTTCTAGCTGGCTAGGAAACACACACACACACACACCCCACACACCCACAAATCGTAGCTTTATTGAGTTGTTAGTGTAATTAATAAATGTTCTTGGCCAAAAGCAGACTCACTGGCGGGCAATGGTGCACAAACGGCCAACGATTCGCGCAACGAAGAGACCAGCAGCAGCTGGCTATAGAGCAACGACAGGCGCAACATTTGAACACAACGAGAGCTCAAGACAGACTGAATCTATCCTTCGATTCATTGCTCCTTTCAGACCCAGTCGATTGGCCACATCCGCTTCCGGCCGGCTGCAGACAGACGGAAGCTGTCGAGGAGCCAAGGCGTCAAGGAGCAGCAGCTAAGTTTTGCCGCCATTTGCCAACGATTAGCATAATTCGATTGGGTCGGTTGGGTCGATGGGGGGGGGGGGGATGTAATCTAGGCTAATATATGAGGCGCCAGACAACTCACCAAATGAACGTCCGGGCTTCGACAGCTCCGCATCCGCCTGAAGACTGTTCACGCTGTTGGCCAGCAGCTTCTCCTGCTTCGATGCCACACTGGCTGCCTCCAGTATGGGTGCTGGCGGGGGTGGCAACGGCGACCCCTGTCCAGTTGACACAAACTTGTACTTACCGCGAAATCCTTTGGCTGTACGATTCGAGCTGGCATTAAACTCCAGCAGCATATCCGGGCCGCTGCTCACGAGTCGACGCGTGGGGCAGGGCGTGCACAGGACATCCAGCACGGCGTTCATGTGTGCGGACTCCGCATCGAAGATTGTCAGCGCATCCAGCTGACAGCCGCCGCTAAGCACTGGCGGCAGTTGCAGCTCCTCGAAGAGGATTTCCACGCGAGTATCGGGCCGCCCGATGAACTTGTAGGCGCACTTGATGTGTGCGGGATAGTGAGCGGGAAAGCGGGGCGAGTGAAAGTAGCCCTGCCCCAGGCTGCCCACCTCCCCGGCCAAACTGGCAAAGAAGTAAAAATCGCAGTAGCTGTGCGGCACCAACCGCCCCTCCGTTTTGAAGTTTTCTGCAAGAAAAATAAAGGGAAATCATGGAAAATTCACCAAAGATCGTTTCAGGGCTCACCTCGTTTCAGAAAGCTATAGCTGGCTGTGAGGTTCAGCTTCCAATTGTCCAACTTTGTGGGCGGATGCTGGAAACGCAGCCGCAATCCCAGCAGCCTGCCCGAGCTATAAATAGGCGTGGCAGTGCGATTATTGCTATGCAGGCAGAAAGTGTCCGCCGGCAGTGTTGAGTTCTCGATGACGGGCTCGCGCAGATACGGAAAAATCTCAACGCTGTCCAAGCACCTGTCACGAAAATTGCAATTTAAAAAATTCAAAAAAAGATATAACGATGCCGGAATTTGTGCCTGCCATGGCAGATGCGTAACGATGTCTGAAATTTATTGGCCGATACTTTTGGGGCTGGCTCGTTGGTCAGCCAACCTATAAATATCCCAACCCGCTTTGCCCATTAAGAAATAGTTCCCATCGCTCTCTGTTGGTTCTTCACGATTTATTTTGACCAAAAAAAGTCGCACAAATGTTGGCGCCAAGAGTTATAACATTCGGATATTCGAGGCAGCTGCTGGCAGCTTTTCAATATCTTTGGAGATGGGGAAAATGGAGACTGCAATAAATTCCTTTTAATTTGAGGGTTTTTTTAAGGGAAAGGTTTTTAATTTTTGCATCATCTGAAAGGGGATTTATTCCCCTTTATTTTTATTCCATTTCGATTCCTTAGGTTTCTTTTCGCTTGCGCATGCCACCGAGCATGCGGCAGAAGGCTGGATAATCAATCATTGGCGGCTCCTCCAGGGACTTGGGCTTGGCCATTGGCGCATGGCTGAGCGCCTCCTTGGCCTCGTTGAGGCTCATTTTGTCGCCATAGTTGGTCAGTTCCTCGTAGATTCTAGAGTGGCGTAAGGGAATACTTAGATTTTGTGTCCCTCAAATGCCTGACTCCACCACACACTTGCGTTCTTCGATTTTGCCCGTGCCATGGTCGTCCCATTTGCTCCAGGCCTCCAGCAGCACATCCTCGGGATCCAGTTCCTGTGTGCGGCGCGACATCAGACGTACAAAGGCCTCGTAGTCCAGTGGTTCTTTGGCCTCCAGCATCATTTGCTCCAGCAGCTGCTCGTTGGCCTCATTGCCGAGTGCGGTGTAGGTGAAGCGCAGATCATCCTTCGATATCAATCCATCGCAATCCGTGTCAAAGAGCGCAAAAACCTTTGCTCGGAGGAATCCAAACAGTCAGTCGGTCAAACCAGATGCTGTCATCGCTGTGCACTTACTTCCTTGAGCTCCGCTAGCTTCGAAATGTCCAGCTCCTGGGGCGCCACATCATCGTCGGCGCTCATCTCCTCCGGCAGCGTGTAGTGGCCACCGCTGTCGGGCAGCTTCAGCGAGGGATTGAATATCTCATTGATCACGGCCATGGCCTCCGATTCGGCCAAATGTGGTGGCGGCTGAGGTGTCTGTGAGGCCTTTCGCGCCGAGCTGGCACGACGACGACGCTGCAGTTGGAATTCATGGAATTTTTACTCTCCAGTCTATGGGTTGGCTTTTTTTTCACTCACACGCTCCAGATCCTCCAGGGAAACTGTTGGATCCATAGACATTTTGAGTCGATGAATTTGTAGTTTTAATTCACAATTTAAATTATTATTTTAAGCGTTTAATTTTTCACATTCACTTGATAGCCGTTAAGCGTGCACATTCCTGCGAACCGCGACTGTGACTGCAACGGCGACGCGACTGTTGCACTGCGACGGCGACTGTCGAGGAACACTTTAAAATGTATTCATACGTACGGCGGCGCGCTCGGTCCAAGCTCCACTGAAATCTGCGTGGCCAGTGCTCTCCAATTTTATTGACAAATCGATTCCGAAAATTGTGTATGTAATTTTGATGTTCCTAGGCATATCCGGGGGGTAGGGTTGTGTGGTGTGTGCGATGCGCATGGGATTTTGCATAGAAATTGACACAAATTTGTGGGCGCTGACCATTTCCCTCGATTTATATAAATAACCAGGCGTGCCGGTGGCCACGGCGACTCCACCGAACCATACCGTCCACATGGCCTTCACAAGGTATTTTAATTACATTGCGCGCTGCGCTTCCCTCTCTCGGATATTTGGCAATCGCGTTTACCCTGCCCGATAGATGGATGGACAAGATCAGCCTTATCTATCGATGGTGCACCTCTTTTCGATTTATGATTTCTGATGGCTGTCACTGACAGCTGCCCGATGCGCAAATACGCAGATCAGGGCGGAAGCAATGCTACTCACCCGGCGCGCAGCTGCAACTGCTCAAGCTGAAAGGCAACCAGCTCATCATCCATGCCCCCGATGAACACCATCAGGCAGTTGTTCTTGGCGCCGAGTGCCTGACTCGCATTGATGCTCACCCTGCCCCACTGGCTGGCATTCCGCTCATTGGCATGCAGGCAGGAGCAATCTGCAAGGGATTAACTGCATCAGTGGGGGTATCCTTTGGCATCGTTTACTGGCACACCCACCCAGCCACAGTTGCGACTGTTTGCTGCTGGCAGCCACTTGCTGCTGCTGTCCACTGCTGCTGCGAATCGCCTCCAGAGTCAGAGCTAATCCCAGAGCTAGTAGCCAAGCGGCCTCCATATTCAGCGACCAAAGTGAAACTGTGCGGCCAGCAATCGTTATCCTTTTGCTCTACCCAGGCTGCTGTACCTGCTGCGCGGCTCGGTCCTTGTGGTTTAAAAATAGCCAACACCTCGCATCCAACTGGGCTGCTGCTGCTCAGCTCCTCCTTGCCGTGCCATTAAATCTCATTTGAGGTTTTTATGCTGGCTTTGTTGCAGGTGTCGTCGTCGTCGTCGTCGTCGCCATCAAAGTCCGTTGATTAGTTTCTGATGCTGGCGCCTGCTTCTGCTCTCTCTCTCTCCCTCTGTCGCTCTCTCTTGGCTCCCCACTCAAATGCACACGTTCCCATATTTGCCTGCGGCAATGTCGGGCAGCGTGTCCCTTCCACAGTGTTTTGGTCAAGGTATTTTTAAATGTGTGCCGTTTCGTCATTGTTTTTTTGTGGGTAGCTATTGCTACTATAGCTACTGTAGCATTTACTGTCCAAGTTGTAGCAGTAAATTCATCTCAAATTTTGAACAAAAATTCAATTAAAGTTAGGGCCGATATAAAAGGAAATTTAATTTGTGGCGTTGCGTACACTATTCCTATTCCTTAGCTTACTGTTTCTGTTTTTACTTTCAATGATTTGTGTTTGTTTGTTTGTTTGTTTGCGCTTCAAACTGCAGCAGCAGCAAAAAGCTCGGATCAAAGCTCAGATAAGCAGCGATCAAAGTCAACGCATGCAGAGCGCGAGCTTTAGCTGGAGAGAGCTAATAGAGCGAGATAGGTAATAGGTACGAAGAGCATTAACAGGCAATTATGCTCGATGGCATTTACTGTAAATATATACAACATTACACGCCGTTCAGCTGCAAGCACCTTGATGTACAGAAACCCAGCTTTTGACTAGTGCATAACTTTTATTCAATACAACACTTACGAATACACAATAGATAACTGCTCGGGTATAATAAATAATACGCGTAGAAACTCAATTCTACACATTATTGGGCTGCTGCCTGATTCATCTTGGCCTTGAACATATCGCCCATTAGTATGGCCTTGCTGCCATTCAGCTCCTCGTAGTCGTACGGCGCCACGTGCTCCTTGCAGCGCTCCAGCCACTGCCTTATGTGCTTATAGGGACGCAGTTCAAAGTCGAATGCCTCCAGCTGGGACACGGTGACGAGCAGCGTCAGATCGGCAATGGTAAAGTGCTCGGCGGCGGCGAATTGTCGACCCTCCAGAATGGTGTTGAACCAGCCCACCGCCTCCGATAGCTTGGCGCGTTTACCCTCATCCAGCGGAGCGCCAATGAACATTGTGGGGAACTGGGAAAATGGAATTATTACTGCTTGCAGCAGAGAGGAGGCAGGGATATACTCACATAGTAGTCGGTGAGGCGCATGTAGAGGGTGCCCAGATCGAACTGCAAACGTTGATCGACCAGCGCACGCACTCGTATATCCGTGGGATAAAGTTCATCGCTTTTGCCATAGGCAGCCACCAGATACGCAAGAATCGCGCGACTGCAAGGGAAACACTTGAAAGTTAAAGGAACTTTCCTATGGCAACACAACTCACCTTTCCCAGAGTACCAGACCCTCATCGTTCATGGTTGGTATACAGTGCTGGGGATTCATGGCCACAAAGTCCGGCTTCAGCTGCTCCCCCTCCAGTATGTTGACGATCTTCAGCTCAAAGTCCAGGCCCAGCATTTTGGCCAATAGGAGAATACTGCGGCAGGGCGGACTGGGTGGCAGGTAGTACAGCACGGGTGGTGACATTCTTTTTCCACCGCTGAGCAGTAAACAATAAACGAATTCGGTTACAATACGCTTCGTGTCGCTCATTGGCTGAAATTCAAAACTGAAATGCCAACACGTTGCCCTTTGACCGCTCGAGCAGCCCCAAAAACTACTGGCTGGACAGTACACACCGCAAAAAATCAATGCATCGATTTTGTACATGTATTTTTTATTAATTTGACTTGAAGGACAAGCCCTGCGGCTTGTCAATGTTATTGAAAATAGCAATTAAAACTGATCGAACACTTTATGCGGTTTGGCGGCAGACTGATCTTGGCAGTTTCACAGCAGCGAGGTTTTGAGTGCAGCACACTCGTGAGAGTACCAAAAGTGACCGCTGCTAGTTGTGATGGCGCCACTTGAACTGCTTGAGCAGAAGGTAAAAACTATGAAAAGTTTTGAGAAATTCAAAATAAAACAGGGTATGCCACCATTCGAATCACTTTCTCGCAGATAGTCCAAGAATATGGCATACTTCGCGTCGACAGCAGTTTAATTGCACTCACTTATTTATTCATTATGGGATATGCAACAAACGGGGGCGGAGCAGGGGCTCTGTTGGAATCTACTCACACAATCTTGTGCACCAGCTTGTGCTGCACCACGGCTACCGAGTCGATGTCTATGCAATTCCCCAGTGTGTGGCAGTGTGCCGTCGAGTCTCGTGCGGCAAAGTGCGTGGCGTGGCTCCAACTGCTTTGCCCCACAGCTTTAGCCAGCTGCTCCTGCTTCTGGTTCTGTCCTGGCTGCAGTTGATGCTGCCGAACGGTCTCCGTGATTGCAATCTCTCGACTGTCGCAACTTGGCGATGTCTCTGTCCGTTGTTGTATCCGCCTTCTGTCTCCTTTAATTTTCTGAATGTGTTGTCCGTTGTCTTTGGAGTTTCTTTTGTTTTCGTTTAGTTTTCATAGCGAACGTTGCCAGGGACGACCACCCTTGTCCTGGTCTGGTCCTTCCTCCTCCTTCCCCTCTTCTGATGAGTGTTCACCTGTCCGCTGTGTTCGTGCGGGGGCAGTGGGCGTGTGCTGGTGCCGAAACTCGGTCAAAATTTTCCTGTTCGTGTCTAAAATTATACGACTACATCATTTTCCCAAGCTATGTTTCGTTTTTCTTTTTTTATTGATTGCTAACAAAGTTTCCAATTCAATGCACTTCATAGCGGGCCACCCGGCCGCCGCATTGGCTTCAGCTTGGAGTTGGGGAGCCACTCGTATGGACACTGTTTTGATTGGCATCACTTGAAATTTTTAGGAATTTACTAAACAATGAAGAGACCCATCCCCATACCCATACCCAGGGCCGTTCAAGGACATGACAGGGTTGGTAATTATGGCCGGCAGTGTAAGGATTATTCCGAATCTCAGGATCATCTACCTGTACTGAGCCGGACAGGTAAATGGCAGCAACAATGCCTCATTTAGAGGATTCTGGAAAAGGCTCTCGGGGCTGGCATTAAATTCCCGGAAAATGCGACGTAAATTGCAAAACGTTGTCCGAAAAATGGCTTCAGCGAGCCCATAAATAGCCCAGCCGGAACACGCTGCAGGATCAGTCGTTAGTCGAAGAGCAAGCGATGAAAATGTTGCGTCTACAATGCAAATCCCATTCGGTGTTGCTACTGCTGCTGCTGATTCGAGGAGCACTCAGTGTGCCAGCACTGGATGCAACACCCGCGGCAGCCACACCAAATACCATCGACGAGAGTGACAAAACGGCAGAGGGGAGACCACCACAGGGGGAGACTGCACTCGGCAACAACAGCAATGAGACGAGTTCACAGGTGGCAGAGTCCTCCGAAGTGTCTTCAGCGGTAAGTTATCGCAGCGCAGTAGCTGTAACCTGAAGATGGAACTAATGATCGAAGATTTACAGCCCGACAACGAAGCCAGTGGCAGCTCCATTGATCCCACAACTATCTATGCCAGCGGACTAATCACACCCGAGGCTTTCCAGCAATATCTGAGCCAGTATGGTGCCGCGGCCTATGCGCCCTTTGGCGGCAGCTACCCAGCACCGATATCCGCTGGAGCGCCTGGCCTCTATCCCTATCCTGGACCCATTGTTGTGCAGACCGGCTATGAGGGCTTTCTGGTGCCCGCCAATGCCGCTGGCCAAGCAGACTCCACAACTGTGGTGGCAGCTGCCCCAGCTCCTTCCACCTCCGACAATCCTCTTCTCGCGTTTGCCTCCAGGCTGCTGCCGACCATCCTGATGTCCACGCTCTTCCGCATCGCCGCTGTGGTGCTCTCCGCCGTCGGTGTTATTCTCTTTGGAGGCGCCATCACCAACGCTCTTTGCCGGATCACGCCCATCTGTGATATACCCGCCAAGGCGGTGAACATTCTGCGCACGGGCGGCGCCCAGGATGTGGGTCGCATGCTGGCCGAGGAGATGACACCGGAGCGGGTGCGACGTGCCACGGAATTCGTGCGGAATGCCATCCGCAAGTATCGACAGCTGCAGAAGTTGGTGGAGCCAGACTCCAGCTAGGGTGGTGTTGCTGGTCTGGAATGGGTTTTAGATTTATTGTTCGCTCGTTAATTAAATGAAAGGCAAAATGTACTTTTAATCTGGTCATAAAAAACAATTTAACATTTTCTTGTCGCTGATGGGACATCAGCCATGTGCACCCCCTCTTATGGCACACTGAGCAATGTAAAGCGTTTGTGTGTGTGTCTGTGTGTGTTTAATGCCACTAGCTGCACGTTTGTTAGTTAACTAAACTAATCTAATCGTCCAACGGTCAATGGCCGTAGCCCAGCCCCAGCACGGGGAGATATATGTGAGGGGAAAATCATCGCGTGCATTCAACTTTATTGCGATTGCAGTCGTGCCGGGCAAATGGAATTCTCACAGCAACCAACAAGTAAACAATCTCACTTTTTTGATCAATGTCAACACTAAGCAAACAACTTCTAGAGTGGTCAAACCGAGTTAAAACTGGCTGCATAATCAGTATAGGGGATTGGGTCCCAGTGCCTTCGGCTCTTGGTGAGAGAGCCCTCGGCTGAGAGAGTTTGATGGCTCTCTTGAGCATTGAGCGCAAAGCGACTCTCGCAAAACCAAAGTTTTGTTTTTCCTTTTCAAATCTGCTTCATCCATACATGATGGCAATTCTCATTCTTCATATGTGTTTTCATTTTTAGCGCTTGAGACGTTTGCCATTTTTGTGTTGCTTCTGAGCTCACATTTTGTTGCGTTGTTTGCTTAGTGATGTCGATTAAATGAATGACGCTTTGGAGTTTGGAAAGTGTATTTGTTCGCTGAGAGATGAATTTCTACATTTCCCGGCGCCTACCGCCGGATTTTCGCACTGCCGCTCGCTGTACATAAGCACTGTTTACCGCAAAAGCTTACGCACGCTTTTTAGGTTCTTTATCTCACAACCTTCGTGTTTTCAGTTGAAGCAGGTAGCTGCTCTTCTCTCGCGCTCTTAAGAGAAGCTGCTCTAAAGAGCTTTCTTCTATGCATAGGAGAGGCATAGCTATGGCTCTCTTGCTCTATTTATAATTAAGAAGCATTTTTCAAAACTAATTTTCCGCAAAAATATCATACATTTCAGCATTCTCCACTTTTGAAATGTAAATAAATGCCATTGTTTAATAGCAAAACCCAACCCATACCAAACGCGGAACTAATAACAAGATAAGAGAATATATAATTGTGCTGCTCCCCAAGGGAACATTTTTTATTTAATTGTTAGTGTGCCCGAGTACTCATTATGATGAAATAAATAAATGGAGTATATTTGTCAGTATAATAATAACCTATGCTTCACTTTGAATTGGAATCCATGAACGCTTTGATGATCATTATACCCTCCCAGTTCTGCTCCCAGCCGGGTGTCACCTTCTTGGCAGTCTCGTACCACTTGGCCACATTCGGATACTTTGAAAAGTCAAAGTTCACAATTTCAAAGGTGGAGACAGTGGCCAAAATGGCAATGTCGGCCACAGTTAGACTTGAGCCGGCCACAAACTCATTCTCCTCCAGGAAGGTGTTCAGCAGCGTATAGGCCTTGTCCACTTTCTCCATTTCCTCTGGAGGAGATGGCTTTTTGGACAGTATCTGCGGGTAGATGGCCTTATAGAAGCATTGGAACAAAGGGTCCATGTCGAAGTAGAGGCGTTGGTTGATCACAGCTCGCTTCTGAGGATCTGCGGGATAGAGGGAGTCATCCTTCTTGCCATACTTCTCCACCAGATAAATGAGGATGGCTCGCGACTCCCACACCGAGAATCCGTTGTCCACGAGCGTGGGAATTGTGTGCTGAGGATTGAGCTTCACAAACTCGGGCTTCAGCTGATCCCCCGCCGGGATATTCAGCTGCTTCAGGTTAAGTTCAAGTCCCAGTGCCTTGGCTGTCATAATGACGGAGCGGCAAGGTGCCGAGCCCGGGTGATAGTAGAGATCCATGTTAAAGAACGTTGTGTTAGCTACAGAAACTTTTTGATACTGAACGGATACAACTAGCACGGCCGGCTTTTATAGAAAAGCTTTGTTTATATATGTATCAAGGGGCAAGCCCCCTGCGAACTTTTATAAGTGTATAAAGCTCTTTTTGGGCTACGTGTACCAACATGTGCCCAAACATGGGCATGCCGCTCGGTCATATATTCGTATCAGTACGAACTGTGACCTTTTATTTGCTAATGGAAATATAATTATAACAATACATATGTATTTATTTACATATATACATATGTACCATTCATATAAATTTGTTAAGTATAGTTTAATTGTTCGTCAATTCTTAGTTCTCACAGCACATTGAATAGGTACATACATACATACATATTTACATAGTTGTAGACAGTTCTTTTGTTCTATTTCGTAGTGACCAGAAGTGTTTGACGGGTTAGTCGTGTGTTTTTGCTTTTTCTTTTTGTAAGTACGCCCTCACTATTAGCCGCTCTCTCTTGTAGTTGCGCTTCTGCCTTTTCACTCTGGCTCGAGTAACTGTTTTCCCTCTTTTGCTCTCCATACTTTCTGTGCCGTAGATCGCGCTCTCCGTTTAGCTTTCGCGGCACTTGTTCTTCTCTCCTCACTCCTATCATCTGTTTTCGATCCCGCTTTAAGCATTGCTTTAAGCATTGTCGGCACACTGGTCCCATTGCTATTTGTTTTTGAGAAAATAATTTGTATTAATTTTTTATTTATATATTCAATATAAATAATACAAATAATGGAATACGTGGTTGAAATATCCCATCTATTTCGATCCCACCAGTCAATAAACGTCCCGGATCAACGGATATTGCCGTCACAGGTCACCAGATCTGTGGTGCCAAAACCTCTGGTGGGAGTCCCACCAAAACGGCAGGTTTTTGTCTTTTGGCTTGCCCCTGACCTCACATGTAATGATGTAACTGAAAAAATAAAATCCGATGGCTTAAAGGTGGAGAAGTTTCATTTCTCTTATGCCAGGGAGATAGCTTCTTTCAAGATTAGCGTATCTCCAACTCATTTCGAGACCATTTGCTCTTCCAAATTTTGGCCAGAGCACCGGTTGTGAAAGAGTTTAAGGCCAAGAAGCAAAATAGGCGACCCATAACTCTTCCTAGTAGTGAGGCCAGTGCGCCTTCCTCCTCTGCTTCATCCACCTCTTCCCACTGCAATTTCTCGCAATTCCTTGGGTCGATTGCTTGATCTGCGCTTTGTCTCGGATCTGACTGTAGCGAGCACTTCCGCTCACTATACCTGGAGACTGCTATCATTCTACTTTCGAAGTGTCGGTAGATATTGGACCTATTGGATCGCATCGTTCTGGTAGGCTATCTGAACGCGTCCGCTGCTTTCGTAAAGCCGAGTTTGCGAAGCTCAATATCCCTATTAGGGATTTTGATTGGTCCGCTCTGTACTCGTGCACTTAAATCTCTAATACTAGCCCACCTCTCCCTTAGTTAGTTTCATTTTAACTTTGTCTTGTTTCTGACTATGGTAATTTTGCTTGCTTAGCTATAGTTAGCGCATCATGCGGCAGCACCCCTCGGTCGGTTGGGCGGGAGGAGGGCTGGGTTCCGCGCGTAACAGGCTTTCGCTTGTCAGTCATTGAATATCAACGTCCAGACAAAGCCCTAAATGCTATCAAACTCATAGCGCCGATGACCTTTGTGTGATTTCAGGTCATCCAAGGATTCGTTATGACAGAACTGTTCCCATGGCAGCGCCCCCTCTTTCCTCAAAGGACACATATTTGATTGTACCTAATTATAGGTTCTAGGCTAATGACGTGGTACACACATGTAAGTACCTACTCGTAGCTTCTACCAATTCTCCAATTTAAAATATAAAAAACATTTATAATGGGAAGAAATGCAAATGGGAAGGGGAATTATGGAGACGTTAGGCATATGGAACATGAGTATGGAAAATAATATTCATATTACTGCTGTTTTCATATTGATTAGTGTCTAAAAATGATTACAATTAGGGTGAAACTTTATATCTGCATTGAAACAAGTCCATATATATTTTGCGACACTCTTTTGTTGTTAAGTTTTCTATAATTTTTAAAATGTTATCAAATCAAAATAAGACTAAAAATTACTTATATTCTACTTAAACTCTGGCTTCTTGGCATCAAACAAATGTTTCCTGGACAATAAGCCTTCCAGTGTATCCTCCCAGCCGGGCGTCACCTTCTTGGCATTTGCGTACCACTTGGCCACATTCGGATATTTCGTCAAGTCGAAATCCACCAGTTCGATCGTGGCGATGGTAGCCAGAATGGAAATGTCCGCAATGGTTAGCTGGCTGCCAGCCACATATTCCTGTCCCTCCAGGAAGGTGTTGAGCAGCTCGAAAGCATTTTGCACCTTCGTCCACGCTGCAGCGTCGCCGTAACTGCCAGTTCGGAGAAGTGGATAGTAGTAGCTGGCAAAGGCATCGTACAAGGTGTTCATATCGAAGTACAGTCGCTGGTTGATCAAGGCCTGCTTTTGAGGATCCTTGGGGTAGAGGGAATCATCCTTGCCGTACTTCTCCACCAGATAAATGAGAATGGCACGCGACTCCCAAATGACGAATCCATCGTCCACGAGGGTGGGAATGGTGTGCTGTGGGTTTAGTTTCAAGAATTCCGGCTTCAGGTGCTCTCCCAACTTGGGGTTCAGGAGCTTCTTGTTCAATTCCACACCGACAGCCTTGGCTGTCATGACCACAGCCCGACTGGGTCCGGGACTGGGCATATAGTAGAGATCCAAATTAGGCATCGCGATTAAAACCCAAACTGTTTGCTGCTGAGTGGAGAAGTGAACTGAAATGAAAACAGCAACAGGCTTCATTTATATAGCCCCACCAGTCTGGAATTATCTACGTTTTCTGCGCTGAGTGTATGGAAAATATGCTCGTCACCGCTTGACATCACCACAATTGACATTTCAATTCATTATCACATATGCCAGCTGATTTCGGCAATATAAATATTGATGCATTGATTGATTGATGCAGGAATGCATTGGTGATATATGAATATCTGTCCACTAAAAGAGTCTCAGAGTTTCTACGTCAATTTGGTTTAATATAATTGTTTCAGCTTTATTATCTATCCACGCTCTGGAACATTCTTATCACACTATTTCAACACAAATGCGTTAAGTAAACTATAAACAATAACTAACTAGCTTAAGAGCAGATATCCTTAGACTTTCTTTGGCTGCAGTAAGGCTCGCATTATGTCGAGTCCTGGTCGGGTCTCCTCCCAGCCGGGCGTCACTTTCTTGGCATTTGCGTACCATCTGTCCACATTGGGATATTTCGTCAAGTCAAAGTCCACTGCTTCGATTGTGGAGATGGTAGCCAGAATGGAAATGTCTGCAATGGTTAGCTGGCTGCCGGCCACATATTTCTGACCCTCCAGGAAGGTGTTGAGGAATTCGAATCCAGTTCCGAGTTTCTTGAACGCCTCTGGAGATCCGAACTTGCCAGTGCTGAAGGCCGGGTAGTAGTAACCCGAAATGGCGGCATAAAGGGTGGCCAAATCGAAGAAGAGACGCTGATTGACCAGAGCTCGCTGTTGAGGATCCTTGGGGTAGAGAGAGTCATCCTTGCCGTACTTCTCCGCCAGATAAATGAGAATTGCACGCGACTCCCATAGAACGAATCCGTCATCTACCAGAGTGGGAACGGTGTGCTGTGGGTTGATCTTTACGAAATCCGGATTCAAGTGTTCCCCCGCAAAGACATTCACAACCTTCTTGTTCATTTCAACACCGACAGCTCTGGCAGTCATGATAACAGCCCGACTGGCACCGGGGCTGGGCATGTAGTAGAGATCCAAGGTAGGCATCGCGATTGTACCGTGTTAGACGTAAGAGAAAGAAAGTCAACTGAACTTGGGCTGCCAGAGCAACAGCCTTATGTACCGAATGGTATATCAAATATCTATATAAAAAGAACTTTTCATTTATGATTGAAAATGTTGTTCGATTTATGTCATCAATTATATGGCCACCAGCAACAAACATGTTCATATGTATGAATGTACAAATATATGTATGTATGTATGTATGTATGTATAGCGCACAACAAATGGTTTTCGGTAATGTCTTCTTCGTTTCTGTAGTCAGAGCACCTACACACATACATACAAACACATGTAAGCTGCTGTCTCGCGCTCTCTATCTGCCGGCTTTTTTCACTGCCGCCCGCTGTACACAAACAATGTGTTTTTTCACCGCAAAAGCTTACGCACGTTCTTTCGTTTCTCTATGCCGCCTTCTTCGTTTCTGTAGTTAAGGCCGCTCTCTCGCGCTCTTAAGCACTGCTCTTAAGCTCTATCTTATGTTCCAAACCTATACCGAAATTTTAAATAACAAATAGTTTGCTCGCTCGTTAAGGTTCACAAAAGCGTAACTAACAACAGGAAAAGAGAAAATATAAATTTTGGCTGCTGCCAAAGGGAACAATTATTATTGCGTGATTCGAATGCCCGTGAACAAATTCTGATTAAATAAATAAATATAATTGACAGTATGATAACATCATGCACGAGTCGCTCTTAACTGGACTGCATATAGTTTTTTAACCACTGTACACCCTCCCAGTTCTCCGCCCAGCCGGGTGTGACCTCCTTGACCTTCGCGTACCACTTGGTCACATTCGGATACTGACTGATGTCATAGTCCACCACTTCGAAGGTGGAGACAATGGCCAGAATGGAGATGTCGGCCACAGTCAGACTAGGGCCGGCCACAAACTCATCCTCCTCCAGGAAGGTATTCAAGAGCTCAAAGGCCTTTTTCACTTTCTCCATTGCCTCAGGTGTGGGTGGCTTTTTGGTCACGATCTGCGGGAAGATGGCCTGATAAAAGCTTTGAAACAGGACGCCCATGTCAAAGTACAGTCGTTGGTTGATCAGAGCTCGCTGCTGAGGATCTGCGGGATATAGGGAGTCGTCCTCCTTGCCGTACTTCTCAACCAGATAAATGAGGATGGCACGTGACTCCCAAAGCACGAATCCGTCGTCCACAATGGTGGGAATTGTGTGCTGAGGATTGAGCTTTACAAACTCAGGCTTCAGCTGTTCCCCCGCCAAGATATTGCAGAACTTCAGATTAAGGTCCACACCCAATGCCTTGGCTATCATAATGACGGAGCGACAAGGGGCCGAGCCCTGGTGGTAGTAGAAATCCATGTCAAAAAATATTTGTGATGCCTTGTTTCAGTTGCAGTGAACGCTTTGCTACTGAACGGAATAAAAATCAAACAGCCAGCTTTTATAGCAAAGCTTTTTCCCATAGAGGTTTACCGCTACATCTGTGGCTACGTAGCTACGCGGTACCCGAAATCATATTGATCGGACCACTCGTGCAGATACTACTAGCACTCGTATAATAAACACTCCGATGATAACCAACATCAAAAGTGTCTCTTGGCACTTTAATTTAATTTCCTTAATGATAGGAGGAACATATTTTACCAGCCCTTTCCACTGTCCACCTATGAATTTGCATTATTGGGTTGTTAATCGCCTTTCAGTAATTAAATTTGTGTTGATAAGGGACAAACAAACTTCACAGAAACTCAGCACTATTTTGGTATATAAGGGAGTTGCTTTGATGGCCCTAAGTCAGTTCACTTTCCCAATCCCAACGAGTAACACGGAACAATCGCAATGCCTACCTTGGATCTCTACTACATGCCCAGCCCTGGTGCCAGTCGGGCTGTGATCATGACTGCCAAGGCTGTCGGAGTGGACCTGAACAAGAAGGTTGTGGATGTCATGGCACGGGAACACTTGAAGCCCGAGTTCATCAAGATCAACCCACAGCACACTATTCCCACCCTCGTCGACAATGGATTCGTCCTGTGGGAGTCGCGTGCCATTCTCATTTATCTGGTGGAGAAGTACGGCAAGGATGACTCTCTCTACCCCAAGGATCCTCAGAAGCGGGCATTGGTCAACCAGCGTCTCTTCTTCGATTTGGCCACTCTGTACGACGGTTTCTCCAGCTCCTACTACAAATTTCTGCACACTGGCAAATTCGGTCCCCCAGAGGCGTTTAAGAAGCTCGAAACTGCATTTGAGTTACTCAACACCTTCCTGGAGGGACAAGTCTATGTGGCTGGCAGCCAGCTAACCATTGCGGACATTTCCATTCTGTCTACCATCTCCACAGTCGAAGTGGTGGACTTCGATTTGAAGAAGTACCCGAATGTGGCCAAGTGGTACGCCAATGTCAAGAAAGTGACGCCCGGCTGGGAGGAGACCCTGCCAGACCTTCTTGCCATGAAACCCTTCCTGCAGCCAAAGAAGGATTAGCAGCTTATATAATTGTTAGTTAATGTTTGTCAAGGAAATAATAATACCCTAAGAAATAAACTAATTGCAAGTACTTTAAGCATGCAAATAGAAACTTGTAGTTCTCATCGATGATTGCAATTATTCAGCAGCGATAGACCATATTGTTGGAAATGCACAAATAAATACTTTATTTTTTTTTCCAAACCAACCTTTTTGTGTTTGTTTTGCATCTAAGATAAGGTGGGGACATCTAATAGAATGCCATCATATTTTTCCATTACAATTTTTCCAATCAGTAAATTTTGTAAACATTTTTCCAATCACAATAATTATCTATATCTGATTTAATTTCATTCAAACGATCAGCCTTGATGTGTGGAAACGCCTCAGAGCTCCTGTGAGTCAAAAGAGGATTTACTAGGCCTTCTACCAGTCAGATTAGATAAGTAAACGATCCACTCTTAAGTGGTATAAAATGTGACCCAGAAATAAACCATTGATGCATGTACATGAGTAATCAAAGATTTCTTTTAATATAGTTTAACTACAATTTATTACAGATTTAGTTTGCCTTCGACGTCATTTCTTCGATAATTTTCTTCATCTGCAGCAAACCATCCCAGTTCTCATCCCAGCCGGGAGTCACCTTCTTGGCATTTGCGTACCACTTGTCCACATTTGGGTACTTCTTCAAATCGAATTCAACAATATCGAAGGTCGAGACTGTCGCCAGGATGGAAATGTCCGCAACGGTCAACTGGTTGCCAGCCACATAGGTCTCTCCCTCCAGGAAGGTGTTGAGGAAGTCAAAGGCGTTTTCCACCTTCTTCAGTGCCTCAGCGTCGCCGGGCTTGCCGGTTTGGAAATATGGGTAATAATACTTGGCAAAGGAATCATACAGGGTGCTCAGATCGAAATAGAGGCGCTGATTGACGACGGCACGCTTCTGAGGATCCTTGGGGTAGAGGGAGTCATCCTTGCCGTACTTCTCCACCAGGTAGGTGGCAATGACACGCGACTCCCAGATGGCGAAACCGTTGTCCACCAGCGTGGGAATGGTGTGCTGTGGGTTGATCTTGACGAATTCAGGAGCCAGTTGCTCCCCCTTCATGGTGTTCAAGAGCTTCTTGTTCAGCTCCACACCCAGTGCCTTGGCTGTCATGATGACGGTACGGCAACCACTTCCACCCGGCATATAATAGAAGTCCATGTTCAGATATTTATGTGTGTTTTTAAGTGTTGCTCGCTGAAGAGGGAAAAGTAAACTGACTTGCGACTGGCAGACAACCCATATATATATAGCTAAATTATATACCCATTACTCATATCAACGCGTTCGTTTGTTTGTTTGTTTGGTTGATACTCGCTCATAAGTACCCCACCCGACGCTTCAATGATAAAGTGCTCATCATGGTGATTATTCGTTGGTTTGTTGGGGAAAGCTCATGGGGGCATAGAAAATTACCCAAATGAGTACATTTCTTCTAGGCTTGCCGTGATTAGATGTAGATTTTAGCACATAACAACTATTGACGACTTTATCTAGTAGGACAGCTAACGCTAATTAACTGCAAAGTTCAGTATTTATTTAGGCAAACAGCAACGCAGCTGCACACAATGGAAATACAAGCATCAAGTGGTTTAAATGATATTCAGCAAAAGCATACCCTCTCATCTCCTCACACTATACACGCCTCTGTCTATATGTATTAGATAAAGCTTTTTAAGCTTCCAACGTTTCTCTTTGCAGATTTTTGCTCTTCATTTTGGCATCTCTTGCTCTCTCTTTCGTTTGTTTTGTTTCTTTGCATTTCCTTTCCTTTTTTGTTTGTGGCCGGGTACCTGTGACGCATGTGTACATATCTCCTGTTGAATGCTGTCCAACTGGTTCTCTTGGTCTGCTGTGACCTTTCTCTACATTTTTCGCTAAAATTTAGGGCCGGCTCTTTCGTGAATTGACCAAGAAACCAGTTAGTGGCGAACTTCCATTGTTTATGTTTTTTGATTCACATGATTCAGCGTATTGTATTTCCCAATTCTATGCGAATGAGTAAGTTCTAGGGGTTTTGGGGTTTTACGTTTACATGTGTATGTACATAACTATGTATTCATATACATACATACATAGCTTATAGAGAATACGCACCACGAATTCAGTTTGGCAATTTCACAACTAAGAGTCGGATTATTCTGGAACTAAATTAAGAGAAGTCGACGAGTGACGTGTCGCTCCCTCACGAAATATGTGTGCTGCCTCTTTAATGTTTTGTTATTGAATCTTTTTGCCGGTCATGCTGATGAATGATATTCCCGATTACGAAAGTGATAAGAGAGACCACCACCTATCCACCCCCAGCAAGTTATCGTCTGTCTTTGGAAAAGAATACTTCATGAAATCCGAAGTGGGTGTACTCTACGGAAAAATCTAGATTATGCCCTATAGAAACACATTTCCCAATTACATTAGCCTCTGAGAGGTAGGAAAGGTTTTGGGTTGGTTTTCTATTAATTTTTACTAAACTACAATCTATTTTATTTATCCGTAATTTACGTACTATAGCCACAACAATAACCAAGGTCACCAAAACTCTTTATCTATGTAATTTTAAAATGTATGCACAACAAAGAGGCCCTTACATTTTCTCTGTTATGGCCATTAGTTCAATAATTACAGAATGATCTGAAACCAATGTGGCTCTCTAATACGAAGTTTGCATGTCCCTTTCGTATGAAGATGACTAACGGTTGACTGTCAATCGATACAAAACTACGTATTCAGAATGACTTTTAATTTGGACAACCCTCTAGTGGGTCTAACTAACTAGACCAGTGGCATGAGTCACAGTCCATTCAATATCAAGGCTAAACGTTTGGCTAATTCCATTTTTGCATGATTTATTTATGCAGCAAATACCGACCCATGAGCATGCATTAGCTTGTGTATACATATATGGTAAAAGTACAGTAGGTACAGGCAAACCACTTTACTTCGGAATTTCTGCCAACTGTTGCTGTGTTGCTGTCAGAAATGAGTGTTTGCCAGCCGGCCGGCATATGGACTCTTATCTCGTTTGTTGTTTGCTTCGTGATTATTTTGTTTTGCTTTTTGTTTTTCACATTTTGTGCACTCGATAAAAGTGTTTATTTTTAAGCGAAAATTTGCATTTGTTTCACAGAACACAGATGTTTGCTCAACAGTATAATAATAAACGAGATGAGCGAGATAAAAGAACCGCGCAAAGCAATGCTAAGAGAGAAGAGAGATAAAGAGAGAGGCAAAAAGAAGAGCAAGAGCCACGTTCCGCTATGGGATCGGATCATTAGAAAGTTGCAGCTTTCTGTGGCAGCTGCAGGCAAAAGGAGGCGGCCACGCCTACGTATATGCACAAACACCTAACAGACATACATTCGTGCTCGTATGGCAAGCTCTTTTTATTCACTCTGCTTGCGTTATACATTCATCAAATACACATAAATACGTATGGATGAGTGTATGTGTGTGCGTGTGTATATAGCAGATACGAAAAACAACTTGCGGCTGTTTCTCTTTACGGTGACTCCCCCCCACGGTCAGCGCCCCGCCAGCCCACCAATGAGACGACAAACAGCGCTGGTTTGGCGGCCTGGGCTCGCTCTCATAAGCTATATAAGCTGACTACCTCCGTGTAGTCTGTTCAGAAAATTGTGAATTTTGGTACAGTGTGCTTCGGTGATTCTCCAACAAACAAACAACTGTAAGTTTCCATCCAATCCCACTGTGTATTTGTGTATGTGTGTGTTAGTTCGAGTGGCAAAAAAAATATAAGGAACAATTCGCAAAAGAAATATGAAAAACCAAACGAAGGAATTGTTGGATCTTGGCTGCGACTTTTTATGACATCATCGTCATCAGTGTGCCCATGACTTCCATGGGAGTAATTTACCAAGTGAATTTTTATAATCGCCGACCAATTAATGCCTTGCCTTTGTCTGAAACTGAAATTACAGAGCGTGTCTACTGTAATTGCTGAATATCTTTTCGCGGTTCTTTTCGTTTCTATTCTATTCTGACCAGTTCTGTTTTGTGTTTTTTATTATAGTAAAAAATGGCTGATTTCTACTACTTGCCCGGCTCCTCGCCCTGCCGCTCGGTGATCATGACCGCCAAGGCCGTCGGTGTTGAGCTGAACAAGAAGCTGCTCAATCTGCAGGCCGGAGAGCATCTGAAGCCCGAGTTTGTGAAGATCAACCCGCAGCACACCATTCCCACTCTGGTGGACAACGGCTTCGCCCTGTGGGAGTCGCGTGCCATTCAGGTCTACCTGGTGGAGAAGTACGGCAAAACCGATTCGCTGTACCCCAAGTGCCCCAAGAAGCGCGCCGTGATCAACCAGCGTCTGTACTTCGATATGGGAACGCTGTACCAGAGCTTCGCCAACTACTACTACCCCCAGGTGTTCGCCAAGGCGCCCGCAGATCCCGAGGCATTCAAGAAGATCGAGGCCGCCTTCGAGTTCCTGAACATCTTCCTGGAGGGACAGGAGTACGCTGCTGGCGACTCTCTCACCGTCGCCGACATTGCTCTGGTCGCCACAGTGTCCACCTTCGAGGTGGCCAAGTTCGACATCAAGAAGTACGCCAATGTGAACAAGTGGTACGAGAACGCCAAGAAGGTCACCCCCGGCTGGGATGAGAACTGGGCCGGCTGCCTGGAGTTCAAGAAATACTTTGAATAAGTTAAACCTAAACACCTGCCTGATATTCGAGTTTTTTACACTACACATAAATATATTTGATCTAATATTTATTCACGTTACAAAACAATTCCAAATTGGCGTGTGTCCATTTGCAAATTGCAAAACATTTATTCGCATTAAATGAGTGTTCACTTTTTTGAATGCAACAAAACAACAACTGAGAAATGTACTTTATTGTGTGCGTGTGTGTGTGTGTGTGGGTGTAGAGAAATGCAATTGCAAACAGTAACGGCTCTCTGTGCGCAAAAGGGCGAGCTTTCGTTTGCTATAAAAGCACATGCAAGTGCCGGCTATTGCACAGTTTGAATTGCAAGCGAGAGCCAGCAGCTGTGGTCAATCAACGCCTCTTCTTCGATTTGGGCACACTCTGCCAGAGCTATGTGTGCTACTACTATCCGCAATTATTTGACGATGTCAAGAAGCCGGCAGATCCCGAAGCCTTCAAGAAGATCGATGCGGCCTTTGGGCAGCTCAACACCCTTTTGTAGGGACAGCAATAAGCGGCACTGAACAAGCTGACAATCGCTGATTTTGCACTCCTGGTCACCGTTTTCACTTTCGAGGCCTCGGAATATGACTTCAGAAAGTTCTCGAATGTGGTTCGCTGGTACGAGAATGCCAAGAAAATCATACCCGGCTGGAAGGAAAACTGGGAGGGTTGTGTGTACTACAAAGATTTGTATTTGTCGGAAATGTTGAAGAAGTAAAACATTTGTATGGAGTTAGCAATAAAGTTGCATCAGGAGTATGTCAATGACTTCTCTAGCACGATTAAAACTGTTGTGAAATTGTCAAAGGTACACAACCTCAAACAATTTCTATGGGCTGCTAGTTGCTATACCGATAAGATAGTGTTATAATGTAAGTATAAAAGATTTCCAGATAAGCAACCAGGTCACAACAATACATAATTAACGAAAAGAAAAAAACACTTGAAAACATTTCGGTGTTTAGTCATGTTTATGGCCTTAAGTTTTTCCAACTCTCAAGTTTTTTCGGACTGGAATCAGTTTCAGTTTGAAAGTAATTTTTCCCTTTAATATTTGTGTTCTCTCTATCTGTGGTCAATCCGGTTTAATCGGCCAGCCAAAATATTTGTCAATTATCACCTCAACCTAATTGAACCATCAGCGAAATTATATTTTTGGGTTTTATTTCACTTTTTGGTTATCTTCTTCGTGTGTTTGCCTTTTGCCTATAAAATACTGCCTAACCGCTGTAGCGATATTCAGTTTTTGAACGTGGCTGGCGGTTAATAGAGCTCCCGGCACACAATAGCAGCTACACATATAATTTATCGTAAGTTAAATAAACACTTTTGTTTGTATATTTTTTGCATGCTCATCATGGTCTGTTATGTCATTGAATTCACGGAGTACTTTCGGCACAAAAGAAACTATTAACTATTTGCATTTTTCAGATTTGTTTGTTTAAACGCATTTTCAGAGCTTCTTCCAGCACACAGAAATGGATTTCTACTACAGACACGGATCCGCGCCCTGCCGTTCAGTTCTTATGACAGCCAAGGCCCTGGGCGTGGAATTCGATAAGAAGATTGTTGTCAACACCCGTGCAGGGGATCAGTTCAAGCCGGAATATCTGAAGATCAATCCACAGCACACGATACCGACCCTGCTCGACAACGGCTTTGCCCTGTGGGAGTCGCGTGCCATTATGGTGTATCTTGTGGAGAAGCATGGACAGGATGACAAGCTCTTTCCCAAGGACATTCAGAAACAGGCACTGATCAATCAGCGTCTGTACTTCGACATGGGAACGCTCTACAAGAGCTTTGCCGACTACTATTACCCACAGATCTTCCAGAAGCAGGCACCCAATGCGGAGTCTTACAAGAAAATCGAATCTGCCTTCGAGATCTTCAATGCGCTCCTCGAGGGACAAACCTATGCAGCTGGCGACTACAGCCTGGCTGATATTGCGCTCTTGGCCACGGTGTCCACCTTCGATGTGGCGGGCTTCAACTACAAGCGGTACTCCAATGTGGCCAAGTGGTACGAGCAGGTCAAGGAGGTCACACCCGGCTGGGTCATCAATTGGACTGGTTGCCTGGAGTTCCGCAAATACTTTGACAACTGATTGGGTTCGGTTTTATTGCACTTGGTTCTTAGGAATAAACATCTAAGCTAAACTTAACTAGACTAAAGATTGCACTTGGTTTACGTAACAACTAGAAGAGCGAATTCGATTTGCTAAACTCGAGCGGTCGCTGAAAGGACTGCTCCAGATTGTGCAGCCGCTGCTCCAGATCGTTCATCGAGTTGCGCAGCGCATGGCCACGCGGGCGCAGCGAGATCTGTGGCGAGCTCTGCATCAGGTCATCCTTGACGCCGGAGAACGAGTGTCGCACACAGGAGCGCTTCTCGAAGCGTGTGTTCTGATAGTGGGGATTGTGCTGCTGCTGCTGCTGCTGATGGTGATGCTGGCGATGCTCACAGCTCCCGCTGCGACAATTGTGCGCCACCAGCGGTTCATCGGTCTTCAGGGAATCCTCGTAGGTGTCGCTAAAACCAGCGATAAGATCGATTCAATGATTCTGAGTTTATTTTTACTGCGCCACTCACCTGCTGTCCGTGTTGGGCAACTGTTGCTGCTGTCGTAGCTCTAGGTGGGCCTTGGCATGTCTGGGACAAAGTACTTCGGGATTATTGAGGCGCTTCGAGCCGCCGCTGTGCTGAAACGAGTCCGGCGAGGTCTCATACAGCTCGCGGCTGCTGAGGAACTCCACGCCCGAGTCCTGGCCCGTCGAGTGCAGCGAGAACAGCGACGTTTCATAGTTGTTTCTGTTGGAGAGCAAAAAATGGTGTTGGTTATGGGTTGACCCAGTCATATTATGGTGCATCCTCCACTCACAAATTGTTAACTGGTTGACAGGCATTATATTTGAGCACAAACGGAGTGCTGCCTGTGCCAATGTTGGCATCGGTGGCTGCTGCTGCTGCGGCTGCTGCCGCTGCCTTGGCAATGGACTTGGGCAGCGGCACATCAATATATTCTCGCTGTCGCTGCTGCCTGAGGATAAGAGGAGTTTGCTTGATTCATAGATAGAATGGAAACCCGTTTGGGGCTGCTTACTCGTTCAGGTACTGATGATGCTGCTGCTGCGTGGCCAGAGCCTGTTGCTGGTGATGATGATGCAACTGCTGCTCCAGTTTCTCCGTTGCCGTCGCCGTTGACTGTGTCTGCGCCGAAGAGCACACCGACTCGGGCATGAAGGCGCTCGTTGGTCGCTGCCCGCTGCTGCCCTTGCTGCAGCGCTGCGTGTGTCGCTGCGGACGTTGGCGTCGCTGCTTCTGGCCACGGGCAGAGGAGCCAATGCCGGCTATGGTGTATGTGAGGCCGGCGTCCGAGGCAGCAAAGTCGCGCTGTGACCAGAGTCGGCTGCAAAGAGACATTCGATTTAGAGTGGCAAACATTGCCATTTGAGTTGCAGATGTCAACGCAGCTTCTGCCTCATCTAATTGCCTCATGTTGCCTGCTTTGGTTGTTGTGTTTGTTGTTTTTTACCGTTATAATTTAATGGGACAGGAGAGGCCTGGGGGACAGTGAAGCCGGTTTGCCAAGCATCAACAAGAGCCCCAACAGAGCAACAACAACCAAAGCAGAGCCACATGAAATTGCAATCATCAGAAGATTTATTGCAAGCATTAAAAATGCCTCAAGCTTAAGGCTACTCCTAGTTACTACAGACTATAGACTATGGCTAACATCGGGTGCATCTTGGGAGCAGTCTTTTGATTCTTTACCGTTTCTGGCGCATGCACAGATAGCAGCAGGCGGAGAACAGTGCCCCCAGTGTGATCAAGACCAGCAGCAAGACGGTCACAAATTCCAGTCCACCCATGAAGCTGGCTGCGGTGGCGTGGGTGGGTCGTGCCGCCTGCCCAAACTCGGCCAATTCGATAATGCGCGGCATTGACTTGCTGCCATCGACTTTCTGCTGCTGCAGCTGCAGTGCATCCAGCTGTAGGCCTGCCAAGGAGCTGCAAGCACACAGAGAGAACATCAATATGATATAATTTGTAAGCTTAAACAGTTATTTTGTTTGGGGGGAGAGAGTGGAAAAGAGACTTACTCCTGCAGCTGTTCCATTTCCATAATGGCATTTGTGTGGGGATCAACGGCGTAAATGTAGGCATTGGTGCTGTGAAAGAAACAGTTATAAGCGATCAACGATAAGCTGACAAAGTGGGTTTGATTTGGGGAAGCTAAGCTCCAAGATCGCAGTCTTTTCTAGCTAATTATTGCAGCTCTATTTGAATAATTGTACCAAATATGTTTTTGGTTTCAAAGCTGCTTGTCAAGGTTGCTTCGGCCTCCGTTTGCAAACCCATTTAACGCACACAATAACAAATTCTGCACAGAACACCAAACTGATTCATGAGCTTTGAGCTTTCCGGCTATGTTTGTCTCTTTCTGCCCTTAGTCTGATCAAAGCTGTATGCAAAATGCTGCAGCGTGTAAACAAAACGTGCAGCCACCACATATTCACGTGAAAGCTTCACGTGCTATCCCATGCACCGTTTACAAGCGGCTTTAGCACAGTTCTCTCTACAAAGGCTGAAGCCACGCGAAGCTTTTACGCTGTGTGCCGACTGCGCTGCCATATACCTTTTCCTATGCACAAAGACTACGAGACGTTGCCAAACTTCTGCTTTAGTCAAATAAAAACCGTAATTTTACTTACGCTGGCTCCAGTGCATTCGCGTGTGGCTCCAGCAATCTCACACGCACATCCCTGCCAATTGCTGAGCTCAGCGCCTCCATGAGACCCTCAATGCGGCGTTCCACCTCCACGGGTTTGCCTGCGACCACCAGGCGCACCTGCCTCGACTCATCGATGATGTAGACAAAAACATTGACAATGCCGCTGCGTCCATCGTCAGCGCCCAGACGGTCGGTGGCCTTCACATCGAAGCCATAGAGATGCTCGTCGCGTGGCAGATCGCCCAGCAGCCGTATATTGCCGGTCGTCTCATCGATGCCAAAGAGACGCGTCGGCTCGTTCAGCAGACGGTAGCGTATCTCCGAATTGAGACCCTCGTCTGCGTCGGTGGCCTGCACGCGGGTCACTGGATAGCCAAAGCTCGCGCTCTGCGGCAACACTGCCACAATGGGCTGCCCGTTGGCACGGAACCGCGGCGCATTGTCGTTCTCATCGGTGATGTGCACCAGGATGCGGCACTCGTTCAGGGACAGTCCTTCAATCCGCTCATCCACCACGGGGTAGGAGACGCGGGCAAAGTTACGCGCCTCCCTGCTCAGCCGATCCGCGCGTATCCTCAGCTGATAGCGGGATATGTGCTCCCGATCGAAGGGCTTTAGGGCATATAGCAGCATATTCTTGGCATCATACTCGAAGGGCGGATGTGCATCTGTCTCGTCGAGGCCCTCCTCCAGCCACAGCGACCAGCGGTAGTGCTCCGAATTGAGTCCCGCACTCAGATTCAGACGCATCACCTCCAGCGGCGCCTCATTGTTCTCGGCCAGCTTCACCTCGTAGTAGGCGTGCTGGAAGATGCTCACATTGGCCGGTGGCTCCGGCTTGGGCGTTGGCCTTGGTGGATCCGTCACCGCCTGACCCTGCAGATTGACAATCACCACAGCGGTGGCCGAGAGCGAGGGACTGCCCACATCCGAGGCAATCACAGAGACATTCAGATGCTCGTAATCGTTGTAGCCATTGATGCGGGACACCGTGCTGATGGTGCCATCCCTGGAGTCGATCTGGAAGAGCGGCTGCACGCCCTCCTGGTGCCGCATGGAGTACAGCACGAGTCCATTGCCATTGCCCACATTGTCCTTGTCGATGGCCGTCAGTTGCCGCACAAAGGTGCCCGGCTGTGTGCTGCGATCCAGATACGCCTTGTAGACGGGCAGCATGAGCGTGCGATCCGCCACATTGGGCCAGTACTTCACAGCCTTGGTCTGATCATCGTAGCCAATGAACTCCGGCCGATTGTCGTTGATGTCCAGCACATTCACCTCCACATCCACGCTGCTGGACAGCCGCTGCTGCACCGTCGCCGCATTGTCGGTGGCCACCACCTGGAAGCTGTACTTGTCGCGCAGCTCCCGATCCAGCTGCCCGTTGATCTTCAGCACTCCAGAGGCGGGCTTGATGGCAAAGGGCAGCGACAGATCGCTCAGGCTGTACGTGATGTTGGCATTCTCCCCGTAGTCCATGTCAATGGCCATCAGCTGGCCCAGCACACTGTCCTTGTAGTCGCCCTCGGGGGTGTCGAAGCTGTACCAGGACTTCCTGAATGTCGGCGCGTGGTTGTTCACATCCATGACGGTGAAGCGCAGGCAGGTGGTGTCCTTGAGGCCATCGATGTCGGTGACGCTCAGATTCAGCCAGATTTCAATGTTGGCCGCCAGCGGAAAGTTCACCGACAGCTCCCCGCTCAGCTTGTCCATCGTGAAGTGCCGCGCACCCTGCACCCTGAGCAGCGGCACGCCCGGCGACCGTTCCACCTGCTCCCCCAGCAGCTCGTAGTGGAGCTGCGCATTGCGGCCAAAGTCCTCATCGCTGGCACTCAGCTGCAGGAGTTTCGCCCCAATGGGCGTGTCCTCGTAGATGGCAAAGAGCGGACACTTGCTGGGCAGGGCACGCACCATGCGACGACGCGACTTGGCTCGACCCACAACCCCAACACCCACAGGGGGGGCAACTGCCACTGCCACTGCCCTTTCCCTTTCCATGTGCAGCCGCGGAGAGCCCGGAATGTGATAGGGCGGTGGGGCAAGCATCATGGCAGCTGTGGCCTGAGGCGCGGCCATGCCGCTGGAGCTTTCCACAAAGTAAATCTCCATGTCCGTGGTGTACTCGCGTATCTCCAGGCGCGAGTCCTTGAACACCGAAATGCGCTCAAACATGGGCGCATTGTCATTGACATCCGCCACGAGTATCGTCAGATGAGCATAGCCCGACAACCCACCGCTGTCGGCGGCAATCAGCTTGAGGTTGTACAGCTGCTGCTTCTCCCTGTCCAGACCGCGTTTGCCCGTGTAGCTGATGCGGAAGTACGGGCCGGAGCTCAGCTTAAAGTTGGACTGCATGAAGGTGGTGTGCAGCTCCTGGTACTTGAACTCATCGTTCCACTGATCCGTCAGATTGAAGATGTTGAACGCGCCCGTGGTGGGTGGCAGCTTGTGCTGGCTGCTGTTCCCCGCGCTGCCATTCACGTACTCAATGCTGAACTCCTCGCTGTACTCGCCCTGCAGCTGCACACGAAACTCCGCATTGGCGCCCTCGTCCGCATCCTGAATGTGTATCGCATGGTTCATGGACAGCTCCGTGCCCGCGGCACAATTCTCATTGATCAAACCCACGTACGTGAGGGCGTTGAACTTGGGCGCATTATCGTTGACATCGTCCACCTTGATGTTCACCTGGTAGATGCCAGCGCCACTCACCAGACCCGTGCTGTACTCCACAATCACTGTCAGCTCGTAGCTGGGTTGTTGCTCTCGATCGAGTCCGATCAGCGTGAGCAGCGTGCCATCCTCCGTAATGGAGATCTTGTTCACCACCTCCTGCTGATTGGCAATGATGTAGCGCAGCTTCACATTGGAGTCACCCACGAGGCGACGTGGCAGCCGCCGCTTGGTCTTTGAGCTGCGACTGCGGCTGCGATTGCGACTGCGGAAGCGGCTGCCCATGGTCAGGTTGCCCACATCCGAGGGCAGCTCGCGGTAGCTGCCCAGCTCGTTGTTCACCAGATTTATGCCATTCTTGTACAGCAGCTGGCCAATGATGCCGCCCACAACATTCTCCTCCACATGGAAATGGATGATATTCATGTTGATCTCTCTGCAGGAGAAGGAGGCGACTGATTAGAGCCAGAGTTGAGGCTGTTGCCAGTTGTGTTACTCACTCTATGACAGGTCGCAGCGGCACCTTTTGCTCCGGCTTGTGCACAATGTGTATCGTCAGATTGGTAATGAGCACGCCCTCATCGCTGAGCTCCGCTGCGGTGGGTGCCGCTGCTGTGGTCAGCGGCGAGGAGCTGCGTGACATGACCAGCGACTGCGTGGAGTTGGCAAAGAGCTGGCAAAGAAAGTATAAGGAAAAGCTACACAGAACACAGATTCAAATCCACTTACATAATTCGCCACCGCTTCAAAGTTGTAAACTTTTCTGCTAAACTCGGACAACTCTCGTATGACTGTGATGATGCCTGATCTCTCCTCGATGGCAAAGGGCACACCCTCCGAGTAGGTGTGCAGCAGATCGTACATAATCTCATCCTCGCCCTCGTAGATCAGCGAAGTGCGCACCTGACCCACCGAGGTGCCCAGCGGTGTGCTGGCACCCACCCAGAACTCGTACGGAGCGCCCACAAAATCTATGGCCTGATCATCGATCGTGGCATAAACTTCTATGGTGATGACGGCCAGCGAGAAGCGTCGCTCCGAGGGATTGGTGGGCTGATCACTGGCCTCCACGAACACCGCAATGCGTCCACGTCGGAGTGGTCCACCCACAAAGATGGTTCCATTCTTGTTGTCCAGTCGGAAAGGGATGTAGCCGCTGCCCTTGGGGCGCTGCAGTTCGTACAGCAGCTGGCCATTGGGTCCATCATCCGGATCCTTGGCTGCCACTTGTCCGATGACATAACCAGTGGGTGCGGTTATGGGCACCTTGAACTCGTACAAATTTCCATGCTCGAACTTGGGCGTGTTGTCGTTCGTGTCCAGCAGCGTAATCTCCACCTGCACGCGACTCGGACCGGGCTTCTTGAGGTGCTTGTCATCGAGGTACGAGGGATTACGCTCCAGCGCCTCCACATTCAGCTGAATCGATCGGCGCTGCTCACGATCGAGCAGTCGATCATCCCTGACCGTGATCCAGCCCGTGCGCGAATCAATGCGAAAGGCGCCCGTGGCCTCCTTTGTCTCCACGAGATTGTACAGAAACTCCGAGTTCTCGCCCTGATCCCGATCGATGGCATTCACCTGCAGCACACTGAAGCCCGTGGGCAGATTTTCCACAATGGAAATGTTGTAGAAATCAGCCTCAAACTCGGGCACATTGTCGTTCAGATCGAGGACTTCCACTTCGATGCTGCAAAGGAAACTCAATTAATCATTTCTGACTGCCAAAATCCCTCAAGTCCTTTCCCACTCACCGCGCCAGTGCCTTCTTCAGTGGATTATCCTTCTGCCGCGCCTCCAGCTGCAGCACGAAGGTGTTGCCCGGCAAACTCTCCTCCTCCAGATCAATCTCCTTCTGCAGATACATCACGCCGTTGTGGGGATTCACGCGGAACAGCTGCCGCTCATTGCCCGAAATAATCTCATAGACGAGCGTCGCATTCAGCGAGTCCTGATCGAAGGCCATTATGGGTGGGGCAAAGTACAGGGGAATGCGCACGGGCACACCCGTCATCGGGTGGAACTCGTTGATCTTTGTGCGATAGACGCCCTCGGTGAACTTGGGCGGCAGATCGTCCACGTCGCGCACATTGATCGTGATGGTGGTGTTGGCCTGGTTGGCGGGTGTGCCACGATCCCAGGCGAAAATTGGCAGCTTAAACTGCCGAATGCCGCTGTCAAAGTCGAGCTCTCGCTTGAGTATCAGCAGCGGTCGGTGGGGACTCTTCAGGGCAAAGTACGGACTGCCATCGCCGGACAGCTGCTCCGGCACCGTGGACATGCTGAAGTGCACCTCCGAGTTCGGGGTATTCGGCTTATCGCGATCGAACGCTTGAACACCCTCAAACACGATGCTCTCCACGGACGTGTTCTCATCCACATCCACGATGTAGGGAACGTTCAAGAACTCCGGTGCATTGTCATTGACATCCTCGATGTACACCGTGATGGACAGGTAGCTGCCCTCCTCCAGCTTGTCCTGCTTGCCGGCGCAGAGTATGCGAAACTTGAGCAGATTCCGCGGCACATCCCGATCCACGAGTCGCTCCAGCGAACGTGCCAGACTAATCACCAGCGTGGTGGCATTGTGCTCCGTCAGATTGAAGTATTTGTGATCGCCGCTGGCATCGGCGCCCTTGAGCGCTGCCGTGGCGCGCGGATAGGCCTGCACGCGGAGTATCTCCTTGCCCACTTGGGCATCTTCGCGCAGTCTAATGAAGCGGACACCTTCGCTTTCCGCCGACACACCATCGACCGTGTGAAAGGCACAACTGCCGGAGCTGCCTAAAGTGGAGCAAACGCGAAGACCGTCACAGATTAGACAGAGAAAAAAAAAAGTAAAAACTAAAAATGGAAACCAGCAACAACGTTGACAAATTGTTGTTTCTGTGGATTTGGGCATGCAAATTTGTCTCTGCTGAGAACCAAAAACGGAACAACAATTGGGAAATCGCCACAAGGCGGCGACGTGCGAAGCGAAGCGTGGGGCGGGGGGCGGGTGGCAGGGAGAAAGGGGCTGGCGCAGAACTGGCGCCAAACCGAACAACTTTCTACATTTTGTCGCGTGGCCCATTCCGCAGCGATTTTCATGTGCAGTTGCAACACTTTTCCACATGCATTCAAGTGTCTGCCCCGTCGCGGTGTTGGCGCTGATTGCCAGGCAGCTCTTTGCAAATTATTTGCTGCCTGCCGTTCCCACCCTCATGACATAATTAAGACCTTTTTTTTGCGTTGTTGTTTGCTGCCTGCCGAAGGCAACCAAATGCGTACCAAGTGACAAGAAGACACTCCAACTGGGGCTGGGCCTGGGCCTGTACCTGTCTTCTGTTTGTCTCCCTGACTGACTGACTGACTGACTGACTGACTCTGCCTGGCTTGCTGACATTTCTCTACTTTAGTTTTCTACGTCTACGATGGTGAAAAATTATCATTGTTGGGCTGCAGTTGGCAGTTTGCAGTGAAATCTTCTTCATCTGTTGAGGCTGTCGTAGGCCCCTTGCAGGCTTTTGCTTGTTTATTGTTTTATTTGCGGCTTGCTCTTATTCCATTTTTTGTTGCTTCCTTTTGTAATTTGAGTTCGCAATTTCTATTATTTACTCGCAGTCTGCACTCTGGCTCACTGCGGTGAGAACTGCTGGCTGGCTGCAGGGTTTTCCCTCAGATACTTAGACATGATATGAAGCTGACAATTCCGCCATGGCATTCCATCAAGCAGATGCAGATGCAGCTACAGATATTGTGTGTTAGAATATTAATTTGAAGCGTGTGCATATTTTAGCTGGCACTTTTATTACTTTAATTAGAACACGAATAAAATATAATCCATTCAATATTTCATTTCGCTTTGAATCTATCTCTATTTCTGCTGATACCCAAGATAATCCAGCCTTGAGAACTTTCTACAGGAGTCTTTGAGTCTCTGTGTATTTTAATGCAGTTTCTGAGACAATTTTGCAGTCTATTTTGTATGGTTAATTGTGTTAAATATAATACTAAGATATCATTAGTTGGTTAGTTACTTTTTAGTTACTTTATAACTGCTGTCCTCTAGTTCTTAGACGAGCTCTAAGGCTCCCTCTCTAGTAAGCCTGTCTGGTTCGAGTAATCGTTTATTTCTTATTCCCAGAACCAAAGTACGCACCGCTATGTCCAATAATATCTTTCATAGATTTACTCAATCACTGTATATTCCGCTTATTGATTGTATCTTTTGTTTTTTAAGATATTTCTTAGGTTTCTAAACCCAGCACTAAGATTTCAATCCACAACAGGTTTCATGTGTGTGTGTTGTGTCAAGCCATAAAAAGAAGATGAAATGCAAATGTAGCGGAATTTCTTTGAATCTCTACTGCTGACATTCCAAGCTCTCCATAAAGCCAACACTTGTTCCATTTGGAAGCCTAGAAATGCCTCGAAAAGAGTTCAGCTGCGCCACTAACATGAGAATATAAATGGCTAATCTTTTCACTTCATTATTGAGCCCATATTTATTTATAATCGCCGCATATGCGCGTATTCCTGTGCCACTGCCAATGCAAATGTTTCCCAATCACATAATTACACTCGAGTACTCGAGTGTACACTCGCCATTCCTCGATGCCACTAAACACTTTCAAGATTGAATACTTTTCGTAACGGTGCCTCAGCTCATTTCCCACAACATAAATGTCATTCCCATTGTTCTCATAAAACAGAAAATTATACGAGCAACTCATATGCACTATTCCACATCATTCTACACCATTGTACACATTGGTGCTGAGCACTTTAGCACTTGCTTGTTGGCCTGCGAACAATTAACTTCATATTTCATTCAAGTTTAGACCAGAGCACTCGTTTGGCTGGCTGCTTGTCTGACCATTAAAGTCAAGCGGTCATTCCAACTAACACAAAAGAATTACTATTTTAATTAGAACATTTCCACAGCACACACTGCCACACTCTCCTACTCCGCTGGGGCGCCCAAGTTGCTCGTTGAGTTCAAGGCGGTCACGCCCAGAGTTGGCAGCAAGGTGGCTGGCCACCTTCCAGCGCTGGCCAGGAGCAGGTTGCTGCAAATGGGTCAACCAGTAGTCCTCCCTGAACGGGATGTGGGTCAGTTGCATAAGCAAATTGGTCGCTGCTGTTTTGGTTGTTGTCTCAATACAAAATCGATTTCCTTGCAACATTTTGTTGTCTGAGGAAAAGCTGTCGCTGCAGCAGCATTTAAATTTGAAATTTGGGTTATTTAACGGTTTCGGTTTCGGCAACAGCCGCCACAAACGACCATTGCCACAACAAGATAAACGGGTTGATGGGTTGGCAGGCAGCAGGCAGCGGACAACACGAAAGACTTGGGCGACAAACTGCGATTGTCCAGCATCGATTAACGCGTACACACATTAGCGGGTAAGTAACTGGAAGATTGATATTGGCACAAACGCACAGATACACACAGATACACACACAGCATATCCCGTCAGCTAATAAGGCTATAACGGCTTTTTGGCCAAGCCAACGAACAGAAACTTGCCTTGCACTTGTCCCGCTTTTGCCGCTTTTGCCGCTTGGCCCACAACAAATAGCCAAGAGAGCAGCCAAAATGCAAGGGCACAGGCACTGGGCTTAAGCGGGTTTCGGTAGGTCATATTTAGGCCTTAACTAAGCTTTTATCCTTGGTAGTTTTGCAGCTGCTGTTTTTGTTACACACTTAATAGTTGCCGACTCTCACATCGCGACGCTCACAACCGACTAGGCAAACACCACACGACCAACTGAAGCGATCTTCACCACTGCAAGTCCCACTCAGTGTTGGTGTTGGAGTTGGAGTTGCGATGAGACTAGTTTTTCACACACAGCGTCGAGGAAAACAAGAAAAGCCATGACAACAAGTGGCAGGCAGACTCTGCGGCAGAGTGGGAGGCAGGCTTGTCCACATCCTTGGCTCTACGCTCCAAGCAGAAACACAGTTGCAGAAACACACAGTCTGCCTGTGGCATTGCGTGTTTCAGCAAAGACAAAAGACAAAAGACAAAAGGCAGGCATGAACGAACCAACGAAAGCGAGAGAGAAAGAAGTGTGAGCAACAGGGAAGGAAGGTGTCCGACACTGACAGCAAAAGCCACTCGGAAAGTATAAGCAACAAAAGTTATTAACATAAAGCATAAACAGTGCAGGCAGGGCCAGAGCCCTGTCGATGATGTGCCACAGAGATGTTGATGACTGGTGGAAAGCAGTGAGCAAAGTCAAGTCATCAAAGCACAAAACAAATCACTGAATACGAAATACAAAATGCGAACGGACAGACAAAAGCCAGCGATAAGCTGCTGGGCACTCCAATCAAAGGTAAGCCCCTGGCCCCTTGCAATAAAGGCTGCAGCAGCAGCAGCGGCAGCAGCAGTGGCATCGTGTTAACGGTTCTTTGGCTATGCAGCAGCAGCGATCGAAACAGAACAGAAACAACACAAGGGAACTGCAGGGAGGCGCGCCCAAAAGGCAACAAGAAAATTGTAAAAGCGAAGAAAAACTGAAAAAGAAAGGCAAAAGGCAGAGGCATAACTTCCATAACTTTACATAACACCCGAAGAGTGCAGAGGGGAGTGGGGAGAGCGAAGCGGCAACTGACCGACAGCTTGAATCAACCTACGCAAAGGCTTGAGGGGTGGGGCAGGTGCAGGGCAGGGGTAAGGGTAAGCAGAAGGTAAGACGATCGGAACCGATGGAGTCAGCGGCTTGGAAAATTGGCGCGTGCGAATGCTCGTAGGAGCCACTTGTGCTTGTGCTTGGGCCTGGGGCTTGTGGTTTGCTGTAGCAGCCTGTTGCATCGGGCAGAATTAATGCTAATCAACGAGGGTGGGCCCAGAAGTTTGCCACAGTTTGGGCAAGTGAAAGCAGGAAGGGGAATGCCCCACATAACGATATGCAAACCAATGCAGAGTCTTCGATAACACCTGACGGCGAGGCATGAGGCAAGCAGCATGCATCGTTGGACTTTCAATATGTTTCAAAACCCTACGGAGATCAATTACTGCTCCATATGCACATTCGCAACCACTTTATCTTTATGCCAATCATAGCTTAAGTCTTGTGACTATGTTTATCAATTTTTGATGTCTGTTTGACTGCAAATCCATTCCAACTCGTTTTGGGGATTTCGTTTCGCTTCGCTGTGACTTTCGTTTCGTTTCCAGTTTATGCAATGGAATGAATGGACGCGGCCGCTGCCGGGGCCAGGTTAGCCAAGTGACAAAAAAACGTTTCTCTAAATCAAATCATATACAAATTCACGAATGCGACGAAATTGCCAGCGAAAAAATAATATTTACGAGCTTGTATTGAATGAATGGATTTTTATTATATCTATTTGGGACTGCACTTATGGGAGTAGTAGCTGAACTTCAAGGCCTCGGTTGAATGTACTCTGAATAGCAGGTGAATTAATTTGTTTGAGCCGCATTTTGTAATAGGATGCCAAAAAAAACGAATGTCTTTCAATTTTGCGCCCAAATTTTAACATTAGACATTTAACATTGGACATTTAACATTTACATCAACATCATAACTGACAAAGGCTGGCTGTTACTGCTGTCATTTAGCGGGGGCATGAACCACAACACCGTCTGGCAACACTGCATGAATCGTATTAATTTGAATTTATTTATTTTCTTTCAAAAAACAACCTAAATGGACGGAAAACGAACAGCTTTAACATAAATTAATGCATTGATTTGTGTACTGCATATATCTAAGTGCCTAAAACCTCATTGAAAGTGCAAAAACAGTGGATTCAGGCGGATTACTCGCGTTAATCACCGAACATATAATATTAAGTGCACTTTTCCTTACTTTCAGTAATCTGAATGCTTCATATTCTCCAGACTGAACTGCAAGATAATGACAATAAAGTTCATGGCATACGAGACCAGAAAAAGCCAAAAGGAATGATCCAATGTGAATAAGCCCAAAACGGAGAACTTGAGGCTGTCCAAGGGTGCGACTAAAGGAAATGTTGTGCTGCACTCCATTTCCTGCAAAGATAAAAACAGAGGGAGAGCCTTGAATAGCCTACCCCCTACTGTGTAGCAACCACCCACCTGCTGGTTCAATGCTGGCGGCAGATAGGCCACTTCCAGGCATCGTTGACGCAGATGGGCGTGTCGCACCTGGCAGAGATGGGCAGCCAGAATCAGAGCATAAAGCTGAATGGCGGCAATCAGACAATAGTTGGAGATGGTCAGCGGAACGCCATGCTGCGACACAAAGTACGACATGTAGGCGTACATATTGGCCAGAATGTTGACAAAGTAGCCAATGACCAGGAGAAAGATGCCCAGCTGAAAGCGGGCAACAAAATGCGTGGAGAGGCGCAGCCAGCGGCGTTCTCGCTGGAGCAGCTTCGCCACACCCGGTGACTCCTGCTCTAGATGATCCAGGCTGGCCAGCAGCAGCAGCATGCCCCCAAATATGCCATTCGCATAGACGCTGCTCACGTGCTGCACATAGAGCTGGACACTGTAGGCCAGTAGCTGTGTCCAGGGCAGTCGACTGCCCGCAGCCTGCAGGAAGGGCACATTGCAGAGGAGCTCGTAGAGCGACAGGAGGAGCTTCAGCCACAGCAGCAGCGTGGAGCACCAGCCCAGCTTCCGTTTGCCATGCAGCAGCGCCAGGCCAGTCAGCAGCTTGGCCAATCCCCGACGATGCCACAGATGGGCGCCCAGCAGAGCCAGCGAGACGAACACATCCCCCGTCATGGCAGCCAGCGCGATATTCTTGAAGATCAACGAATGCCGCACATTGGTGGCATCGTACATGGCTGCGCTCTTCCACAGCATCAGCGGCGCCAGTCCAATGAGCAGCAGCCAGCGGAGCACAGCGCTCAGGGTCAGCAGGCGGCGGCAACGGGCTCCCCGACGCCGACTGTAGCTGAAGGGCGCCAAGGCCAGCAGCTGCCACAGCCAGAGGAGCAGGCAGAGTCCGCAGACGTGCGGCAGTCGTGACATGTTCCGGACAACTAAGGACACCAAGGACACCCTAAGGGAGGCGCTGTCCACTTGTCCGACAGCATGTCCGTTCTATCTGCTGGAAATCAAGTGCAGCCCCGCGACACGCTCGTTATCATCGCACCCCAGGGGCACTAAGCCAATTCCTGATAAGTGCGATCGATAGCCACTCACTCATACTCATACGCGTGTGTGTGTGTGTGCGTGTGTGTGTGTGTGTGTATATTTTGTTATAAACAAATTGCAAACATTTTTACTGTAGTGGTGTATGGTTTCTGTTTGGCGTTGTGTCCCTCCTCTGGGGTGTCGTGAGTCAGCTCTGTGCTGCGGCGTTCAGGTCTTGCTTCTGGGCTTCACACGCAACTGGAAGGTTTTGGTCAGCGTGGACATAAAGTTGGGCATTTCCTTCATTTGATTTAGGGCCTCGTTCTTCGTATTCGACTGGTACTCGTAGGCCACCTTCCGATTGACGGCGGTCAGCAGGCGCAGCAGCTCGACGCCCTCGGGCTGGCCAGCCTCATTGAAGGCGGCCATGTCCAGGACACGACACAAGCTCTGAATGAACCACGAGCCATCGTCCACATTGCGAAACGAGAAGAATTCTAAAAGGAAAGCGAAAAGAAAAGTATAAGTTGGAAAAGTGGAATTGTAAGTGGAAAACTCACTGTCGAAGGTGGAGTAAAAGACGAGCATATCCGCCGTGCTGGGTATGGCATAGGTAATCGGCTGCACCGGCGCCACTGCGGCGGGTGCCAGTGATCGGGTCATCACTGAAAACGATTCAAACTCCACGGCCTTTTCCAGATTCTCGCCACGGCAGGCCTGTATGAAGAAGAGCTTCGGCTTGTTCTTCAGCGTCTTGCATTTGTCGCCCAGGAAGGGATTCCACAGACGCTCCACCGGATAGGACATGTCCCTGGCATAGACCTTGCCCTCGGTGCCATGCGACATGACCACAAGCACAAAGCAATCATTGTCGCTATGATCCTCGAGTGCCACTAAACATTACACACACATAAAACACTTCAATTGTAATCCTTTCTAATGCCTTGAGTCTTACTCACCCTCCTTCAGCATATCGTTGATTTCGGCGAAGGTCAGATCGTTGTAGGTTCGCACATCGAAGCCAAAGGTCTGCAGCGTGTGCTCCATGTCGTCGCGATCCCGTTCGGTGCCCACACGCTGCTTCTGCCCCTTGACATCCTTGTGATTGAGGATCAACGCGATGCCGGCGCTCGCACAGTTCTCGTAGGTATCCTCCACGGTGGGCCTGGAGATGATGATCCGCTTCAGATCCGCCTCCGAAGTGGGCGTCTTGGCGATCTGTGTGGCATCTGCTTTGTCTTTCTTGTGCTTGTTCTTCTGCCCGAAGAGCGAAAAGTCCGTGTCGTCCATTTTCCGTGTCTGCGCTGGGGTACGGGCAACCTGTGACTAAGCGCCGTTCCACAGTTTCTAACTTCTAAAAAGCTCCCTCTCCAGCCCCGCTATCTTATCAATGCAGTCGATGTCGTCGTTTTATCAGCAAACTCTCGTCTCCACTCTTCGCTATACATTTTGGAAGTGTTTATGGTGAGGGCGGCCCTCTCTCTCCCTCTCCCTCTCCCTCTGCCCCTCTGTGAGTGTTGATTAGCCTGCTCCAGGGGAAGTTACATTCATTGCCGGCAATTGGCAGCAAATAAAATTGCTCGAGACAATTTGATTTGGAGTCGAACGAGTCGGTCACGCCCCGTCCATGGGGGTAGAAAAGTCGACACGGAAAATGGAAATTGCCAACATCCGCCAAAGTGTCATCCTTGCTGCTGGCCTGTTCGCCTGCTGCCACTTGATGTGTTTTCAATAATTTTCAGACGCGCAAAATGTCAAAGTTTGCCACCACCAAATTCAAATATTGCACGCACACAAAGTAACGGAAACCGGAAATGAGTATGGCACCCCAAAAAGTGGCAAGGCAATGGAGCCTGCAAAGGAGTGGGATAAAAGTGCCATCGCTGACAAGTGTACCCATGTAGCCGTGTACCGTGAATTGGGTACCGTTGAGTGTACCTCGAAGTGTGACATCTTCATTGGCCGTTGTTCGATTATTTTAACATATTTTCTTCAATATTGGTTGATTTCACCTTGAAGTACACAATTCCTAGCTATACGTAGTTAGAAACTAGCTAAATTGCCAGCACTGTTTCCAATTGCCATTGCTTGGAGAGAGCGTGTTGCTCACTTTTGCGTGTCAAGTATGAGCTGCTCTCTAGCTCATTCTTTGCTTGTTGTCAGAGAAATTATCTCCATTGTGAATGGGCAATATTGTCATATTGTGAATGGGTAGACAGTGTGGCCAACTCTTCGTAAAAAAGCTACAACACTTACACGAACCCGGTCGGGTTCAAATACACGAGCACCAAACACAAAAATCAAAAATTTCGAACCGAGCGGTCGAGTCGCGCGTCAACGAACAAAAATCACGGAAGGCAAAAACGCGTGCGTGTTTGACGGCAAGAGCTTCATTCGCGCGAATTTCGAAATCCAACTCCTCGGCGCGAGTTTCGTTCCATTGTTGTTGTTCTTAGCTGCAGGAAAAGAAAGCAGAAAAGAAGGGAAAAAAGCAAAACAAAGTTGTGACAAAAAAGCAACACACCGACAAAACAGCACCCCAGTGTTTGTGAGTGGCAAGTGCAGAAAGTATAAATATATTGTAGTTGCTGTATTTTGTCGAAATTAAATTATGTTGAGTGCTTAACACAGCTCGAAGGTGAAGTGCAAAGCGAAAGGAGAAAAGAAACGCCGCCGCCAGGCCAGGGCATAATAAAGCAGCGCGTCGCAGCATCCAGCGCCCCCCGCCACATCCATCCATACATCCACCATCCTCACCAAAGAGAGGTGCAGGCGGCGCAAAGTATGTAAAAGGTGAACCAAACAAACCAAACTGTTTGATTATAATAAGCGGCGGGTCGGGTCGGATCGGCATCGCCCACGAGCAGTGTGCCGGGTGCCGGGTGCCGGGGTAAATGCATATGCACACGAAACGGTCATGTTCATTTATTATACCAGGTACTCGGCAGGGGCACAAAGGGTATATTGTGTTGGTGCAACAGTCAGATGGAGTGGTGGATAAGTTTTGATTATCATTAAGCCAATAGCAGCACATTTACCTTCAGGATGATAAAACATACTCTGGAATGTAATTTCGAATAACTGTATTAATGTATGCCGGTTGTGTTGTTGTTGCTTAATTCCCGTTGGACGTTGTGTGTCCCGTTAGCTTATCAGAACTTTGTGCAACGAATCAGTGTCACTGGCTACTGCAGTTTTCGCACTTTTTATGCTGTGGAACTCTACTTTCGTTCGGTTTGGCTGTTATTTTAGACATTAGCTGATGAAAATCACATCCTGAGTACAGGACATGGCATCCTGCCTATGGCTACGTTGGAGTTTATTTTTTCTTTCTTTTTTTAGATAAGTACTTCCCGAGTAGCGGGTATCTTATAGTCGGCATGTTGTTTTTACCTTTTTTTCCATACACACACACATGGTCATGTACCGCTGCATATAAATGTGTGTGCGTGTGCTTTGTATGCAAAACGTTGACAAAAAAAACAACAAAAATTAGGGGGTTGGCCGACGACCGACAGGATGACAAAAGAAAACAAACCCGAAATACGTTTTTGGGCTGTTCCCAAAAACAAACCAAGAAAAAAAACCAAACGAAAACGAAATCAAATCAAAAGCAACTCCGCGCCGACGAACAAAATAGGAACACAGCAAAAAATAAGAAAGAGAAGAAAAATCTTCAGTTTGCTTTTAGGCGAATGGACCGGGCAAAGCGCATAAAAAAATAGATTAACATACGGGGAAAAAACATTGAAATTCTGCCCCAGCCCCAGCCCTAGTCGAGCCCTAAGCTCCTGCAGCAAAAACAGAATTTCCGCAACAACAACAACAAATTGGCATCAAACCAGTTGGCAGAGTGACCAGGTCTTGGCGATTTGTATGCTTTTTATGCGCCTCTCTGCAAATGAAGTTGCAGCGGACATCTAATGAAGCCCCAGTCCAGGCCAGTCCAGGCCAGTCCAGGCCACGGGCCCCGGGGAGGGAGACCCTTAAATTACTGACACACCTTGCTCAAATATTCAAGATACTTTATGGGCAAATATGCCTGCCACAGCACTCCGAGCAGCGTGCCACGAGCCATAAAGCCATGCCAGACATGCCAGCAGGTTGCTTGTTGTTCGCTTCCAGCCATGTCCCCCCCTCACTGTGTAGGTGTAAATTCTGTAGCAAAAACATTCATTTATGATCTGGCGAAGGTTGCGCTTTTCGCTCGACCCTTTTCATTATGCTCCCTGGAGGCCTCTTCGGGGTCAGGTAGTGTCTGTCGCCTTCGGGTGCGGGCATTTCTACAACATTTTTATGAACTTCTCAGCCTGAGGGCAATTATTAAATATTCAAGCTTTTTGCAGCTTTAAGATAAGCTTGGGTTGTGCTCCTCTTTGATGTTTTTTTTTTTGCTGCTGGTGGGGAGGGGACTGGGAGTCCTTTCGGCAGCACACACACAACCCCCGACAATCTGTCGGCATGCGGGAGACAGCAGCAAAGGCAAACAAACATTAATTGTAACTGTAAATGGTGTGAAATGAGTGAGTGAACTGAGCAACTGAATGAATAAGTGAACGAATGAATGGATGAATGGATGGATGCTTAGCAGCAGCAGCTTGAATGAATGACAGTCAAGTGGAGTGGCGGCTCCGAATGGTGCTGGTGCTGCTGCCGCTGCTTTTTGGTGCTTCTGCTCTCAGAGCACAGAGCAGTGAAAATTGCGTTAAGTGGATGTCATCGCAGCCCAGCGACAATTTTGATGAACTCAACAAGAACACTTGACAGCGTAGTGGCACAGTGGTAGGGCAGGGAGCTGGGAGCAGGGCAAGTGCCAGTCGTAGAGCGCGAGCGGAGGGAGGGACGGGCGGGCACTGTGAGTCCGAAAGTAAACGAAACGCTGTCGCAGGCCATGCAATAAACGAAATTATGACGCTAAATTGAACACAAAACGCCCAGAGAGTGGAAGAGAGGGAGAGGCAGAGAGAGATCCAAAGAATAGTCCAGGGAAGGTATAGTTGAACGGGGAGATGGAGATGTTTGATGGGGTTTGAGCATAGGCAGAGGGGTAGGTGTAGGGTTTCATTTTCAAAAGCATCATCGCCATCGCACTTCCCTCGACACTCCACTCCACTCCTCCTCCCCCCCCCCCCCCCCCCCCCCCCCCCCCCCACCCCCGTTCGACCATCACATTTAACGCGCGAATGAACAGCAATCAGTCGAATGGGGGGGGACTGGACAGGGCATGGCCCTCGCTCTGGACCAGAAGCTGGGCAAATGGAACTGAACTTAGTCGATGGAACCCGCAAAACTGTAACTGGTTTTGTGTGGGGTTCAAAACCATCGTGCAGCAGGCAGCCACTGCTGAACATAACAATAAAAATCATGATAGACACGGAAATACGGAAATGCTATTTTTGGGGTTGTGCCTTCACACGGGAATGCGAATGGGAATGGGAATGGGCATCGGAATCGGGAATGGTCCACGTCCGCTCTGCACTAAGCGGAAGGTGAAAATTAAGAAATTAGCGTGAACGCTGGGGGTGGGGAATACACAGCACCGCATACACGTTGAGAGGATGAGCGGTAATCGCTGTCTCCCTCTCTCTTTACGAGTTTTGGAGACTGGGAGCTTGAAGCTGCTCGTAAATTGCCAGCCACAGCAGCCACCGCCGCTCACTTTAACTTAATTATATAATTTGTGAGACAGCAGCAGCAGCAGCAGCAGCAGCAGCAGCATTCACCACTGGGAAGGGAGACCAAAAAAAGCAAAGAGAAGCTACACACAGCCAAAGTAAGGTTTCCAGCCACTAAAGTCCAGAAAAATACCCTCAGAAAATGTTTGTTAAAGGTTTTTAAAAATTATAATTTAGTGCTGGCTTTGCTGTAGCTACTATTTAATGGAAATGCAAGCAAATGATACATAAATTATCCATAAATTCCTGGTAAACATCTCAGGCAAAAAAAAACATACCTCCCTCTGTTATGACAGGGTATCAAAAGAAGCGGCAGATTGCTTGGTTTCTGCGGTGCACTGGAAATTAAATGAGCCGAATGCATTTAAGCCCAAATCAGCGCAAGCCGTCGGCTTAGTGAAGGCAAACGACGACGAGGACAAACTCTCTGTCTTGAGTGAGTCAGCAGGCAGCAGGACCAGAGCCCAGGCTGACAGTAGGTTGTAGCTGGAAAAAAAAGTAAATAATCCTTTAACCACAAAGCAATTATGCAGCACAGCGGCAAAGGAGACAGGCCCAGACCGAGGGAACGAACGAACGGGCGAACCAACGACACAGACGACAACGCCAGCAACGGCAACGGCGACATCTTGTCAGCCAGTGAAAAATTACCAACCAATGACAGAGACAGTGACAGAGAGAGAGAGAGAGAAAAGAAGATAGTGGCTGCCCACAGGTTGCTGTTGCTGCCAGGAAAAATTACTTAAATTATACACCAAGCCAAAAAGTCTAGCAAAAAGCTGATGTGAGTATTTAAATGGCCCGACAGCTGCTCATGGGCGCCATAGCCGCATATGGCTGCCTTGCATTAAGCTGCAGTGGCACGCAGAAAGGGCCAACATAATGTTGATAGTTGCCGAAACTGTTTACAATTAATTATACACACATTTTTGGACACAAACGACAAAACCCCTATAAAAATCACTGTTGAATACTGAAGAGGTGACAGAGCACAGGACGCGACACAATGGTGCCATTACTTATCCAACCTTCTGTCACGGCATAGTACGTGCTTGCGGTTAGGCCAAGCAGCGTTCGGGAAATACTGTCCACAGGGAGAGCATGGCACTCTGCATTGACCAGCCAAAACGGGTGATTTGATGCGTGCCAACGTGTCCTTTTGCGGTCAGCCTAATGCAGGGGATTAGCCCATAATTTCGAGTCCTAAGAGACAGTTCTGAGGGTGATTTGGGATTTGTTTCCTGTTTTAAGCGGTGTACTTTTCTGCGTATTTTGCATCATTTACAAGGGAGTTTTAACAGTATTATTTCCATTTCCCACAATATATGATCATGAGTAGCTCGGTTTGCCATCCATTCTTGCAGCTTTGGATGTAACTTAAGCGATTTTCTATGCCTTCGTAGCCAGATCAGAGCACAATTGATGGGCAACTGCTTATAGCCTTTGCCTCTAGCCCCCACACAGACCACAACGTGTCCACACACAGGCACACACACAAGCCCGAAGAGAACCAGACAGACCCCACTCCTTGACGTGGAGCTGCTCGAATGTCCAGCTGTGTGTCTGTTTACATAGCTGGCTCCGCTCCGCTCTCTCTCTGTCCTGTCCTGTCCTGTCCAGTCCAGCCACTGTCCAGACGGACGTTGCTTAATGTTCCTCGGTCTATCCTCCTCTGCCCTGTGCCGCAATTTGCGCCTAAGTTCTGACAGACAACAGACGGTGGACGGTGGACGGTGGACGGCACACAGAGACGACGGATAGCAGAGTCGTTGGAGCAGACCTCGCCTGCGGCTTTGGTCAGGCGGCGAGCAGCCTTTGAGCGACCTTTTAACGGGGTCGCGGATTTACATTTGTTGCTTCCCAGTGGCCCGGGGGAGCCCGAGGCCCTGCCACAACTCAACTCATTCATAAAAACGCACGCAAAGTCAACTGTTGCAAGTCCAAGGTTGAAAGTCTGCCACTGCCACTGCCTCTGCGTTGGTTCATGGACTACACTGCCCCTCCACCACCCACCCTCCACCTTCCCACCTTCTGTGCTGTGCTCGAGCTTTTATGCAGTTAAGTGCTTAGTTGCGTGTAACTTTACACTGTTAAACAAACTCACTCGCTGCCTGACTGCCGCCGCCTCCCTGCAGTGCAGTGCAGAGTGTGTGTGTGTGTGGCAGGGAAGGGGTTGGAGGACTACATATGAGGTGTGACTTTGCCGTGTGTGTGTCTGTAAATAGAGAAGGTAATGGGAATACCCCCAAATGTAAGGACACTCATTAGAGTTGGTTAAGGCTAAGGCATTCCATGGGGGAGTGAGTGGCAGTGGCAGTTAATTGTGACACGAACATTACTTGGCTAAATACCTAACTGAAATCAAATAAAAAGGAATTTGCCAGAGAGAGAGAGAGAGAGACAGTCTAGACTCCAGAGAGATGCCAGAAGAGCAGACTCCACGGTGTCTGTCTGTGTTCAAGCAGTTTTGTGCAACAAACTGTGGAAACTCCAGCCACAGCTACACCTACTACAGAGAGTCACAAGAGCAAGAGCTTGTGGCCGAGGGGGCGGGGCAACGGTTGAGCAGTAAAGGGGACGCTGTGTAAACAAAGGCAGACATTGCGTGTGCCAAAAATTCCGGACATTTTTAGGAGTCACAGCATGTGTAAGCTGGATTTTTACAAGCAGACACATGTGGCACATGCCACACACACACACACACAGACCAAACCAATGAGTCGATTGCTGTCGCAGGGCTGCTCCTTGTTTCCCTTCGCATTGCCATGCTTCCTGTCCAAGTGCTAAATTGAAATTCCAAAATTAAGTAATTTCTCCCAAGGGCAACTTCTGCTGGGGAATCTTTCTTACACACTCGCCCGGGCCACCCACCCCCGCACATAAAAGTACAAAGACGCCTCCCAACAATGAGTTGCACTAATAGTTTGTATGTTGAAGGGAGTGCCAGGGTGAGATGTGTGGCAAGAACATAAAAAAAGAGGGAGAAGAATGAGCCCTAGACCAATGAAGAAGGAGCCACAACAGTAACCACATCAGCATCCAGAACAAGTTGTAAAAATTACAAGAAAACACACACACAGAGAGCTGTACATATCCATTCCATATCCATCTCTCCCTTCTGGCACTCTAAGAAACATGAAAACTGAAGCCAAGATTGGTTGTGGCAAAAGTGATTCGCATTATTTCATCGTAAACTGAAGAGCTGACATAACAACGGAATACAAACTGAAAACATCTCGTAACAAGGAGAAATTGTAATGGATTACGAGTAATGGCAGCAAGGAAAACTACCAATAAAACTATCAGATATTGCTATGAAAATTGCTATTTTGCTTACCTTAAAGCTTATAGCAGCTTCCTGTAGGAAGATTTTAAGCTCAGTTTGAAATCGCTTTCGTTGCGAACAATATCCAAGGTCTCAGAGTCCTTAAATTCATTGAATGCAACTTCTGTTTCTTTCTTTGGGGTTTGGGTTTCCACTTCCAACTGCTGAACCTTAATCAAAACTGAAATGGGGGTACGCAGCACTTTCTATGGCTTTGCCTCTGCTCTGTGCCCCAAAATCGAAAGTTGCCCAAAATCCGTTACGCCTCCTGTCCCCCCCCGCTGCCTGACAAACATTATCGCCATGTCTCTCTCCCTCTCCCTCTCTCACTCTCTTTCGGTTTCAGTTAACTTCCAGGAACTTCCACTACCACTTCAGCACTTTTTTCTTTCACTTTTTTTCAATTTAAATGATGGAGCAGTAAAGAAGAGGAGAAGAAAAAGGAGCAGTAGGAAATGACGCTTCACTCCTGTGAGCAAGGGGCGTGGGTTTCGGCTGCCAAACAGCTACAAGAAAAGAGAAGCAAAAGGAACAGCAGAATGGGGGAGGAAAACTTAAACACTTCTTGCATTTTTCTTATGGCACGACAACTATTTATTGCCTCGTGCTCGTCCTCGTCCCTGGCCTGGCCTGGCTTGGCCCCCGACGAAGCTGTCGAGGATGCCACATTGCAAATGTTGCCTGCTGCTTGCTTTTGTAGTGGCAGCAACAAAGTTGTTGGATTTAGCTTTGGCGGCAACCCATGTACCAACTACCATTGCTGATGTTTGACTATAATGATGATGATGATAATGATGATGATGATGATGATGATGATGATGCTGATGCTGAGCTGACGATGATGATGAAAAATGCACATGTGTTTCTAACGGCTCCCGATTATTTTTATTGTTTATTTGCTTTGATTTTTGTGTGTGCGCTGTGTTTGCCACGAACCGACCCAATGCCTCCTTTTGGCATGTTCCTTTTATATGTTTTTTGTGTTTGCTGGTTGGGTTTGCGCATTTGTGCGTAACGAATAAATTTAGCAAAATAAATAAGGACAATAATCCTTTTGAATGCAGTGCAATTGAGCTTTTTACAGCCATTGAACAGACCAGGCCACCACAAACACACTCGCACACACACAAACACAAACACTCCTATGTGTGTATGGACGTGTGGCACTTAACTCAACATTGTGCCGGACTTGGAAAAGCTGCTGCCTCTTGCATAGGATGCGATAGGATTTCATTTGTGGGCACCAAACGTCCGGGTTCGGTACGGTCCGGCTGGGTCCGGCTCGGTCCGGCTGAGGCCATTGAAATTTCGCTTGATTTGCATTTCAATTCGAAATCAAATTTTTCAATTGCCAGCTGGGCACACACACTATCAAAATGGGCATACTAAGTGGCTACACCACCCACTCACACACAAACACACAGCATAATTCAATTTGCGTTGAAAAGTGCGAGAAAATGGGAAACAGAATCCATAGCATACTTTCTAGCACAGCATTTGGCAGAGTCCAAAGTCATTGGACTCTATCACACACACACACACACACACACACACACAGACACTCCGTTACTCTGTGTCTGTCTCTCCCTCACGTAATTGACAAAAGCTGCGAGCACCAAATTGTTGAAATTTTAAATCAATTTATTTTATATTGAGTTACTCCCCAGCCAACCACCCCAAATAGCATTAACCTTTTTGGCTTCTACAATGTATAGCATCGAAATCGATATAGAAGTAGGGTCTGGGCTGGTCAGTAGCTGGAGCCAATTGCAGTGTCAGCACACATGGCTCGGCTCGCTCTTATTTGTGGAATTAAAAGCATCTTTCCATTTCCACTGCAATTGTGCCTTCTGCTGCTGCTGCTGCCCAGACTGCGACGTCATCAACTCTGCAACTCATTGCTGGCATCATCATCATCATGCTCATCATCTTCATTTGGCCATTATTGGCTTCCAGAGGAGCGCACAAGACTTTCAATTAGTTTTATTAGGGTGTTCCAAACATTCCATTGACTCGAGCCGGGCTTTATGGGGAGCCTGGGGAGCGGGGTGGCTGCGTTATTGTTGTTGTGGTTTGTCGACCCGTTGCCGTTGCCTCCCGTTTGATATTGGCCTTTTGACTTTTATGCTTTATTTTTTTTCGACTCAATTTTTTGTGGTTGCGGCTTAGGCGGTGTTCCTGGTGCGGGCAGCCAGCCATCGATGGTGCGATTGTTTTTGAGTTTTATGTGAGAGCTTCAGTTATTTTTGTTGTTCGGTTGTTTGGCGCATGATTGCGCAACACCAGCGCACAATCAGCAGAAAACAAGAGTAAAAGAATGAAATATGAATTTGTGACAAAAATCAACCACAGCAACAACAAATTGAACGATTTTGGTTCAGTTGGGATGGGGCTGGGGGCAGGATCATGCGCATATTTAATTTGTGAACTTATTTTTTAATTAAATTACCACATCATTTCATGGGAGAGAACAAGGAGCATTTTATAGTTTCGTGAAGCTGCTTGGAAAAGTTGCTCCCCCCCCCTCCTGCTCCTCCCGCTCGCCCATTGGTCAACGTTTTTGATACTTTTTAAACTGTATTTCGTTGTTGTTGCTTGAAGTTGCAACTTGCGAACAAAGTTCTCAAGCTCATTTCATTTCTCTAAAGAGCATTTCAGTTGGCGCTGTTCACGTTGCTTCCACAGGACACCCAGCCCACACCCACACCCAAGCCCAGCCCAGCCCAGCCCAGTCCGGCCATCAAACAAAAAGTATTCTTGTTTCTTTGCTATAATTTCCACTTTATGACTTTTGTATTGCTGTTGCCACACCTACACGCCGCGCTCCCCCCACACACTCTGATCACCCTGTTGATGGTCGGTCGGTGGCATGTGGGGCACAGAGTTGAAGGCAACAAATGTTTTTGACACGACAAGTCTATGGGTCAAATGCTCGTACTTCTGGCCGACTCTTGTGGCAGGCATCTTGCCTTTTTATTTGTTTTTTTTCTTTTGTTTTCTTCTCTCGCTTTTTTTTTGTCAGTTGTTGCCGCTGCCACTTGAGCTAGAAAAAAGTTTCGGAGTAAAAAAGTTTCGGTTGCCCGCGTCTTGCGAGGTACTTGGTTGCCACTGGCAGCCACTGGGGGTGGTGCCACTGGGCTGGTGGCACGGCTCGGTGAACTTCAAAACGAAGTTAGCACCAGTGGCAGAGCCAGGACAGGACTTGTCACCCGTCCGTGGCAACCGAGCCTGGCTGATTATTGAAAATGCGGCGACACATAATTCGAGTGGCATGGAAAAAAAGTTTTTGCCACCTCCTTCGCTTTCCTCCAACTTATTTTTCACTTTTCTACTCATTTTGGTGTCGTTGCAGTTGAAAAGTGAACGGATTCGCCACGAACAGCACCCAAAACTAAACAAGTTGCAATGTGAAGAGCCCTAAAAGGACAAACCAACGAACAGAACTTGTCAACAGGAAGACAACTCCAAGACGAAGGAGCACCAGCAGCAGCAGCAGCAGCAGCATCTGCTTCAACGATTGACAGGACAAAAACAAAAGGCAACCAAAACCAAAACCAAAACCAAACCCAACCCAGGGGCTTGGGTGCAGCGGAGCACACAGCAAAAGTTTTTCCCCGTCTATATTATTCGGTTTTCCCCCCATAGTCGGCACTTTCCATGGCCGCTGCGTTGCATGCTGGGCAGGCAACGACGGGGCAGCAACATTAGAAGCGCAATGTTCTGGCCAAATACCGCAACGAAATAGAATCGAGAACGTGGATAACGGATAGAGGACAGAGGATAGCACTCGACAAAAAAAAAAGGAGCAAACGCCAGTGACTTGCCGCATATGTGTGTGTTTTGTGGTGGCTTTTTCTTTTTTCCTGTGTGATGCCACAAGGACACACTTCAAGTGACAGCAACAGCAACGTCAGCGGCAACAGACTCAAGTGCAGCAGCAGCACCAGCAGCCCCACAAGGAGGCAAGTCTAGGGATTGCTGAGGGAGGGGTCGAGAGACAGCTTTCCATCTTAAACGCAGCATGCGCAAGCACAAAGCGCCGCCCAGCGGCAGCCCAAGGACACAATCAGATCCAGCTGCAGCATCCACAGTGGAAGTTCAGGCAGAGCAGCAGCAGCAGCAGCAGTGCCTGCTCCTAGGACACAATCAAATGGCCAGCAATGGTCCCACACCAACAGCAGCAGCAGCAGCAGCAGCGAGCACAGCTAGTCGTCTGGCAGCACCCACCGCGAGCTGTCAGGACAAGCCGGATCAGCAGCAGCAACAGCAACAGCAACAGCAGCAGTATCAAGCATCTGCCAGCTACAGCAAGGAGCGACCTCAACCCACAATAAAGCTCATGTCCTTGCTGCAGATCGCCAGCTATGTGCTGTGCCTGTGCGCCTTCAGCTTCGCCCTGTACGCCAATGTGCGACAGACGCGAATGGAGCAGCGCCTGCAACGCCTCCAGCAGCTGGACGCGCGCATTGTCGAGCTGGAGTTGAGGCTGGAGCAGCAGCAGCTGCTCCACTGGCCCGCCGAACAGACGCAAATTCTGGACAACAGACAGAACGGCACCCAACACATGACGTTGCATGTGCGCCGAGAGCTGCATCGCCTGCGACGCGATGTGTCGCACCTGCAACTGACGCGACGACAGCAGCGCCGGCAGGCCGCGGAGGCGGCAGCAGCAGCATCAGCAGCGGGCGAGGGTGGTGCAGGAGGAGGAGCAGGTGCAGGAGGTCACGGCGAGTGCCAGTGTCAAGCAGGTGAGTCTCTCAACTAAGCGTTTAAGCTGACTTCTAATGCCTTTTAAAGGTTAACCACGAAGACAGAGATTTTCAGTGCTGCGGTTAATTATGCATGGAAATTGTTACCCTGTGCAGATGGGGTATATGGGTTTTTATGAGTTGTTTTCTAGGAAACTTTGAGCTTCACAAGGTGTATATATTTTACAGTCTTAATGTACAAGTTTCCCATAAGCGAACGGAATCATTTTTCAAGATTTTCACCAACGGAGAGCAATCGCCAGCAAAGACTCTGAATAGTTTGTTCTGAAATCAAACATAAATTTATTACAATTCGAATTTGGTTGGTAGTAATACAAATTAACAGCGACCTTCGTCATGCACACTCCATGTATTTTGTTTATGCATTCTCGGGGAATTTTCTTCCTTGTTGTTCACTTGAGCGTTTGCTGCTTGATGGTTGAGACAAGAGCAGGGCCAATGGAACATTGTTTGGATCACAGTATCATAAGCTATATAATTCCCATTCCCTTGCTGCACCTGCCTTGGGTATCTAATATTTCGCAGCCTTTTGCCAGCCTGCTTTTTCTTGTCAAATTGGGACCAAAAATGTGTTGGCCATCAGGCGCCTACATTTGCGGTTAGGTCAGGCTGATGGTCAATGTGCAATTGGTCAGAAATGTCAGACACAGCCACACACACCCACACCACTATGCCCATAAGTCAACAAGTCGTTGTGGCATGTCTGAGTGTGTGTGTGTGTGTGTGTGTGTGTGGGGTCCAACGAAATTTAATTATTTGCGCTCGGCTAAATTTATGGCAGTTTAGAGATTTCATTAATTGGAAAAGTGTTTTCCCAGACCCAAAAGCGACCTCCCACACACACCACCAAACACCCACGCAGAGCAGTGGGGGTACAAATAAGAAAAAAAGAACAAAGAGGACGAAGAGGACGAAGGAGGCGGAGTCTGAGTGGCCTTACTGCCTTCTCTGTGTGTTTTTGGCATTCAGTTTCTCCCCAATTTTTATTTGCCGAAGCTTTTTTTTTCCTTCAGCTGCTTGTCTCTGTACGTCGCTCTCTCTCTCTCGTGACATTACCGAAACTTTGATTACTCGGGGATTAGCAGAGGGCTCCCATGCACATATTCATCCAACCAGAGGGGGTGTGAGTGTGGAGCCTGACTTCCTTTTGGCAGCCAGTTTGCCTTGGTGGTTTGCATAAATTTTGCTTAAAATGCTTTTTAAAAACTTTTTGCGACACCCACGATGCAGGCGCAGAGACACAGAGACTGAGAGAGAGAGACGACCATGTGGCATATACACTCGGGCACCCCCGCCCGTTGTGCTATGCCTATGGGAGTTGGGTCCTTGTTGTGCTGCTGGCCTTGGCCTGGCAGCAGCACAGCCTGGTCGTATTAACGCAATTTGTCTTGACATTCGCACAATTAACTCACCCGCTAAGCTGCCGGGCAAACTTTGCCTGCTAATCCCGATGAAACTGGAGCCCGGGCATCGCTCCTCATGATGCATCGAATTATATGCCCAACCAGAGCGGAGCTGAGTCTAAGGAGGAGTCGTGGCATATGAAGCATACGCACAGCATTGGCCCAAGTAAACGCTCAGCGCAATTATTTAGCAACTTTGCCAATTCCAGGCAGTCAGCCAGCCAGTCAGCCGCAGTCTGCCCAGTGCCTCCGCAGGATACTCGAGGCAAGATAGGACACAAAGTTTTATAATCGATGCGCAGCCAGGTCGAAAGTTTCTGGGCAGGGCAGGGGGCGGTCCAAGTTTCTTTTCAAAGTCACTGCATATACATAAATTTATCTCGGCTGCCCCCAGCCCGCAGATAAGAGCGTGCCAGGCGCCAGGACACACAGCCTTTTCACAACTTTAAGCCACGCACAATAAATCAAAGCCCGTGTGCGGGCGAGGGGATGGATTGTCAGAGGATTGGCAGAAGATGTCGCTTGCTTATCGGAGCCCTAGACGACAGGGAGGACGACGATACGGCGAAGCAAAGTCATCATCGGTTAAGCCAAGTTTTGCTGCATATGCAGGTCCTGCTGCTCCTTCTTCCTTTGATTGCCTGCAAAGTTCATGTCAAGGACATTGCAGTGACAGTCGAAAGGATGCTGCTTGAGGGACTTGTACCACTGCCGCATTCCGATTAAGTCCGATTAGTTCTTTGGATTTTATCGACATTTTCCTCTCGTTTCTGTGCTTGCTGCAGTTGGGCATAAAATTGATCAAATTAGTGCGACAGCAGGCAAGTGGCATGCCCCAGGAAGAGGCCACCACAGTGGGAGCTACTTGGAGCGATTTTAAGTGCACATATATGAAATTTAATGGACACATCCCCAAGTGAACTGCAACACACAAAACTCATTAAAAACGGAGTATGAAAAGTGGGAAATTCCATTTTTGATGTATTGTTATTTTGGAATGTTTAACGACTGAAAGTTGTGTTGCATCCCATGGTAGTACGTGGCCACATCCCTGTCCCTGTGCTATTCCTGGCTTTGGCCTGTCAAACTGCAAATGACATTTGGCCACTTCTCATCTTCTCGCATCCTCATCTCTCATCTGGTGGCTGCTGCATACACAAAGAGTAGAGTGAAGGTGTGTGTGTGGTGTTGAGGGTTGAAGCACGAAGAGTTTTAGGTAACACCCAGGAGTACCGCACCAGCCCCTCCCCCCTGTTCGAGTTTAGTCTGTCTAAAGCTGACCATACGCTGGTGATGCTGCTGCTGATGCCACTCTCGTTGTGTCCAGCTGAAAACCCTCAATTTATCATAGCCAAGCGCAAAATCCACTTTAGAACCCCACCAACAGCAGCATCGTTGACTGCGTGTGACATTTTGCAAAGCCAAAATATGTAGAACATGCCACAGAGACACATCGAGCGAGGACACTCGCATATGCCACTCAGTCACAACAACAACAGGAACAGGACTGACAGCAGTTAGAGCAAATGTCATATGAACTATGGAAATTCCCAATTAGGTTTTAATGCGTACAAGTGCTCTCTTTATTCACTGCAATTTCTCATGGGCAAAAGCCATACGCAGGCGGAGGCAGAGTCTGATGATGAGCTCCTCCTGCAGCTGGGTACTGGAATTCAGCTCACGATTTGGGCGTAACGCAGAAGCAGCCCCTGTGGACTGTCTTTATGTATACTTTTGGCAGTCATAAATTTCAATCACGTTGCCAGGGGATAACGATAACACCGACTGGATATACTGCCTGACGCATATGTATATCAGGTCTGTACGAACGATTCGGAACATCTCTTTGGACATATGCTGTCTCTGCTGGCAGCCACAACATCCCTCAACTCAATGACTCCTTTTTTTGTACGGTGTGTGTGTGTGTGTGTGTGTGTGTGTGTGTGGTTGTGGTAGGGCGTGTCAAAGCAGCAATCACATAACCCCCAACCCCAAATGCCGCCTGTTCCTGTTCCTTGAAGCGTACCCACTGTGGCTTGTGTGCGTGTGGTTTTTGGAGCCCATACCGGACTCAGAATCAGAATCAGAACCAAACCACACCTCCGATGCCATTCCATTCCGCATCGCTCGACTCGACTCGACTCGACTTGGACCAGTACGAGTACGTGGAATCCCCAGCATCGATTGTCGCTCTCTACACATCAATTGATTTCCTTTTCGATTTCAATTTGCCAGGCACAGGCCGCTCTGCCTTTACCTCTGCCACTCCTCTCGCTGCCTTTGCTTGTTGTTTTCTCATTTTTGGTGATTTTTGTTTATGCCCCTTCATCGAGGCAGTCAGTCGTTAGTTTTGTTTGCCTTGTTTTTGGCCAGTTGTGTTTGTTTGCTCATTCGTTTCGCCTCGTTCCTGCCTGCCTGTGTGTGAGTTTGCGTGACTTTTGGCCTACCTGAGTGGAGGATGCCCACCACGCCTTGATTGCCATTTAAATGCTGCGCTAATAGCCCAATAAAACATTACAGTTTGTTGCACCAAAGATATCCGACACACAACAGCAGCAGCAGCAGCAGCAGCAGCAGCAGCCACATAAAAGCCAACACCAAACACCAAAAACAACAGCAACATTTATTAATTAGTGAAAAAATTAATGCCCAACTGTCAACATTATTCGTGGGGCCCCCCGTCCTCTCCCCCTCTGACCAGGGGCGCAGCGAGAAAGCGCAAAGGGATCGGTATTGGGGGATGTTTTCTCGCACCCACACACGACGTCGACAACGACGCCACATTTGTTGACAAATTTATTTGTCGTGTGCCATGCGGACAGCCGCCTTTTGGCTGCCACATATTGTTGTACCTCGCAATTGCTGAAAGGCAATTCCTTCTCACAATTATGAATGGTTACAAAAAGGAACAAACGAATCACCTGTAGCTCTACAAACTCCACTAATTACAGGGCATCCGCTAGTCGAATTACTCCACTGCATAACTGCCTCTTGTTTCATTTTATTTGTGGCCCAGGCATCCCCAGCCCATCGATGTGGCTTGTTGCCGAGCATCGAAATTCCTCAGTGGAGAAAAAAATGCTATTAAAAATGCTATCACAAGAGCCCCAGCGCCCCAGCGCCCCAGAGTCGTAGTCAGTGGCAGAGGGGCAAGGGCAGGGCAGGGCAGGGCAGGGCAGCAGCAAACTAAAAGAGAAAATAAAATAAATTCATTGGCAAAACCACAGAAAAGAAGAGCCGCAATGAATTACCCGGCGAGAAGAATTTCATAAATTTCATCTGATTGCGTTCCAGTGTGTGTGTGTGTGTGTGTGCGTGTGTGTGCGGCATGCTTACATTTATTTTTGGCACGTAATGCTATATTTTTGTTCCATAGTCCAGAGATCCTTTTAATGAGCCAAAAATGTAATTTGGAATATCCGCCGCTTGCCCTGTTAGCCTGTTAGTTCATTTAAATTAAAAAAAGAGCTCAAAAGTAATGCCTGTTGAAACATAAAAAGTGTGTGTAAAATTATGCAGTTCAGTTTTTAATGTGGGGATAATCCCCCAATAAGCTATTCCACATTTCCATTCACATTCATTGTAGAAATAAATTCGTTTGATTTAAGTCTCTCCATAATAATGCTTATATTCCGCGTGTTCCACATTTGTCGGATGAAATTAAAAGTTTTAAATACGAATTAATTTATGGGAAAAAAGCTGCTTCCTTCCTTACTCAAATTGCTGATAAACTAATTAACGATGGGATAAATTAATTAATGAAACTGTTGATATGGCCGTGCGGGGGCGGAATGTCTCTATTAAAATTATTTCGTGCATTCTTTCAATTTTCAGACAGTTGTTCTTAATTTTTAAACCAATTGTGTCAGGCAGCCACACTGTCATTTATGTTGGCCATTACGTTTTTGTTGCCAATTAGCTAAGAACACTTTTGGGTTGGGGGCAAATGGAAATGGAGACATCCTGCTGTCTCGCTGATCATCAATCAACTGGAATCCCCACACCCTGTCACTGTCTTCGCCTTTGTGTGAGCTCAATCAAGCATTCGAAATGCTTAAGGCACAGGTACAGAGAGAGCTCCAAAAAACGATACAAACATACAGACGAGAGTGTAAATTTGTAGGTCTGTGTGCCTCTGCAGCTGTGACCGGCTCTGGCAAGTGCCTTTGGTCTGCTCTGTATTCGGTTTGGGTTGCAGCAGCAGCAACGCTTTGGTCTGGTTTATTAGCCACATATGCTGGGATTTTCTTTCCCGTTTTGGGTGGAACTCATTCCGGGTACTGCTGCTGCTGCTGCTGCTGCTGCTGCGTAAATATTTCAGCGGCAAACTGAAATTTATTCGACTTTTGGCTTGCTCGCATATCCACACACACACACACACACACACACACACAGGGAGAGGCGCTTGACAGGCGCGCGACGACTACGACGACGATGGCGATACAGTTCCAATTGCCAACGGAGGAATGGGTTTTGTTTTGGGGGGAACGTAGACAGATTTCATTTTTATACATTTACGTGATTTTCAACGACAATTCAGCGACACAGCGCGAGCGTACAGCGACGCACATGCTCCAATTTCATGGCAAACTCTCACGTACGCAGGCAGGGAGGCAGGGAGGCAGGCAGGCAGCAGCGTCCAATGGCAGAAACTCCACGCCGCACTCGACTCCATTCAATGGGAACTGGGTGGGGACAGGGATTGGGTTTGGTACTGCGACTGCTTTATGATTTATTGCCTTGACACTGCCTGCGTGATGCTGCCTGCCCCTTGCTCCATGCCTGTCTCCGGTCTCTCCTGCTCTGCTCTGTTCTGTTCTGTTATAGCCTGTCCTCTGGCCGTTTATTTAAGCCATCTCTTTGTTTGTTTGACTGACTATCCGCAGCCATAGGGAGACACAACTATTCGTCGTCAGGATTTGTTGGGACATTCTCTGGCACGGCATGACATGTCTCCCCTCCACATTTAGCGATAAATACAAGTTTTATGATGGATAATAAATGGCTTTATTCGCGTTGACAAATAGTCTGCTTTCATTTGTTTTTCCTCACTGCGTTTTCTTTCCTGCTTTGGCATTGCCATTGTCTTTGTTTTGTTTTGTTTTGTTTAGTCTTTCCTTTTCCTTTCTGTCTTGCTGTTGTGGCTGTTGATGAAGCTTCCAGCCCCCAGCTTCCGGCACCCGGAGGCAGAGGTGGGCCCGATTAAGATGATATATGGACGGACGGGGCTGGCTGCCTGGCCAAGTGGGTGGATTATGTTTTCAGTCTGGGATTAGCAATTACGCTTATAAATAGAATTTCCCTCAATTTATCAAGCATTTTTTTGTTGGCTTTCTTGGTCGGAAATCGACTGAAAATAAACGTTAAACGTTCACGTTTATTGCATCATTCCGGGAATTTGAATATGCCACCCAAAATAATGATAGACAATAATTTTTGGCTGTGCTTGCTGGCTGGTGGCTGCTGGTTGGTGGCTGCCACACCCAGTGCGGATGGATGCGTGTGTCCCAGTGGATTTTATGGCCAAATCATTTTGTAGCCTTTTATGCCGAAACTCATTAACATTTTTCCCAGACGACTGACGACACAGCCACACAGCCACACAGCCACAAAGCAAAAACAAAGTTATTCATTTTCAATTTTCGACTATTTATGCAAATGAAGTGTGCGTATGAAGCCATGATGTGTACCAAAATATGCATAAAATCTGAAAATGTCATCATTGTTATTTTATGCCCGTTGAAGCGAAAAATATCACTCATACGCCCCATGGCGAGGGTCCCAAGAACGCCTCATTAGGCTGAAGTCCCCCATCACCCAGCCCAAAGCCATGGCCATGGCTCGATTCAGTTTCAATTTCGGTCTCGGCTGGTTTATCTCTCGTTTTCTTGCGGGCGATTTTGTGTGTTTTAATGTTTCAATCAAATGAAAAATGAAAATGAAAATCAAAACCCCCATCAATGTCAATCGCTTGGTTCGCTTTGCCTTTTGCCTCTGCCTCTGCCTCTGTTGTGGCTCCTCAACTCATTTGAAGTGTTTTACAATCTGGTAACACAATCTGCTTGTAATGACTGTGTCCCCCCCACAGCAACCGAAAGCCAAAATCAATCTTGACCGCTTCCCAGTCACCCATATCCATTTCATGCACTGGGAATCCCTTCTCTCTATCTCTGACTCTCTTTTGGCCTTCCTTCACGATTCGCCTGCTTAGAAATGAATTGATTAGAGCGACTGGACAGCGTCGACATTCTTACAAATCACAATCGATCATTGTCGAAATAACAAACCATAAAAAACACACACACAAAAAATAAAAATATATTAATCGTCAAAGAGAAGAAAACGAAATGCGCTCCCTCTCCTCTCCCTTCCTTGGCTTCATGCTCGATTGCTTGTTGGTTATAATTAAATGTTCCTTCGTTTTCTGCGTTTTTTACATATTTTTCCCAAGAAAATTCAATAAAATTTTGTGTGTTAAAAGCATTTGGCTGAGCGGAGCATCGCATCGCATCGCATCGATGCCACTCACTGGAAATAAGTTGGACGGAAGGAGTAGGGCGAACAAGTCAATAACAATTTCAATGCTACTGTGCGTGATGCGAAAGGCATGAGTAATTGACTATCAACCAGGGAGAGTACGAGAAGGGAATGCCGAGGGAATAGGGCGACAGTTGAGTCGGAGTACGGGGCAAGTAAGGATCTCTCTGGCACTGCAGTGGACATGGCAAACTGGTTTCTTGCAGTTGAGGTTGATAAATTATGGTCATATGAGAGCGCTATTAATAGTTTCTGGCTCTCTGGTGTGTTCCCCGAGGGTTTTTGCATATGCTGGGAACATAATTCCCTCAAAAGATGGAATTTTTTTATCTAAAGATTTCATGGTTGCTCCGCATTTCAATTGAAATTCAATCTGGCTTATCTCTCGAACTGTCTTGATCTGAAGTTGAGGCTGAGGCCCGTATCTGATTTCTTGAAGGGAAAACAAGGGAAAAGGGAAAATGAGAAGAACAAAAAATGAAACCAAATCCAATCGATGGGAAACTCAATTATTGGTAGCAGCTCTTCCGCCTGTGTGAAGCACTTCAAAGGTAGTTTTTCAATCACACCGTGACAGTGACAGTGGCACTCCCCCTGTTTCACCCTTCCCTTTTAATAGAGTGGCGACAATTACCTCTAGGTGCTGGTAGGGGGGGCTTTGCTTTTGCTTTTGAAGCTGAATCATCAGCAACCTACCAAAAGATTCGTGCTAAAACTCAATCAAAATTGTCGCCATTTGTCAAAGTGATGGCCCCACGCTCCACACCTTCTGACGGTCTGTCCCCCAGCCCGAACCAGCAGAAACTTCTTTGTCCCTTTGGCGCGCCACACCGCACCCTTATGGTGTGGTGTGGTGTGGTGGGTCGTGGTGTGTGTGCAATTAAGTTGAGCTTTGCTTTTGCTTTTGCTTTGTGGGTTTTTCCCTTTTTGACTGTCTGCGCGCGGCGCGCCTTGTCTGGTGCCGGGGCCACGGCACAGTCTCTGGGCCTGGCATTTGCATTTTGTCCTAAAACGCGCATTGTGGGGCATGCATCAAACCAGCACACAATTGGAGCGCCAAAGCGTTCCTAAATCTAATCAAAATGCGACTCTTTGGTCGGAGTCGTTGTCGCCTGTTGTCGCTGTCGCTATTTGTCGTCTGTTGTCGCTGCTTGTCGCCTGTTTACCATTCGCTGACGCCTTTCTTTCGCACTCTCTGGGCCCGGGCCCGGGCCCGGGCCCGGGCCGCCTTCCAATCAAGCGTGTGAGAGCGCGCGGCATCAGAGTCGGGCCAGAGTCGTGTACGTGTATTAGCTACCATACAACCTCATACTAGTACTCGATTCTCAGTCGGCTACGTAGGCCGATCATCGGTCGCCATTTCGCCATTCAAATTACCAGCAACAGCGACAGCAACGGCAGGCAGCAGGCGGCAACAACAAGTTTTTCAAGTGCATGGCAGACAACACCTTTTGACATGTTCGTTGCTGCTGCTGCCGCCGCTGCTAGTCGCTGTTGTCTCTGTCATCAGTGTGTCTGTTGTGTTGTCTACCGTAATACAGTGATACACTGCCAAAGCGACAGACAATAGGCGACATGTCCAGGGATTTGGAGTGTGGAGAGCAGAGGGTGTTGTTCGGTGTAGCAAAAAGTAGAATTATTTATGCAGAACATCTAACGTTTGCCGTTTGGTTTTTATTGTAGTTTTTGGGAATATTCTTTATACTTCATTCTTCATTCTTCTTTGGTTAGTGTATTTGCTGCTTCGTTGTGTGTCTCTTCGGTGTCTTCTTTCTTGTTTTCATTGCATTTGCCTAGCTCTGGCTGCAGCACTGGACTACACTACTGAGTCCCCTGTCTCTGCTGGGTTTTCGGCTGGCCACTACCCCTGCCCCTGCCCCTGCCCCTGTTGGCTGGTTTGGTGACTCTGTGTCGTTGCCTTTGCTGGGGTTTTGCGGTTTCTGCGTTCCGCCTGTCTGGGGCTGCAACTGGGACTGGGTCTGGGCTCTGGGGCTTTTGTCACACTCATCTTCGTTGGCCCGTTGTCACGTCAATTTCATTGGAATTGCATTTTGGGCGGCAGCCTTGTCGACGACGCAGAACGCATGCGCAACGCTGCAAAAGCTGCCACACGGAGATGGGAGGACGAGCAGCCGAGCAACCGACCAACCGACTGGCCGACCAGTTTGTCAACCCAAAGCCGTTGCCGTGGCAGCTTACAAATTTAATCAGCTTTAAGCGGCGTACCTCTTTGGCGACTGCGACGTCAACTCTCCTCCCCGCTAGTGTCTTCTGCATTCTCTACGCTCCAGTTGGACTCTGACTCCCCATCCCACCTCGGCTCTGTCTCTCTCTCTCCCTCTGTGTCCCATCCTCCCTCCACTGGTCCGTCTCTCTCATTCATAACTACGCATCGCCTTTTGGTTTCCAGTTATTCACTCATTTCGTATGCAAGACATCGGCTGCATTCTGGAGCAGTGTGCACAGTGGTGCGAGGGCTGTTGAATCTGATTATGTTAAGTGGGGGATGTGCATGTTCTGCACCTCTCGCTCGCGTTCACTTAACACCTTGCACCCAAAGAGCGGAGCACTCATGCATGGCGCTCTCATATTTATTTATATTTGGCCTTTTCTTTGGCTCGTTTCCCCCCGCATCCCTCTGCCTTTTCAGCGGCCTCAGGGTTTGTGTGAAACGTTTTAGCATCTCTCAAGTGCTGAACACACTCCAGACGCGTATAAACAGGGCAACATTTCCATAGTTAAACACATTAAGCATACACAGCATCGTCGAAAATGCATTTGGTGTAAGTGAAATGTTTGTGTAAACAGAGTAACAGTGCCACAAAGAGCCACGGGTAAATATGAGAATTCGGATGGCAGAATCCACAGCACAAACTTTCACGTACCACTGTGCCATGCACCTCTGTCGCTGCCGATGACCATAAGCTCTACAGTTTACTTATCTTCTTCGCCTCCCTCTCCCTCTCCCTTTTCCTCTCCTCTGCCGTGTGTCGTGTCGTCTCTGGTGGACCAACAACGCCGAAGAGTTGTCAATTAAAGTCAACACTAGAACGAAGCATGATTATGGAGCTATAGAGCGACAACGACAACGACAACGGTTGCCGCCTTATCAAGCGTAAAGCGAGGGGAGGCGGGCGGGGAGCCCGCATCTCTTAACTGGCGAGCGAGCAAGAGAACCTGAACTGAACACACACAAATATTGAGCAGAATCACATTTATTATGTTTAACAAACCCGAATGGCGTCAATGTCCCAACACCTTCAACTCGGGGCTGGTCTGGTATCAACGTGGAGTTCAAGATACAGATACAGAGATACAAAGATACATGGGCAGAGACATTTTTATGGCGCTAGGAAATACAGCTTACAGTTGTCACTACAAATTGGTTATGCTGCTAGTTGGGGTTCGCTTCGGTGCGAGTTTGAGTTCGAGTTCGTTGCTGCCCGTCTTGGTCTTGAGGTCTGATTAAACGCCATAAATCTTGAGGGATTCTTTTTGTTAGAGTGGAAAAGGGTCGGCTAGGGACTGATGCACCAACACACAAAAATAGTTGACAACAAATGGACTCTTCTCAAGCGTTTTGTTCTCCACCCAAAAAAACGGGAGTGGGTTCACTGATCTCTTCTCAGCTGCTCGACACATTTAACACTTTATATAATTTATTGTAATTTTTCTCGCCTCCTCTGCTCCGTTGGGTATTTTCATTGTGGCAGGCAGTGAGGCAGGGCAGGGGGATCCGTTGTTAACAAAACGTTTTCAACATACATAAACCTCGCACCTTTTTCAGACTTTAGACTCCCTCTCCCAGATGCGGCACAGCATCTGCATCTGCATCTGCATCTCTATTGCAGCCATCAAACCCACTCAAAACTCACGATAATTTGTACGAGCAGTTACGAGTAGAGTGTTTGGCCGGGGGCAAACGAGTTGCACAACTCCGGCAACGCGGCTTAAGACCCTGCTAAGCTCTAGCGGATTGAGTAAATACAAAGTTTATGCGTGGGCTGATCGTGATTAGCAGATACATCAAGATCGTTACCCTAGAATAAATATCAATTGATTGAATCTCACAGAGACTTGACCCTAATGAAAACTCGAAGCGTTTACAGTTTGAATTTCTACATAAATTAAATCGAATTGAGGGAGAACTAGCCTGGCAGCTTGATTAAATGAATCCAGTTGGAAAAAGGAGTTAATCAAGCAGTTGACGGGACGGAAAATACCAGTCTTTGAACCCTCATCAAAAGAGTAATCCCACGTGTAAACACAATTGCTGCGCTGTGGTCCGCTCGTTCTCTATCGCTCCCTCTTCTCCGCTCTCTTTATCGGTTGCCTCTCTGCAAAATATGCATTGCCCTTGTGCTAATTGCCGTTTGTTCCCGGTAACAAGCCACTGCCTGTACTGCGTCATCTCATCTCATCCTCCGCCGAAGAGTGTACTCACAGCGCACCTCAAGAGTCTCTTGGTCGTGGTTAGTTATTAGAACCTTGTTCGATCTCTATCGGAATCGGTTTTGTGCAGCATTAACTCTGTTTGCCTTTGCCTGCTAAGCCGACCCTACGACAGCCTGAGGGCTCAGGCTCACCCAGCACCCAGTACCTAGTACCTGTGCCCCCCCCCCCTGTATTTACCTCTCCTTTGTTAAGTTGCTGCTGCTGGTGCTGGTGCTCTTTACATGTCAACGGGTCCTAAGCTGGGAGCAGCAGACATCCTCCTACCTGACTCCCTCCATCAGTGCTGCTTTTGTCTCTACCTCTACCTAGCTGCTGCCCTGCCTGACATCTCTCTCGCTCTCTCTCCCTTGGTTGTGTGTTGCCTTCGCCTTTTGTCAGCGATTTGTGTGTTTCTCCGTCGCATCGCCTTTTGCCTGTTCTCTTCTCTTTCTCGCCTGCTGTCTTTGTGGAACTCGTTTGCATATTGTCATAATTTCTGCACTCACACATGGACCCTCCTCCAGCCGCCTCCGCCTAAATAGCACAGCTCCGAGTCGCGTCGACTCCAGGGTTCACTCATTTCTTTTTATTTTGTGGCCATTTGTGGGCAATGCTGCATGTTTTATTGTTACTTTGATTGCATTTATTGTATTATTAAGCTGCATTGTTATGAGCTCTAAGCCGTCGCTGCCACAGCCAGCACCCACAGCAACATTGACAGACCGACGCGACCGAGCGACCCTCGCTCCCTGCTTCCTGGATGGCATGGATACAACATCTAGGCAGAAAGGGTAAATCGATTGCCACGAAATGAGCAAAAGGGAAATGGGAGTACATAGTTCACTGAATATTTTTGTCAATCATCAAAGTACAACAGAAATCTGGCAAGAGGAGGAGGACAAAAAATATGCATGGATTACCAGTTTTACATAAATTGCTACATTCCATGTTGCTCTGGCATAATAGGAAAGGAAGTTTGTTATGTATTCCCATATAATCAATTTTAAGGGTAAGAATATTTCATAAATCTGTGCTCATGTGGATTACAATGACGTAAAATATGTAAAAGGAGCAACGTTTTGCATGAGAGATTTCTGGGGTACGAGTACAATTATTATCCTCTCTGGGTTGTTGCCTGGGCGATCCACAGTTCGTCGCTCTTTCTGTTTGACTAACGGCCTGCAGTCGTCTGTCGTCATTTGGCATTTCCATTAGCAGCGCGATCACCCAAACTCTGGCGTCTGTGAATGGAGTTGCCACTGAAACTGCAATTGCAACTGCAAATGCAACTGCAACTACATCTGCAGCAGCTCATGTGTGAAAGAACCGAAGGTGTCAGCTTACCAGGCAGTCGGGCAGGCAGGCGGGAAAGCAGGAAAACTACTGGCAGACAGGAGAGACTGTCGGGGACTGCCAGGGAGAAGGAGCAGGAAGAGGAGGAACATTGGCTGTCATAAAAACTCGTTGAGCGTACTTAGGCGTGTTGTGCTCCGCGTTGTCGGCTCCTTCAATGACTCACATGTCGGGGTGCTCGAGCGAGCCGATATATCAATCTGCACGCACTGACGACGGCCCATTAGACATGCAAGCCATATGCAAATGTGCGCGACTGTCGGATGGGATTGTTAAATGCAAATGCCAGACTCTTGTCAGGGTTGTCGTTTGCGTCCTGCCAGGGTTGTTCAATAAACTGCGCTAATTAATCTCCACTGCGGTTCAATAGTACTTGCCACAACTTGTAACGCAACGCCAGCTGCCAGGGCCCCTTGACTCTGATTAGCAAACCCTAATTAAAGCAGAGTTCACAGCACAGCAAACTTATTTTCGACTACCGCCACGCCCTTGTGTGGTGCCTTTGAACTTGCCACATGCCCCCCCCACTCCATCCCCTCATGTGTGTATAGGAATGCTTTTCTGTTTGCTTTGGTAACTTTTCTTTCTCTCGTTTTTATGCGACCGGGGAAAACTTTTGCTACCAATTAACGAAAATAAATTGCACGAGCATGAAGGTGAAACTATATTTCAATATGGGAATCAAGGTTGGACGGGGGAAATGTTGTTTGATTGGAAAATGTCTGAATAATTGAAGAGGGAGCACTTGGAAACGCTTCAAAGGGGCAAACACTGGCTTTAAACTCTCGTAGATCCCGAGGACTCTTGAATTCCTTTGCAACTCCCCTTTTTGCCCCGTGGCACCAACCAAATTGAGTTAATAACTATAATAGAGCAATTGTGGAGCTGGTGGGTGGTACTTTAGAGATAAACAGAAAACACCCAAAAAATCACACACACAAGCACAAAAGTTGTTCGAAAAAGTTCGCCAACTCTGGGGCAACAACATTTGTTGACGGTTTTTACGGGGCGGGCCACAAACAAGCGGATAAATATTTAATGCACTTCGTGCTGTGCTTTTTATTGAAGACCAGAGGTTGAGGAAAATTTAGAAAACTAGTTAAATATCCAACCAGCCCCACAAAACGGTAAACCAAAGTCAAGTGGGGAGCACAGCAGAGCAGAGCAAAAAAAAAAAAAAAAGGTTGCACTTTTTATTGATTTGCTCTTTCTCGCTCGCTGCAATTTGTTTGCAGATAGTTGTTGTTCTTTTTTTGGGACTGGGGTTGGCTTTGTGTACATGTAACCTAGAAAAAGACACCAGTCATAAATAACGAGAATGTAAGTCGCCAGTGGATGGCAGAGAAAAATGAATTGAAAATATGTAGGGAAACATTCACCGGAAAAAAATGGAAGGCCCCACCAATATCGCCACTCGCCGGCCCATTGTTGTGGCTTGTGTTGTTGCTGTTGGCGTTGCTCTATTGTTGTTGTTGTCGTTGTATTTAAACAACGACCAGGAAAATGCTGCGCCTGCAGGTTTTATTTGGGACCAACAATACAACAAGCAGCAGCAACGGTAGCAGCAACAAGAAACCATAGAAGAAAAATAACTTTTAGCAGGCCAAAAATACAGCAGCGGCAAAAGAGAGTTAGAGTGAGAGAGAGAGAGAGATAGAGATAGAGATAGAGCGACAGAAAAAGGTAGACAACAAGACGAGCTGGGCAGGAGGGGAAATTGGACAGCTAGACAAACGAAAAGTAACCGAAAAAAACAGCAACAATATAACACAAATTGTTGAAAATGCTACAAAAGTGGCATGCTTTACATTTGGCTCCAGCAACACATAATAACAACAACAACAACAGCTGAGGCAAGACAGCTCGAGGCACTTTTTTCCTTTTCGTTTTTCTCTCTTTAATTAATTGCCAAAAAGCGAGTCAGACAAAAAACGAAAGCCAGGCCAAACACTTGTGGCCCAGCAGAGTGGGTCCCAGACCCGGACGGGGTCGACTGCTCGACCGGAAGGAAGTCAGTAAGATTGTGCACAAAAGCCTCTCACACACACATATACTCTATGTGTGTGTGTGTAAGCTCAGACTGTTGCCATTTTGTAGCATACTTTTGTGCGCGCTGCCTCTGTTTATGCGACTTGTAAACTTGGTCGTTGGGCAAACGGTGCTGCCTGCTGCCTGCTGCTGCTCCTGCCTGCTGCTGCCTGTGTTTTGTTGTTATTTTCTCACTTCCCTGCTGATTGCCGGCAACATATTTCGCAAATTGCTGTCAAAGTGTTAAGGAAGTTGACTTGGCTCGGCCTTTTAGGGGCCAACACCACCCCAAAAAAGGACCGCAATGAACTCGAGTAGCTGCCTACATATTCTATGACTCGCTCCCAGACTCTCCTGTGTGTGTATGCTTCTCTAATTGCAGGAAGGGCAACAAAAACTGTCTCGAAGATGAATTGCTAATGGTTTTGTGTTCCCCTTTTTTGTTTGGCTGTAAACCTTGCCTGGCCTGGCCGCAAGGCAACAAGCAACTCGAACAATGCAAACAGTAATAATAATTATAATCATGGGGCGCAAGAGTTGTTATAGCCCCAGTTTACAGAGATTCAAGTGTTGGCCAACAAAAGAACCAAGAACCGTCAAGATATATGGATAGGCGGCTACTTGGCATAGATGGCATGATGATGATGATGATGATGGGCTCTCAAAAAACCAAAGCAGAGAAGGAATGTTGATGAAGATGGAATACGAGTGGGAACACGAGTGCACCACTTCCAGACGGACTCCCCGAGTGTGTTTGTGTGCGTGTGTGCGTGTGCGTGAAAGTTTTCAATTTCCATTTTGAGCTAGAGTAGTTGTTGTTGGTGTTGAATCTCACTTGAGAAGCGTTTTCTGTGTGGAGAAATCCCTGCCCTAAATCCACCTGAAGTCACTTCAATTAGTTGCAAATGCAACAAAAGCAACAACAACAACAAGTAGCACGAATAGATGCAAGATATTTTTCAATTAGCAGGGCTGCTGCTGCCGCTGCTGCCGCTGCTGCTGGAGGCAGGAGTATCTACTGTCTTGGGCATTACTTGGAATTGGCAAAGACAGCGTCAAGAGTTTCAGTGGCTCTGGGCATGCAATTAACGGCATCACGTGACCTGCAACCCAAACCGAACATGCCACCAATGAGTGGCATGAAAAATGAAGTAGAATCGAAGCCAACGCAGTCGTCTGACTGCAGTAGGCGAGGCGCCTCGTCGTTCCACCTCCGTCTCTGTCCGACTCTCCCCTCATGCCCATTCCGTGCTCAATCACAGCCTGAATTGACTTTTGGGCTGCTGTGCATCATTAATTTACTCAAACCCCGAAAATTCCATTCCCGAAAATTCGAATTGAAATTGACTTGGGGTTAAAGAGAGAGAATCGAAGGGCGTTCCGTTTGCGCCAAAAACCAAATGAAAATAATAAAAATGTAATTAACGCCCAGGCCATAGACAAAGTGTAAGTGGGGCATGGCCACAGCTCGGGGTCCCAGGGTGCCGTTACCCCCCTCTGCCTTCCCTCTGCTCTTTGACTGTGGGTCTCCATTTGGCTCATTTCTTATACAATTAAGTGGCCACTGCTTATGGCGAGGCCGGACAGGACAGGGACAGCGACAGCGACAGCGACGAAACCCCGTAGATGTCTGCCCTTCTTCAACTTTGTCTATGCCTGTCATGAATCTCATTGTGCAGGGGCGGCTGTGGGCGTGGCTCTTTGTTGGCGCTGCTGTTTCTGCTGTGGCTGCGGCTGTGTTGTTATTGCTTATCTGATTATGCGGATGGCTGAATACTGAATTCCGGCAGCAAACAGCGGCAGCATCTCCGCCATGGGTCCCGGGATGACACGTCAACGACAGCTCCGTGGAGAGTTCAAAAGTTTAATTACCATTTCGCAGTAATCAGTGCGTTTGGGTAAATAGAACCATACACAAAATAAAGATTAGCTGGAGACCCAAAGAAAAAGTTGAACAAAAGTTGACTTTACGATACGCTTCAAGCAGAAATTTGGAACTCCAAGAAGATCGAATTACAGCAGATGAATTTTGATTTGAATTCTGAAAAATAAAATAATACCCACAACGAAACCCTTACTAACAGACAATATTTTCCTTTCTTTTTAATTTCAGGTATGTTCTGAAGATATTTATGATATAATTGATTGATCCATCCCAAGTATGTACCATGAAAATGATCTTTAACTTTCACAATGATAACGGGTTAAACTTCCCTCCTCAAAGAGTATTCACATTCTTCTGCTACTGCCCCAAAGGAATCTCTCGAGGCGATGGCTTGCCCAACTTTCCATCAGGTGGGGGGCAGTGGCTTCCTGTTCCCCATGGGGATTATTTGATAAAAATAACAAAACAGAAAGTTGATGAACAACAAGACAATGAACTATGTTAAACTTCCAGCCACAACGGACTTTGCTACAGCCCGTAAAGCATCCCACAGACACATTTTTTCGCTCAGTGCACGTGAGGCAAGGACAGGGGGCCAGAGTGGCGGACAAAGGGTCCGTGCTGGCCCTCGGGGGAACTGGGCCAACAGAGCGGAGAAAGAATGAGAAGCGAATCTAAGATACAAAGAAGCTAATAGACTGGCCAGGGGGAATGAATGCTTCGGCGTGGCAAGGCTTGCTGGGATGCTGGGGCAGATGGCAGCAGGCAGAGCAAACTAAGTGGCAACTGTTCGACGCAAGATAAGCTCCGTTGCATTGACCACTTGGTCGATCCGAATAGATTGGGGGCTACTTGGTGTCCACTTAAGATATACAAAAAGCCAAAAGATAATGGAGGAGAGCCCCACAAAAAAACCAAAGACTCTGCCAGGCAAAAAACAGAGAAGAAAAGATAGATGGAAAAAAGAAACAACAAAAAATTGATTAATGGATGCAAATGATTGAAAAACGACAAGCACAAGAACAACAAATGGAATTTAAAGAAAAGGGTAATGGGAATGGGAAGGAGCTGAAGAGTAGTGGAGAGAGGGTGAGCGATCTGTTGGAGAGAGAACATCAAAGTTGAGGTGCATGCCACGCGCCATCTGGCTGATGCCTGCTTATGGAAGGTGCTGACCCCAAAAGCAGATCCACGAGAAAAGAACAAGATGCTGGTCGCTTGGTCTCCAATCAATTAAATGGGCAGCCGTCTAGTCACATTCTTCCATGGTACATGGGCATGCAAATATGTACATTTGTATGTATTTATGTTTGTACTATGTACATGAGTATGTACGGTAAACAGCCTGCGTTTGCATTTTATTGCACACTAAAAATGATCCACAACGACTTTAGATGCGGTGGCGTCGGCTGCATACTTCAATACATCCATCCATCTGTCCATCAATCCAGTTGTCCATCTCGTCTGCTGACCGACCCCGACTGCAATTGTTTTGTTTGCTTTAAGTCTGCCTCGCCACGCAAAAATGTACACACACACGCAACATACATATGAATCACAAGAGAACAATGCAAACGTGTGATTCGGTCATTTGATACCCTTTCTTCGATAAATTATATATTTTCCTTCTGCGTCGCGGCAGTTCAAACCACAAAGTCCACACCATTTTTTGTATATCAACAGACAGATAGTTGTCATAGTTACCCAGATGCCTGACTGGACTGCAACTCTCAAGTGCAAATTTCTATTACAAACATTCCACGAATCTTAATATACCTTTAGACTCCACACCACCAGTACTGGGTATACAAACAAAACCAGTGGACAGACACACGAGATACAACAGCAAAAGAGGAGAGGAAATTGTAGCGCAAGAATAACAAAAAGCAGCGCATCGTCGCCGTTGACGTTGTTAAAGTACGGTAAATGTTTGTGGATTTTATTGTGACTGCAAAGAAGAAGTAGAAGATGAAGACGGAGTCTGAGACTGAGACGATGACGTTGATGAATTTCTATTTACTTTGTTTAATTTGTGTTTTTATTTGCCATTCGCCCGAGCCACTCAATAGCCAGCATCGAATGTGGTTGGAGTAGGAGTCGGGGAGTCGGACTCGCCTGCCTGCAATTAACGCAAAGTGCTTCCCTGTACTTCTCATAGAGTAGGTGGGTGGTGTGTTATTGGTCCCCAAGAGTGCGGGAGGGTGAGTGCAAGAGAGAGGTAGTAAGAGAAGCGAAATTTTTAAGCTGCAATTACCGTTCGCCTGTTGCCCATTTAATTGATTTTGACGCCGGTTCGTCGTATAACGGTGATGGGTTTGCGCAGTGCCTCTCCTACTCCTCCTCCTCTACCTCTACCTCTACCTAACCACCGCCTCTCTTTACGTTTTACTGCTGCAATTAGTGCACAGAGCTGTCTGCCTGCTGTGCGTCGTGCTGCTTACTGCATTTTCAATATGTGCTAAGTACACATCTCAACCTCTCTCGCTCACTCGTTCTTTCTGTGCTCTTGCTCTCGCTCTCTCTTTCTTTACGTTTCTTAAGGTCAGTTGGTAATCCGAAATGAAATCTTAGAGAACTCATTGAATAACTCTCATTTTTCTTCGGCTGCCTCTTGTTTTCTTTACTTTTCTTGCTTCCTTCCTGACTGCTTTGTTTGTCCTGTGATTAACTACTGCCACTCGTACTATGTACACTCTCACCCGCTCTCTTTTTCTCTCTCTCTGCTACTTCTAATACCCTTTCGGAAGGACTTGTGATTTTTGCCAGAAGGTTGCAGAATGTGAAGGATAGTGCTCCTAACCAAGCAAACCATGAACCCGTGTTATGCATTGATTTGAAAGGGTATCGAAACCTTGGGCCCCGAGGCTGGCCTTCTTTTCGTTCACAGAGATTTTGCTTTGCCCAGTTCCTGATATCCTGTTTCCTGTAAAGGAAAGATTTTTTCTAAATTATGTACACAATTTGTAGCTTGTAAGCATGAAACTGCAGAAAAAAATCTGGAATTAATTATTTGCACTTTACTGAGAGTTTATTTTTGCACTTTAAATTTTAAATAGGAATAAAATATCTAAAAAAAGCTACAGAAATATACGAGTAGGTAAATCCAATCCTTCTGCCACTGAATTTGCATTGGGACATTCATCATTTCCATTTGGTGCACGCATGGGACTAAGGCAACAAAAATGAAACCAGAGATGAAAAGTCAAAATATGGAATTACCATGAAAATGCAATAACTTTTATGCAAACCCCAAAACCAAAGAGAACATCCAAGCCAACTAATTTATGGTAGGACATGAATAAGATTCGGTCTGATCCATTTTGTGTAATCAATCAAAATTATATCTTATTCATCTAAACAATTTCGGGCATGTTTAATGAAGTTTCAATGCAGTTTGCACCGCCCCACAACGATTTGAGCCGGCCCTCTCCCATCATTAATCATCTTTGCTCCAATATAATAGTTTTTGGCAAAACAACTGCAACCACAAATAAGCAAATGAGCAGCTTTTGGAAGCCATGCAGTAAATCAATTGCAACCGAAACTAGAAATTATATGAGCCGTATATATGCCCACAAAATGGTCTCATAACTTTCCGCGCCATTGCCGAATGGTTGCACAGCCTCAATCTGATTCCAATTCCCTTGCTCCTTGCCCCTTGCCCACCCACTGCAGTGGAGAGTGAATAACTCAACATTCGAGCGGAGCGATTCATGAGTGTGTGCTAATGCTGTTTGTTCTACTCGTTTTTTTGGTGTATAGATGGAGATGGAAATGGACATGGAGAAATGAAAAATATTTCATGAGAGCGTTGAAAGGCAAAGGCCTGGCCTAGTCCTGCTGTGGAATAACTAATAAATTGCCGCTTAATCAAGTTCTGGGGGCAACAGAAACCAGACGCAGAGATGCCCAGCCACACAGAATGTTGCAAGCTGTGTGGTGGGGCCGGGATGAAAATTGTGTATCAAGTGGAATTAATTTAACCCACGAACCGAGCCGCAGCCGCCGTAGCAGCAGCCTTGGCGCCTCTTTCAGCAACTCTTATGTATAGATATGGAAAAAGTAAATAAAATGCAATCAAATTAAATGCAGCACAAACAAAAACGCAACAACAACAACTGAAGTGGCAGCAACTTCAGCAGCAACAACCAGCCACAACTGCGAGTGCACTTGAGAGCATAGAGAGAGAGCGGGAGAGCGGGAGAGAGACTGCGAGAGAACTTTGGGGATTGGCGAGCTCTAGCTCTAGTAGAGTCCAAGTAGTTGATACTCCTGCTACTCCTACTCCTGCCACACCATTCCCTATCAAGCCATCAGCCTCCCAGCCTGTTGCTTGTCTTGTGCCCCAGCATGGTGCAACATTGTTTTTGCTGCTCCAGACTTTGCTCGACTCTGTGGAACGCTTTTGTTTTTTCGTTTTGTAGGCGCAGCGGAAGCAGGAAAAATAATAACAACAAAGCGCATGAATTGTGGCAACCACAGCAACAGCAACAGCAACAGCCACAGCGCAGCCTTCCCCCCATCCAACTCCCAACCAATAACAACAAACAGGCACTACTTGAGTGGCATTGAGGGGGCGGAGTGGAGTACTAAAACTGGACTACAAAATTATAATGCTGCCCCCCCCAAATGCTATTGCCATGGCTAAAGTTGTTAAAGAGCTTCAGCCCCGAAAAGTTGTTGCTCCAGAATCTTGAACTTCTTTTTGGCCACTGCCTCCTCTTGTGGCATGAAACACACAGTCTCTCCGTCTCCCAGTCTCGCAGTCTTCCAGTTGCTAGTCGGCTTTGTATTTATTTTGATTTAGCAAGTTCTTTCCGCTTTTTTTGTTGTGTTTGGTTCGTGGCGCTAGTGCGAGTATTTTGTTAATGATGATGAAGCGCAGCATGTTGAAAGCTAAATAAACAGGCACAGGGGGAGGCGGTTGCAGCTGCTTTTTTCACACACACACGCAGACACACACACACAATCACTTTAATTAAGCAAACATTCAAAATGCTCAACGCTGCGGCTAAAAAATTCATTAAACAAAGTTTTGCTTCGGTTTGATGGCCCCAGCGGCGGCTAAAACAGCGCAGAAAACGCACAAAATTGCTGGCGGCGGTTCTGGGCTGGGATGCTCTTACTACTAGATCTCCTACTGCTGCTGCTGCTGCTGCTGCTTGCTGCTGCTGCTGTGTGTTGCCTTTAAGCAAACAAAACGCACGCGCGTCACTCGCAGACATTTAATTTGCATAAAAAGTTTGCCATCTCCCGGACTGCTGCTCCTCCTAACGCTCACAGTTCCCTAAAGCTTTAAAAACAGAGACAAGGGACCAAACAGAAGCACCCATAGCCTCTGCTTTCTTTTAGGGATACGCAGGGACAGGGCTAGGGATGATAGCACTCTGCTGTAAAGTCTTTCGTCTTGCGATCCCTTTGTGGGCGTTTGGATTGCTTGGCTGCGGCAGCCACCCGCGACAATGTCGGCCAGTATAATGGCAATAGACAACATTTGCATAATGTTAATTTTAATTTGAAATTTGGCCACTCAACGTTGGCCTACTCGGCTCGTCTCTGTCCCCTGTCCCCTGTCCCCCGCAATTCTTTTACAACGTGTTGATGCGGCACATTAAAATTTCAGTCACACTAAAAGCCCACAAATCATTGTGTGTCCCGGTCTCAAGACAAGACAAGACAAGACAGAACTTATCTTTTCCACGGGTTTCCGCTCAAAATGCTTGCACTTCGTGGCTGCTGCCCCAAAGTGATCTCTTTTATTTTACAACTGTTTCCAGTTTTTGGGGGCAAAGCAAGTTTTCAGCTCTCTTTATGCCAGCTTGGGCAGCAGGCCTTGTCATAATGCGACTCTGTTCGGTCTTGCTTGAGGTCAGGCCTGGCAGGCCACAGAGTGCAGCCGCAGCAGTCACAAAATCAGGATTTATGTGACCCATTTATGGGGCCACGGCACGGCAAGTGGCTTTCCGCTGCCATGCAGCCAGGCAGCCAGGCAGCCATGTCCTGGCACAAAGTGCATAATTGGCAATGCTGCCCTAGTCGGAGATTTATGCAGCTGCTGTTTCTCTTGCTGCCATTGCTCCTGTGCCTCTGCTGTAAGCTGCATAATTAGCACATTGCCACTTGTGGCTAATGACTCTGTTAGACACGGACACATCACATTAGGGGCAGTCGGATGAGCTTACCGTCCGAGGACATGCAGCAAAAGGTCAACCCACGCACCGGGACAGCAATAAATAATATATACACACGTTCAGCTGGGCCCAGGCTCATGTCTCTCCCTCCATCTCCATCTGCATGTCCATGTGCATGTTGATCTGAGTGGGTCTCTGGCCCCCAAGTGCATTGCCCCCGCACGGCCCGAGGGTTCGTTGTGGTTCGTTCCCTTCTGGCTGTGAAGCGGACGTTGCTCTGGCAAATCATGCTGTCTAAATTTGTATTTATTAGACAATGCGCCACGGGGCGTATGTGTAATATGCCATGCCATGCTATTAGATGCATTCCAATCCAACATGACAGCCTCTGCGCTGTCGCTGTCTGTGTGTCTGTGTGTGGGTCCGTGCCTGTGGTTACAACATGAACTCCAATCTTTGAGAACGTGGAGTGGGTGGAGCCTTGTGTTTGGCTGAAAGAAAGCTCGGATTAGCGATGAGATTCTGACTCCTATATTTTCGTACTCAGAGAACGGTTCTATTGAACCCGTTTGAAGTGCTCACATTATCATATTCCCCAGTTGCCCAGAGCGCAAAAAAGATCCAATAAAAATAATGAAGCTAGAGACAGAGGAACAGCAGCAGCAACACTGCTCCTTGGGTGCACATAAAAAAGGAGCAAAGCAGCGTCTGAAAAATATAAAAAAGTAAAAATAATAGCAGAGCAGACGCTGAAGCTGAAGCTGAAGCTGATGCTTGGTCTGCTGCATATTTTGACCCCAGAACAAATAGAATTTTGCATTTGACCAAAGAGCGGAGAGTGAGGAGTGTGTGTGGCACATTTTATGTGCTCAATTTATTTACAGAGCGTAACTTTCAGTCACAACTCCTCAGTGGCAACGGCACTGCCTGGGCGTGGCTTGTGTTTTGTTCATTTGCACGCCCAACACTTTTTCCATTCTTTGTTCCATCCTTGCGCTCAATGGACACCGACAACCAACTGCACTCTCGTCAGACATTGGGGGGTGGAGCGAGGTGGATAGACTGCAGTCTGCCACTCAATCACACACTCAGTGACCGACCGTTCAATGAGCAAATAACATGTCAAGTCTCATTATGTTTCGCTCACAATTCGGTTAGACGGGACGCGGCCATCAGTGGCACAGTGGCGGAGATTCTATCACAAAAAGCTATACAAATAAAGGCAATTTATGGCATTGTCTTTCTGGATCTTTATGTATATTTATATGTACCATAATGTTAGCAATAAAGTAGGAAGCGGAGCGAAGTAATTCCTGAGACAAGGTGCAGACGCTTCCTTTTGCTTGAAGGAGTACGAATACCCTTTTAAAAATTGCTGTACGAATATTAATTCCTGTGAAAACTTCCTCTGTACATTTTTAGCACCTCGTAAATATTTCCAGCATTTTTTTTTTAGCTTTATTTTCATTATAAATTAAGCATTTAATCAACCTTTGGACCACTGTGCCTGCCAGCTCCGCTGCTCTGCCGATGCTGGGCCTTTGCTGTTGCTGTTTTTGTTACCCTACCGACAGCAGCATCGTTTTTATCAGTCAACCAGCGCCCCTTGGCCCTGCGGCCGTTGTCCAGACACGGTCTAGCCCCCTCCACCTCCCTCTCTCTCTCGCTCTCTGGCTATATATGTACATGTCCACCTCCATCCCTAGTCTCTCTCGCTCTGCTGTGTGTCTGCTAAAATGGCTGGCAATTTAGAATTTATGGCAGCTGCATGATTTGTATGATACGAACGTAAGCAGTTTGCACTCACGTACTCGTACTCGTACTCGTACCTAGCAGGGGAGGGCTATCATCCATCGTTGAATGGGTGCAGGGAGCAGGAAGTGGAACCGAAAAGGGTTGTGCCTGTATCTGTATCTGTATCTGTATCTCTCTATCTCTGTCTCTATGCCCCGGGACAGCGGCGCATTTGTCTATTTGAACTTGCGTTTGGGGCGCTGTGTGGCAATGTGATCATTTAATTTGAATTCGCGTCTGAAATGGCCGCCGGGCTGAAAATTAAACAACGCAGGATGCCAGCCATGAAGCGAGAGAGAGAGAGAGAGAGAGAGAGGTGCATACAAGGTGTATAAAAGCGCAAAGCTTCTCTTTCCACTCTCTGCTCTGGCGTACGAGTATTTTTTTAGTCGCTGCTCATTTGCATTTGTCTGTGAAATTGGTTAATTTCATTCAGGGAGTCGAGTCTTGTAATTTGCTCATTAAAGTGCAGCACCAGCTGCGGGAACAAGGCTTGGAGGATGACAAAGCCTTAGTCATGCCGGGACATCCGGCCATCAGCTGTTGTTGCCACTGCCTCAGCTGCTGCTGTGGGTGCTGCTGTGGCCATCGCATTATGCGCGTAAGCGTAAAACTTTCAATTATTTAAATTATGCCACATGAACAATGCCACAAAAGCTTCTACCCCAGCACACCCATATGCCACACCAACACCAGTAGCAGGAGGAGCATCTGCACCAGCTGCAGGCTGTGTTCACTCCGCTGTTCTGTGTTGCTGTTGCTCCAACAATGTCGCCCATCGTCATCTGCCCCCGTCTGCTGCTAGCATGCTACAAAATTGCCGCAAGTTAAACGCATGTCGACACCGAGGCAGAGGATCCACTACATGCGGCATGCCCCATCCACGCCCCACACCGCCGACAGACTGCACGTTACCCACATAATTCATTCATATCATCAGCGCTTCCACAGACACAGCGCAGGAGGAGACACAGCCAGATGAGTGATGGCTCCCACATATCGCGCATATCGACATCATAACCATTGTGTAAATGTCACTTCATCCCATGCCACCAGCTCAGGAGAGCACAGCGGGGTGTCAGGCGACAGGGAGTTCCGTACCGCCCTCCACCACACTGTCTCTTGCCTTTCACAGCTCTTCCTCGGTCGTCTGTCCGCGTTATTTATTGAGAAATGTTGCACATACGCCGTGTATTACGCGTCAAAAAGGAGGATTTACTAAAGTGGGTTTGCTCTCACGATGTCCTGGGAGTTTTCTACAGGGAGTGGCTGCTATCTGTGGATTCTTCTCTGACAAATACAAAAATTACGTGGCTCAAAATTGGCGATCCACTGCCACAGCCGCCTCCCACGCCGTTTGCTGACAACACAATTAAGCCATAACTCATCGGCCAATGGCCAGCGGGAATGGACTATCCACCGCTGCTGCTGTTGCATTTTGTCAGTCTCTGTGTTCTGTCTCCCCTCGGTTACATTCCATTACGGCCATAAAAAGAGGCTTACCGCCGGCCATGCCATGCCAAAAAGGAGGCACACAAGTCTGCACGAAAATGAATGCCACACACGAACGGCGGCAACAAAATGAAATAAACCGATCCGAGCCGAGGCGAGGCGAGGCAGAACAACAACAGCAAAAAAAGAGCAGATGCCGCGGGAATTTCTGCAGATACAGATACCGATACAGCTGCAGATACAGATACAACTGGCCGTGCATACATATAGATACATATTGCCATTCATTGCTGTGCTCTGCCCTGCCCTGCCACGGATGCTGCGTCTCGTCCCTCGTTTCATATTCGCATGTATTTACTTTGTATCACTTGTCACATTTTTTATTATCGTTGCTGCTGCTCTTGCCGCCGCTTCCCAGTGTTGCTGTGGGTGTTGTGATTTTTTTATGGCTCATCTGCTGCCCAGGGACAAGCTGGCTGGGCGGGCGGCGAATATTGTTATTATATCATTCTTCATCAGCTTGATTCCCCCATTCATTGTTGTGTTTATAAGGCACGCAGCAAAAAAAAGAGAGAAGAAAAAATAAATATATATATTTGTTTTGCTGCTGCTCCTGCTGTGGCAGCTGTTGAAGGGATTAATTTCTTGATTTACCCAAGGAATAGCAATGTGGCAGTGCCAGTGGAAGTATATCCACAAATGGCATTTGGTGGAGCATTTCTTTGTTCTTTTGCCGTTGTCCCTGGCACCAGCTAGACGATGATGACGATAATAATGATGCCATGCAATTGGTTGGAAGCGTATTCCTCCACTCATCTTGTCCCGCTGGCATCTACTGTTAAAAATATGCTAATGCCATTAAAGGAGAGCGCTCGCGCGGCATCAGGCATCAGTCAGGAAAAAAAGTGAAATGAAATTCTTATTTTCGTTTTCGTTTTCGTTTTCTTCACATCCAAGCGTCAGACACTTTCTATTGTTGTGTGGGAGGCGGATGAGGCTGCTCCACCACCATCGAAACCCAAACCCATCATCAGTTTCGTATTTTTCCATGGGATTATCATTTCTCCTATTTCTGTTTTGTTTTGTTTTGTTTTGTTTTTTGCTGTTGGAAGATCTCTTGAAATTGTTTTACATTTTCCTCCTCAACAATTTCCATGGGATTATCCCTAGGATTTAATATTAGTTGTGTATTTATTTTCCATTTGTGTGTGTTATTTTTATGCGTGAAACGGAACAAAGGGAAAAGGTTTGCATATCGCAGATACTACTTGTTGGGTTCGTTGGCCAAGCAGCAGACAAAGCCCTTTGCCAATTACTTAAACATAAGGTAAAGCCTCCAGGGATTTACAAGTGTTTTCCCACCTACCCATGGCAAAGGGGACAATCGTTTTAATGGACTGACGAGGAGATTGCCCTTGGGCAAAGTTGCGCCAAAGTTTCGTGCGCCGCACACAAGTTTGCCAAAAGGGGGGAGACAACCGGGGTATCCATTGCGTAAAGTTAGAATTGATTAATGCCAGTCAGCCTGGCTTTGTTTTGAGTCATATTTATCCGATAAATTTGCATGCAACTTAAGCCTCTGGCAGCGTATCCTTATTGTAGCTGCGACACTTACCCAAATTGGGAGTTTAATCAAACTGCATTTGAAAGGCAAAAGCATGAATTATTTTATTAGCGTTTAACAAAGGAAAAGGAGCCAAGCAGCACACGCTCCGCTCATAAATATCAAAGTGATTTCAATTCCCCGCTGCTCTATTAAAACCACATTACCCGTCATAAAATGCCATTTAAGTCATAACAGAAAAAGGTTCAAATAAATTCATGTGGCAGCGAAACATTAAAGTTGAACAAATAAAAAATTATGCGCAGCCTGCATAAATCAAAGCACAAACTGCAATAAATTATGCAATTTGCATTTAAAACTCAAATATAAATAGCAAACAATTCGTAAAAAGGAAGCGCAAAGCAGCAACAGAAAAATCGAGGAAAATATTTCAGAGACGACAACAAAATAACAAATAGAAATGAAATGACAAACAAATGTGAAGCTAATTTGTCAGCTTGTTGATGCCACACATCCACTGACAGACGGAGCGACAGGCAGACACCGAACGGAGAGTGTGGCAGGCAGGAGCCGGAGCTGCCGTTGCACAGAGAGCGACCATTCCGTGTGGGAGAACCAATGAGACCACAAAAGCCATGAAGCCGTCACTCAATCAGATACGCAAAACGAATTGAAATCCATGGATGCTGAGGGTGGTGCTGAATGCCGAATGGTGAATGGTGAATGCAATTTGCAATTAAAGCAGGAATGCATTGCACTCTTTTTTTGTTGTTGTATTTGTTGTGCGTTGGATAATTTCAAGGCAATTACCTATAATATTTATGGCCCCACCGCAAACACATTTGTCCAGAGCTGCTTTTACATGTGTAATTGGCAAACGGCAGAGTGAAGTGCAGACGCTGGAGAGAGAGAGACTGTACACAGTTTGTGTTAATTAATTGCCCAAACGGGGACACCTGTTGGCGTGTGCGTGCCACTAGAACAACAACCAAAAAACACACAGAAAAAGCTACACAAAATGACGGCAATTGCCACGCAATTAGCTGCACAAATGGACACGAACACGCCATAGATTTAGAGCTAGAAAATGCCGCTGCAGCAGCAGCAGCACTAATCAGAATGCACAATTTATGGCTGTCATTTAATTGGGTGGCGCACACAGCAAAGGCAAAGGCAAAGGCAAAAGCAAAGGCATGCCACGGTTGACATGTCGACAAATCGATAGGCGACCAAGGATCAACAGGAACAGCAGCTACAGCTACAGCAGCATATGGGTTCCATAATGCAACAGATTTGTCAGACATTTGCCTGCTGGCCATGGCAGCACACAGAGGGAGAGACCTGCCTGCTGGCAAACAGCTAGCAAACATTTGCAGTTGTCATCTGTGTGTGCTTGCCAGGCATTTACCTCGTGCAAATTTACGCCTGTAAATACAGAAAAGAGAGAGAGTGCCACATGTGTGTGTGTGTGTGTGTGTCTAATCCGAAAGGCCAATAAAAGTTTTGTCATAATGCATAACGTCGGGTGTGTTGCCTAAAGGAAAATAACTAACTCATGCCTGGACTCTACTTGGCTGGCTGCTTTCATGTGTGTGTTTCCCTGCCCCCCAACACGACTTAACTCAATTAGAAGGCCAATTGTGTTCACTCAAGTGCAATAATTAGTCGTATAATGGGAGCACCCACGAGATGTGGTGGCCGTCATGGCAACCACTTCAATTGAATTATAGTTTAGAATCAAGAGATGCCCAGCCAGTTTGTGTGGTGCAATTTAATTTGTGCATTATGTTGGCAGTATCCTTGACCTGTTGCTAAACCAGCCACTGTGTCACCCCGTATCCGGTTACTAATTTATGGACATTTATTGCATGGCAACCCACGCATAAAACCGGCTACGATCCTAATGAGTGGGCAGACATAAATCACAGAAATGCACAGGCGAACAACAGGTTCCCCGATAGTCCCACAATCATATGCGACCCAGCCAGGTTTGGCACACAAAGGCGGGCGCTGGCTGCTTCCAGGAAGTAACCGGATCGCTCTACAATTACAGTATCCTCTCGGAGTATGGCTCTGACAACATGAGACACTTGGCGAACAAAACACCGTTGGCAAAGAAAGCAACACAAAAAAAGGGAAGGGCGCCAGGAGCGGCGCAAGGAGCAGAAACAGAAGTTGAGCAACGAGACGACACAAGAATGATATTGTATGAAAAGTATCGCATATCAGCAGACGACAAGGACAAGGACAACGCTGAGAACCGAGGACATTTGGACGTGTAGAAGGAGCAGCACCAGTAGCAGGACTCCACCATTGTCTGAATGTAATGTAGCGCCACATTTTCGTGCGGCTGCCACTGTTGCCATGTTTTATTGTTCGCTTCTCTTGCCTTTTGGGGGGTACGCAACTGCTGCACAGACGCACATTTATTGAAGATTTACAGCGGCAACTTGCAGACAGACAACAAACAGCGAAAGGGACAGTGGCAGGGGCAACATTTGGTGCGCCTTTTGGCAGCAGAGTCGTACAGTATTTTCCCTTGTCCATGGGCAGACCTTCGGCTACGTAATTTCATTTACGTTAGGAGAATCGTACGAATCAGACGAATCGCAGTTATGTCCGCAACAAGAAGGAACAAGAGCAAATGCTTATAAGGATGCTTACCATTTGTGTGTGTGCTTGGCTGCATATTGCTGCCACTGCCACTGCCACTGCCACTGCTGGTGACGCACGTACCGGAAGTGACAAGCAGAGATGGAGAATGGAGAACGGAGAATGCTGCACAAGGACGACACACGTCACGGCAAAAGTTAAGAGTTTGCCATCAATGTTTGCATTTCAAGTTTCACTCCTGGCTGGCAGTTCATTTTGCCTCAGCGCTGCGCAGACGTCCTTGACAGGATGACAGGAGTAGCTGGAGCAGGAGCAGGAGCAGGAGCTGAAGCTGAAACTGAAGCAGGAACAGCTGCTGCAACAAGCAATGCCTCACGCAGTGGCAGTGGCAGAATCCACTTTCTTTTTATCATGCCTTTTCTGCTGATGAAAAGCTAATGAAAAATGTATTGAGTCGCTTTAAACTTGGCCAAAAGTCCGCAGAGACTGACTGCCATATCCCAGAGAGATGATCAGAAAGATGCAGCTTGAAAGAGCTCTGACCATGGCCAATCTCCTGATTTGGCCCCCGTGCCATGTACGAGTCCCTCTGCTGTCTGCTGTTGGTGCTGCTGCTGCTTAAGGAACTTTCGACAAATTAGATAATTCTCTGGAAGAATGAACAGAGTTCCAGTTCCCAAGTGTGGCGGCAAAGTTTGCTGATGGTTATACGGCATGGAAGAGCTTCAATTCCCTGATCAGGTGCCGCCACTCGAAGGGCTTTCTGCCAGTCCCTTACGTGTGTCTGAGTCTGTCTGTCGTGTGTTTTATTTGTCTCCCTTTCTTCGTGCCTTTTGTGAGTGTGTTTGTCAAGTTGTTAAGCTGCTGTTTGTTGTGTGTACATGTTGTCCTGGTGTGTGTTTTACGCACAATAAACGCTGCCGGGCGTCGAGTATTTATTTCGCGCACAACTTGACATAATTTCTATTTTTCTGCCAAGTGGCTGATGCAGCAGTGGCACATCGATATAGAGAGTGTGTGTGCATCATCATCATCATCATCATCATCAGCATTAAGAACCCACATTGAAGACGACGAAGCCTGGAACAAGTTTTGACTTCAAGAACTTCATCTCTCATCTCTCATCTCATCACTTTTGGGGGAGCGAAGCGCGCACTTAGTTTATCTGACAGCCTATGCGAGTACGTGCCAGTCCAGTATGTGTGTGTGTGTGTGCACAATAAGATTTCTTAGCGCATTAAGCAGAAGTATCAACGGGAGAAAGAACAACAAGAACAAAAACAAATAAATGCCATTAGCAGCCAGCAAACTGTAAGCCAAAATGGCGCCATCAACGCGAGAATAATACGGCAAAATGCGGCGTTAATGGCAACGCTGAAAGGCTGAGTGAAACAGAGACAAAAGAGAGACAAGGAGAGAGACATAGAGAGAGAGAGACTGTTGGGCTGCTGCGGCGCATGTGAAGGCAAACGATATTATGATTATGATTATGATTATTATGTTGCTATTAGATTAAGAGCAATTTTAACTTTTTCCGCTTGCAGACAAAGGCTTGCCTGCCCGACACCCCCCCCTTGAACTCATTTCCTTGCGACTCCTCATCTCTTCCTTTCGTTTTCCCTTTGCTGTTCTTTGCTTTCCTTTTTCCTGCATCAACGCCTGCCGTTTGGCTTTGGCTTACGACACTTGACGCCGAAGAGGCAGCAGTCCGTTCACACAGTCCTCATACCTCTGCTTCCCCCTCAGTCCTCAATCCACCTTCTGCTGCTATTACAGCTCGGGTCTTAGCCACGCTTAATTGGTTGGCTTTTATTACTTCGCAAGTGCTGCAAGCGCATAATTTGCCACGCCACTGTACTCCACTCCATTCCACTGTGCCGCACAGTGGGCCAAGCTTACGCTCAGTAAAGTGAATTCAAAAGGTGGGATTGTATTCTACAAAGTTCTCTCTGAGCAGCATGTGAACAATTGATAATTGTACGAAAATACCTGCATAATTGATCAATTAAATGGAAAATTCCATAAAATATTCGACTGCTTGCGAAATTCCATAAATTTGTTGACTGCTTTGGGAAATTCTCCAAAAATGTGAAGGAATTTTATGCATTGGATTGGAAATACACATTTTTGTGTGGAATTTCTTTTGTTCTCAACGCTTGCCTGAGATTCGTTTCCTCCAACGTTTAGGTGTGCGTGTGCACTGGGAAATCTTTTTGTAATTAAATAAGCAGCCCGTAGATTAGGGGCAGGCAGGCGGACATGCCCCCTCCTTGGGAGTCATGCTGGCTCCCGGTGTCGGCTCACTTCGCACCTAATACACACGACCACGCCCACACGCCCACACGCCCAAGAAGCCATTCAGCCATCCATGGGGCAGGAGCGGGGCGCGTCCGTGCTTTCGGTAGTTTGTGGCGCCATTTTAGCGCGAAATGAATTTAAATTGTTTGCCGTCGTTTCCTGCATTAAGGGCAGCTTCCTTTTCTTTAGGTTGCCCAAAGGTTGCCAAAAGAACCAAAATCGAAATTACTTAATTACAACAATTATTATGTACCTACTCCGCCTCGGCCATGGAGGATGTGGCTGTGTGGGTTGCTGCCTGCTGCCTGCCATGATTTTTTGTGTTGCTTTTGTTTGCTGTTAATTTAATTAAATATTTTCACACCTTCTGCTGCTACATGCACATTCTACAAAGGGTTTCCATAGATTTCCTCTTGCTCTTTAGAACATTTTTAGGTGTTAATTTCCTGTCTAGTGCGAGTAAATGCAAAACAACAGCAACAAGCTGCCGCTGCCGCTGCAAGTCGGCTCCAATAAAAATAATTGCCATGACCAGACAGGCAGGCAGCAGCAGCCGGAGCCGAAGCCGGAGCCGGAGCCGGAGAAAATTACAAGGCACTCCATGTCCATGTCCTTGGGAGCTTTATGCCACGGAAAATTGCATGCGAAATAATTGAAAAGCATCGACTGCAGCTTTGTCCTGCTCCTTGGCTGCATTCTCTTCGTGGCGTAGATAAAGTTTTCTCGCCCAGTACCGAAATAATAGCAGCCAAAGTGGTTGTAAATATTTTGTGCCCAGCATCCGCTTTGGGCCCCTCCTGTCTGTCCTTCTGTCTGACTGTCCCGCAGCGTGACAAAATGCTGCGAAAAGTCATTTTTCAGCTAAATGAATTTGCGCCAAACTGCGCAAAAAACAACCAGCAAGAAGGCAAAGAAAATGGCCCCGAGCTGGGCTGGGGCGAAATGGCTTTGTCATTGTGTGTCCTGTGAGTCCTGTGAGTCCTGTGGGCCAGGCGGCAAGTTCAATGGTCAACTAATGAGGCGACCTTAAGATTACTTTTTCACGATTTACTCAGCGCAAAAAGTTTGTTCTCTAACCAAGTGTCCGTTTCCATTTCTATCATTGCAGGTCCTCCAGGACCGCCTGGGCCACCCGGCAAGCGAGGGAAGCGCGGCAAGAAGGGCGACACCGGCGACAAGGGCGATGCGGTAAGTGGCAGTGTGCCCCGAGATGCTTCCATATGCTAAGCACAAGAGAATTTTCCCCACGATCTGCAGGGTCTCAATGGCATCAGCGGCGAAAAGGGCGCAGCTGGGAAGCCCGGCGACAAGGGCCAGAAGGGCGACACTGGCCATCCCGGCATGGATGTCTTCCAGACGGTGAAGGTAAGTCATTCCGTGTTCCCGTGTTTTTGCAATCCAATAAAAGCGTCTGCTGCTGCTGCAATTCTCGGCTCAAAATTGAATAGAGTCTAACTGGATCTAAATTGCTTTTGCATTCCTAGGGTCTGAAGAGATCGGTGACAACGCTGCACGGCGGCACGTTGGGCTATGCGGAAATAGTTGCTGTTAAGGTATAGCCCCACCCAAGAGCTCCCCTAATCCTTACTCTATCACTTACTCGCTTGAGTTATCCTGTAGCCTGTAGTTGTGGACGTGGTCATGGCCATTGCTCAAAGGGCAAATGCAGATGATGGCCAGTAGATGGCAACAAATTATTTGCAACTTGTTGTCCTTGCCCTGCACTCTCCGCCACTCTCTTTGCGTGTGGTCCTGTTTGCTGGTTGTCTGCATTTGTCCTGCCAGAGTCCTCCAATGTCGTAGTCGTTGTAGTTGTATTTACGAGTATTTGTAGCTCCCTTCCCCCTCGCTTCATTGTTGTTTGTATCCGTAATGCTTTTAAGTTGTCTCTCTCCTCGGCACAGTCTGTGTTGTCTGCTGTCCTGCTGTCCTGCTGCTCCTTTGTTTAAACTGCACCATAAATTTGTTGCAACATCGCTGTTTGCTAGACTTCTTCACCTCCTTCCACTTCGCTTTCCCCGCTTTTCTTTTCTTTTTATGTTATTTTTTATTTCCCTTCCTTACTCTCCAGTGGCTGACACTTTTCGGCTGCCTTTTCATTTCGTAGATTTCTGTGTGTAATTGTTAATGGAATTTTCTCATGGCCAGGGCCCAGGGCCCAGGGCCCAGGGCCATGCTGTAGACTTTTCTGTAGAGTTTTCGCTTTAACTCCCTCCATTTGGTTGTTGTTCTTAGTGTCGCTTTTATTTGCTTTTTATTTGCTTAATTTTGGCTTTTTGCAGCAGCCGAAAAAGTTCTGCGGCTCTTCTTGGTATTTTGTTGATTTATTAACCAATTTATTTAATCGTTTTTCATTTGAATTTTTCTTTTGATTAACTAATTTTTGATTAACTTTTTTTGTAACTCTTTTTGGTTGATTGAATATCCTGTGTGGTTGTTGTTGTTGTCCTTGTTTTGTGGTTGGCGCCGCTGTAAGGACTTGCAAGAGGCTGGCGTCAATGTCTCTGCTTCCACAGTCATACAGCTGAAGGTAAGTCTGCCTGCACACAGACACACCCCGAGGACGCATCCTTTATTCCTACCGCATGTCCTGCACGTACATCCTCCTATTTCTTCTGCTAACCATCACTCCCTCTAGTTAATCTCTGCTCGAGCAACTCCATGGGCGATCCTAAGCTAATAAACATCTTTCTCTCTCTCTCTTTGTATCAGGGTGAGCCTGGTGAGCCTGGTCCGCCTGGTCCTGCGGGCGAGCCTGGGCAGCCGGGCGTGCCCGGAGAGCGTGGCCCACCCGGAGAAACTGGAGCGCAGGGCGTCCAAGGTGTGGCCGGAGAACCGGGTCCAGTCGGACCGCCCGGCGTGCCTGGTGCACCTGGCACGAAGGTGAGTACGAGCACCCCCGAAGGTGATTCACCGAAAAACCAAAACAAAGACCCGAGATAGGGACACCCAAGCACACACGAAGAACGAGCGAACCCAAAGGAAGATGTCAGCAGGATTAATGCATTATCCGTATCTGTTGGATAAACATTGTGACATTTTAAGTGACTGACTGCCAAGTGATTCGTTGTCGTAGTCCTCCCAGACTGGACATGTGTGCCGGTCTGCCTTTTGTTCGGCTCTTTTTCTGGGGTTTTTCCACATTATTTATCGTTTATTTATGTATTAAGCGCCCGCTTTCGGCTGCCACACCTTTCCTGTTTGACGTTTTCCTTTTTCTGATTTCTGTTGCATTTTCCACTTAATTTTCCACAATGACTCACTCACGTCCTCTCTCTCTCTCTCTCTCTCTCTCTCTCTCTCTTTGTCTCTCGTTCACAGGGTGACAAAGGCGACCGCGGCGATCGTGGCCTAACCACAACCATCAAGGGTGACGAGTTCCCCACGGGCATCATCGAGGGTCCGCCGGGACCTGCGGGACCACCTGGTAAGTGGCAGCTGTACGGGTCTCTCTCTCCGTCTGTCTGCCTGTTTGTTTGTTTGTTCATTTCATCCAACAGCAACTTAAGCGCTCTCAGATACGCAGATGCACAGATGCAATCGTTCGATGAGTTTTTCAAGTGTTGCCACGCGGCTGCGGGTCGCCTAATTTATTGTCATTCGAATCTGGGAATGCACTCCCTTTGCCTCTACGCCCCCGCCCCACATCTAATTGAGTCATTGATGAACGCCTAACATTGCGTCCCATGATTTTGGCCTTTGATTTTTGGCCTCCTATTTGTTGGCGTTGCGGCATCGTTCAAATGGAAATCCGAATGCCAGCGAGCTGCATTTCCGCTGCCTGCCAGATTTTTATGGGCTCACACATTTTTAAAATATTTTATTTGATGCCTTCGTCCATATTTGGGAAATATTTTGTGGAATTTCAATCGGCGCTGCCGCATTTCGCGATAACATTTACGACCTTTGCCCCATTCCCGACATAGTTCGACGTCAATTAAATGCGCACCAAACTGTTGGGGAGCTCCACATTCTGCCCAGCCTCTCCATCCTCCGATCTGCTGCCTCCCACTCGCTGCAACAACATTAGAACTTCCATTTGTTTGCTTTGGCTTTGGATTTTATGAGCCTCTGCCCCACCAAGCAACCAGAAACACATTTCTGCACTTTATTCGAATTTAATAAACGAAAATAGACCCGAAAAACACAGCATCGAAGCCACTAAATCCACCAACTACATGTCCAACGATTTCCATAAAAATTTGTAGACCCCGTGGAACTGGGAACACTTTGAGCAGTCGTAAAAATGCAACTTTATGTCATTTATGTTGCTTTTAGCGGCTCATTAGCATTTGGACTGGACTCCAAAACAATACACAGAGCCCTTGGGATCGGGGTTAGAATGGGTTGTTGTCGTGGGGGCCAGAGACTTGTACTGGGGGCACTCAGGGAGCATAATAAATAAGGCCAATGATGAGTGGATAGATTGATGGCCCCATAAATGTCGTGTAAACTCCTTTTGCCCAATTGATGGATTGTCAAACGATGGCCGAAAGGAATTTTCAATTAAACTGTTCCAACAGAGATTCCCGAATAAATCCATTTATGTTTTCTTGGAGTGCCCCTAATGCATTTTGAGCGTGGCATCAATTAAGCGCTTGTCCGCAGCGTGTACGAACCCGCATCGTTACGGAGCCTCCTCCACGCGCCGCTATCTGCGGACTGGCATCAAAGTGCCTCCGATGCTGATGTGATTGCGCGATTGCGCTGGCGCTGCTCATGTAATGGCCATTGTTTCTAGATCTGCGGCAGTTGACAGCCCAACAGTTGCAGAGTTGCACTGCGTCCTCTGCGCTCTGCCTTGATGGACATGAAATTGCAATTTATTTGTTCCGCTTTGCCCCCGCCACAAAAATCAACGACCAACTGTAGGAAGTCGTCGTGGGACATCATTTGGTCTTGATTTGAATAAATTGAGTGTCATTTGTATTTTGGGATTTCCTTGCCAGCGTTCGTCCGGTCTCGACGGCTTATCTTATCGCTCACGTAATTAGTTAAGCTTTTCCCCAGCAGCAACCAGCTCTCACACACAGCAATTGAATGTGTTCCATGCTGGACCCACACAAGGCTCAGCTGTGATGGCGAGAGAGAAAAAGAATTCAATTTGTTTCATGATTTATTTGAATTTCATTTCATTTTGGCTTTGGGTTTCTGCTTTTTTGCTTGATTGCATTTCGTCTACTGGCTGCTGGACTCTCTGAAATTAAAACCTATCTTTTGGCTAGCATCTGCAAACAAGGCAACAATCCGCAACAAGACCGGCAATCCAATATCCTGGACACTATAAATCCACAATCCTGCCACTCGACTCCACTCTGGCTGCCCTGCCTCGGACTCTGCTGTCTGCCTTTTGTGGAAATAGTTTTTATTTTTATTTGTTTGTATTTTGTTTGCAATTGTCGCCTAAAATGCTTAACGGTGAATTATGCAACCATAAATGGGAAAATCCTGCCACAGACAATGAAAGAGGAGTGGGGCAGACACATACTTTATAAACAAATGGGAAACGACATCTACAGCATCTCGTCGCAGCGCTGGCTGACAAAATTTATGCTCAACGAGCAACTGACCAAAGGACAACCCCCCCGCAGCTCACCCTAAAACCCAATTTTACGAACTTAATAAATTTTCTATATCTTTTCGCACAACGCAAACACACACAGGGCAGTTTTTGACAAGCCACACAATTGGATTTATCTATGATATGACTCTCCTCACTTACCAAACCCATCCAAGTCCTCTCCCCCCATTGTTGGCTGTGCAAATGGTCGCATTTAATGGCCATGGTAAATAGCAGACCCAGCGACAGAGCCAGAGCCAGAGCCCATCATGGCAGAGAAGGAGCGAAAGCTATTTCTCATTATTTTAACTAAACAGGTTGCCCTGTGCCACCGTGGGGCAGAGTCGATTTAACGCTGATGGATTTATGGGCCACTTGGAGGTATTGCGAGCTCAACAACTGAATCCGCAAATTGTGTGAGAAGAGTGGAGAGGAGTGAGCGGAGTGAGCGGATCTTTTGATGGGTAAAAGTGGCTGTCGTTGGAAGACCAAGAGATTGGAAACAGATGAACACAAATTGGATTTGAATGGGTTTCGAGGAGGCAGGAGCACGACGAGGAGGAGTGCCTCGAGGAGCAGAAAGAAGTATTTGCTGTGCGAACACAGATTCAATTTCATCTGCAGTTCATTGGGCATCCTTGATGGCATAAATAAATTCCAGCAGCTGGGAAAGTGCAACTTTTGCATATTAAATTGTTATTCTGCATCTGTTTGCCTTTCAATTCCGTTGAGTTGCTGCCTGGCAGGCAAGTAGGTCAAGTCGCTGCAAGTCAAATGCATTCTGCTTAGCGTCATTAGCATAGTTCTTGAAGCCAACCCACAAAGCTACCTTGAACTACGATGAGCTCTGATCGATTGGCAACCACTGTGCACAGGGAGCACGGAACCCCAGTTTCAGTTTCAGTTTCAGTTTTATTTCATTCTTTGGCAAATAAACAATTTGCATTTTGAACCAAAAGCATTCTCCAACCCATCAAGCCTGGGGTGGGTCTGTCCCTTATCATCGACCAGTTGAACAAATTGCTGACCAAAACCAACAAATGATTGTGTGCTCTCGAGTGGGGGCTTACCTGTGGGCGGGCAGTCAGTTTATTGAGCTCTTGTTGCCGCTATAATTACAAAGGGTAGCGCCAGGTCACGCCCCAACCACTGCACTGTAGCTGTATCTGCGTATCTGTAGCTGTGCTTATCTGTATTCTGTTTGCACAAATTCTGAAATCTGTCACTAGAAATTTGAGACTAAAATTAACATTTTTCCCGCTGCACAGGTCCACCGGGGGAGCCCGGCGTGCGTGGCGAGGCGGGACCCATTGGACCAGCTGGACCACCCGGCGAGAAAGGACCGCGCGGCAAGCGTGGCAAGCGGGTGAGTAATCAAAATGAAAATGCAAGAAAAATACTTGATTTCCACTCGATTTTTAATTGGAAACCCAACTCGAGCGCGCCTGTAAATTAAGTTGAAAAGAAAAAGAAACCAAAAACAGCGCGAAACAAGAAGTGTATTATCATGTAAATTACTTTTGTATAAATGCCTGTGGGTGTATGTGTGTGTGTGTGTGTGTGTGTGCGTTAATGCTATGCTAATCTGTAAATAAAAGTGCGTCAAAGCAAGGCGTATACCCAAGGGCGTTGGGTTGTAAATATGAACGCGACACACACACGCACCCACACACTGTGAGCTCTATGGTATCCTTCCGCATGGCCAGGTTGAGTCCTCTCCTACCCACCTGCATGTTGAATGCTTCTTTCCTATATGTAATGAGCATGTTTACACGACTCCCAGGCAGGAACGTGCTGCTGCTGCTGCTACTCATTACTGTACATAGATGTACATACTTGCATCTAAGTTTGCGGAGTATGTGCCTGAATATGTTTAGATTTTGTGAGCACTACTTTGACAGGCTGCGAACACCCAAGAAGCTGTAAACTACAATCAAAGTTCGCCCGGAACCAAACTCAGATGTAAGCTAGAAGCATCCCACAGACACTGTCTGCCCTGCTGCTCATCGAAATTGTCAAAAATGTGTGTTTCGCGCGGCTCTAATCTTCGGCCTTAATTTATGGTAGCCTCTTCCCGGGAAATACTCTCAGTCTCTGCCCTAAGATACAATCAGTCCCGTGCCTAGGATCTGCAGCATTTATCTAGTCATTTTGTATCTGCCATGGGCGCTGTGGCGGCTCTGCTTTCTCGGGAATGTCAACAGTGCAAAGATACTTAACATTTTTATTGGCACTTGAAGTGTCGGCAGCTGTTGCCGCCTTCTGACGTGTTGATGGATGCACGGACATGGAGCGGCAGGGAGCGCCCATGGTGGTGGAATTTTCATTTCATTTTCCTTTTCTTTTCTCTGCTTTGCTATGCGCTGGGTGTCGGTGGGGGCATATATGAATATGTAGCCCCACCACGTGCTTGTGTACGTTATGAAAAATGCATAAGCGCCGCCAGGCGAACCAGGAACATTGTGTGGGGGATGATCTCCCTGATCCTGTGCTGACTGTACACAGGAATATTTGCTATTGATATGATGTGGGTTATGTGCGTTTGTATCAACCAAACACTTGCGCATTTTGCCAGCATTCAGGGGGCTCTGAGGAGGAATGGGAGACAACATTCAACACAAGAAAACTGAAACAGCAATTGCCAAGGAGGCAAAGTCAAAGTCATGGCTGTACACTCGAGTTGTTGCTGTAATAACGCGTAATGCCATAAGAAACAGACGATGTGCGACGACTCCAACTCCAAACCGAATACCAATACGCCCGGCAGCAAAACAACAAACAACAAACGGCGGCAGGCAGCAGGCAGCAATCGGCAACGTGCAACGCCGCTTTTATGACTCTGCCGTGAATTTTCTTTCAATCTGAGCGAGGGCAGCTCTATCATTTCAGCAAGGGAACGGAATTGGTTCCCTGGCTTGGCATTTAAAAACTTTTATTTAATTTATTTCCCTAATTCCCACTTCAAATTTCATTAATTCCGATCGAAATTTTATCTCTTTTTTCCGAATAAAAGCCAGCAAAAGTCTAAGCAATCGATTGGTCGCTTCTTTTCTGCAAAAACTTTTCAATTGCCACCCGGAGGCAGCTCTTAGTCTCTGCCCCACCGCGTGACTCGCGCTCGTACGCTTGCCGCAACTCCTGCCACCAGCATCAGCTGTGGCGCTGCAGCAACGTGATGTCAAAACAAATGAAAGTCATAAGAAACGGCAGGCAGGCTGCCACTGCTGCTTGGCTTTGGCTCTGCCTTTGGGGGCCTTCTTCGGCAAACAAACAAAACTTTTTGGCAACAAACAGAAGAGGAAAAAACCATGAAAAAAAGTATCTATATTCGCACCCGTGCGCTACGCGCCGCAGGCAGAGCACAGCATCAAAAATTATTTGCAACAATTGCCGTCATCTTCCGCTGAAACGTGACGCCCGGCAGGCCCAGCAACTTGATTTTTCCAATGCGGCTTCGATTTTTGACCCACGAAACGGGGGTCTCCGCCCATGTGGAGTTGGAGGACTCCCAAAAGGATTCAAATCGATTGCGGCTGTGAAATAATGCCCACGCTGTGCGTCAGAGCTTCCATTTGGGACTGCAATTCATTGCGGTTACAAATTCTTGTAATTAGTTCGGCAAGTCGTAAAGAAATGCCTCAATTGCTGGTGCTGGTGTGCTATTTTCAAATTGTACATTTATCCGTCGCCTGCCTGCCCCCCCCCCCCAGCACAACTGCCAGATGCTTCTGCTGTCTATGGCCAAAGCCATTTCATTTCCATTCAGTTTTTTTTTGCCTTCCTGGTTTTTTGGGGTTATAGCCCGTCGGCGTCATAAAAAAAGCATAACGCAATTGTTGGCATTATAAATTTTGACATGTTATTTTCGTCGCCTCGTCAGAATAAAATGCTCATATAGATTGCCACATGGTTGGGGCAGAGACTGAGGCATGATGATGGGTTAGCATATGAAATGAATTTGATGTGTCTAGTGAGGCGTGAGGACAGCATTGAGAGCCGAAGTTGTGCCCTGCCCAGCCCCTAGGGTGTGTTTCGGTTCCGCTCAACTTTGGGCCAGGCCACTGCTAATCCCAGCGACAAAAGACAAACTAAATCGGCTGTGAACAGCAGCGCTCAACGCTTGCCAAATGCTCTGAAATATCGGCAAAACCCTAATCCAAAATAGAGTATGAAAATGAAGATGATTTTTGCCTGCATGGCTGCGGGGCAGAAATGAAATTTACGATCCGGCAGCATATTAAAAATTTAAATTAATTTCAAACTGTGTGTGTGTGTGGGGCAAATACGGCGGGACTTTATTTGTATTTATTATGCGTGCTCTGGCAGAGAGAGAGAGAGAGAGCTGGATTGGCGCGCCTCTTGCCACATTTAAACAATATTTTTGGTTTTAATAAAGTTGCAACAATAATTCACAGATAACCCACAGCATGGCACGGGCACAATCTCGGCTTAAAAACAAAATGGAAAAACTGCTTGTGAAGCGTTTATGTCAAATTTATGTTAATATATTTGAAAATCGTTGCTCAGTTCGGTCTGGGGCCGGGCCCATGTCAAGTTTGTTGTCGTTCGGGTATGTCTTCACATCAGCATAAATTTCCCTGCGAAACGCAACCCGTCGGCTCGCATTTCTTATCAAGGAGAAGTTTTCCCTGCTGCCGGGCTGTCTCAGTAAATAGAGTCATAAAAATTGCGAAAGTCGCAAAAGGATATACGAAGGGGACAAGACAAAACTTGTCAATTCGTTACACGTCACACGGTGCCCCAGTCGAGGGGTTGGTAATGCGATCCCAGGAACTTCACACAAGCAACCGCAGTCGGAAGCTGCCACACGAACTCCTTGTACTCCTTGGCGCAAATCAAAGACTTAAAGTTGCTTACATGGAAACCTAAATGACAACGAGCAAGACATGGCAGTGGCTGAGGCTGAGGCTGAGTCAGACCCTTTTTGAGGATGTTTTTGTGCCACTCCAAAGGGTTCATCTGTTGGCCAATTCGTTTGCTTGGGTGTTGCCTAAACGACGCAATAAGCTTAACACTTTCACCCCCCTCAGCTCTCCCCCTCCACTCCGCTCTTTGCTCAATCCTCAGACTTTCATTGCTTCAGCTTGAGTGGAGCCAAGTTGCCTTCTTTTGTTTGATATTTTCACTGATTTGGTAAGCCCCACGCAAGGCCTTTACAATTCACGAAATGGCCAACAATGCATGTGTGTGTGTGTGTGTGTGTGTGTGCGGTGTGTGTGTTACGTCATTGTTCATTGAAAAGTGCGCAGCATGCAAATTTGCACAGGCTCTTCCTCGCTCCCTTTAGCTCTTTTGTGCGCAATTTTCCAATTTTCCTTGGCTGCGGCAATTATTTGCGGTCAATGTCCATATATCTTATATGGATGGCGGGATTGGACCCTGGAAACTGGCAGCAAAAAAAAAAAAAAACAGAAACCCGGTCAAGCATAACGTGGGCCAGGACATGCCACAGGACATGCGTGGGTGTGTGTGTGTGTGTGTGTGCTGGGTGCGTGGCCATGTAATGTCCTGGTGCCCCAAGGGTGTGCGTAACTTTTATTTTATGGCCGCTGATGATGAGAGCGCTGTGGGAGTCACAATAACGATTGAATAAAGAAATCCTGCCACACACACACACACACACACACACACACACACACACACACCCATGCGGCAGGACACAACCAGAGCGACAACACACACACACACCCCAAGGAAACCCCAAACCTCCCACCAAGTTGCTCCACGCCTAGTCAACCTCATAGAAATTTATAGGCACGCGTGCCACATTGACGTGGGTTTGAGGTTACACAGAGAGAGAGAGAGAGTCAGGCAGAGTGAGAGGCAACCTGGGGGGTTGGGTGCATGCAAAAGTAGCAAAATTATTCAGCTTCAGCCAGAGTGCCAGAGAGCCATGCCACGCCACACCACACACAAATGCCAACTGCTGCCTTCTTCGCATTGATGTGCAACCAATTGTTGTTGTTGCTGTTGTTTCTTGCTACTTGCGTCGTCTGTGGCAGCAAAACGACGAAATCTTTAACAACGATTTCCCTAAATACTTCCGAATTTCATACATATTACAATATCACGGCAACGGCATCAGCGATGGCAGCAGTGGGGCAGGAGTCAGGCGATTGGCAAAACCGCAGCAACAATGTTTGTGGCGGTGGGGCAGGGGCAGGGGAAGGGGCGTTAGCGCGAAATCACGTGAAATTTTTACAACAGAACTCGACTTGTTTTCTTTTTGTTTGGGTGCCGACTGCTGCGGGTGCACAGTGGATGCGAGCAGGGCGAAAGCAAACAGAAAGTTGCAGCCAACGGAGAGGATATTGAGAAAGTTGCACGCAGCGCAGCGTTCGATTAGTTTTTTATTTGCTTAAACTTATGTGTGGAAGATAAACTGCCAGTTCGGGAAGCAGGATATATCAGTGGACACTTAATCATATTGTTTATAACTGCGCGTAGTTTTTCCCGTTTTACCACCCATTGTCCCGTCTCCCCCATCAATGGGAAGCGGCGGAACGTATTACGAATTTAATGCGCTCGCGTACTTGCGAAGAACTTCCCTTTGCCCTCTCCACTACCCTTACCCACTCCCGAATGTTTTGTAAACTTTTGTGGCAAACGCGAAACGCATTACACGCCATGAAGTGGCGGGATTTCGGCTGTGCGCCCTGGCATGGGGCAAGTTGAGTGTGGGAGAGTGAGCCGGAAACGGGCTGCAAAACTTTCACCTCAGGCGGAGGAGCTTATTTTTTTCTTTTGCAACTCCTCGTTGCTGTTATGGCCTGAGAAAAATATGAAATTTCAAAAGAGGAAACGAAACTGCCAGGGAAAATGAAAAATCGTGGAAAATATGCGCACACGCAAGATGGTGGCCCAGAATGAACGGATGGAGCCCATCAGCTGTACTTGAAGTTGAGCTGCTGCCCTGCCCTTGCTGGTCGCTGCCTTTATCTCTTTCGCACGCAGCGACATCCATCCGGCAAAGGTCGCGTCGAGATCAAAATGATTTTCAATTTAACGCGTTTACGTGCGGCCATTTGTCTGTTTTACGCTCTCTTCGGGTGGGGAGCGAGCTTTAAATGGCGAAACTACGCCAGTCGCATGCTGAGAAGCAATCCAATGATGCGGCAGTCGGACAGACACGAAATTCTGGCAATTAATTTACAATTACAATCCGGCATGAGCAACTAAATTGGAAAAAAAAAACAAAACAAAAAAAAGAAATGAAATGAAATCTTGCGCCTGAAAGTATGCTGCAAAAACGTGTTTGGACTGTGGCGTTGGGAAATTCATTTGCTGCATCATTTGTGCGTTAAATTGAAAGGCGTTTGTGCAAATATTTTCAATATTTACGCATAATTGAAGAGAAAGTCCCAACACACACACACACACACATGCACTTATTTGAGTGTTTGTTGTTTGTGTCGGGGGGTCGGGGAGATACTTTGAAAATTAAATTCAGCCCAAGGCGCTCGCTCGCACAAATATTGATACATTCTAATGGATTTCCTTACAGACAAACACACACTCACACACATGCACATGCCGTAGCTGATTGGGATTTTGGGGCTGACTGCCGAAAAGGCACCAGCAGCGGGAGCAGCGGGAGTGGCAGCATCAGTTTCAGTTCTTCTCCTTTTTTTTAGGAGTCCTTTCGTAGTTAGGCAGCTGCGCCAACAATCGTCCTTGCGAGTCTAACAAACATTCAACCAATACACTTGGCTCCCCATCCCCATCAGGTTCTCTATCTGTATCTGTATCTGTGTTGCTGTATCTTTTATTTATGTTATTTATCGTATCTGCTGGCTGGCTCCGGGCTGCTGCTGCTGCTGCTGCCTTTAAAAGCCTTTAAACCCTCTACGTATGGCCTTTTGCTTTCGAGTTTTTGCTTGAATGTGGTGTCCCGTCCCCCAAAGTGTCCCCGTAATTATCGCAAAAGGCAAATGTTAAGCGCTCGGCTTTAATTTAAATCGCTTTAATTGCTCTACAAATGGCCAGCTGTGAGGAGAAGCCGCAAAGGAATTTACCCTCTTCCGCATTGGAAACAATGTGCAAAAAGTTGGGAACAAAGCGCCAGCTGACGCATCCACTGGCTTCCTATTCCACACCTGCAAACACACACAGAGAGAGAGAGAGAGCGCATCCATATGCAGATGAGCTCCCGGGCATACTCCTAAGGAAAATGCGCAAAGAGAAGAAAAAGTTGCGGGAAGTGCATTTGTGGTTAGCTTTGGCTGCAGCTCCTTCGTGTCCGTGTCCACTGATGATTCCTTCGCAGCTTCCTTCTGTGCAACTTGTCCTTGGCTGTCTCCCCGAGCCTTTGTCTTTTGCCATTTGGGTGGAACCAACAACTTGTGCATATGCCACGCCACGTCCTGTCCGTACAAGTGTGCGTTAAGCGGTTACATTGTTGTGTATTCTCTTCCCCTTAGCTTGCCCTTCTCGCTGTGCTGTGGTGTGGTTTTTGTGCTCATTGTTACAGCCACTGCCTTTGCCTGATGCTTTTCTTACTTGGTTTTAATAACTGTAAGTACGCTACTTCCTGTGACAACAGAGCGGCAGCAAGAAAATGTAATTGTTGCACATGCCTGGGCATTTTGCAAGGATATTACAGTCCGTCCACCCCCAGCACACACACACACAGACAGGGGCTCAATGGCATAATGGGCAGCGCGAGGACAACCAAATGGGATAATGGATACATTTAATCGGATTTAATCGTCATAACTCAATGCCAGACGAATAAGAAATTCAACTTTAAGCGCTTATGTCTCGATTCGAGTGTCTCTATTGGCTCGAGCCACTCATGCAAATGGTTTTCCCTTTATTTTGCTTGGTTCTTAACATATATTCCCAAGCGCTTTGGAGTTGTTTTTGTTTGCTTGCCTTTTATGACTTTTCTAATAGAGGTTTTTGTGCGGCGGCTGTCGGGTCTGGTCTGAATGCAACGCCACAAAGCTTTGGGTAATTTTCCACCATCTTTACTTCACGGTGGTGCAGCTAGGGGCAGGGCTGTGTGTGTGCACTTTGGACTCATCGAAGCTTGGGTCCTGGTGTGGTTTCGGTTTGTTGTTGTCTCCCAACGGCAGCACTCTGGAAATTTGCCTGGAAGCGCCCACATTAACCGCACATAAAAAAGAAGGAAGAAAAAACAATTAATTGTCTTTGGCTATGCACACACACACACACCCACACACAGCCACACAATGGCATAAGAGCCAAAGAGCAAAGCACACACACAGACACACAGGCACACACACACACACCCACCGCCATAGACTTAGAAGCACTCGCACAGGCACTCGAAGCACGTAGAGAAGTCGCTGGCTGTCGTTGACTTTATTTTCGACTCTCGCACTCGCACTCGCACTCCCACACACCCCACTCCCCGCTGCTCCACGGTTCCATCTATCCCGTCATCGGTTTTAAAGATTTTCTATGCAGGCATTGTCTGAGCCTTGGAGTGCGAGTGGGTGGCAGGCGGCTCCAACTTGCACTTAACACAATTTCGTGGCACACAAAAGACTTTCGCCACCAGCCACCACAGCACCACAGCACTACCGCACATCGCACATCGCACTGCCCCCAATCTAAGCCAAAACCCAACCCCACTTCGGTTTTTGGGTTTTACTTTTCTTTTTTGTTTTTGCTCTCTCTTAGCGGCGAATTACGCGCCGCTTTTGTTGCCTCTTCAAAGCGTGTGGAACGAGCGCGTGCAACGCTTCGGGCGATGCCACGTGGCATAAATTAATCTTCCTCGCTAAAATTTGCCATCTTCTTTCTCCCCCCCCCTCCATCAACCCTTAACCCCTGCCCCTGCTCACTCATAACCACATCGAACGCACTGCCACTGCAGCTGTTTGGACCTGGTGGCACGAAGCTGGACGAGGACTACGATGATCCACCGGTGACACTGCTGCGTGGTCCACCCGGACCGCCTGGACTTGCAGGCAAGGATGGCCGCGACGGACGCGATGGCAGCAAGGGCGATGCTGGCGAGCCGGGAGAACCTGGCTCCCTGGGTCCACGTGGCTTGGATGGTCTGCCCGGCGAGCCTGGCATTGAGGGACCGCCCGGTCTGCCCGGTTATCAGGGTCCGCCTGGGGAGAAGGGCGATCGTGGCGACATTGGGCCGCCAGGATTGATGGGCCCTCCTGGACTACCTGGACCACCTGGCTATCCTGGCGTCAAGGGCGACAAAGGCGATCGTGGAGATTCGGTGAGTACTCTTTAAATTCTCTGCCGTTGGATGTGCAGCTCAAGGATCTCCTACAATTTCAGTACCGCAAGATGCGACGTCGCCAGGATGACGGCATGTCCGATGCCCCGCATATGCCCACCATCGAATACGTAAGCCACGACAGACACCCCCCAGCATGATTAAGTGCCAAGTGATTTGATTTCTTTCCTCTTTCCCCACCCACAGTTATATGGTCCGCCGGGACCACCCGGACCCATGGGCCCGCCCGGGCATACAGGCGCCCAAGGCGAACGCGGCTTGGATGGACGCAAAGGGGATTCGGTAAGAGGAGTTTGAGTGCTGCTCTGAGCTGCCTCTGAGCTGATTGCTAACCAACACTCTCCACTCTTCTCCTCTCTCTCTCTCCGTTTTTGCAGGGCGAAAAGGGACACAAGGGCGATCAGGGACCCATGGGGCTGCCGGTAAGTAACTGAAAATTGCGAGGGAATCTTTTTCTGTGGCAGTACTTTTCAGTACTGTACTGTACCTTTCGGTTTATTTATGATTTCAGGGCCCGATGGGTATGAGAGGCGAGTCGGGGCCCTCCGGTCCGGCGGGCAAGGCTGGCATACCGGTAAATTTTTGAATTGAATTTGAAATTGAATTTAAATTGAACCTTATTTGTGCTTTATTATTGGACACAACCTTATTTGTTTTTCGGCTTTTTAATTTGTGTAACAAAATTTGGAATTAATCTCCCGCTTCCTTGCTTAGCCCACACACTAAAACTTATGGCTTTTTTCTTTTTACATTTCGATGGCTCTCGTGACTAAACATTTGTCTAACATATTTTGTGTGTTCTCTCATCTCTTTCTTTCTGCTGCGGAACAGGTGTGGGGCGACTACTAATACCATTAAAAAGTGTGCAGGCAGAGGGAGTCTATTAAACAATAACCAACAAAAAACACACGAAAAAACACGCGCCAAAAAAAGTCTAAATGAAATGCGATAAAAGAGCTAAACATACCAACACACACGCACACACTTACACACTTACACACACACAAACACCTAAACAGAATGTCTTGACAAACTCATACATATGAAAAAGAAATGAAAACAATTTTAATCAAAGCAAAACAAATGTTCAAAAGTTAAAATGCCGCCGCGCAAACGCTTGTCAAATGTGCTCTCAGTTGTCGTCTAAACATACATATATACACATACATATGTACGTGTATTTGTAGCAGTATACATATGTATATGAAAGTTGTAAAAACACGCACCCCATGTACAGAGAATTGAAATTGAATGGAAAATAGCAGCATGTCAGCACAGTACCAAATAGGCAAATAAATGGCACACCCTGGCCCCGTCCCGGCCCTGTCCCTGGCATCGATCGCATGCAAGAAAACATTAATATTAATATTAATATTAATAATAATATTCATATCATTTAAAAACAACGCCCCAAGAGTCAAATAAGTATTTATGTATACAAGCAAATGAAACAGAAACAGAAACGAAAACAGAAACAGATATGACCGACCAGACACATGTTCATGGGCCTGCAGAGTCATATGTATTTACTCAAACACACAAACACGCATCCATCCAATTGGAATCAAATAACAACCTGTACCACACACACATACTTAATCATACACACACAGAAACAAACATCAAAATCAACTAACAAATATGCAATGCAAATATTTTAATTGCAATTCATTCGCCCCTGCTCTGTGAGAAGCGAGATTGCAGCAGCAGGAGAAGCAGGAGTAGGAGCAGCAGCAGCAGCAGTGGGTAACGCGGGTAGAGCCTCTCGAAAATGCATAAATCATACGCACCATTGTACGTGAAATCAGCACACAGAGAGAGAAAGAGAGAGAGGATGCCAATCCCGTTGCTGGTTTCAAGTGCTTTCCACGGGTGCGAATGACTAATTGATAGATTATACTTCAACCGAAATCTCAATCGTTTGGCAATCGTTTCAGTAAGTTACTTAATTAGTTAACTAATTAGATTGTGTGAAGGATTGGTCTGATTCCAGCTGCCACTGCCACTGCCACTGCCCCTGCACTGCACTGCTGCATTGTCTTAGGTGCCGTCCATTGGCTTTGTTTGAATACTCGAATACGAATAGTTCTCATTCATACAAAGCACATTTGCCAAACGCTTCTAAATGTGAAGAAAGCAGCAAGAATAAATATGCTACACACAAAAATGAGTATAAATATACAATATAAAATATACAATGGATAAATAATTATTGTGTATTGCAACAACACCCCCCAACAAAAAGTAAGAATAAAGCAGAAATTGTAAGATATTTTGATCCAGTTTTAGCTCTCAATGTTTAACGATTGTAATATGCAATGCAATTTGTCTACAAGCATATGGATAATGCTTAAATATTTACAATATAAACTTGCACTAAAAGAGATATTTATATACATACACAAGCAACTCAATGTACTCGAACTATTTCCACTTGGTAAACCAGAACACAAAAACAAAGAGCTATCCGATACAATTGTGCATATTTTTCAGTGTTAACTCTTGAAATAATCTCAGCAGCGACTAGTTAGGTTAAAGTTTAATTCAAACTCAATCCCAGATCCCAGAAATATCAAACAATAAATACATAAGTAAGCCCCACTATGTATCCTATTGGTTTCATCGAACATCTCAACTAAAGTAACGCAAAACAATTCAATATACATACATATATGTGTTATGTAATATATAATATGTATTATGTAAAGGCAAAATGTAACTGTAGCATTTTCCATTTTTGAATGTTCAAACTAAATGCAAATGCAAAGGACAAATAAAAATCAGCCCCAAAAAATGAAACATAATCAATGCAAATGAAACAATACAATGCAAATGATGATAAAAGTACGAGAATGTATGTACATATGTATGTACATTGTGCCACCCTCGTCACTGGCCGCACAATTCAATGGAAAATTATATTGAATATGCAAATGAGAAATGGAAATGTTTGCAGCTTTAACAAAAAAATATATATACACGTACTGCGAACGTACTGCAAACGGGCATCGAAAATCACAATGAATATGTCAATTTGTTTTCAATTAGATGTGTCTCTCCTCTCGTTGTCGTAATGATCCCCCAACCCACTGCTTACCACGAGTGGCAAGCAGCACACACAGAAAAGCAAACAACAATTTGCATGTCAATTTTCATTTAAAGAACCTCCTACATTGTACATACCAGCAAATGCTAAGTCTTAAGCCTTAAGCATAATTAATGTATTAATTTGCAAGCCATCTTATGCACTCTTTCTCTTTATACACCTCAAAATACTCACTCTAGATCCTTTCTTTCTCTCTCCTTACTAACTATAAACACAACTATTAGCTTCAGTCTCTCCTTCGATCGATCCATAGGCTAGAATAATGAATGAATTGTGTGTGTTTTCGCGATTCAATTATAACACTTACGCCCAAAACTATTGTATAATTAATTAAAAAAGAGAAGGTAAAGCGGTGCGCCGTGCCCATGCCCCTAATAAGCCAGCCGCTAACAATAATTGTAAGTGTAAATTTGTTAATTAAATTACATACTAAAAACGATCTGCAGAGTTTGCAAACGAAAACGACAAAAATAAAAACATAAACAACCTAAAAATGTATGAATATAAATTGATGTGTATTTATGTCTATATAATTGCATACATATGTACATTGTACACGCGAATACATACATAAATATATTGCGATTATTTTTATCCATGTGTGCATTGCATTCCAAATGTACTGTATGAATCTAACCCCCCAATTGCTAATTGCTACTTGCCAGCATTGGAGCATGGTGTGTGTGCAAATATTGAGATGGCAAACAAGGCGACAAACAAGACGAGGAAACACAGTTGTAAAATGGCTAAAATGAAACAAAACTAACATAATTTTCGTTTTAATAATGCATTTTTCAATAAAGTGATGGTTTTTTACTAAACATAACGACTTTACACAAACATTCATTGGCAGAGAGTGGCATTTCCCCACCATTTCGCACTGCTTAACTAATCACACGCTTTACCCATCTCTCTCTCCCTCTCTCTCTCTTCACTCGCTGCAGGGTCCACCGGGCTTGGATGGCATGAAGGTATTTTCCATTAGGCTGCACTGACCGGCCGTTGTATGTTGCTTGGCTATAACCGATCTTCCTTTTTGTTGTATTCGCAGGGCGCGCAGGGCGAGACGGGCCACAAGGGCGAGCGCGGCGATCCCGGACTGCCGGTAAGCACGCAGCAGCAGGAGCAGCAGCATCCTGCCCTGCTCTGAACCACACTTCTCTGTATTTATATGTATCTACTTTGTGTGGTTGCTAATTTCAATAATTTGTGTCTTCTTTTTCTCCTTTTTTCACTGTTTTTATCTCTGTTTGCATGCACATCTCCATCTCTCTCTCTCTCTCTCTCTCTCTCTCTTTCTGTTGGCGTAATACACTGTCTTCCAAATGCTCTTTGCAACACTCTTTGACCCCAAAACGAAACCAAACACCCACCTACACACGCATACTCGACACTCTCTCTCCACTTTTGCACACACTTTTGTATGTGAAACCCACAAAAAAAAGGGCACCGATGGCATACCCGGCCAGGAGGGTCCGCGCGGTGAGCAGGGCTCGCGTGGGGATGCCGGTCCGCCCGGGAAACGGGGACGCAAAGGAGATCGCGGCGACAAGGGCGAACAGGGCGTGCCTGGACTGGACGCACCGTGCCCCCTGGGCGCCGATGGGCTGCCGTTGCCCGGCTGTGGCTGGCGGCCGCCAAAGGTTAGCATGTGATACGTTTTACACAAAAAGAACCTCAACCCAAAAACCCAACCCTTACCACACACCCCCCAATTGGCTAACAAAAAGTTGATCATTGAAATTTTGCATGCATCAGTCCTGAATCCCTTGGTTCCAGATCCCTGCTCCCATTCCCCCTATCTAGTCTATTCGTATGTATCTTTTTGTCTAACTTGGTTAACTAACTTTTGCTTTTGCACACACAAACACACACACACACACGCACACCACTAATACACTTGCGTATGAAAACGCATACAAACCGAAACTATTCGACACCCCAATGCCACGCCATGCCACAAAACGTGAACCGGATACGATGCGAAATGCGGAATAGGAGCCAATCATCTCAACGCCCGTGCACAAGGATTATTTGCCCGATGTAACACAGCCGGAAAGCAACGCCAGCGATTACGAGCAGGAGGAGGAGGACGAGGAGGAGCAGGCGGAGGCGGAGGCGGAGGATAATGAAAACGAATATGATGAATATCAGGATAATTTGCATAACAATGAGTGAAAAGGAAACAGGCAGACAAGCAACCAACCAACCAACCAACCAACCAACCGACCCAGAAAATGGCAAACACAAACATACCAAAAAGCAAACAAACAGAAACGCCGCTCACTCTCTCCCACTCTCTCTCTCTGAGAAACACACACACAAAATCCACTTACACTTCCACTTGGAACGCACACACTTAAACACACACACACACACAGGCACTCACGCACACTGGCACAGTCACACACAGAAGGCTATGGCAATGGCAATGGCGACTAGTTAAGCATTTCCGATTTCCGCTGCGAGTGAGCTTTGGTTTCTGTTTCGCTCTGTTGACATTTGCAATTAGCGTTAACAAATGCCAAGTGGATAGCTGCTGCTGCTGCCAACGGTCCGCTTAAGTAGTTGCCATTAGCATACACTCGACCGCTCATCCTCATCCTCACTCTCACTCACACACTCTCCCCCAGCAATTACCCTTTCGCCTAAACATAGATACACAAACACTATCGTAGCTTTGCTCTTGCTTGGTGATGGTTCGTGCCGCTCATTTGTCTCTTTTTGATTCCTCATCCAACAAACTGTGGCCATGTCTTGGTTAACCCATCTGTTTCAACCCAGCAGGAGAACTGGCAGGCCTGGCTCAAAGACGAGCTAAACGCGCTGCAGCATACGCACACAAAAAACTAATCGACAGTCGCAGTCCCGTTCCCGTTCCCGGTCCCCAGGCGGCAGCTGCATCGATGGCATACCGCAATATCCATACGAAGAATCTAAGCGCTTTGCTCTTAATTTTAGTAATTTGTTATTGTTAAATGTAGAAATCGAACAAAAAAGCTCTACACACACACTCTGTACTGTATAATCCTCCAATTACTATATCCTGCATCCTGCATCTGTGCCAAATTGCTCCAAAAGTTTCAACAAGTTCGGACTCCAGCTCCATGACGTGTCATTTTGGACTAAAGCAACATTTAATTCTAGATTTAATGTACCTCTATAAATATCTACGAGTATTTCTACGGCAATAAGCACAAACACCGGAATGAACCCAGCTATTTTTTACAGAAACTATTTAAAAACAAAAACTTAAATAAAAATCGAGAAAAGTTAAATGCATTTTTAAGTCGACTGCCACGAGGGTCGCAGCACATGGGACACATGCTAGATCCAGTTGAGTAATTACTTTTGAAACTTTCATTTTGATTACTCTTTCAGGAGCTTAAGGTGCTTAACGTATTTATGAACGCTTTCCTTCACATACGGCTTCAATGCGATGCAGGTGGGAATGTTCTCCGGCTGCTCAATCCACAGTTTGTGTTTTATTTCATTCTCCTTCAACTTTTCGCCGAGTTTCATCAGCGCCGCCTCGTCCTTGGCCTGATGGAAGAAATTTAATGGAATACTTTGATTATTGTCTGTCCTGTCTGCCAATGCAAATGAGTCGAATACGCACCTCCAGCACAACTTTGTGCATATTGTCGAGATCCGCCAGGTAATTCTGCGTGTCGGCATCGTCTGCATTCAAGTGCATCACGGCGGCTGTGGCATGACAGCATTGTGCAATAATGGCACCCAAGGGCCAATTGAGCGCCGAACGCAGGTCACTCCGCACCACCACATATTGCACGATATTACTCATAGTTTTTGTAGGATTTTAATAATTATTTGTAAAAAAAAAGCTTAAAACGCGGGCGGAAAACAGCTGTTGGACCGGTGATTAGTGTGCCCGCGGAATTATCGCTCAAATATACCTTTGACCCTCGAAAATATTCAGTAAAATAAAAACGTAGCTGTCAATGTAAAAAAGTAAACTAGGTCCAGAGTGGGTTTATTTCCCATTTCTTCGATTTTGATATTCCATTTAATATTACCAGTTAGTTAGGACTCTCAGTACTGAAAATATAATTTTATCCAATGAATGGATAAATTCTCCATGGGATTGGCTAGTTTTTATGGCTTGTTTTTATTGCATTGTTTACAAAATAAGGGTATAGTAAAGAAGTTGCTGCCATACTGCCACCTAGCGAGAGCGTTGCCAGACGCAGAAAAAAAGCAAGCATACTCAGGAACTCAAAAAGTGCTGCCCATCATTTGAGTTTGAATTTGAAAATGAGCGCCAGGTGCACTTAGTACCGAAATCAAACACATTGGATGGAGCGCCACTACGTCAGTTCTGCGTTACATTTTGAAGGTAAAAATGATGTACAAATGGCTGGCACCGAAAGCACTTCCGACCATATTGATATTTACGTGAAATATCCTTAAATGTTTTTGAATCAAAGAACTTGACGGACTCAATGCTCTGTTGCTCCCTCCCAATGTTTAAATTTTAATTTTTGTAGTGTAGGGATTCACATATGCAACTTTGTTTAAAGGATGCTGTACATGCAGCTTGCATTCATCATTCCCATTACCCTTAAATTCAAAATTGTTCTAACCTCCCCATAGCCCCCCCTTGATTGCTCCAAGGGGTACATTTTCTGAATACAGAAAACACTGTCATTATGCTCCATTAGCGATTGGGAGTGCTGATAACATGGCTAATCCACACAATTTGGCTGCCACTCACGACGATGGCCGTTCGCAGTTTAAGTGCTGCCTGCATGCAGTTGCATAAATTACGACGTTCCGCCTCCCCCCAGGGAGTGCCAAGGAGTGCTGCTGACAGGATTTTAATATGCATAAATTGCTGATCAAACGCAGATCTTATCTGAGCCAATCCAAAGCGAAGGCAAATCAATCCACGCTATTGTTGCAACAAGTAAAGGAATACGCACAAGGATGCGTAGATATTTGTTGATTTTATTATTGTAATTTATTGGAACACTTTACATTTACAATTTATATTTAAATTTAAATTTATGCGCCACAGATGCGAGGCGATAAACGAAGACTACACACACATAAACAATTTGACATTTGACAGTTTAATTAATTTAATTGCTGCACCAGCACCACCACACAGACGCAGGATCTGATCTGCGGATATATATTTGATATCATTGCAAAGATATTTAGTCGTTTAGTTCGTAGTTCGTAAAGGTACAGTCACGCATAAATGTGCGAGTATTTGTGTTTAAATGTTTAATATGTTTTTCTTGCTTTGCTGGCTACTCGCTTTAGGATCGGTATATAAAGTATAAATAGACAGAGATTTGATTTACTCTCTACTAAATTAGAACAATTTATTTGGGCAAAACTTGAGATACTTTGGAGAGAGAAAACAACACTCAACTATGCGTACGAGTAACAACAGCAACGACGATCGATCGAAGTCGAATTGGAAATTGTCTTCCTGCTGCCCGCACCATTATCAATCAATTAACGTTTACATATATTAAATATCTTCTTTTGCTATTTCTGTTTTCATTATAATTTCACTTGTTGCGTTCATCAGTTGGTGGCCATGACCAGTGGGGGGGCTGAGGTCTCGGTCTCCGGTCTTAGAAAGTGGCCTAAAATGTGGTCTTGCCAAAGATAAAGTTGCCGGGCGCATTGACGTCCTCGGCGGCAAAGTACTCCTTCCACAAGGCGGCAAACTGCTCGCGAGTGACGTCGGTCTGGCCCTGGGCCATCTTGCTGAAGGCCTCCTCGCACTCGTTCTTCTCCAGACCGTAGCTGGAGCAGACCAGCGTGAATTCGGTGACATCGATGCCGCCATCATGCGAGGCATCCTCCAGATCGAACATGAAGTTCATGTACGCATTCTGCCAGCCCATCACGCTGCTCGGATCCTTGGCATAGGCGTCCCACATGTTGCACCACTCGTCCACGCTGACCTGGAGGAGTACAAGAGACGAGAGGCAAGAGTCAAGATTGGTTGGGTTAAGAGCGTCAGATTTATGTATGCAACCCCGAGCCGCCCAGTGCCGAAAGGACCATTAGCTGGCCCAACCGCAGGCGTAACGACGGAGGCACATAAAACATCCATCCCACTGCCCATTAAACGCGTTATGGCCGTGTTATGTTGGGTAGGTCCTAAAGTGGTTATAAGGGGGAGGGAAGGCCACTGGAGTTCACTAGGGGGTGTAATTTATGCGTCGTGGACGGCATCTAGCGATGCGTTATTAGCATTTTGCTGTCTGCCAATACCAAACAACGGCAATTACCGCAACACAACGAGGAACGTCGACTATCGACGGCAACGCCCTGACCAACTTGGCAGCGGGTCCTGCCCCGATTGCAGTCCTCCCCATTAATTGCGGCATCTTCGACAAAGCCAAAGCAGCCGTTTCGCTTTACCACGTTTTAATATGCTCATAAATAAGCAGACAGACAGACAGAGCCAAATGTAGTGCCAAAACCAAAGCGACCTCTAAAGAGAAATCGAACTACATGGCTGCATATTTTTATGTTTATGGCCCATTCAGAGCCTTGACCCTCAATGCAAAGCCAAAGAGGGTTGGCTGGGTGCTGCGTGAGCATCTTCAATCTTTGGCAATTCTATTTTCCAGCTAATTTGAGGGCACATTCCCATTACCCCCGTGACACGGCTCGCTCTTACTTTGTGTGTGGAGAAAAGGGAAAGGAGAACAATAAATCTTAAGCCGCGACCAACAATAGTTGTGCTCTCCCTTCACCTTCTTTCACCTTCTCTTGCTGCTAAACTCCGTCAAGTTTGTTGGCCAGTGGCCAAAAACCTTTGCGGCTTTGTTGCATTTGAAGTTGCGCCACCTCATTGGGCCGTAGTTGAGCACAAAATATCCGTAACCCGTGTGCCCATACACCGCTTCAATAGAACTAAGCCGAGGTTTTGTTGGTCTGACATTTCAATTTCTGTTTACTTTGTATCCCTTTCGAAGCGCATTGCATTGCGTTGCATTTGGCGTTGTTGCGGCTTTGGTTTGCTCGATGCCAGCATTCGCCGTGTGGCGGGGAGTGGCGGGGGTGCAATAGTAGAAGGATTATAATTTAATTTGCTGCACTCTCTGCACGATTATGGCATATCCATTGTGCCAAAAGGGGAAACTTGCGCCAGTTTCTCTCCACTCTCCACTCTCCACTCTCAACTCTCCACTCTCGAGTCTCGAGTCCAATGACAAAGTTTGCACTTCGTAATGAGAATGTGTCCGCCTGGCAAAAACGAAGTGAATAAAGTCTTCCTGCTGCCAGCGGAATTCCGATTGAATTTCTCAAATAATTCACAATTCAATTTCCGCTCGTTGGTAGGGAATTTGTTTACCAGCCCGCCACCTGCAACTGACACTCCCACTTGCCACATTTCACACCAATAAAAAGTGGGAAATCTATGAAGCAATTTTTTGTCTTCTTTAGTTTTTCATGTGTGTCTGCCTGTGCCCAGACAATGCCAAAAAGTGTACGAAATTTGTAATGTGCTGGCCTTTACATGGAAATACATACAGGTAGGTGTATGTGTGTATATGTGTGTGGTCTGAGTGTGTCTGTGTGTAGGTGATGGACACTTGTCAACTGCTGTCACAATGCCATCGAGAGCAGTCCATGGATTTCAGCACTTTCGGCACTGACAATGCAGCCAGAGCCATTCAACAAAACCCCAAAAACTGCAGCACCTATCCGGCCCAGTCCCCACCACCAATCGAAACCCAGGACACTTGACATGCAGTTGCCGTTGTCTTTTTTTCTACGAAATTTACGTCACAAGAGAACAGATGGGTAAAAGGGGGGCTGCTCACCTGTCCATCGTTATCCTTGTCCGCCTTCGATCGCAGTCCAGTCCAAATTTCCATCATCAAATCGTAGGTCTCCTTGTTCTTTGGCGTGTCCTTAGCCCAGCCGCGCAGCTTGCAAACGCGCTGTAAATGGACACAACAAAAAAAAAAACAATAACCGTCAGTCAGCCCGCGTACACAAATTGAGTTATCGGGAGGAAGTTGGGTTTCGATGCCAGGGAGCTAGCAAAACTGAATGCAAATCAACAAAAAACATTTGGCCAATTCGTGCATTGTTTTTGCGCTCTCCATTGCCCTCCCGCCATTGTTCTTTTTGGGCTGAGGTGGAGCACATGTGAGGGCTTCGCTCTGCTCCGCATTTATTTGCGGCATGCAGAAACCAAATTTTGCGCAGAGTTTGCAAGTATTTTGGCAGCACACAAATTTATTCAAATTTGTTCGGTTCGGCTCTAGTTTTTTTGTTTGTTTTATTGGTTTAGTTTCCGGGGTGCTCCACTTACCTCGATGGCCAGTTCGAAGTCCTTAACGTCGATTTCCCCGCTTTGGTTCACATCTGTTTCGTGGGGGAAGTATCGTCAATTCGCATTGTTGGTTATTTTTCGGGCAATTCAGTTGAATGCAGCGAGCGAGCATAAAGCGCATGGGATGTCGACGCAGTTGTAGTGCGAGAGAAAGAGTGAGGAGTACCGAGAACAGAAACAAAAAGAGCGACGATGAACAATGCGAGCTGACTAAACGGATCTCATGGCAAATGGCGGACACCACAACGCAGCTGTGACAAAGTTCCGGCCCACGAGAGTGTGTGGGCACCGCGCTCCATTCAACAGAAACATCAAAACAGTTGCAGTCCAGGCAAGGCCTCCTCTTCCCGCTTCCCGCTTCCCGCTTCCTTCCTTCTCCTCCAACACTCCATAAACATTTGGCTTTTGGCCATGGCGGACCTGTCATTATCATTTGCAACGGTGTGCTGCACGCGGCCAGGTCCACTTCAATTTCAGTGTCAAGTGTGCGGCGCTTGCGTTTTATGACTCTTTTTCTGGCACCCACAGGGGCACTCCTGCCCTTTGTTATTTTCGGACCAGCAGCTGTCAATGACGGGGCCGGGCAACGAGCCAACCCAAAGCATTGTTGCGGTGTGTGTGCTGGGATAAGCCAGTCAGTCACACAGGTGAATTAGTAGTCGTAAATGAAAAGCACTTAACTGAACCTCACTGCGGTGCTGCACTCCTCGAAAAGTTATCCCTTTCTTTTTTGGCACTTGCATTTGCCTTTTAATTCAATTTTAAATTTTTTGTCAAGTTTTGTTTGAGTTTTCCGACAAGTTCTCGAGCATTAAAGAAGGTCATAAAGTGAAATGGTGCACTTGGCGCACTCAAATGGAATTTATGCTTGGCTCATATTACGTATACGCGATGAGCGCTGCGCTTCTTGTCTTGTCGGCTTCCCAAAAATCTAAAGAAGATGTCGCCGAAATGGAATGGCATGCGAATATACATATGTCATTCGTTTTATGAGTTGGCTGGCAGTGTGTGTGTCCCAGTGGATGATATGAGAAATCTCTTTCCCATGCCCCACATTTCCACATGCTCCACTTTCAGCACTTGTCTCTCTGATATATTTGACCCATTTAATAGTCCCCCACATTAGACAGCAACTCTCAGACAAATCGTGTGCAATCTAATCAAAGTTTTCTCTGTTTGTGAAACGCAAACGGAAGGGAAACCTTTGGCCAATAACTCGTGGCAAAGACCAATACACTGGCATCGATTGAGCTGGTTTGTCTTGAGCAACTCCATGCTGGTGGCTGATGGCTTTCGGGGCCATGGTCATACATCATTCTGGCACGCACACTAGACTCCTCTTGCACTTACCAAAGAACACGTTGAACAGGAACATTAGCTTCTTTTTGCGGAAATCGGAGATCGACATTTTGCTGGTTGTTGTTCTTCTTCAATTGTTGTTTTATTTGTGCAGTTTTATTGGCTGTGGCCTGCTGTGCTCCTAGGGAAACTGCAACGACAACAGAAAACCATAAATAAAATAGAATACTCAATTATTTGGGGGCGGACTACCCAGCAGGCTGTAGGGCAGAGGCAAGTAATATCCAAATTGGTAATGAAGTGTATCCCCGTAACGAGGCAGCTCTCAAATTTAAATCGCTCCCTCAATTAGGGGCTGTGGCAGTGCCAAGGAAAGTGCTTGGATCGTAAAATTAACAGTCATGGCCAGGAGCAAGCTGGGCAGGAGCCAAACTCAGAGCTACGGAGACTGTGCCACAGCCACAGCCAAGAGAGGGAGAGAGAGAGAGAGAACGGATTTGGTGTGCTCTAGTTGACTGGCTTAGTTTATGGGAACTAATTCAGCCAAAAAGGAAATAAAACAAGACAGTCTAAGAATGCACAAAAAAAGAAGAGCCTCGCGTAATGCAAATGCATCCAAGCAAGGATCGCAGGAGGGTGTAGGGCGTAGGGGTTTTCTCAGCCAAATGTGACACAAATGCAGGCAATGGCTTTGGCTGCCTCTTGCATCCTTTGTGTGTGTGTGTACGAGCTGCTTGGCTCATTTAACCTTCAATCAAAAGCACACCGAGGGCAGGGTGGCCACACGGGAGGAAGGTTGAGCGGAAGCTGGCAGAAGCAGGAGCAGGGGCCATGTGCTAAATTAAACAAAACTACGAGCATACCCGCACATGTGTATGTGGATGTATGTGTGTGTGTGTGTGTGTATGTGTGCATGTGTGCATGGAATTTACTGGCATCAGGCCCTGTCGAGCCATGAGGCCATCATCAGGCAGCAAATCATCAAAAGGCATGGTCATTGCCATCCATTCCTCTGAAAGACTTTGTGTTTGCTTAACTGCCATTAAGCGGGGCACGGTTGGGCGTGGCATTGTAGGTACGAGTACGGGGGCGTGGCCAGAGGCCATCACAATATTTACTTTAGTTTTACTTTCGGTGAACAGAGTCAGGCTCCCGGCTGCCTGGCAATTTATTCATCTCGCAGCGGCACGGCACGGAGCAGTCAAAGCATAATTCCACAACAGAAGGAAATTGCAGCAAGGCTGCTGTTGAGTAGAATGCAATGAGGAGACAACGAGGCAACAACGAAAGCTGTTGGCCAAGTACTGCCAATGGCTGATAGCCGATGGCGGATGGCTGATGGAACCGGCGGCACTAAAACCAAAGCATTCGTGCAATGTGCTTAGCCTCCCCGTTTTCGTTTTCGTTTTTGTCTTGTTTTGTTTTGTTATGTTTTCCGAAAATGCACTTTGCCTTGGAAATAAAATTAAATGGCATATCTCCGTAGTCACAAATTTGATGAGCTCATGAGCGTAAAATGGAAAAAACGAATCGCAAAACAAAAACTGTTACCGGAACAAGGATGCGCTGGCAGGTCAGCTGCAGGTCTGCCCAGGTCTGCCCAGGTCTGCTCTCTTGCCAAAGCTAATATTTGTTGTTTTCATTGGCGAATTGGCTGAACTTAGTGGCAAAGCGATGCTCCACCTTTGGGAGAGTGTTTGGTTGGGGGAATGTTGACTTATCGCTTATAGACAGACAAACCATCAAGATGCGGATAAATGTTGTCAACAGGGTTGTCCCTTTTCACTTTGTTTAATTGGGTGAAAGTGGGTTTAGAAGTGTCTAATTTGAAGTGCAAAATGCACCGAAAGTTAATTTAAAATATGTAAATATTTGTAGCTTAAATTTGGCATTCAAGTGTCACAATCGGAATGATTTAAGCTGGCGGAGAAAAAAAAGAACAACAATCCCTGACATACGGAATAAATGTGCACAACATTTGGAAAGAATAAATAATTGCACGATAATGAGATACATTAATAATTGAAGTTTGTATGATTATGCCGCACAATGTTGCCTTTAGTGTCACCTTCGCAATGCACAAGCACACACACACACACACACACACACACACAGGACATGCCACCCACAGCCACATCCGACTGTCACAGTTCATTTATTTTCTACGTGCGCGTCAATTAACAACAGCTGAAGGGGCACTGAGGCAGGAATTGAATAAAAAATAAATATTTATAGCCTGTGCAGAGAAAAAATAAACTCAGATCTCTCAACTTACTGGCAAAACAGAACAGAAAATGTCAAATTCAATTTGGCGCGCTTTTCATTTTCAATTTCAATTGCAATTGCCAGACGATTGGGCATTGCCTTTCATTCAGGCTGTCAAGCTGCCACCTGCTATAAGACCCTGCTGCTCCACAGGACGTACGCAGCAGCAGTTTAAGCCAATAAATCGCCTTTAATTTGCAAGTGGCGAGTGGCAAATGCAGTGGAAATTTAAAGCCTTTTAAATGGCCTGCCGTGAGTATTGTTTATCTGCAACATTAATAATTAGAGGGGCGCACAAATTGAATTCGCTGGCAGGCAGCTTACGCATACGCCGTGTAGCACCGTTTTTCCCACTGTGGCATTTGCATTTATATCGGCATCGAGTGTGGATCGGCTTTGTGAAGGCTTACCCCTCACCATTAATTACTAATACTCATGCGCCAATGCATAAAAAGCAAGCGTTGCCAGCCGCAAATGGGCCAGGCGTCTGGCTTTCGTGGCCACATTAACCAACATCGCTGAACGCTCGTTAATTAGTTTCTCTTTGAGTTTCAGTTTGGGCTCTGGAGATGTCTTTCTAATAAAGTCAATATGGCAGCGCCTCGATTACTTTTTATGGGCCATTCTCCGCATAAATATCCATCAGCAGAGTTCATAAATTTCATTATGAATACATAAACATTTTAATTGCAGTTTTAGTGGACTGTGAGCCATGGAATGGGTGACTTGATTTGATAGCACAATTCATGGAGAAAATCGAATTAGTTAGCGGGGGGAGCAATGCGCAATTTAATTTACATAAACCATTTTTTGGTTTGCTCGACAAAATCAAAACACTCACAGGTCGCACAGGAGAAAAATTGGCAATAAATTATGTGGGATTGCAAAACTCAATTGACAGTTGGTTAATATAGGAAGTGCTGAAAAGTATGCTATGTCCACAATCAAGCTGAGGGACTGACTGCCAACAATTTTCAAAAGAATTCAAATTCTTTTGTTGGCTTCTTTGATTGCAATCGAAGCGAATATTCATCTCAAAGGGGAAACGAATTTTCTTTCCTGGGATATTTAAAATATTCGATTGGAACATTGATTGACAGACAATTGGAAAACTTAAATTTGTTAAATCCCCCACTGGCCTCAGTGACCAAATGACCCAGTCGCCAATCGTTAGTCTCAGCTCCCACCCCCGTCCAATTCTCAGTCGCATTCCCTGTCCGAGCGCCTTTGATTGGCATGGACTCTCTTTCTCCGTTCCGTTCCGCTTCGAGTGCTGCGGCTGTGGCACAGTTTTTTCAACGGTCGCTAATTACTTTTGCGTTGCCGTAAATTTGCGCAGCCAATTTAAAATAATAGACAATGCAAGCGGCGGCGTTGTCGTTTGCTCTTTATCTGCTGATGCAGCTCCATGGGCGCACCGTAAAACTGCGAACTGCGAACTGCAAACGGAGCACAAGGTTCTGCTTTTGTTGCATTGTCCGTCCGGGTCCGGGTCCGGGTCCGGCCTGCTAGTAATTTCGTGTAATTTGCATTAATTTACATTTAATTTACTCTACTGGGCCGCCACAGTGACGGCAGAAAGCAAAGCGAAGAGGAGCGAAGCGAAGCGAAGACAATGCGCGGCCTAAGGCCAGCGACGCATGCCTGGCCAAACAACAAGCGCACTCGGACAGGACGAGGATCCTTCGAGGGCGAATCTGTCTGCTGTTGGCACATTGCGCTATTATTTTTGTTCGCTTCTCCCTCTGGGCTAGCAAAAAACTTTACGAGAAACTTGTGGCCGAACCGCCCAACACCACTTGCAAATTAATTCATTATGCCAGCGAAGAGGTGCAGAAGTATACAATTTTCTTTTACTTGTCCGAGTCCGCGTCCGTGTTTGTGTCTGTTCTCTCCTGTACCTTCAATGTTGCCGTTAGCGTTCCCGTTCCTTTTGAAACTATCTGCCCACTTAGCCAAGAGCACAACTCAAGGAAAACGGGGCCTCTGGTTCCTGTTGAGCCATCACCCTAGCCTCCCGTCTCCCGTCTCCAGTCACCACTTGCTCTTATTCTTTGGGGCACTTGTGCTCGTTACTTTTGGCTTGTTCTTGTTCGCTTGTTCTTTTGTCGGTTTTGAAATGTGTTTTTTCGAAAATTGTGTGGGTTTATTTATGTTGTTTTTGTAACGGGAACTCTCAGCACTAACACAGGCACACGCACAGGGCTACATGGACACCAAAATCAACACCAAAAGTGAAGCCAATTTCAGCTCCAATCGTAACTGCAACTACAACTGCATCCGCACCTGCACTCACACAAACGAAAGACTCGAATGTTTCACTTTACCGTTAGGTTCTGGGTCTGGGCTTCCACACTCTGGACTCTGGGTTCTGGGTGCTCGTGGACTCGTGTGTGCTCGGCAACGCGGTTCGCCGTTCTGTGATGCTCGCTCGGGTTGAGCCAGCGGCTTTTATACTCGTAAGCGCCCGCCCAGCCAACAGCAGCAGTCCATGTCCATGGCGTCGACGTCGCAGCTGGCATCGCTGTTGCATCGAGAACTTCGTGGGCAGACGAGCAAAGCGACGTCGTCGTCGTCGTCGTCATCATAGTAGCTCTGGGTGCTTTTTGTCATCGTGCGCTTTATCTTATCGCAGCGTCGTCGCTGTTGCTGTCGCTGTCGCTGCTGGCGTGCTGTTCTTTGAGTGTATTTGTGTGCAGTTTATTTCATTTTTTGGCCACCACGTGCACTGTTACGGACTCAGCATCAGCATGCGGCATATTTGGTCATGGGTTTGTTTTGAGATTCAACACTCACAGAAAACTTCATGCTGTGATTTCTTGTAGAGTTTTTCCTTTGAAGCTAAACCATACAAAGTAGCGAAATTAAGATACATAGTTAGGAGAGATATGTACATAGATGGGGGAGTTAAAGCAACAATTTACTGGTCAAAGGCTAGCTTGTTACTTTGTGCCAACTTGAATAAATACTAAAAAGTGGCTCAAAAATAGGCAACAAATATCTAATGTAACTTTAAAAATATTTACGAAAAATGTGGATCTATTTTTGAGAAGAATGGTCATAAATTTTAGTTTTAATAGCTTGCTGGAGAATTTTATTCAACGCAACAATACCAATTGCACCCACAACCAAAGAACATTCCCGAACTCTCCATTCCATTCCATCGTTCCCCCAAAATACACCATTGCAGTGGTGCATTGTAGTGGCACTGCAGCGCACTTCTCGCAGTGCACCACAGCATAACAAATCAAAAATGTGCAAAAGTCCTGGACAAATTTTTAGCATAGCCTTGACACACAGACAATAAAATAAGCACACACAGACACCAAAGAATATAAATATGTACGATTATATGTATAGAGCTCCCTCTGCTAAGGTAAACTGTGGGCCAACTGCGGGATGCATCGGTGGCAGTTGGCAGCATAATTTTTGGTAGCGCACTCAATCTTGTCCCAAAGTGTGGACCACCAACCGGGCAGGCAGCCAGGCAGCCAGGGAATGAACATTTAAGCAGAGCAATTTCCCGCCTGTCTCTCTCGCTTTTAATTACACGAAAAACACTCCTACAAACACATACCCTTGCACGCAGTTGAGCTCAGCTCATGTATTTCAGCTGTTAATTGTCAAGTTTTTGGCTGAAATGTCGCTGCCAATTTATCAGGCGTCTCAAGACCAGTCCACAGTCCGCACAGCTCGTCTCTCCTGCCTTGCCCATGCTGCGCCGTGTCGTTGTCGGCTCAGCACACAGCAGGCGGTCATTCGGGCACGGTCACTCGGTCAGAATGTTCCAATTCCATGTTGTTGCAGACAACAGATTTTGCTGCTGCTGCTGCTGCTCCTACAGCTGCTGCCTATTGCAGATGACCATTTTACCAATGTTTCGTTCCAGTTGGGGCCCATGCATGGCCCTATTCATGTGCGCTTCTGCATGTGTGTGCAACGCGACGATGCGTGTTGGAGTAGGCAAATGTTTAAATTTCTTTTTACCTGTTTGCATCTCAAGTGGCCAAAGGCGGTACAGCCCCAGCCAGCTTCTCCCTCTCCGTGATTGTGATTGTGTGTGTTTGTGTGAGAGGAAACGGAAGCCGGCATTGACACAGTTTGAAATTTACATGGGCCCCAGCAGTCCCTGGCTGAAGACCAACTCAAATCTTGAATGCCTTCTAGCGTTTGGCCCCATTTCTCAGCGTTTAGCTGTCCACCTATTTCATGTTGTTTTTTTTTAGTTTTCTTTCTTTCTTTCTCGTTTACCATTTCATGTCTCTTCTTCATTTTACTCTCCGCTCTTGGCCCCTGCCGCTGCCGCCGCATAAGTGCTGCCACTAAGCGTTCCGTTGTGGCTCACACACGAGTGCCTAGGGACAGGGGGGGGCAGGTGGATGCACGAGTAACCTGAGCACGGCAACGGAGCATTATTTGAAGGCAGGGCTGTCTGTACACCCACGACACAGCCCCCCCCGAATACACCTGACATGCCCCTTGAACTGCCTACAGCTGCAGCATGCTCCTGCTCCTCCTCCTGCTGCTGCTCCTTTGGCTCTCGCTGTTGGTTGCCTTTTGTGCGAAGAACGTTTCGTGTCAGCCAGCCACACTCACAGACACACACACACACACACTCGCAGTCTACCTGCCCGGCAATGGCAATGGCAACTTGATTAGACCAACATGAAATTAAGTAATTTTGCTGTATTGTTTAGTGTTTCTTCTCGGCAATGGCAACGGCAACAACAGCCACCACAATGGCCAAACGAGAACAAAGCGAATCTCGAGTCTCGAGTCCCGAGTCTGGGCCAGCAAGGAGCAGCTCACAAAAGCGAACATAGAAACCACGAAACAAACCGAAATTAATGAAAATATTTTTATCTCAGCTGCGAATGAGTCGCCCAATTCAGACACTTTCCCAGGCGCTCCCTAAAACAGTTCATAAATCAAACGAGCGACAAACAATAATAAAAGGATATCTGGCATTAAGTTTAAAAACAAAATGAAATAGAACACAATTTAAAATATATGTTTAAAATAATGGAAAGCACTTTTAGTTTTGAAATTTAAGTTAAAATGTGTTGTCTATGCATAGCCAACAAATCGTTTTACTCATTAGACTGTGATGCTCTTAGCATAATCAGCATAAACGGTGGTGGGGAGGGGGGAAACACTTCTCAAAATGCATAAACAATTGGGAGGAAACATTTCATATAATCCGCACCCAAAACGAACTCATTTTGAATTTAAATTCACTTTTGCTGAAAAACTGTGCTACAATTCTGCGACGAGTTCTAATTTCCATATTCGTTTGCCCCTTTACGAGTGCCAGAATATCCCTGGAAGAGCACCGAAAGCCACAGCCAGATGCAACTGCTCTGGCTCTGCGCTCGTTCTGAGGCATTTGTGGCGTTGCAAATTGCAGCACACTGGGCGGGGCGGGGATAGGTGAGTAAACCGTTAACTCTTCAACGCCCAACGCCCTTGTTTGGCCCTGGACCTGGACCTGGACCCAGACCTGGACGTGGACCTAGACCTGTCCCTGCTCCTGTCCCTGCCTCTGCCCCTAAGCTGCTCCTGGCCTTCCTTGAGCGTGGGATTAAATCAGCTTGGCCCTAAAAATAACGCAAGCTTGTCATGCATGGCAGTGGCAGCACCAGCAACAGCAACGTGTGGCATGGGGTGGCCGCTCTCGAGTTTCCTTCATGGGTGGGCGTGTCGCTGCTTTTCTGTGTAATTTACTATTATTTTTTAAGCACTTCCCTTTCAGGCACCGGTGCTACATACAAACAATTTTATTGTTTCTTTCATTTGGCATTTTGTTTGTGTTTGCCGCCTGCGTCTTTTCTCTCTGCGCCACTTTGTGGAGGTGGCGCCGCAGCAGCACGTGGGAAATTACACATGTCCCGTACCCCCGAAAATGTTTTCAACATGTCTGCCCTGCAATCTGCATGCATCCTTCCAGGACACAAAAAATATATCTGCATCTGTACCCATACGGCGGGTTCTCGTACCCTTACCCGCATCCGTATCCGTATCCGTAACTCTGACTATTTGTTTGTCTTCTCATTTTGTTGTTTGTTCGCTTTTTCTCTCCGCCGCTGCTGCTGCTGCTGCTGCATGTTTTGTGTGTTGGCTGCCAGATTTATGCTTTGGCAAACGGAATTTGTCTCGTGTACTACAACCCTCCCCCGCAACGTAGCGAAACGAAAGTAAAGCTTTCCCCAGCATCCATCCATCCATCCATTCATCCTATCCCCCACCCACAAATCCGAATAAGAAATTGATGACCCGAGATATGCGCTGCAGTTGCAGATTCTCCTCAGGCCAAATTGAATTTACCGCTCGGTTCGTTGATGTATCCGACGCTTGCGTAATTATTTCCACGTGCTTTGAGGGTCATTTCGGAATTATTACATTTCCCACCCACAAAACAAAGGCCTTTACTTACCTAATGCTTTTTGGCCTGGTCTGCTCTGCTTTGGTTTTTGGCTTGGCCTGGCTTTCGCCCCGCTTTTGAGCCCATAAAATGAATTTTAATTTGACCTGCCACCGGCCTGTCCACAGAGCCCCACGCCAAACATGACCCCCAATCCACACCCCCAACAAAAAATGCAGAACACTTTTTGTGTGTTTACAACCCGGAAACATTGCAAACAAAATACTAAATAAGGAATTAGAATTTTGCGAGGTTAAAGCCCAAGAAATGCTCTGTAAAATGCAAATTATTATTTTCGTTAATTTAGATATTTGTGGAGCTTACAATCTAATCTTCAGTCAACGGATGAATAAGTTTCTGACAGTTTCTAAGCAAAGAATTAGAGTCATCAACTGCTTATCTCAGAGATAGCGTTAACATGTTTAACTCTTGAAAGATCCGGCAAGTGCCCTCCCATTCAAGGTCTCATTTGAATGGTTGCTAAGTCCGATCCAATAAGTTAGAGTATCAGTGGAGCTGCAAACAAATACCAGTACATATGCAAACACATATGCAAAATAAATACCAGACCAAACGGATGGTATAATAACAATTATTGCTTCGCCCTGCCCGAAATTTCACAATCCTCCTTTTGGCTCGGACTTTCCACCCGTCCAGGACGGGGGCGACAGGACAGCGGAAGCTGAAAATTTCATTGATTTTGGCAACGGCAACGGCAAGGGACAGCGGCCAGCGGGAAACTAGAGACGGAAGCCATGAGAAAGCCACCAGTCAGCAGTGTGCCAGTCAGCACTCAGTAGGCAGTGGCCCAAAAATGTTGGTAGGCCCCAGTCCAGGAGGCCACTTGACTGGTAATTTATATCTTTGACGACCTCGTGTATGCGATAGGATTTGGGAAGGGTTGTGTGCCGCCTCTGGTAATGTGTGAGGTCTAGGCTAAGGTTATGACATACCCCCCGGCCAAACAGTGCCAGCCAAAAAATTTGTCTAAACAAGATTGGGGCTGAGTGCGAGTATGTTTGTTTTCTCAAGCGAATTTTGCCGCATTTGTATCTGCGACTGCGTCACTTTGACCCGCAAAATGTTTGTCAGATAGCAGGAAACATTTTGCCAAAAAAAGAGCTCAACGACTGATCTCTGATAAGGCGAACAGGGGGGGAGGTGGGATTTCTGTCTTATCAACGTGAAATGAAGACGTCAACGGAGGGAGAGCATCATCCATTAGGAGGCAGCTGCTGCTGTTTTGTGGGTATCTCAGGCGGAGGCTGAGGCCCTAATTGGAAATTCAAATTTCATTCAATTGCCTTGGCATCTGACAGGCCTCCGGCCACGGCCTCGGCCTCGGTGCCTGCAACTGCCCCCTTCGAGCCCCCGGCCATGCAAAGTGCAATTAGCAATTGTGCCCCCAACTGGGGAGACAGTCAGAGGCAGCAGCAGCCAGCCAGTTATTATATTTATTTGTGTTTCTTCGCGGCTTGCATCTTTCTACTCGTATTTAAACGAGCATTAGGTAATTACGGACTTTATCTGCCTTTTGGACTGTGGCACATCTCTATCTACCGACTGACTGCCTGCCTGCCTGCACTGCGGCACAATCCACAAACGATACAAGCAAAGATTCATGACATAATTTTGGTATTTAATGTTTTCTTCACTTTGATTAGACAATCTCTTTGGGAGAGGAAAAGGAAAGACAGCGCTGCGCACCGGTTTGACTTGCTGTGGGGATGCTGCTGCTGCTGCACTGCATTCGACTGCGGGTTCAAATGAGTTCGAGGCATTTAAATGTGCAGCCAAATAATTTGCAACTTGACAAGCTTATGTGTATCTGCCCCCCACTCGCGTAGGCCACATGGAAACCACAAGTTTTGCGCCACATAAAACAACCGGCAGAAGAAAACCAAAAACCAACAGAAAAGCCAACAAACAAGAAACCAAACCGCAACTTCCAGACAATATAATTTTTTTGTTGTTTGTGTTTTTATTTTGTTTTGCTTTTGCTTTTTCCGCCAACTAATTGCTATTAATAAAACAGCACAAAAAAGCGACCAGAGGCGGAGTCGGAGTCGGAGGCTTCGGCAGTGGCAGCAGGTGAGACGCTATTATGGGACCGTCTTGGGTGGGCGCTGCATGGAGCAAATCTTTGGCCTAGGCCGATCGGAATGGCCAAAAGTCGTCAGCAGCCGATGATACACTCTACACAATGGGCCCTTGCTCTTGTTAGCCCAAACTGCTTGGTGGCTGGTGGAAAGTTCACCCGAATTGAATGCCATTGTCTGGATGAAAGCTGCAAAAGGCCGGCCAAATGGGAGCTGAGCTCATCTGTGATTAGTCTTTTGTGGGGCTTCCCACACCTGTTGAACGCTGCTACCCCGAAATTCCACTCACGACCACAAAAAAAATAAAAATGGGCAAACCAATATGCACATAAAAATTCCAAAATTTATTGCAGCAGCAAGCAGGAGCAACAGCAGCAGCAGCAGCAGCAGAGCTAATTGTTTGAGTTGCCTACAATTAAACACGCGCAAATACCGAGCAAAAGTAAACACTAAACGTACTGCCATAGATGAAGAAGATGAACGAATGCAAAATACTCTTAGCATGAGACATCATAGCTTGGGCTGTGGAAACCCCCTACAGAAAGCAATGAAGAACAGACCCGCATGAAAGTTGCATTTGCCCTTTGTCATCGGTTAGAACATTAGGCCGGAAAGGTTTTTACATTTTCAATTAAACTTATGTCACTCCATGCTGTAACTGTGTGCTCTGACTATTATCCAGCATTAGCTAACAATTAATTACGATATGTTAGAGCATTGACAAGGCAATATTGCCACTCTGCATGTGTCTTATGAGTCTCTTTTTGTTTGACAAAGCCAAGCAAAACACTTGGCACTGCTGGGGCGTATTGTGTGGCATGTGGCATGCCATTGCCATTGCCATTACCACTGTCAGTGGTAAAGCAGCGGCCAGCATAAACTTGGAGATACAGGAAACGGCAGCAATGGACACCAAACACAGTGGATAAATTTGAGCACCATCCGAAGGGGCAGTATCAGGCAGTGGCAGCAGCTTGGAAACGTGCGAGTCAAGTATACAAGACAGCAGCTGCGGCAGCAACCACTTGAGGCAAGGCAGGCAGGCACTTTCGTTTTCATCTGATCTTCAGTCGGGTGGAAAGCGTCTGTTGCCACAGCCACTGCCACAGAGGTTCGTTGGTAATGTAATGCGCGCATCTTGAAGATACACCACAGTGTGGTTGCTGCTGCTGGTGGCATGCAAATGCAAATGCAAATGCAACCTGATATCGATCAGCTGTAACGCAGCTATGAAGTTGTCCAACTATCCCAACATTTGTCTAATGGTTGAGTTTCTCGAACTCCAGCAGAGTATCCAGCAGCTGATTGCCGATAGCCAGCCACATGTTGCTTGCTGCTACAACACAATGATGCAACTGCAATTGAATAACATCAGAAGTGGCTAGCGGCCAGCGGCCAGCGGCCAGCGGCTAGAGAGAAATTGCAGCCCATGCACACAGCGGACACTCGACAACATTCAAGGTCTCGAACTTCGATTTCTCTCAAGCCGACTCTCCCAGAGATCTACAGAGATCTACGTGCCCACTTTGTCTGGCTTGACTAATTCGTCCGTCCATTGCCATTGCCATTGGCTGGGCTGACCCGCAACGCTTCCGCCGATTGTCATCGCAGAGGCATGCGTAAAATTTTATTTTATTTCAATTAAATCCGTTTTTATATTTCAATTTTTGTTTTTTGCGCAGCTTGGCTGGAAAGTTCCCAGCAGAGAGCAGGGAACTTTTCCTCAAAGCTGTCTGTTGATTATTTGGTTTGGATTGGGCAAGAGATTTGTGATTTCTGCTTGCATTTTTTTGATTTTTTGATTATCCGGCAGCAAAATTTGTTCGTCATCGTCAAGCATCGAACAAACATGTACAACACGGCGCCTGTTAATTGAACAACAACAACAAACTGCAATAACAAACAGCATTGGGTAAATGCCAACGCCCACCGCCACCACAGCAGCCACCAGAAATTGACAGGCTGCTGCTGCTGCTGGCCAAGAGCAACTTCGGCAGTCAGCGTCTTGGCTTAAATGATCAATCGGCTGCACAAACAAACTTCCCCCTGCTGCAGCTTGCAGTTGTTGTTATTGGTGTTGCCGATGTTGCATTAACAACTTCCCCATTGGCTTTGTGTATGTTTTTTGCTGTTGCTGCTGGCTGGGGCTGTGGCTGTGGCTGTGGCTGTTGCACCAAGAAGCAATATGACTTATGGGTTTGTGCATCAACACGGAATTCAAGTAAGTCGCTGCTGATGCTCAGGCTGCTGTTGCTGCTGCTGCTGCTGCCTTCATCGCGTAATGAAAACGAAAGTAACTCGCACTCACTCACCTGGCTATGCTGCCAGCCTGCTCGCTCATCCCCCACTCATTCTCCCACTCGCTCGCTCACTCACTCGCAGTCGCTCAGTCACACGCTGGGCGGGCAGCCACACGCTGCATCATTCACAGTCGAACGGTAGCTGGTTGCCGCGCATATTTATGTGCATATTTAACATTAAACGCAATTAAGCTAAACACTTACATTGACATCGTACATTGAAGCAGGCGTTGAATAGTTGGCCTGCTAATCACTCACTTAAATGACGCACATGCGAGTAGGGACACGAAAAGTGCTCCAAATGACATTCGATTGAGTAGGTGAAATGAAATAGATTAGCTACAGGTCCCTCAACGATTGTGAATTGTGAACTATGCCTGTCGCTTGGCATTTAAATGAGTTTAAGATATAATTGGTTGAAAGGTTGGTTTGCCATTTCTCTCACTCACTCTCTGGACGGGTAAACAACATCACGAATGCCTTATCTAACAATCTAGTTGGGATTAAGATGCAATTCCAATTGAAATGAATCAATATTTAGCGCACATTGCGGGCCGCCGACTCATCATCATTCAGAACGCCTCTTATGCATACCTAAGCAGATATATGTATGAAAAGTGCGACCTAATTTTCCCCTTTGCTCCGCCTTCAATATTCACTGTGAATGATTTCGGACTGTGTGGCTCGGCCAACTTACCCTTTTCAATCTCATCCAACCATCGTCTGTGTCCCCATCCCCGATCTGCACACCGCACCGCACCGCTGACTATTTTTTTTTTCACTTTCGTTCGCTTTTGTTGTAACGGGCGGGGGCATGCAACACTATAGCGCTGCCAGCAGTCGACTGCGCAGCATCTAGCGAGATGTAAACGAAACGGTAAATGTTTGCTGGCAAACCCGAGCAGAGCACAGTTGCATTTTGGCGCTCGTCCCAAGCGATTCAAGCCCCATCCGCCACATCCGACACTCTCGCTGCCATCGCCGTCGCCGCGCACGCGCTCAACGAAAACGAAAACGAAAATCTGCGAGCCAGCAGCCAGCAGCAGCGACACAGAAGCAACAGTAAACGCGAATAACCGTTAATATCGAACAGCCGCAGTTAGCTTGGGCCCCTTACATAATCGAGAGAGGAGAGGTGGGGGGAGATTAGCATCTGGTCTCAGCTGGCACTTCCACTTCAATTCCCACTTCCCCTTCTACTTCTGCGCGGAATTTTTGGCGATTTTGACGACGCCCAGCTGGAGCTCTTGCGAACTGCTAATTAATGCTCAGTCGTGAAGTGAAAAGCCAAAAAGTGAAGCTGGGAAACCTCTTAAATTATTATATTTAAGCCATTAAAAAGGTCTGGGCCAACCCAAGTCTAAACCAAGAGCCAAGCCGTGAGACGCCAGTGGAAGTCGCAGTCGTAGTCCACCTCTCGTGGCACCCCCTGAACCTGAACCGCCACCCTCTGTGCAGCCTCCGCTCTGCCCAGCTCAGCTCATTTGACTGCGAGCGTGAAAGTAAAAAGCATCTGGACAGTGGACAGTGGATAGTCGAACGTCGACCGTCGACAGTCGACACCAGCATCATCAGGATACAGCGAGTCTCTCTCTCTCCATCTCTCAAGACAAAGACATCTGGCTGCTGAGGGTCAGTCATGCGGACGATGAGCAGCAGCTGAGCAGCAGCTGCCCGAGGAGCAGGCAGCGAGATCCACGAGATGAAGCAATCACAGTCGTCACAGTCGTCACAGCATCAGCTGGCAAACGCCCTGGCCCTGGCCTTGCTCCTGCTTCTGCTGATCTTTCCCAGCAGCTCAAGGCAGTTTGAGACGGGTAAGTCCGTTACGGAAAATATTTGGCTCCCAATTTATCTCACTTTTCCACTGGCAGATTGCGGCTGTCGTCCGTCGTCACGGCGAGGACCTCGAATCATATCTGGTGCGACGACAAACGAGGGCCAATTTCCCTGGCAGGCATCGCTGGAGCTGCTGCATCCGTCCCTGGGCTTCCTGGGCCACTGGTGCGGAGCCGTGCTCATCCATCAGTACTGGATACTGTCCGCCGCACATTGTGTGCACAAGTAAGTAGGTTGCAAGTCTGTCATAGTCCACCACTGATCTGATTTGATTCCTCCCCAGTGATCTCTTTAATCTGCCCATTCCGCCGCTGTGGACCGTGGTGCTGGGGGAGCACGATCGGGACGTGGAGTCGGGCAACGAGCAGCGCATACCCGTCGAGAAGATTGTGATGCATCAGCGCTACCACAACTTTCGGCACGACGTGGTCCTCATGAAGCTGTCCAAGCCGGCAGATCTCACTCGTGCCTCCAACATTAGACGCATTTGCCTGCCCTTCATGCTGGCCGAGTCGCAGCCAGATGAAACGGCAACCGTAGCAGCAGCCACAGCAGCAGCGAGCGAGGATGTGCTCAGCCAGCAGCTGGAACTGGAGGATGTGCCTGAGAAGATTGACAACTTTCTGCGCAGCGTACAGAGCAGAAGGCGCTATCGGAATGTGACTTCGCCGAGTATGAGGGAGCTCATGAACATGAAGATTCTCAGCCGAATGCGACAGGCTTTGGCACAACGCTCCTCCCCGCGAAGCCTGAGGCGTACCCGACGACGCAACGACAAGCTGATGAAGCTGGACCCCAGACCTGCTGACGGGGAATCAGTGGAGCAGAAATATCTCAAGACAAATGGGGAGCTGGACATGGATCCGCGCGAGATGGCCTTCGTGGACTGTGTGGCCACAGGCTGGGGAAAGGCCAACATCAGCGGAGATTTGTCCAGTCAGCTGCTGAAGACGCAAGTTCCTCTACACCAGAATGGCAGGTGAGTTGATTGCTGCTCCGACTTCATGAAGGCTGTCTTCAATCATCAATCGAATTCCAGGTGCAAGGATGCCTACGGCAGCTTTGTGAACATCCATGGCGGCCATCTATGCGCCGGCAAGCTGAACGGTGAGGGTGGGACTTGTGTGGGCGACTCCGGCGGACCGCTGCAGTGTCGCCTCAGCCACAACGGACCCTGGATATTGGTGGGGGTCACTTCTTTTGGTTCGGGCTGCGCCCTGGAGGGTTTCCCCGATGTCTACACCCGCACATCGTTCTACATGAAGTGGATCGAAGACACAATTGCCTCTCATTGACTGGACTTTACAATGCATAATTAAAGCTAAGGCCATAGCTATCGACCTGTATTTATCGAGTGGGGACAAACTCAACCCTAGCGCTATCGTTATCGTTATCGTTTCCGTTATCTTTATCGTTATCGTTAACTATTACGTAAGCATAGAATGTTCCCTAAGTTGTTTCCAATGAGCACAAAATAATTTACACCGAATCTTAACTCATAATATCACAGTGGGGGGAACAGTCCACAGTCCATCCATCCCCTTCTTGAGTTCTCTTGCCTGCGCCTGTGGCTGTGCCCTAAGCCTCTTCCGGTAGCTTGGGCGTCAAGCTTGGGCTGCCATCGGACAATAGATGCTGCTCCTCCTGCTCCACCTGCAGCGACGCCACAGCCGAGGACTTGCGGAGTGTGGACGCCGCCAAAGTCAAACTGCACGGCCGTCCGCCCTTCTCCGCCTGTTCCACCTTAAGGAACTGCTGCTGCGCGGCCGAGGGCCAGAAGCATACCATTAGGGCCGCGCACAACTGGTAAACGCCGGCCAGCAGCATTCCCAGGGCGGCGGTCCACTGCAGCAGATGGAAGCCCCACTTGATGCCGTGTATGAGCATCCGCAGGCTGAACGAGAGCACATCGATGTTCAGATCGACCCACAGCAGCGGCAGCACCATATCCTCAAAGGGTTCCATTAGACTGTTGAAGTTCACTTTTCCCACCACCTGATTGGCCTGCAGTCGCAGATGTGTGCCCTGCATGGGAGCGCCCAGTTGCTAGAGGGTAGAAAGGATTAGTTGCTGAGAGATTCACTATGGATGTGTGCGCGGCACTTACTGGTTGCACCACAAAGGTAGAGCCAAAGCGGGACTCGTCCGGGTTGAGTCCCTCGAATGGTACCAGCAGGCTAGGATCGCCATGCATGAAATGTGGAAAGGTGATGGCCAGTGGGATGCCTATAAAAGAGAGAAATTAAATGTGTTTCTTCATTCTTTGTTGTCAGTACTCACTGTAGTAGCAGGGCGAGACGCTGCCCACACCCTTCTTGAGGCAGCGATTGTTCTTGCAGAAGCACGAGGAATTGGGATTGCCCAGTTCGCTGTCAAAGACATTTGGAGCCATCACAAACTCGTACGCATCGATGCCATTCCGTGTCCGAGTGGTGTTGAACCTCATGGGCAGGCGACGGCAGAAGGTGCGCCGATAAATGTAGAACGCGTCCTGCGCGTTCATGTCCCGTGGAAACAGTGTGGCATCGTGGCTGCCCCAAATGCGATTGCACATCGTGCCACTACCAAGAGACGAGCAAACAGTTTATAGTTCGTTTTTACAAGGAATATAAAGGGGGGAGGATGGTGGCACTCACTTGCTTTTCGCATCGTACTGCCATTTCGAGAATCCGCGCTCTCCATTGATGCTGTCCAGCGTGTAGCCACGCGGAGAGTTGGGCAACTTGACGCCAAATTTATCCTTGCGCTCTGGCAGATTCATGTTGACAACATTGCTCTCGTTTCCCTCACGGAAAAGCTGAGACAGAAAAAGTTATAAGTTTCCCTGCACATAGGTTGGGGTTGGGCACTTACCTTCTCCATGATTCCAAAGCTGGCGAAATCAATCCAACTGGGCACAAACTTGGCCGCCAGTTGAACCAACTGATCTTCGTAGCCCCACATGTACTCGTGGACACTCATCTCGAGTATGGGTTGAGCATTCAGACGCTTGGCCACGGCACTTAACCCGAGCGAGGCGAACACCGAGAGGCTGGAGGCCAGGGTGGTCACTCCCATCAAGGGAATGTTGGGCGCACGAATGCGATCGACCTTCGGATCGCTCACGGAGCGCTCCGGCACAAAGATGTACTCACGTCGCGGCGAATAGGAGATTGTGTTGTTGGCCTCGTTCAGGGTTATATTGTGATTGGTCAGCACCTCCTTGTACACATACGGGCCGACCTCAACGAGCTTCAGCTTGGCATCTGTCCCGCCCGTAAACGCATCCACATTGGTGTAGTTGAACATGTAGACATTGATGTAGACATCAATCGGTGGATCGAGCCACAAAAGGTACAGCAAAGTGCCAGGCTTCAGGCTCAATTGCTGTGCAGAGTGGGTTGAATATTAGTTGGGATCTAAGCACATCTTTTGTTCATTACTTACCACATCCAAGATACTCTGCACTGGATCTGATATCAGGATGAGTGACCCAAAGAACAACAGGGTCATCCCAAGTGCCGCGCAGCGCAGCAGCTCTGCAATAAATTAGATCAACAGGTGAGTTATGTGTTGTCATGCAACGTCTGGCAACTGGTTTGCCTTTGCCACAGTTTCAGTTTCAGGTTCAGTTTCAGTTCCAGTATCGCAGATCGCGTGCGCCTGCCGTCTGCCGCCTGGCCTGACCTTCAGAGCGGCTTTCGGGGCAAAGATCTGCGACCTACCTCAATGGCAGGAGCCAAGCGGTAGCAGGAACCCAATCAAAAACAGAAGCAAAAACGATGACGCAGCCACGATGACGATGCCCAAAAATGTGCGAATTTCGATGTGAGGTTCAATGAACGTTCTTCGATTTAACAGGAAAACGGGCAAGGATAAGGGGCAGGAGAAGGCTATTCGACTTGTTGTTGATTCTAGGAAAAGTCAGACTCAAAAGCAAGTTTCTTTGGCCTTGTTGAGAACTATTAACAGCACGGAAGATGGGCAGGGAAAGGCGATCAATCTATGCTGCTGCTGGACACATTTATTTCAGATTTCACATTTCATATTCATACTTCAAGTGAAATATCACTCACTTTACGACACACCGACTCAAACTCGTTATCGCAGTTCTCGGCTAGCTTTGAGGCTCACCTTCCTCAAAGATTATTGGTCTTTGCACACTTGCCGCGAGTATTTCCGCATTTCCGCACTCGAGAAACCCTGGCCCCAGTCGCGGCATCCAGTCTGGGCCTAATCCAGACTATGGTCACACCCCAAACACTCACTCGCTCGCTACTCATCACCGGTGCGAGTGTCGATCATGGCCAAGTCGTTGCTACGTTTCTCTGTCATCGATCAAATGCCAAATCTTAGCCCATTTATCAGCCAGAAACAGCACTAATTGTTGCCAAAATAAGAGGCATTTCTAATGAAATAGGAACAGAAACAAGCACCTGCCCAAGATCAATGAACTGGCAAAAGCAAGCCCCTAGCAAATAGCAAAGTAAACTGGAAGGGAGGGGAGTGCAGAGTCAAACAGCATAAACACATTAACAATTTCTGCTTTGATGTCAACTTTTGGTGTCAGAAATAGGTTCAAGATTTCACAATCAAAACAAACCGCGATGATACATGGCGAGCGAGCGAGCGTTCGGCTAAAACCAGATATTTAAATATATCTATCTTTGAGAGAGGAAACGTAGGCTCACAGTGGCAGACTCATACATATCCTTGCCTTGAGCGTGACAGCAGAAATTACCGATATCAAATGGCCCCATCCATAAATTAAGCCGCAGACAAAGCGCCGCAAATTATTCTGGTGCAATGGAGAGACGCAGACGCACATCCAAAATTGAAAAAAAAAAAAAAAAACCAAATACCAAAATAGCAAAATCAAAAAACCAACAAATCTACATTGAGAGACAAATGCGAAGAGTTGTTGCATTATGCAACAATTGCATTGCCAAAGCAGTGGCCAAAGCCGAAACGACGATGACAATTTGAAAGATTGTCGAACACGAGACTAAACCCCAACCACAGCTCAGCTCTGAGCTCCAGCTCGCAGTTCGCAGCTCCAACTCTGGCTTCAGTATGAATGAAAGACAACGCTTGTCTTGCCAGTTGCCAGTTGCCAGTTGCCAGCTGATTTCAGTGATCGTTTTGAACTTGTTTCTGCCAACAGCACCAGCAAGAGCAAGCAGTGGCAACAGCCAGTGGAATAACAGCCACATGTCTCGTCTCAATATCAGTCAGTGTGAGGCGCCATGAGGCATGCCGTACAGATATATCAGTTACTAAGTATGAGCCGCTGCCGCTGCTGCTGCCGCTGTCTGGCATTGCCTCTGCAGTCGGTTTGAAGTTCAAGTTCGCTGCAATTTGCCGGTTAGTATACAAATAAAAACCTGAAAATTAAATTCATCTTAAAATGCACGCGGACATACGGGCGGACAGAGATTTTTTTTGGTTTTTTTTTCGGCTGCTTTTTTGTCTGTCTTTTAGTTTTTGTCCCGATGTTGAGTCAAAGATCGACGACGACGACGGCCTGACAGTGTCTGAGTGTGACCCACAAAAAATAAGAATGAATATTATTTTTTTGTTTCTGACAGCCGGACGTCGGACACCGGACACCGGACACCGAACGGCAATTTGTTTGAGCCACCTTCAAGAGCGTGTGAGCCAGCCGGAGAGCTTAGAGCCAGCCGCCTGCACGGCTGTGTGCGTGCGTGTCCGAGTCCGAGATCGACTTCAAGTGTGTGACTTCCGTCAAACGACAATAAATTAGGCAAATATACTAGGCGGGGAGCGGAGGTTGGTCAGGTTGGGCTGTGTCGCGCTGTGTCGGGCCTAGAGAGATATTCGCACTCGTGTATCCACAAGATACGCTCGCCTCGCACTGGAGATTCCATTCGACGGGTCTGTCTCTCTGGCTTGTGCCGATCGATCGATCCGTTTGGTTTTTTTGTTAGCTTTTTGCTGTCGTCGTTAGAGTCAGATCTCAGATCTCAGGTCTCAGGTCTCCGGTCTCAGCTCTCCTCAGTGACGATGTTTGTTTGACTGTTTGCCTGCCCGTTTGACTGTGTTTAGCTAATGATTAATCCCGCATTTGTTGCTATTTGCTTTTAATCATCACCAAAAACCCAAAAACCCTTAAATAGTCGCAGTCAAAGTCTCGCTGACAATTAGATGACTGCCAATAAGGAAAAGTAAATATGTGTGTTCGAGTATCCCGTATAGTTTACAACTTCCCCAATCCGATTGTGTTTTTATTTTGTTTTTCTGCCTGTTTCAGTATGCCTTTGTAATGGATACTCTATATACATAAATACATACATTCATACATACATTGTTGTTCCTCTTTAGATGTTCTTTTTCTTGTTTGTTGCTATTGCTTTTGTTAATGCCTACAATAGCTATTAGATGCATTGTTTGGCGTGCATTGAGTTGTAGATTGTATTGATTTATTATGAGAGCTCTGGGTAAATTAGTTAATTTGTTCTTAGGAATTTCTAAGAGCAATGCAAGTCATTCCACTGCCCGGTCAACAAGTTGAATGCTTACAAGGGACTTCGTATCTGTCATCATCATGTGGTCTCTGGCTCTGACACTGACTCTACTCTGGATATATTTATGTGTGTACTTATTATACGGGTCAATCTCGCTGGGCAATCATCGCCGCGGTTCACCTTCAGTTTTCCCACCGTGTTTATGTTGATTGAAATCATCGAACTTCATGGTAAGGTAATACGTGACATTTTCAGTCACAACCGATTTCATTTCAAATCTTAATTTATTCAAACTTAATTACATTATTGCGTCCGGATAGATCCGTTAATACAACACACACACACACACACACACACACACACACACACACACACACACATACGTACACGTACACGTACACGACGAAGACTCTACTTTGGAATTAGTTTATTTTCAATGACTTTACCTAAACGCTTTAGCATCTATCTACGTACAATGTTGATACGTATGGCAGTTATTAATCGGACTACAATTAATTAGAGAACCCTACACTACGCCCTTGGTACTCACTAGCAGCTTCCATCAGTGTCATGTTGTTATCATGCTAATTAGCTTTGCCCTTTTTGTGTTTTTGATAATAAGCTAACAAAGAGAATAAGCCTTGGCCGAGAAGAGAACTCATTGGCTGTGACAAACGAGCTCTAGAATGCAATAATTAATACAACACAAATCTACGTTTTGTTTGTTTTAAAAACAATTAATTAATTCACAAAAAATATTCTATTTTTGGCCAAAACTCGTGTGTGCAAATGCAAATGAGCGGCGACGTACACTCTCGGACTTGAGATCCGATCCAGATCCCGTTTCCCCCGCCTAAGAGCCAACAGCCAACAGATCGGACATAAATTTAACTGAATACTTGAGCGTGTGCCAGCTGTCATTAATTTGGACAAACGACATGAATAAATGTGGGAATAAGTATGTGTACAATTTGCATTAGAACTACTTATTTCGGTAGGTGCTAATGTTCCCCTGGGAATGGGCTGAGGGAAGGGAGAGACATTTCCAGACATTTCAAACACTCGAGAGATCTGCTTGATTGGCATGCAAAAGCGTTTAAAACTTGCACAATTCCCTCTGCTTAGCTAACTTACTATCTGTATCTATGTACATTTCAGCAGTTTTCAGCAATCGAAGCAATTTGAGCAGTTTTGTGCAAGATTTTTTCGTTGTTGCTATTTTGCTGACGTTTTTACGATCGCGTGGGGGCAGTATGGCTGGCGGACTGCCTGGCTGGCTTTCTGGCTGCTCCCTTGGCTGCTTAAGAGGCGGCTCGTATTAACGTTTATGGGCCTTTGGCTTTGACCAATGTGGACAACGGTCGCATGGCTTAATTAAGAGTCGATCCAACCACACTCGAGAGCGGCGTTGCTTTGGCTATTTTCGGTTATATAGTACTCACTTGCATTGCGCTGGTTTTTGTTGGTAAATAGTTTCATTTCAGCACTTTGTAAATGTGTCTCTGACCGTACGAACGAACGAACGACTAACTGACCGATAGACCGACAGACCGGGTTTATGTTTATGTGACTTTTCTCAAGCCGATTGCACTTGATGGAAAGGAAAGAAACTGAACTGAACTGAACTGAACCGAACGGAATGGCGCTCTGGTTTCGGGATAGGGGCGGTATGTGATATCGCAACCGCTTTAAAATTGATTGGTTATTTACTGATTTATGACGAAAATCAATTAATCTTTGTGTTATTATTTATGGCCGCAAATTAAACTATTAACAGGTCTGCCGATCCAGCTTTTGATTGAGATTGAGATTGATTCAGACTAAAATTCCGATTCCTATGCCGTTACCGATTAAGCGCTGTGTGGGGATTCAATTTGCATGGCCCCTGCAGCGGATTAATTTGTTTTGATTTTCATATAAATATGATTCGAATTAAACGGCAATAAACTTGTCGTTATACAAAAAATATGAATTATTCCTGGCTATATTTTCTGATTATTTTTACACTTGCTGCAACGAGTGTCCCGATTCGATTCGATCCGATCTCATCTGATCTGATCCGTAATGTTCCGAACATCAAATCTGATCCGTCTAAGCTGATTTATTCCTACCACGAGGGTTAGGATAGAATAATCCGTCCGTCCGTCGGTGGCTAGTGTTTTGTTTTGTGTTTTTGTCGCTGCTGTTAAGTTGTGATATTGTTTTGTTTTGAATCGACTGTCACGCACTTCCTATTCCCACAATTTTTGACAACTTAATGCGGCGATCTAGACTGCAGTGGGGACCTTTATATGGACTATTGGGCCGAGCGGAGCGTACCCGACCCCATTCTCCGCCGCCCCCCAAGTCATAGCCACAGCCACTGGCCGAACGAGAGCGACCCGAGCACCGATCGAGTGTTTAGCAGCGAGCTGGCGTCTAGCATCGAGCATCTCTCGCTCCAAAGCGCGAACCGGTCCACATTCAAGCCTCTGCCGGGCTTCGGGCTTGCGTTCGTGCTCGTGCTGGGGTTCGGCTGCGGCTCAGGTACGCGTACGTATCACACACGGAGGAACACGCGAGTTGTACACAGAGAAAACATCGAGGAACATTAAGTCTACATGTTCTGTGGCAAGAAATCCCCCAACTGAGGTGCGGGGCAACACGCCTTGAGTTAGCTAGAACGATTCTGAGCTGTGGAGTGGAGTCAGTGGAGGGAGGAGGGTTAGGTGGGAGATCGCTTTAGCTTCGCAAATTGTTATTTCATATATTTAATGGCCACAAATGACTCTATTTAATCTCTGGGGCTCGAGCCCCGATATGTACAGTGAACACGCACACGTGCCCGTGCCCTTTTCTCTGTGTATAAATATGCATGAAGTTTTTGCCCGCAATTAAAAGCCACTTCTTGGCGCAATTACACATCCAGTTCTGATTCTTAGCAGATAATAACGATTAGCCATTAACTGGCTGTTCTGATAATTAACCATCCGCTATTTAGTTTCGATACTAATTGATGGTGTGCACTAGTACTAGTACAAGTACAAGTACTAGCACTGGCACTAGTACCCAAGCTCGATCACCCGATCGCCCAAGCTCGCTCTAAGACCACTGGCTAACAATACTGGAGCGACAGTAAATCTAATAATAGTGTCTACTTAATGTCTCGTTAGTTGCTGACCTATTTCCCTTCGAACATCAAATGGAGCACAGGCATCGAGGGAACCTTTGAGCGATCGATGTGGTCACATGTCACCGAAGCCGGTCAGCCACGTGCGTGCTCCGTGCTGGACCCCTAACAGTTCTCTGTGCTGTCTCTCTCTCTTCCCTCTCGATTATGAGCATTTGTCTGAGAATTGCCATTTTCTTTGTTTTTTATTGCCCGCGTATTACCCGGAATTGTGTGGCGATCTGTGTCTGTGGCTCGCTGTCTGTGCCGTCTGGACTCTTGGCACCACAAACGTCAACAACTCATATGATCTGATCCCGAATGTGCTCGGTTCAGGCCACTAACTATCACTTGACATGCATGTCGCCATTATCCCCAACGTTTTGCTGTAGCTCCCCCCAGATAATTGTTGTTGTTGTTCGTTTGTTTATAGCAGCTCGTGCCGCAATTATGGCCTATCACAAAGTCCCCCTCGCTACCGACACTAGACGCTTTTTATGCTTTCCAGGAAAGTTCTAGTGCACCCAATACAAAAGCTAGAGCAGAGAGTCGAAAGGTGTGCATGTCCTGGCTGAAATGAGAGCTTTCCTTTACGAGCTTTTGTGTATTTAGCAATGCTGAAAGGATGACAGATCTATGCTCTCTTTTGTCTTTGTTTTCCATCAGCTATCTCCCAGAACTTCCCATTCCAACTTGAAGTCTTTGTTTCACACCCAAAAACCAAAGAACTAACAAGTATCTATGAATTTAAACCACGCTAAATATTGACTTTTGCTGTGCTGTTTATATGTATTCCTTTGACATATGTGAACAAACCTTTGACCCCTCTCCCTCTCGCTGTCATACGGAAAGTGGAAAAATTCAAAATACCACGAATTCGACTAGCCAGTTAGTCAGAGATGTTGGATATAGAACAATATTTGCTTGAAAAACAAAAGTTGTTATTTAGCCGTGAAATTTTGAGGTGCAATTATCATTTGGTTGCAAATAAAGTCAAACGATTGTCTACGATGGGCAACCTCTGGCCACTTAGCTCTGCTCACTCCTCAAGGCTAGGAAAGCCCCCAATAAGCTGGCTGAAGGAAACGGAATGTTCACGAAGCCGCGAGAGAAATTTTGTAAAATACAAAATTTAAGTAAATAAGAGGGGTCGCATACATTAAACGCTCAATTAAAGTAAGTAGTTTCTTAACGAGCTGCAGGGGCCAGCGGGGATCATCCCAGAATCCCAGCCGCACGCTGGATTATTAACATCTATAAACAGACGAAAATTCTCAAAAATATTCTCAAGTTTTGAGCTCAAATTGGTAACTGGCATGCAAATATACGAGTTTATTCCACTATGCCATTATGTACCCAGAAATGAATTGGCATGGGCATGGCATGGGAAAAGGGAAATCCCAGCCAGACATGCAATATGTGGAATGGGACGCTGTCCCCCCACAACTATAAATTTAAAACTGTATTCGACCAAAATACGAGCCACTTTCGCGTAATTGCAGCAACTCAGACTCTTTGCCTTTGCATTGTCTTGACAGGTTTTCGATGACATGGAAAGGTGACAAAAGCGTAGAGACACAGACCCACTCCGCAGAGAACAATGAGATGCATACACCATGCAACGGCAGCTCTCAATGCGGAACTTTGCGCCGCTGACATCCTTGAACCAGATGCCGGCCGACTGGCTGCTCTAGGGCTCTTTTGCTACGGGCCTTCCCTGCCCCGTAAAAAACCCAGAAATTAACTCTGGACCTTGATTGGTCTTTGTTCGCTGCACGAGTAGACAGACGACTAAGTGTTGAACGGGGTGACAAGGTAGGCATATGGGAAGCTGGCATTTGTGGTAGACTGACCTGCCGTGTTCAGGCTTGACTGGATCATAGCTCCAATTATTAGAGGGGGCAGTGGGCGGAGGGCAGTGGCAGTGGCAGTGGCAGTGGCAATCAGCAGCGGTTAATGGAACTAGAACTGGAGCTAAACTCTCAGGCAAACAATGAGGAACCAACAATGTTGGATGGCAATTAGATTTAAATATGAATAGCTACCGCCCAACCGCAAATGAATAACTAACAAGTTTAATTGGAACGATATTCTCAGCAACAACAGCAGCAACTACAGCATTAATACGCAGAGGTATCCACCATAGAAAGCGACCCCAGAGACTGGCCAGGGGCATGACAGAAAAGTAACAACAACAAAAAAGTAAATGCTGGAGCGATAATTAGCTAGAACGATTAACAAATATTAAGTTAATAACATAAACACATAGAAGTGGTCGTTAATGTGACGTCACACGTCGCAAAGCGCTGGAATGTAGCGAGCATTACGTATACGCACTCGGACACTTTCGAACAGATTAAAACACGCTCGACCGCTCGGGGAAGTGCCATGGAAATTACCCTACCGTATTGACCCCAAATTAGACGGCAATGCAAAGTCGAGCAGTTTATGCAACGCCAATCCCGATGCCCCATGGCGTTTGCGTCGCGTTCGCGTTCGCGTTCGCGTATCGCAATTAGCGTCGCCAACTAAGCCAACAGTTATTAAACAATAATCAAAATATTATAATTAATGATAGAGTTGCCAAGCGGCAGGAGCTCTCTCACACATAAATCAATTGTACGAGCGACCTGGCTGTCTGTATGCAACATTCAGGTGGGAGCAGCAGGCGCTAATCCTTCTTATCGAAAATTTGTCATTTATTCATTTATGCGTAATTCTGTATCTGTGGCTCTCTAGATATCTCGTTAGCCAACTGTCATCATTTGTTAGCGCTCAACAATCTCCGTGGTGCCCCCACTCCCCGCCTACCCATCCAATTGCCCCTGACCCCTGCCTGTCTTGCTGGCATTCTCATTCTAATTTCCATTTCCATTCGCATTTTCCGAAAACAAAAACAAATACGAATCCCATTCGAATCGCAGTGCCACTGCCACTGCCACTGCCACACCCACTCTGTGACACTTTTCCGTTCCAGCTGCTGCTGCAAAACTTCAAACACAGGAGCTGAGCAGCCACATAATTATCTTGCATATGAAAATATTTTAGAGGCTTCGCTCGGTGTTCGGTTCGCGTTTTGTTTTTGCTTCCACAATTTCCGCTCGTTTCGGATTTGTTCTGCTGCTTGTGGACGTGGTGGGCGGCGGCTCTGGCCACGATAAGCACAGGCCTCGTATCCTTCTGCATCATGGCACGCGTCGGTTACGGCCCCTATAAATACCTGTTGCCAATGGCTTTTGGCCAACATTTATTCACCATTTCGTCCGCTGTTTACACACTCCGCTGCCGGTGACCAATTGCATTGTGCAATCTCCCTCGCTCTCTCATTGTGTGATTACATTTCACGACCATTTGCTAAATACTCAACTGTGTGGCGGTAATTTTGACCAGGTAAGAACGGTTCTGGCTTCAAATTCTCCTAAACAAAATAAAGTCAAAGTTCTCGAGAGTTCACTGCGTGGAGTGTCGTTAGCTGTGTCTATTTTTAGCCACTAGGAAATTAAAATGTGAATCTTTGTTCTCTGAATTAGCCGAGAAAGCAGTATAAAATGCTTAGGTTTCTCAGGCAGTAAAGTAAAGTTCTGATTCGTAATTGCAACGCTTCGCATGGGTCCAGAGTGACCTTAGGTAGCAGCTAACTGATATGTAATGGTTGTAATTATTAGTTATAGCGCTGCACCGTTCGTACGTCAGTACGGAACATCCAAATCATGGGTTGGGATACCAGAAACGATCGTCAGCAAAAGCAAAAGCAAAAGCAGAGGACAGAGCACAGGCCGTGCGCCCCTTTAGCTTGCTCACCCCGTGACTCCCTCCCAGCCATAAATTATCCGGCGAGAATGGCAGTTATTAAATGTGGCCCTACGAGGGCCCAGCCCCAACCCAACCCAAATGGATTAGTAATAGGCCGCAATGTCAATTAGCTCATAGTAAATAATGTTATTTCCCCTCATCGTTTCTCATGCAAATTTTCCACTTCCACATCTCTCCAGCAATTTTGCATCATGTCCAATACAATGCGTTGCATTCTGATTGTCTGCGTGGCACTGGCACTGATCGCCGCCGGCTGCAACGTGGAGGCATCCAACTCGAGGCCACCGCGCAAGAATGACGTCAACACCATGGCGGATGCGTACAAGTTTCTGCAGGATCTGGACACGTACTACGGGGACAGGGCACGCGTTCGCTTCGGCAAGCGAGGCGGTCCACTGATGGAAATGCTGCGAAATCGCGAGCTGGAAAACAATATGCCCAAAAATCTCAACAGCGGCGGGGACTTGGTAAGCAAAAGAGAGCGAAACATTGACAGAAATCTCTTTAATTTCTCACTCACAGATCCGCGCCCTGGATGACGAGGAGATATTCTAAGCCCAAGAACCGCGACGACGATTTAAACTCATTTATTTGTTGTTACTCCAATTGTTTATACTATTATTTGGTGCATCTTTTTTGTCGGGGCAATAGTTTAACGCATGTTGAGAAATTTAGTTGTAGTTGCAGCTGCACACCCAATACTTACGGATAGATATATCTTCCAGCTCTAGTCTTGATGTTAGTTGAATAAATGACACGTATGAAATATTCCAAGAAATTATTCGCCACTTGGTCGGAAGCAATCGAAATATACTGCAAATAAACTGCAAAGAGGAATTCATTGTTTTTCTAAGTAAAATCGGAAAAGGGAAAGCCCGAGTTTTTAGGCAACAAAACTAAGGATGAAAGCCAACAGGTGAGGGCTTACAAGAGAAGGACATTTGTGTACAAATAAAATCGGGCAGAAGGAGGGTGCTCGAATGCCCGAATTTATGGGAATACATGCATTCCGCTCTCATTCCGTTGCCTACTTTTCTGGCCATTTGCTTAAGTAATCTTTTGCATGTAATTGCAGCTCTTTGTGGGAGACACAAGCCATTAATTAGATCTTTGGACAGCAGCTTATATCTATATAGAGGATAGCGACAATTGGGAATTTCTAAAGGCATTCTTTACTGGTTGTTTGAAAAGTTGTAATGCCATTTATCAGTCTCAAATGAGCGCAAATCTCTACCTTTACGCACTGCTTAGATTGTTAAAAATGCCTCAAGACTTGCAGAGCCTGCAAATAGGGTTACAAATAATTAGTTCATGGACAGATTCATATCCTGCTCTTGCTCTTACACAGCGGCAGAATTGCCATGGCCAAGAGAGTAATCTCGCAGTGCTCCTCAATACTTGAACCGACAATGGTCGTGCCCACAACAGCGCCCCAGCGGCACCACATGAGACTGATGCACAGAGCCTTTGCGCGTATGTAGGTGGGCACAAACTCCAGCAGGGCGCCGCCCATCAGTGAAATCATCAGGCCCGGCAAGGACACTAAGAATACCAAGCAGAAGAGCTGAACATGATGATTGGCCACGAATATCAAAGCAAATCCACAGGTGGAGGCAATGAGGAGGGAGATGACCAGCAGACCCTTTCGTGGAACATAGAAGAGCAAAAGCCAGCAGATGTTGTACAGAATGATATAAGTGGCGCCCAGAATAAGTGAGTCGTAGAAGCTGTGCAGGTCATCGTTGCACACCTAAGGGAGAGGAGGAGGGGCTGCAATGAATGAGAGTAACATAGAGCAGAGCAGCGAAATGCTAACGACAAGAAGATCCTCTTCGGTTTCCTGCATCAAGCTGGGATTATCCTCGAAGAGCAGGCTGCACAGGGTCATGTGTTCGCTGGGTCCTACGCGCATATTCGCACGATTACGCATCGAAGTAAACCAAATGCCCAGACCGTTGGCTCTGTAACGGTAGAGGGAAAGTAGAGCGGAGAGGAGTCCACTGGCAAACACTCCACTCACAGCAATCCCATCACAAACATAACCGCACAACCGCTGACAAAGTAGCCGACAAAGGGCTTTCGGAAGAGTGGCATCGCATCATTGAGCATCGTGCCGAGGATATTGTTGGCATTCTTCTGCCGCTTCACCTGCGCCTTCTCCTGAAACTTGAGCATGTTCTCCACCTGCTCTGGGGTGAGCGGACGACCGGTGTTCTTTCGGCACACCCAATCCATCACGTCCATGCCCTTCTGCGTCTCGCCAATCATGAACAGGAACTTGGGGCTCTCGGGCATGCGGAGCAGCAGGAAAAACGCCAGCACTCCGGGCAGCATGAACATGCAGCCAAGCAGACGCCAAGGTCGCAGCGTCAGGTCGCCCACCAGCTCTATCTCGAAATCCATGTAGGCCGTACCCTCGAACAATATGCCCCACGATGGGCAGTACAGCATGGCGAAGCCCGTGAACATGTACAAGTGGGTAACGACGCGCGCCATGATCTGCTTGTTGCAGAACTCACTGAGGTAAGTGACGGCCACAAAGCTCGGTCCGGCCACGCTGCACATGATGAGGGACATGATATGATTATAGCTGCAGCTGGCAGGGAAGAATATCCAACTCACAATATGCCCGTGACAAAGCGCATGACGTAGAAGCCGGAAAAGCTAACCATAAACATGGAAATGATCGAGCAGATATTGCTCAGCGAAATAGTGCGCAAAAGGATCCAGCGGCGACCCATTTTATCCGTTATGTAGCCCCAGAAGTACGAGGAGCAAATGATGCCCATAAAACCTGCAGCCATAATCGAGGACAGCTGCATCAGACTCATCCGCAGATCGCAAACAGAAGCTGGTCCAATTATGCCAATGCCCATTGTCTCCAGAATGGCCATCATCTGCAGCAGGCCCAGGGTCAGAGTGGCAAACAGATGAACCCTGCCGAAGCCTAAGTGTGTGTGAGGGACTCTTAGTTGTTCTTCAATGCACATGCATAGAGCTCCACGTTACCAATCTGTTCCATGACAGTGTCGAACTCGGTCAGCTGCTGATTCATTCTGTAACCAAATCCAAGTACGAGTCCAAGTTCTCGTTGGAGTCTAAATACAATTTCAATTGACAGAGGACATCGCTCTGCTTTCGTTTTATTTTGATTAGTTTGTCAATGTCTCTATGCCAGCTGAATGTTCTCCACCTCCTTGATGAGATCCGTGTGCTTGAACTCATCGGGGCGCTTGGTGAACGTCTCCAGGAGCTTCATCTTGCTCTCGTCCGTCTTGTAGTAGAACATCTGCAGCTCATTCGCCAGGCACTGGGCCTCCTGGGCAGTCAGCACCTTCGAGTCGTACTCGCCACGCATCAACACCACGCCCTTGTCCTGCACCTCAGTGTAGTGCACGACGGTCAGGCATTCGGGTGCATTCTCGTGGTGCACCTGGTACGCGAGCAACGGCGTGAAGTGGACCGTGTTGGCTGCAAACTGCAGCAGGAAAAATTCGAAGCCCTCGCTGCGCGGCAGTGGCAGCAGGAAAATGGGATGCTCCTTGGCGCGGCACATCAAGGTGTCGTATTGGGCCGTGGTCAGGGTGGCCGCCAGAACCTCCTTGGTCTTGTGGTACTCGATCCAGATCTGCGACAAATCCTCGGCGCTCTTATCAGCCAGCAGCTCCAGCTTCATTATGTCCGACAACTTCTTGTGCGGAAGCTCGGCAGCGTCTTGCTTCTTGTCCAGCTCCTGCTTGGGGTTCAGCAGCTCGGAATAAGACCTGCAAAATGGTCAATCAATAAATCAATCAATCAGTTATTGCTGCCCACTGTATTTGCACTCACCTGGCCTGGCTTTGGCCATCCTTAATGGGATTCACCACGCGCTCAACACGATCGAGAAACTCCTCGGCGGATGTCTGCTGTATCTTGGCAATCTTCTCCGCGTACTTCCAGTAGTAGGGATTGCTCTCCTTCAGCTTTTCCACGGCCTCCTCGGCGGCGCGACGTGTCTGCGACATGGCAAGGCTCCGTTTTAAGGCTAGGTTATTATTTTGGAGAACGCGAAACAAAAATTTCCGGGCGCATGCCATTTCCAGCAAAAAAGAAACAATTTTTTATATAGAGATTACACAACAACAGCTGTGTAGAACAGCTGTCACAGACAGTGTGATACAGAATTTATCGATAGGATATACCGAAATATTCCTTCAACTTTGCAAAATATTCCGTAAATATACCGGAAGTCTTAAATTATTTCCTTGATTATGATGTTCCATTTGATATGACTAGCTAGTTAAGAGTCACCACACTTAAACTATAGTTTTATCCGATTAATCAATCAATTATTCATGAGATTGGCTTGTTTGCATGAGTTCCTTTTAAAGGTAGGGCTACAACTAAAACGGGCTGGGTTATTATTATGAAGATAAACCGAAAAGTATACCGAAAAATACCAACGTGATATTTTTTCGTTGATATGGCACCACGCACGCGGGCTTTTTGAACTCCAACTCCTATTGCGTATGTTTTATTAAAATATTTTTCAATTGCCTGTTTAAAACAGTAATTCGAAAGCTAATATATATGCTTGCCTGGGCGAGTTTAACAAATTTATTGAAGACTTTTGACATTCCTTTAGCATTGATTTGGTTAACAAATGAGTCCAATAGACCGGTGCAGTTCATGTACGAGTAAATATACATGTGCAGCAGGGATGCGCACGCAGCTGGATTTCGATTTATATTTTAATTATTTATTGATGCTCAACACCAGAATCAAAGATCCATCCAACTGGGCTAAATAGGACACCCAATAGGGGGTAGATTTATGCCACTTGGCTGCCATCCCTGGCACCGACTTGCAGGGGTTTAAATAAAGCTATATAACGGCAACCGACACAAGGTGCACTCACATTTAAGCTATTCCTCGCGATTCGCGGCCCGTGAATCGTTTAGCGTTTTGCATATATTGCACGGGTTCCGTTCTTTCATGATATTTGCAGTCCGCCAGCGCCCCAGCGCCCCAGCCCCCCCAACCACCACCCCAGATCGTAAATCTCAGAGATGGATTCTGACATTCAAAAGTATTTGGCCAACAAAACAGTTTTCCTCACGGGTGGCACTGGATTTTTGGGCAAAGGTATTTCCCGTTGCCACTGGACAAGTCCTAAGCCTAAGGCCCCTTCCTTTCAGTTGTCGTTGAGAAACTTTTGCGTAGCACAGAGGTGAAGCGAGTTTATATACTGATCAGACCGAAGCGTGGCGTGGAGATTAAGGAACGCATCATCGTGTGGTCACAGGATCCTGTACGTACTGACAAACCATAACAGAAGGTTCTCTCATCCAAGACTCCCCGCCAAAAAGGTATTTGAACCGCTGCTGAAGACCAGGCCAGAAGCACTGCAACGAGTGTGCCCCATCGCTGGAGATTGCCTGGAGCCGGACCTGGGCATAAGCGACACAGACCGAAGCCTGCTCTCAGCAGAGGTGCAAATTGTCATTCATGGAGCAGCCACAGTGCGGTTCAACGAGCCGCTGCACGTGGCACTGGCCATCAACACTCGTGCCACGCGACTCATGGTGCAGCTGGCCAAGCAAATGCTGCAACTTGAGGCATTTGTACACGTCTCCACGGCATTCTCGAACTGCGTAATCCATCACATCGAGGAGAAGTTCTATCCCGAACACTTGACTTGTAATTCCGAGAAGGTTTTGGAAATGTGTGACCAGCTGAGTGAGGAGCTGACGAACAGCATGACGCCTGCCCTGATCGGATCGTATCCCAATACCTACACCTACACCAAAGCCCTGGCGGAGGATGTGATACTGAGAGAAGGGAGTGACCTGCCCATCTCCATCTTTCGTCCAGCAGTTAGTAAGTAATTTGGGGGGCAGTTATAACCCAATTTTGTGTTCATTCATTTCCAGTCATTGCCAGCCACAAGGAGCCCATCTCTGGATGGATTGATAATCTCTATGGACCCATTGCCATTCTCTTTGGAGTGGCTCGCGGAGTTCTGCGCATCGCCACCATCGACGTGAAGGCCCAGGCCAGCTTGGTGCCCGTCGACTACTGCGCCAACCTGGCTCTGGCCTGTGCCTGGAGAACCGCACAGACTGAGCAGCAGGAGGGAGTTGCTCCGCCGGCCATTTATCAACTCGCACCCACCGCAAGGAACTGCCTGACGCATGGGGAGTTCAAGGATTATGCGCTGGATGGACGCCAGCAGTGTCCACTCACAAAAATGATTTGGTATCCATTCTTACATTGCATCACCACGCTGTGGCTCTTTCCCCTTGCAGCCTTCTTCTATCACACCCTGCCCGCCTATGTCTTTGATCTGGCCCTCTGGCTGAGTGGCCGCAAGCCGCGACTGGTCAAAGTCTACCGCAAGATACACAAAACCCTGGGCATATTGGGGCCTTTCTCCAGACAAAGTTGGTACTTCGATATGCGGCAGACGAATCAGTTGAGAGAAATCATGTCGGAGCAGGATCGCAGCTTGTACGACTTTGACATGGCGAGCCTCAACTGGAAGAAATACTTTGAAAAGGCGCTGCTGGGCATACGCATGTACTTGGGCAAGGATCCACCCACCACAGAGTCAATAGAGCAGGGACTGAGAGTGATAAAAAGGTACTAATTTAATCACTGTAAGGTCAACTTTTCGCTGCTGCACTTTGCTTTCTACTCTTAGGCTAAAGATGTACCACCACCTGCTGCAGCTCAGCCTCGTCTGCCTTGCTGCATTCATTTTGTATTCGCTAATCAAACATTTGGCAGTGTGATACTTGACTTAGATTTTAGTATCAATTATTTATGGTTTTGTGTGTGTTTCGAATAAAGTAACCAAATTTTGCGCCCACTCGTTGCCCCCTTTCTCGCATCAATTGCATTATGTTCCTGTTATGACTTGACTAAAATCAACTTACAAGTGCACAAAACTGATTTTAATTCTGCATTCCGCTTCGATGGCTGTGCTGGCGTGGCGTTAAATGTGCAGACTGACCTTTGTGGGGCGGAAATTATATATGTCCATATAAAAGCAGCACTAGTCCGCAATAACTCCTCAGTCTGGTCTTACTTCTGGGCGGCGAACAAACTAATTTCTAATCCGTGGTCACCATGAATTCCGACATTCAGGGATTTTACAAAGGCAAAACCATCTTCCTAACCGGTGGCACAGGATTTTTGGGCAAAGGTAGGTCCACCACCACCCATCTAACTCCTTTTCCCATATTTTTTTTTGTGGTGGAAAATTAATATTAATATATAAAAGTCCAAGAATCAAGTGCAAATTTCTTGTGGTTTGTCTTTCAGTTATCATTGAGAAGCTTCTGCGGTCAACGGAAGTGAAGCTCATTTATTCCATGATGAGATCCAAACGCGGTCAGAGCATTCAGGAACGTATGGCCAAAATGGAGACAGATGTGGTGAGTAATGGAATCCTGTGGAATCCCCTGTGAATCTTGAACTCATGCCAGTGAACCCAATCCATGTAGCTGTTTGCGGAGCTCTTGAAGTTAAATCCCGATTCCCTGAAGCGCCTGGTGCCCATCGTTGGAGATTGCCTGGAGCCGGACCTAGGCATAAGTGCGGCGGATCGCAAGCTGCTGGCAGCTGAGGTGCAGATCGTCATACACAGTGCAGCCGCAGTTCGCTTTGACGAGGCACTGCACATGGCGCTGGACTTAAACACCCGCGCCACCCGATTCACTGTGCAGCTGGCCAAGCAAATGGTTCAATTGCAGTCCTTTGTCCACATATCCACAGCCTATTCCAACTGCGTGGTGACGAACGTCGAGGAGAAGCTCTACCCCGAGCACCTCAGCTGCAGCTCCGACAAAGTGCTGGCCATCCGCGAGCACCTGAGCGACAAGCTGATCGACGACATGAGCCCCGCGCTGCTCGGCCGTTACCCGAACACCTACACATACACGAAGGCTCTGGCGGAGGATGTGATTCTACGGGAGGCTGTCGGTTTGCCCGTCTGCATTTTTCGCCCAGCAATTAGTGAGTGTTTTTCCCGCCCTGCCTGATGATGATTTGCTACAGACTCTCCTTCACAGTCGTTCCCACCTACAAGGAGCCCGTCTTGGGCTGGTGCGACAACATGAACGGACCCATAGCCATCATGTATGGCACTGCCCTCGGCATAGTGCGCTTGATGTGCGTCGATAAGGATGCGAACATTGGCCTGGTGCCGGTGGACTACTGCGCCAATCTGGCTCTAGCCTGCGCCTGGAAAACCGATCAAAGTGCACACAGCAGCGGCGGTGGGGAGGTGGCAATGGGAGGTGGCAAACCGACCGTCTACACGCTGGCCCCCAGCGCAAAGAATATGATTTCGTTCGGGCAATACATTAATTTATCGCTTACATTTCGCGATGTTATGCCACTCTCCAAGATGGTGTGGTACCCGGTCCTTTATTGCGTCTTGAATCCATGGCTCTTCAGAATCGGTACCTTCTTCTATCACATGTTGCCGGGCTACTTTATGGATCTAATGCTGCGCCTCTCGGGTCGCAAGCCTCGCATGGTGAACATGTATCACAAAGTTCACAAGAACATTGAGCTTTTGGGTCCATTTACGAGAAGATCCTATGCCCTCGATACGAGTAACACCAATCGGTTGCAGGAACAAATGTCCGCCAAGGATCGCCTCACTTTCCAGTTCGACATGAACGTCTTGAATTGGGGAGACTACTTCAAGACGATGCTGTTTGGCATTCGACTGCACTTCGCCAAGGATCCAAACACTCCCGAGTCTCTGGCGCAAGCGCTCAAGCTGCTAAAGCGGTAAGTGGCAGAAGAAGATGGCTCTTGAATACTTAATTATATTTATACTTCCCCTCCTACAACATCCAGTCTCAAGCTAATGCACAACACTTTGAAGGTTTCGCTGGCGTGTGCTGCTGGCGCCATTCTGTGGTCACTCTTCAAGCTAATATTGAACTAGAATCCGTGATTAAATAGAGTTTAAAAGTCGCAAATTTGTGGGCAAAACCTCAGGGGGTTTTGTTGCTGGTTCATTATGATACAAAATCAAAATATGAAAATTTAACCGTCACCACGTTCCCCTCCCCACCCTTATTGACGGTCTGCTATCGATATTTGTAAGCAATAGATATTTCATTTCAATTAACTATCTATATTTCAAAAACTATCGCGAGGTATGTCGATTGTCGACCATCTCCATAGAATAAGCAGTGTAAAAAGAATCGGCGACACGACAATACAAATTAATAAATGTTCTTATTCTTATCCGGTGTAAACATTCTATTTTGGTGTTGTCGTCATTTTCTTTTGTTTGTACTCTAAATATTTGCCAATTGGACAGACAGACAAATCGATTGTGGATCGTGTGTGCTATCGAAAACCCCCGCTGAACAATCGAATAGCTTCCAATCGGCTGTACGACTAGCGATTGCATTTGCATTAATTAGAAGGGATTATTTGCGTTTGCATTCATTAAGCCCACGAGGAAGGTAAACTTGACGTGACCCACCCAGTGACTTTGCGACTTAATGCATTCGTTTCGCATTCGCAAAATCACATAAAAAGTGACGCGTGTTCTGCTGAATTCTCTAAGTACTTTTAGACATTGCCTACACATCGACTTGCCCTCAAAATGGAGTCTGGCATGCAAGGATTTTACAAGGATAAAAATGTTTTTATCACCGGTGCAACAGGATTCGTGGGCAAAGGTATTTCCATGCCTTACAAGCTCCATGTACAAATTATAATTACAATGCCAATTCTAGTTATAATCGAAAAACTCTTGCGTTCGACTGATGTGAAAAGGATTTACATACTGATTAGGGGCAAGCGTGGCAGGAACATTCGGGAGCGTGTTCTGGCATGGGAGAAGGAAGCGGTAGGCCTACTTATAAGTCTCAGACTCAAAGATCAAAGTATTATCTAACCGTCTATCAGCTCTTTAAGGGACTGCTGCAATCGAAGCCAAAAGCCTTTGAGTGTTTAATGCCCATCGTTGGAGATTGCCTGGAGCCGGACCTGGGCATAAGCGACACAGACCGAAGCCTGCTCTCAGCAGAGGTGCAAATTGTCATTCATGGAGCAGCCACAGTGCGGTTCAACGAGCCGCTGCACGTGGCACTGGCCATCAACACTCGTGCCACGCGACTCATGGTGCAGCTGGCCAAGCAAATGCTGCAACTTGAGGCATTTGTACACGTCTCCACGGCATTCTCGAACTGCGTAATCCATCACATCGAGGAGAAGTTCTATCCCGAACACTTGACTTGTAATTCCGAGAAGGTTTTGGAAATGTGTGACCAGCTGAGTGAGGAGCTGACGAACAACATGACGCCTGCCCTGCTCGGATCGTATCCCAATACCTACACCTACACCAAAGCCCTGGCGGAGGATGTGATACTGAGAGAAGGAAGCGATCTGCCCATTTCGATCTTTCGTCCAGCAGTTAGTAAGTGATTTGGGGCGAATATTAACTAAATTGTATGTTGATTAATTGCAGTCGGTGCCAGCCACAAGGAGCCCGTTGCTGGATGGATCGACAATCTGTACGGACCCATTGGCCTGATCTACGGCGTCGCTCATGGAGTCTTGCGCATTGCCAGCATCAACAAGGATGCTTCTGCCTGCTTAGTGCCTGTCGACTACTGCGCCAATGTGGCACTGGCCACTGCTTGGCAGACGTCCAAGAGCAGGAATCGCCGCGAGAAAGCGGCAGTGCCCGCGGTGTATACGCTGGCACCCGCGGCACAGAACCCACTCACTTATAGGGATTTTCTCAAGTATTGCCATAGCTGCCGCGATCAGTTTCCACTCACCACGATGATCTGGTACCCGTTTCTCAATTGCGTCACAACACCGTGGCTCTATCAGTTGGCTGCTTTCTTCTACCACACCCTGCCCGGCTATGTTTTCGATCTGGCACTGCGTCTCACAAGAAGGAAGCCTCGCCTGGCGGAGGTCTATCGGAAGATTCACCACAATATGGACATGTTGAAGCCATTTACGCACCGAACCTGGCAGTTTGACACCAAAAACACTGATCGCATGCGGGAGTTGATGTCCGCCGAAGAGCGTCGTGTCTACTACTTTGACATGGGGGCTCTGGAGTGGAAGGATTACTTCGAAAATGCACTGCTGGGCATGCGTCAGTATCTGGGCAAGGAAGCCAACACACCAGAGTCTATTGAACAGGCTCAGCGGCTATTGAAACGGTAATTTGGAATACATTTGATGTTGATTTTTGATGCCACAATCCAGCTTGTTTTTCAGCTTGAAGATGCTGCACCACAGCCTCCAAGTGACAGTCTTTTGTGTGGCAGGATTCCTGCTCTGGTGGCTACTTAAGCCTTTCTTTTTTTCCATTTAGTGTTCGTAGAGTATCCAATTGGTGTGTTGGAATAAATAAATATTTACCGTCCCAACGGTCACTTATTATTTGAGTCTCTTAATGCCAATCGCCTTTCCACTTAAACTGCCGAACTGAGCACAAAGAATCGAGAATATATACTCTCCCAAGTGTTTCTCCCATGCAACTTTTTAAACGAAATCAATTTGCTGGCAGATTGAATACACAAATAGTAGCAGGGGTGTTCTCGGTGTAAGTTGGCTTCTTGCATTCATTAATTTTAAATAAAAGACACATGACGGCTGACCCCTTGGATACAGTCCCCCGTTCGAGGCGCTGTTATGCGATTCCATTCGGAAATACGTAGCACAGCTACAGTAGACACCATCGCATGCAACACTTTTCTTTTGGGGGGAAACTCTGAGATCTGCATAAAATAAATAAATATTTGAGTACTGGAAAGTCTTCTAATTCTACCTTAATTATTTATGCGACTTTCTAGTTGTAATTCTCAGGTTCCCACTGTACAAAATGTATTTAATTCAAACATATAAAAAGGGCCACGCAATTGAAACTTTTTCTATTTTAAGTTTCCACTTTGGCCCGTGCAAACGCTTCGATCCGATCCACGATTAGTCCAGGGGGATTGAGGGAACTGCCAAATCAAAATGAAACTGGAAATGGAAATGGAAACCGAAATCCAAGCGTTTTACAGAAACAAAACCATTTTCATAACTGGAGGCACCGGATTCTTGGGAAAAGGTAAATATTCAACGAGATTCGGATACGAAATTGAAACATTTTTCGCTCTTTTAGTCATCATTGAGAAGCTTCTGCGTACCACGGAGGTGAAGCGCATTTATTCGCTGATTAGGAAAAAGCGTGGACAGGACATACAGGACCGTATAGCCTTGTGGGAAAAAGAGCCGGTAAGCCATTATTTATGCCATGAATACCCTCACATCATTAATGCCAATTTGGGGCAAAGATTTTCGAGTTGCTCTTACAGTCAAAGCCTGAGGCTCTGAGTCGCGTAGTGCCCATCGCCGGAGATTGCCTGGAACCCGATTTGGGCATAAGCGACACAGACCGAAAGCTACTCTCAGCCGAAGTGCAGATTGTCATTCATGGAGCAGCCACAGTGCGGTTCAACGAGCCGCTGCACGTGGCACTGGCCATCAACACTCGTGCCACGCGACTAATGGTGCAGCTGGCCAAGCAAATGCTGCAACTTGAGGCATTTGTTCATGTGTCTACAGCCTACGCCAACTGTGTGGTGGACCACATCGAGGAGAAATTTTACCCTGACCTTCTGACAAGCAGCTCCGAGAAGGTGCTGGAGATGACTGACCAGCTGAGTGATCAACTGATCGACAACATGACCTGCGAGCTGCTCGGATCGTTTCCGAACACTTACACCTACACCAAGGCCCTGGGCGAGGATGTGATCCTGCGGGAGGCGGGCGATCTGCCCATGTGTGTCTTCCGACCAGCCATAAGTGAGTGCTTGAGGATTGCCATCGGATGGCAAGGAGAAGATCCTTCTAACAAAATGTTTTCCACAGTAATTGCCACCTCCCGGGAGCCCGTGGCGGGTTGGATTGACAATCTTTACGGACCAATCGCCTTGTTATATGGCGTCGCCTACGGGATCCTGCGCATTGCGCTGGTCGATGTAAAGGCGCAGAACAGTGTGGTGCCAGTGGACTACTGTGCCAATGTGGCCTTGGCGAGTGCCTGGAAGACGGCAGCTGTGAGAACCGTGAGCTCTGCGCCCCCTCCGATCTATAATTTTGCGCCCAGTGAGGAGAACCTCTTGACTTATGGCGAGTTCAGGGACAAGACGCAGTCAATTGGCGAGAACTATGCAGTGTCGAAGATGATCTGGTATCCGTTCCTGCACTGCATGACCACTGCCTGGCTGTATCCCCTGGCTGCGTTCTTCTATCACACTCTGCCCGGCTTTGTGGTGGATCTGGCGCTACGTACTGTGGGCCGAAAGCCGCGCCTCTTGCAAATATACCAGAAAATACACATAAACATGAAGCTGTTAAGGCCATTTACATGCCGCAGCTGGAAGTTTGATGCGATGAACAGAGATCATCTGTGGCAATGTATGACGCCACAGGATCGGGAGCTGTACCACTTTGACATGCTGGCTCTGGACTGGGATGATTATTTTACGCGTGCCCTGCGCGGCATGCGGGTCTACCTCTGCAAGGAGCCACCCACTCCCGCATCCATTGCCGAGGGTCAGCGGATATGGAGGAGGTAACTGCAAGTGACACTTTTAGACATCCTTGAAGTAACTTTAGCCTCTGCTTTTTCACATAGATTTCACCTGCTGCATCGCACGTTGCAGCTGTTCCTTGTTGGCAGTGCTGCAGCTCTCATTTGGTCACTTCTCAGTCTCGTTGCATCCCTTTAAAACAAATACTTGAATCAATTTGAAAATATTTAAGCATTAAGCTAACTGGTACTCTATTTACATCCATTTGTACATATGTATATGCATTTATGTATCACTATGTAAAACACACAACACGCCAATCTAATGTGGGAGGGCTCGAATGGGGCCTGGCTTCGAGTACGAGTATTGCTGGGGCAGAGACTACGGCGGGAAGGAGATATAGAGAGAGAGAGAGAGAGAGACTAGAGAGAGAGAGAGAGAACTCTCTTTGACTGTGTAACGAACCCTTTTTCCGGGTCTCGTGACCTGTGCTGGGCTGACTCAGCGGGAAATTGGGTGGTTGCAACGAATTAATATTGTTGCCTCGATGACCAAGTAAAAACACATATGCAATATTAATCTCCATAGCTTAGCCTAGCTTATGGCTATGTTATCGCTGTCTTGGGACCTGCCGATTTCGGACGGTTGGCTCCGGGCGTTGCACGTTGGTGCCGCTGAACTGGGGCAATTGATCTTAATCCGCCACACCAATTCCGCACTCCAACGGTTCGCCTTTCTCTGTTGTTCACTCTGATTATGCAAGACTCGCTCTGGGCATTCGATGTCGATTCACTTATTCACCCGAACACTCGACCTAGCTCTTGGGCTTGCCTTGGCGGCCACCCTCCTTATATAGGCGCCGGCTAACGGTTCTCCCACGCGGTCAGTGTTTTTCCATCGGCGATTCTGATGCTTTCTCCCTTCTTCGTAACGGGACCCCGATCCCATGGCCATATTTGGGCATGCGTTGGTCCGCTGCCGGCCCGATCCCATCCTTCCACTCTCTTCTGCTCCGCCAGCTTGGGCTCCCCGCTCTCTGAGCGCCTCTTCCAAATTCGCCGTGTTCGGATATCCGAGCCCCTGGCTTTAACCCTCTACAGCCTGTGAGGGACACGTTCCCTCACAACTGTATGCCAGGCATGAAAACTCACCGCTAACTGCAAGGCCACACTGAAAGAAAGACAGAGGGAGAGAGTATATGTTTTTATTCTTTCTTTTAAGCTCAGCCGTCTCTCCAGCGGTTTTAATGAGCAATACCTTAAGCTAAAGCTAAGACCATAATATACTTTATAGATGCATTCATCTGCTTCTCAGACAGCGATACCTCTAAAGAAAAATCCGTTTTTGTTTAAATGAATTAAACCCAAAATCTTAAGACAAATTTTAAGCACTCAGTCTATCAGAAAAAGTCGGTTTGGAACATAAATAAAAACTTTAATTTTGTCGGGTAGTAAATAAAATGTTTAAATAAAAGAATGTATTTTGTTTTCTTCTTATTCTTCTTTTTTGTATCTTCTTATGCTTGAACCCATTTTTTTGTGTTATCTATGCACATAATGGACTAGAATGCGAATAACCTATGAGCCTATGGAATCCGTGATTTTCATTCAAGTAATTCAAGTATTATTAACACTGGTAAAATAATACCACAACATTTTTAAGTATCGCCGCACTCTGACTAATAAGTATCAGTCAGATAACAAAATACTCACTTATGTATAGCAGTTCCAGAGTCAGCTAATTTCATCACACCAAGTGATTACACCACCAGCAAATCGCTGTGGAATGATTATTTCGAGATTTTAGCATTAAAATCAATTCAAGAAACTTAAGTACACAGAGCTTAGCCATTCGGTTATCCGGGATTCGTATCAAGTATCCGGTATCTATCTCCGTGCGGTTTTCTCTCTTTAAAGCAACCTGAAACCTTCATCTTAAAATTGAATGGCACTTCAACAACTTTGACACTTCCTCCTGACCTGACCGCTGCCGATCGCTGGATTTATGCAATTAATCTTAGATCCATCGTCTGAGTCACTTTAGGTACGTTTCTAGAATCCCACATGCATAAGAGTATATTCTGTAGTATGCAACGTTATTGAGCTGGTGGAAGGTGATGAGCTTCTACGGGGCACGCGCTTGTTCCGGTATCGTTATCAGTCGGGCGATGGGGGGGTTAAGGGAAGGATCCGCTGCTCTATCCGCTCGTCTATATACATAAAGTTATTAAAATTCGCGTGCGATGAACAAGTCGGTTTATGAAACAATAGTGAAAAGAAACAGACAGAACAGAGACAAAACTCCTAGCTTCCAGACCTTTATTTTGTGGCGCAAGATGGAAATGCGGCCACGAATACCCTCCCTTCCATGATCGCTATAATCCGATAAAGTTATACGGCGATCCCAAAAAAAAGGTCTATGCCGCAATACCTCTGCCTACGTTCCCTACACGACGCATGACCCCCTCAAGTTAAGCGCAGTTAGCAGGAGTTCATATTAACGCTTATAGCTAAATTTATTCAACATCGCAAAACACATCCAAAAGTATCGATTTTACACTAGATTTTGAAACGACTTATGTCGATTTACCCAAATAAAAAAAAAGGAAAATAAAATAAAGTAGGAAAGAAAATTATAAAAATATATCAAAGAAAAAGTAAATGTATGTATGAATATAATAGGTGAAATGTAACATTAAATTAAGATACGATTATTGAATATGGAATATAAATGAATGGGACTAAATATAATAATGAAAAGCATATGTTCAAAAAAAAAGAAAAGAAGGAAAACAAAAAAAATATTTTTTTTTTTGTTGGCTAGTGTACTTTTCGTTTTAGTTTCTCCATGTAAGCAACTGCATGGAATGCATGGCGTGCACAAATTACAATAGCAGCAAAAGCAACAAAGCTCTGGCGCTAGTGCATAAACTTTTATGCGCTGGTCGGTTCGTCTAGCGGGAAGAACGCACCAAAAGGGAACAAAAAAAATTTGATCTTTTATCACTCACAGTTTGGTATGCATGTATGTATGCTTACAGTACTCCCTCGCTGAAAGGCCTTTCGCTGGGGTTTTGAAGAAGCTGTGGAATATATTAATTATGGTTCCCTGTTGGCTTTGGCCGACTGCACGTTATAGTTCAATATTTTTTTTTTCTCTTACAAACTTCTTTTTCCTTTCTTTCTTCTTTCACTAATGTCACATAATTAAGGGGGAATTAAAGGTCGTTAAATCAAATAGAATATAATAATAGAAAAGAGTATTAGCATTAACAAAATTTAAATTTAATTAATTATTAAAATAAAAGACAGTGCTTTAGGCTTTGATTGCAGCCTAAGATATAATGGTGGCCCTCTTAGCGGTACGACACTGTCGGCTGTGGCGCCTGCGCAGAGGTTACTGCAAGGTTACGTCATGGTCATTGTGAAGTTACATCATGGCTATGGTGTTACATAGGTTCTGGAGCCGGGCTTCCACCGGTCTCCCAAGAAAAATTCCCCACCCCTCAGCGTATTGCCAACAAAACGTCAATGCGCTGNCACCTGCATGGAATGCATGGCGTGCACAGAATACGATGGCAGCGAAAGCAACAAAGCTCTGGTGCTAGTACATAAACTTTTATGCGCGGGTCGCTTCGTCTAGCGGGACGAACGCACCAAAAGGGAACAAAAAAAATTTTATCTTTTATCACTCACAGTTTGGTATGCATGTATGTATGCTTACAGTACTCCCTCGCTGAAAGGCCTTTCGCTGGGGTTTTGAAGAAGCTGTGGAATATATTAATTATGGTTCCCTGTTGGCTTTGGCCGACTGCACGTTATAGTTCAATATTTTTTTTTCTTTTACAAACTTCTTTTTCCTTTCTTTCTTCTTTCACTAATGTCACATAATTAAGGGGGGAATTAAAGGTCGTTAAATCAAATAGAATATAATAATAGAAAAGAGTATTAGCATTAACAAAATTTAAATTTAATTAATTATTCAAATAAAAGACAGTGCTTTAGGCTTTGATTGCAGCCTAAGATATAATGGTGGCCCTCTTAGCGGTACGACACTGTCGGCTGTGGCGCCTGCGCAGAGGTTACTGCAAGGTTACGTCATGGTCATTGTGAAGTTACATCATGGCTATGGTGTTACATAGGTTCTGGAGCCGGGCTTCCACCGGTCTCCCAAGAAAAATTCCCCACCCCTCAGCGTATTGCCAACAAAACGTCAATGCGCTGCTGCTCTGGCTGAGTGTGGGGGGAAAGCGTAGCGAAGCCCAATCTTTCCGGGATTTCCGTGGATAATTATATTTGTCTTCGGTCGTGGATGGCGTGGATTGAACGCCAGTCCAAAAAGTTTGGGATTGCGTGGATTGCACGCTCGCCCAAAAACGTTGGGATGGCTCTAGGCCAGGTGAAATTTAAATTCACTGATATTTATATTCACTGCACGGCGTTCGGTTTTTAACTTTTTACTTTTTCACACACACGTGGTTGGTCGAAAAATTAACTCACTATCGGACGGGTCACGAACCGATCAGAATTTTAGATAGACGAAAAGAAGAATTTTTCTGGGGGCTCGTCCCGTTTAAATGCGATCGGAAGTGCTAAAACCGTGTTCTAAAAGCTTATGTTGACAGCTGTCATCAACGAAAGCTTCACCCAATCAGCTGATTTAACAGCTAAGCTTTGCTGAGCTAAGCTTTGATTCTGTCAGCATAATTTATCTAACTTTATCGCATGCGATAATATCATTCGCTGCTTGTAATTATTTTGTGTTCAGCTGCAACTCCCAGCGCCACTACAATTCTTATCTGATGGAGAGAATAGCACCGCAGACAGACTGTGTCAAGTTGTCGTACTTTCTCAACTGATTTGGAAATACAAAACTGAACACCTTTGGCGGGGCCTTAGCAAAGATTGTGAATCGCCCGCGATTGATTGTTATTAAAAAACTATAAATTTCTGTCATATACTTATCTACAGATTGGACTCATTTTTTATTTTTAGGATGGCAATAATACTTGTTTTACTCTTAACTACTTTGGTGGTAGCTGCTGGAGCAAAATATTACAAAAGGGCTGACGAGTGGACGGATACGAAATGTGGCTGCCCGATTAAAATCAGCTTCGATCTCCATGTAAATGCTGATTGCTCAGATCTGCCAAGACTGGACTTTGAATGTCTGGCAGAGTTGCAGCCACACGCGCTGGAACTATCTGGCAATGGTTTGGAGGAAGTTTCATCAAACCTCAATATGACGGGGTTTGAAAACCTAAAGCACCTCGATCTGTCCGAAAACAAGATCAAAAGGCTCTCCAGCTGGAACTTTGGATCAATGGATCAATCTCTCAGACGTGGTGTAATTTGTGAAGAAAGGGAATCGCTGCCAATCGTAACATATCTAATTGTAACACCTAAAACTATGTGCTCATGTACATATACATATTTTTATTCGCACATTCTACCGCACGGCAGCGGCCTCTTCTCTCCGTCTAGCTGCTCTCTCGCGCTCTTACTATTAGTAATTTCACCATGGGCTTAGCCGCGCCCCGAACCATGGGGAATTTACAAACTGTAAATTGCTGTGGGAGGACCAATAACTTATCACCTTCTCGACGTTATTATTTATCTCAACAGCTATTGTAACAGCTAGCTTAATACAAGTATTGAATAAATGCAGCGAACTCATATTAACGAATTTAAGATCATTCTGCAAAACGAATGTCAATGTCGATAGTGTGCGACTCCAGTCATGGCAAGGCCATCCGCAGTAGTGAGGTATGGATCATAAGCGGACTCACCGATTTCCACCCGATCAAGGGTCCTGTTGAAGGCGCCCTTTGAGGGTTCAGGATCTGATGTGAAACGCTCACCAAGTAGGCCGATCTCTGCACCCTTCAATTGGCTCCCCTGGCGGCAAAGTTCTTCAAATTTCCGTTCATACCGTTTAGCCCTTGTCCCGCATGGATGGTATCTGACACAAGCTGGGAGCGATGGAAGTACAATAAAATCACTCAATGTTGTTGACTCAATGTTAAATCTTGAAATGTTAAATGTACATTTCTGACATTTTCTTCTTTGTTTAAACATTTCTCAGCCCTGGCTCGCTACATCAGGAGCAACGAAACTAGGTCAATCTACCTCCTCATTATCGTGGCTGTTGCTGTTGTTGTTTCCGCTCTCATTTGTCCTTGATGTTGAATGGCTGCAACATGAAAGCAAAAAGATGTGCTATGATTTTGTTTGAGCCACCTGGAAGATAGTGCCGATTGGAGACCTGACAATTTTACTGTTTCCCTTACTTACCCTTACTTTGAATAATTTTTAAAATTTTAAGTTAATTCGTTAACTCGATTCCAGTCGAACTACACTGAATTCTACTTAGCGGTCTGCTCAAACATCCCTGACACAGTTTTCTCTTGCGCAAAGTGGGTCATGCCAAGTGACGCTCGTTGCCTTTGCCGCTTGACCCATTTGTTTGCAGAGTTGCAAATGTTGGCAAGGCTGCCTGCCGTGCCAAGGTTTGGTTTGCTCCAAATTCGGGGTAAGTTTTGGGGGTTCATTTGATTTGATTGTTTTCTGTTGTTTACACTGAGTATGGGGTGGGGGAGTGGGATGTTAACTGTTTGACTCTGACAGCTGGCCGCAGCAGCTCTCTCCCCGTCCCACCCAATCGCAACGAGACATTTATTTGTCTATTACTGCGTATCGATGTTTGTCTAGTGCCCATATTTGTGTATTGTCCAAACAAACGTCTTGCATCTGAGCAGCAAGACAATGAAAACTGTTGTCTGTTTTTCCACCAGAATTTATGAGCCAATGTCAACAGCACGCACAGCCGGAGTGCCAGTCTCAGTGACAGTGCCAGTCCCAGTCTCCCAACCCGAGCATGGAATGGCAATTGAATCGTCCATTGGTGAAATCAACCGTCCAAGGAAAGTTTCTGTCAGGTGAATAATGTCCGATGTCCGCTGTCCGCTGTCCGTTGCCCGCTGTCCGCTATCCGCTTGACCCCAGCCATGTATGTAGGCTAGAGGTGCTGGAACCGGTTGTCAAAACTGAGACTCTGGACATGCTTTTTTTGTCAGTCAGTCTGTTGAGACGGCTGCACATGACATAAATTTGTATCTGCAGCCGATTGTGAGTCTTGTAATGGCAGCATGTTGCTTGTATCGCTGATCATCTTTGTCTACAATTTATGCTTCCTGCTGACAAAAGCCTCGGCATCCACAGCCACATTCACAACCCCATCCTCATGTCCATATCGGTGCTGACATGTTCACATCAATCACACGACGACCCTGTTGTTGGCCGTTTGTAACTTGATTTTCCATATCATACCCTAACCCAAGCCGACCTGCTGGATGTCAAACAGAAGATACACCAAACAGCGAACAGGTAAACATTCTAATGATCCAAACACGCAACTCAAAATGTCATGGAGTACGAGTAAGAGTGGGAGAGTGGAAGAGTGGGAGTGGGTGTAGCAGGAGTTAATGTTGTAGCTGGAATCAGAGTCTGAAGATTTCTGAATGTGGACTGGCGCACTCAAGGGCGATTTTCATTTTCCACCATCCGCCATCTGCGACTTGCGACTTACGACTTGGGGGTTTGTGTGTGTGTTTGTGTTCGGTGTGTTTGTTTGCTGGCAACTGACAGCTTTTGATGGACATCTCGACGCAGTGTCGGTGGCGTGTCCACATCAACATCCATGTGCAGGCTCATGTCCATGGCCATGATTCCACGTCAAGTGCCCCCGTCATGCTGGCAAATTTGCCCAGCTTGACAGGTGCTGCCCTGGACATTGTGGGGGTGAGGACAGGCGGCTCTAATTAGTGCTCAGCCTTGGCTAAGATGGGGTTGATTGCGCATTAGTGGGAGGAAGTTCCCAAAAAAATATGAAACTTTGAAATTCTGCAGGGTCATGGGCATAAAATCTGTGGTGCATCATCTTGCAGCGATCGTGGCAATTTCAAGTTGATTTCTGTTCAACAAAGCCCTTCCATTGTGGGACCTACAAGCTACCCCTTCCCCTGCCCTACCCCTCATACTCACATCTTCTTCTACTCATACCTATGGCTTTCGCTAGGCAAAAGCGTAATTGAATGGAACGGAATGACATTGTACATATTTTCCAAATCCGGTTTCGAAGGCAATCCAATCACACTCATACAGATCAATCTACATATAGGCACACATATGTACATTAATGATAAAGGAGAGAATTCGAAATGAAAATACGAAATAACAGCGGACAGCGCTGAAATGCAGCGGATATAATAATAAGATGCTGTTTCTCATTACGACTTTACAAAGAAATCCCAAAAATCCGGTTCAATTTTCATAAAATTCCAATTAAATTGGAAACCAGCGCTCTTGTGTGCTGAAGGGCGAAGGGTACAGAGAGCGGTACAGAGAGAGAGAGAGAGAGAGAGAGAGAGTGCAACAGCTGCTCGCTCTGCTGTTCAGAACTTTGTTGGATACCAATGGAACCAACCCACCCCCATCCACACCATACAGTGGATCTGTTATGCTAAAAATGAGGCCGCTGTTGGCTAACAGAACCGTTCCCGTTCTAATTGTTTACAGTGCGCGCGCTCTCTTACACGCTCTGTTACGTTACACCGCTGCCTTACAGCTGTTATCGCTCTCACATAATTCTCTTGCGCTCTCATCTGGTTGACCTATTTTCCAGTTTGGGTAATGTGTCAGTGTGCATGTGTGTGTGTAAGCATTTGCTTCCCTGTATCTGTATCTGTGCATTGCCTTCTCACTCTCTCTGCCCCATCTAATGCCGATGCTTTGTTTTGGTTTTGCCTTTTGCGTTTCTTTTGCTTGTTTTGTAACCTCACGGATTCACGTATTGCATTCACATTTACATTTACATCAGCATTCACATTCACTTGAGCGATGCGATGCTGCTGCTGCTGCTGCCTTTTCGTAACTGCGTATTATTGTAGCTCTGTTGACTTCATTCGTTGTTGTTGCTGCTTTGGAAGTTTCACTAGAGAAATGATTAATTGAATTTGTCAGATAGTTCATCTTTGCACTTGGCCGCCGTTTGCTGCTGCTGCATGTGCGTGTGCGTTTGCCCCTACGGGTTTCCCATAGGTTTTTCTTGAAGCATTATCAGTTCTTTTGTTGCTTTTGTTTGGCCACTTCTGGCCGCTTTTGTCACCAGATTACAAAATGCGGACTACTCCTATCGCATTTGCTGTTCTGCCTCTCCGTTTTTACCGTACTTTGGTTAAATGGTTCTTGCAATCAGGATTTTGACCTCCCCCCAGACAAGATCAAAACTAAATACGCAGCGAATTTGTTCGAAAATGACGTCTCAAAATGCTGGTGGCATGAAAATCCCTTAAATCCACCCCGAAACTCGAAATCAGATAAGGGGAAAAACTGGCAACAATAACAACTACGCAAATCTATGGATGTTGGATGAAGTTGGGAAGTTGATTGAAGTCGCAGAAGTGTGTGTACACCCCGCGCCTAAGAGAAATGGAAGATACCCCTGCCACTACACAATAAAATGGTATACATATGTATGCCTACAGAGGTCATTCCAAAGGCAACAACAACGCAATATAACAGCCAACATCAAATACAGTACATACTCGTGCAACATAGCAGCAGTACGGCCCCCAAAAATACCAAGAATACGAATAACAACAGCAACAGCATGGTATCCATGTATCCTCAAGCGATGTAAACAAAATCGAATGAATATCAAAGCATTAACAGCTGTGAGCTACGCGAAGAGAGTGAGAGAGAGAGAGAGAGAGAGAGCGCGCGGCTCTCTTTAACTGTTAGATTCTGTGACGTTGCAGACCAGAAAACCGGCCGGCGCTTGAACATTGCCCTACAATAACATCGCTTGGCATATGAAACAGAAACGAGAAGAAGAGTAGGGAAAACTGGTGAACGAAACTAACTGTTAAATAATGCAAAGTAAATTATTAGGTTTATTAGGTGTGCCATTAGGTTTAATCCCAAGATATCTATAATTATTTTGTTAATTATACAGCAAAATGTACATCTGTTACTCAAGCACACTCTGTACGTAAATTGTTTAACAAAATACATCTGAAGGGCAACAGAGAATGTGAGCGCCTCTCTCGTTTGTTTTGCTCAACAGCTGTTTGTTGCTCTGGCTCGCTCTTATGCGTTCCACTCTGTTATTGATAATACAGAGCGAAACGCAAGCACACGCACACACACACACAGAGACACACGGACAGTTATGCGGGCTCTGTTGACAAGTGCCTGAGTTTTTTTTTTACTGCGTAGTATATTTTTTTTTTGGGCCAACCAACGACTACGTCGGCGCTGCCACCTCCTGGCGATGGCGTCATAGATACAGATACGGGGGATAGCCAGCAAAGAAGAGAGCTGGAGAGAGAGAGAGAGGTCGCTGGTTGCTGATAAGCGTTCGCTCCAGCAACTGCGTCGCGTTGGCATAAACCTCATACAGTATCTGTAGGTTATTGTATGTGGAAATCTACACAGGGAAAAGATTGGCATGGAAAATCCTTACTGGGTCGTGTCTGTTTCCCTCTTGATATGATTACAGCGATTGTCCGTTGGTGCTGCTGTTAACCAAGGCACCAATGCATTTCTAACAGTTTTATGCTGGCTCACACACACACACAGTCAGACACACGCTCCACAAATTTATGTATACGTATGTTGTTTTGCTTTTCCAAGCAGGTAGATAGATCCGATAGATACAGATACGTTTGCACCAGTACATAACAGAGAGGCAGAGAGAGCGAACAGCAGAGCGAAAGAGAGACAGAAGTATCTGTGTTTGTGTTTGTGTGTGCTTGTGAGTAACTGTAACTCGCCGTTCGTTCGCCGTTGGCTCGTTCGCTCGCTCGCTCGCGTCAGTCATCAAAACCAAACTCTCGAGTGCAGACGATAAGCGCTTGCGAGAATTCATTTTGTGTCCGTGTACGCCAAACAATAACAACCCACTCCAATCCACTCCCCCCCAAAAAGATATGTGTATTTTCAACAATAGCCACAGTCATAAAACAGTATAAAACAAAAACAATCGACACAGTGCGTGCGTGTGTATGTGTTTGAGTGTTTGTCTTGCTGTTGTCCAGCAATCAATCGCCGAAGTCGAAAAGTCAAAGAGTCCAAAGAGTCGCCACAGAAAAACAAAACAAAACACAGCACAGCCCAGCACAGCAACACAACAAATCAGTGCAGCAGCCCGCGAGAAGTGCATCCATATTGCTCTCTGGCGAGTGTGGTCTCTGTGTGTGGGTGTCTCTGCATCTAAATCTCTGCCGCCCTGTCGGTGTGTTTGAGTGTGTGTGTGTGTCTGTGTGTCGGAGAAAAACTCGAGAAAAAGTGAAACGACCGGCAACCAGCGAAAGCAGCGCGAAAGCAAAGAGCAGTAATAAGAATCCAGCAAACAAAAGAAAAATCTACGATAACGTGTGTGAGAACTACGGGAAAAAGCTTAAATTTTATGTGAGCCCCAACCAGCACCAATCATTCCCCTCACCTGATCGACCGATTGACTGATTGAGACTCCCCCCCACACCGTGTTAGCCCCCAAACTGACGTTCAAAGCGGCCAAAATTGGATTATGCTCAGGCACAAACGCAACTGCCACGCCATTCAGACGCCCAGCGACGACGAGCATGTGAAACTAAAGACGAGTGGTGCCCCGATTGATGCACTGCATCCACTCCCAACCCAATCGCAGTCACTGTCATCCTCCTCGTTGCTGCTGCTGCCGCTACTCCTGCTCATCCTGCAGCGCCTGCAGAACAATCAGCGCCTGAATCAACGCGTCACCTTCTCCCTGGAGCTGTACCACAAGAACGTGATCAAGAAATTGCCTGCCCTCAAGCAGCTCGAGGTATACAAGCTGACTAAAAACATCTCACAGACTTAAGTTCCCCCAAGCCCCATCCAAAATTCAAAGCAAAAACTCAAAAAAAAAGACCAGAAAAGTGCAAAGTAAAGAAAAGTGAACGTGAAACATACGGAAAAGTGCAAAAATTACAATCGAGTGCAATAAGTGCAAGGAAAAAGTGTGTCCCACCCAGTGCGGAAAATGTGGCGAGTTAGCAAAGCTAAAATCTCGCACTGAGTTTGTAGAAACAGCAAGAAGAAAAAAGAAGAGTTCGAATTCGGATCCAAGCAGATCTTGAATCAAAGTTTAAAGCAAAAAAAAAAAAAAACAATAACGCAGTTTGCGGGATTAAGTAATCCCGTAAAATTGAGATTTTTGAAAGAGAGAAATCGCCACAAAAGCAACGTACAAAAATGTCCACCGGTCGTCGTTTGGCGAAACGCTCAATCATTGGCACCAAGGTGTGCGCCCCGGGTCCCGAGGGACTCCTGTATTCGGGCGTCATCGTCGATGTGAAGACGCCTCCGTCGTATATGTCGGGCAAGGCTCTGGCACCGCTGTCACCGCCACCGCCGCCGCCGCCCACCTTCCTGGCCCCCGGGGAGCCACAGCTAAACGCGGACACGCGCTATCTCGTCCGTTTCGATTTTAAAACGCAGCAGCTTCCGATGCAACACGCCGCCCCGTCGACAGTGTCCGCGTCCTCGTCATCGTCATCGTCCACGTCCACGTCCCCTTCGGATGCATCGGTAATCGTGGAGGCCCGCCGGGTCGCCAGCGTGCACATCAGTCCGGCCCAGGCTCTGCGCCGGAACGCCATGATTAAGGAGTTCCGCGAATCGGATCTTATTGGACCCGGCTTCCGTTCGATTATGGGCATACAGCTGCAGCCCGGCCAGCGAGTTTTTCTCACCTACAACGGACGCGAGCAGAGCGGCGATGTGGTGGAGCACGATGCCAGCAAGGACGAGGTGGTTGTCAAGATAACCACAGTTGGAAATGAGGTGAGTCGAGTCGGTTCGGGTCGGGTGGGGTGTGTGGGTGGGTGCCGTGCCGTGCCACTGCAATTGCAGCTGGCAGTGGCAGAGACGGAGGCAGCTCTGTCATCATTGTGCGACGCCAAAGTATGTCAAGGTTGGCTCTGCCCCATCCCCAACATGGCTGGGGCGCGCAGCATATACACATACAATATCTATGCTGTATCTATGTACAGTCACAGGCATATTCAGAGCATATATGTACAGCATGCAGCAGCAGCCCCAGAACATACAATAAGTACATATGTACATACAACTAGTGCGGGGTACATGGGGGGACTTCTATGTGCAATCACGTTCTATGTGGCACGACGAAAAAACCAAAAAACAACTCGAAAAAATGCTTGTCGAGGGTCGCATTCTGCTTTTTGGCACGTAATTGGGTTACTCTCTGGGTTGGCCTTCTTGGATATGTACACCCGACACACATTTCGATACGTGTGGCAGAGACTCCTTGAAGGATGGTCGTGGGCTGGTTGGTGGCAGCTTACCACAAAATCTAATTAGCTTTGAGCAACATTTGCAGCAAATGTGCTGTCTAGCTTCTGCTGCCACATAATCCTTCTCCCCCACAAGCACATTGATAGATACAGATACAGATACAGATACAGCGAATGCCCCTTGCCATTGCGTCACTCGTCGAATCGTTGAACTGATCCGCAAACAAAATGCACAAGCAGATCAGGAAAAAAATTAATAATAAATAAACGGCTATGAAAAGTAACTCGGGAGTGAAATATCGAGTCACGAGTCCCACATATGCGAAGCGAATCCGATTCGAGTGCGAACCCAAAGAATTTCAAATCGTCAGAACAGATCCGATCCGATCGTTTGCTCCCCAATGACGACGACGACAACGAATACGAATACGAATACGACTATGATGTGGTGGCTGATGTTGATAATGATGATGTCGTAATGAAAATTTGTTTAGAATTTAGTTTCGTGAAAGAATTTGTTGAACGTGAGATAAAAATTGTAGGAGAGCGCCCACAACTAGCAAAATGAAAAGGGGGAAATGCGCTACGATTTGAGGGCAAAATAGAGATGTGTACGCTTTACAGATACTCAATTATAAAGATTAATTCCACTCCCCGTGCGAGTCTGTTTGCCGCGCCCTAACACTCACAGAGAGAGAGAGAGAAAGAGAGAGAGAGAGAGATAGGGAGAGAGGCAGACACAGATCAGATGAACTTTTTGAATTGCGTCATAAGTCGGGGCATACAGCCACAGAGCTACAGCTACAGATGATGTGTATGAATAGCCGGCTGAATGTAGATGGCAAAGATAGTTAGATACATGAGCGAAACACATGCATCTTGGAGATACATTGAGACTGAGGCCCAGGCCAAAAGGCAAGCGGTTTGCCGGCTGACTGCACTCCAGAGAGAAAGAGAGGGGACCAGATAGCGCTCTTACCGGCATCAGGCTGTGCTCTCCTCTCTTCTCACTCACCATCTGTATACATTTGTATCTCTCTCTCTCTCTCTCTCTGGTTCCCTATGCTCCCTCCCGTCTGGTTCCCATTGCATTTTGTTTTGGTTTTTGTGCCTTCTGCTTTCCCTTTGCCTTGCAGTTTCTGTTGTGTGTTTCCACTCTCAACTAATAATCGCTTAAAAACATTTGTAATTGCTGCATTCTACGAAGCAAGATACAAACGCAAAGATACAAGCACGCCAGTTACAGCTACAGATACACAGCTACAGATACACGTTCGGATAGACGGACTTCAATGCCAAGTCAACTGCCGCGTATCTTTTCCGTGCTGCGAGTCAATAAATTTGTCAGCTCTAGCTCTCTGCTCTGCCAGATGTGTGGGCTTGTCTCCAGCTCGATGTCAGACCCATTGTACGACCCGCAAGATACAGCTACAGATACAGATACAGATACAGATACAGATACTACGATACTGCCATACTGCGGCTTGATCAGGTCTGATGTGTTGCCCAAAAGGGAAAACGCTGAAAAATGTATTGTAGTTTTTTGTTTGCTTTTACGACTTGAAGCCGACCTGAAAAGCCTCCAAATTTCGACTCAAATCTTTTGGCATAATCAGCTATGGAAATGTAAAGCGAGTTCCAAAGAGCTTACAGGGCCCCCTACCCCCTACCCCCCAGCAAACCATCTGCTCTATGACCTCATCATTAGCCACCAAAATTCGACAAAAAATAACTGGAAAAGTGAGGAAGAAGAGACTCTGGACTCCGGACTCCAGTTCGTTGTAAGTCAATCAACAATTGGTTGAACATTCTTTTTGTTGTGCGGCGGTTGTGGTTTTTGTAATTGAAAATGAAACTGGCAGGGGGATGGGCATGGTAGGGGGTAGGGGTAGGGGGAGTGGGGAGGTTATTTGTTACGTCTATCAATAGTTTTGTCCTCGCTGGCATGTGATGGTCACGTGTGTGTGTGTGTGTGTGTGTGTGTGCGTGCGGGGTTTGGCTCCAACACGACAAAAACCCCAAAATTTGTATTTTTTTTCGGTTCAACTTGAGCAATTGCCTTTTGTTTAGATGCAAACACACACACACACACAGAGTGGCTTAGGGAGAGGGGGAAACCAGTTGGGGAGCATTTTATTTGTTGTACGTATTTTTTTTTTTTGTGTTTGCCTCGGAAACGTGAGGCAATTAATTCTAAGGTTATTCCAGCAACGAGAAACTTGTTGCACGCATTTCCAACGCCATCTTTTAGTCCCATTACCATTTACCATTTACCATTTACCATTTCCATTCGCATTTCAATTACAATGAGGTATAATTGTCGGGCCATGAATCAAATGTCCTGCCAAGTGCCCGGGCAGCATATAATTTGCAGGTCCATTTAATGGAGGGCGCATGGCACAAGAATTAAGCTCGAATGCCAGCCAAAATGTCGGGAATCATTAGTCAGTTCAGTTCTGGTCTGGTATGGTCTGGTATGGTCTGGTATGGTCTGTGGTCGGCCCCTCAAGACGAGTAGCAGTTACATACTCCCCCCTCACTACCCCACATTGTCAGGACCTGGCCGGACCGGGAGCAGTAATTTGTATGTAGTTTCCTCTCGGCTGAACGGCTTTTGCATTTAAAAAGAAATTCATTTTAATGACATTGAAATTGACATGGCTCCGTGATTTTTTACCACACACGCAACTTCTCTCTCGTCTGTTTGTTTTTTATTTATTTTGGGCAGCAGCAATCTGCTTTCTGGGTTACCCCATTTCTCTCTCGTTGGCTTTGGCTTTTTACTTTCATCGCTTTTTGGCAATTAATTAACGTGTCTGTGGGTTTGTTTTGGCCTCTCACTTTTCGGGCTGCGACCCATTTTGCGACTGCATTTTGACCAGGTGAACGGCAATGACAGTGGCAGTGATTTTTTTTCTTTTGCACGCTGGAAGTTTACTTCTGTTCCAAAATAAATGGCCTTCTGGTTGAGGAAGCTGCTGAAAGTTGTGAGCCGATAATTGCCCACTTTCCTCACTTTCTGCTTATATAAATCCATTAGCTCTCCAAATATGTTTATCTGCGTTCATTTATCAGTGCCCTTGTTCCGCGGAACTAGTGTCTATCGGTGCCTAGAGCCTATCCAATATCCCTTCAATCAGGTCGTTTACGAGGCATTTGGCAAAACGTTTTTCGAGGCCATGTTTTCTCCCATTATTCCTGCCTTGATGTGTCTGTTCCTGTCCCACACTCGGTTGTCCCTTTTGGCCTGCCCCTGCCTGTGTCTCATTTCGGTTACTCCCGCTGTTTCGCCGGGGTCTCGGTATCAGAACGGCTAACGACCTGCCCATAGGGTAAGGGTATGGGTATGGGTATGGGTATGGGTATGGGTATGGGTATGGGTATGGGTACGATATCCACTATCCTCTGCTCTATCTCTCTGTCTCTTCCGTTCTCGTTCGCACTCTTTCTAGCACTAACTATCGCGCTCTCTTTTGCTCTGCACAGCTGCATTGCTATGGTTTTATGAGACCGGCAAAAACATTCATTTTTTCGTTTGCTTCTTGTCGTCCTGCGTGTCGTTTTTTTGTTTGAAAACAGGCTACAAAAAACGAAGGCCTAGCAGGTCACTCGAGGGCCATTGTCTGGGGACCTTCATGTGAGTCTGGGCATTCAATGGGCCATTATTGGTGCTGCAGTCTCATGACTAATCGACCTTGCTGTGCTGATCTTTCAGGTAGAGAAAGTCCGGCTTTTGGCAACTGCTACCCAAAAATGTGCACTCTAATTGGAACCGATAAACCAAACTGAGAACTGAGAACTGAGAACTGAGAACTGAGACTGAGTCGAAAATTGTCATAAAACATGTGGCACGTCGTGTTCTTTTGGGGTCTTTGAAATCGGTCAGGCTGCTTCGTTGACCTTTCTGCGAGGGGTGTGCGAGAGCTTGAACGTTGACTCGTCTCGACGCTCCGAGTCTTGGGTGTTGGGTTTCAGGCGGCTCACATAAAGAATGTTTATGTGCTCGCTGCTCTGCTCTTCATCAAATGTCATAGCATTCATTTCTCTGTCCATCAAAAGACAGGTTTTTATTTTGTGTTGTAGCTTCTGACTCATAAAGTGCCCCTAAACGAAAGGGAGCCCAGCCAGCCGCTCTCACCCACCGAGCAACCACCAAGCGACTCCGAACCGAACCTTAACTCTGAAGGTAAAACTCTCTGACAAGAAGCCCAAAATCGAAACGACTTTCAAAATGCATGCAGCTTGTTTCGGTTTCGTTTGAGTTTGAGTTTTGATTTCAAAGCGCCTTTTTGTATCTCGGTTTTTGCTGTTTCAAGCGGCATTTCGGCATAAGCTCCAACAACCAGATACTCACACTCACACACACACAGAGACAGCTGGACACGGTGCACACCTGATTGCTGCTTGGGTTTCGAGTGTGTCTTTCTGTGTGTGTGAGCTTGGCGTTTTGGGTACATGCCACCTTGGTATGTGGGTCAATTTGAAATGGGGTTTTTGATTAACGCTCAAAGACAGACACAAAAACACACACAGAAAAACAGAGAGACAGAAAAGTAGAAAATAACCAAAATAAATGCAGGAAAAATTGAATGATTACCAAACCCCAACAACCAATAGGCAAAAATCTTTATACAGTAAATCATAATCCCCCATTCAACTAGGATAACTTTTAGCTATAACTATAAAATATAAACTCAAACTTTAATTGCTGTTACAACGCCAAAGGGCTTAGTTTCATTCCCAATTGGGGGGCTTTAATTATTGATCTTCAACAATTTGCGCTTTATTTGATTGTGTTTTTATTTATTTATTTTTCGGTTTTATTCACACGAAAGTAGGTTAAGTTTTTGTTGCTTTATGAATCTTTTTGTGTGCTTATTTTTGGTGATTTTTATTATGACTTAATTTAAAAGTGAAAGCGATGAAGCTGAGCTTTTTGTTGCTGCTGCTGCTGTTGCTTTTGTTGATTAAGTAAGGCCGGGAGCAATGGGGGTTGCGGCTGAGGCAGGGGAGAGTGCCACAGAATGTACGCACATAAATATTATAAAATGCAAGAAAGAAAACCTGAAGCCAAACTCCCATGTAACAGACACAGATACAATCGCACACACAGCTGGATGGGGCAAAGATACAAGAGAAAGACCACGGCGACCCGGCATAGTCAGCGGGGTGCGTGGTTGGGTTGGGGCTTCGTCGGAGTGTGCGTGTCCGTGTCGTGGTGTCTCGTCTCGTGTGCGTGCGTGCCACAGAACGTAAACAAAAATACGAATGTAAAGAAGAAGCGGAAAGTGCGAGATAAACAGAAAACAGCTGTACACACCAGCCACCATGTGCGACAGAGATGGTTGGCAAGAGAGACAGAGAGAGAGGCAGCAGTTGGAGAGCGAGAACGAGAGAGAAGAGCAGGGCAGGCTGGCAGGCAGTCAGCCTAAGGCCGATGCGAAGGCGGAGGCCAAGAAGTTGTCCCCGTAAAACCCGTTTCCGACAACAGCAACAACAACAACAGTTACGCACTTTACGCACGCTCAACTCGACATGATTGTGCCTGTCTCTGTATGTGCGTGTGCGTGTGCGTGTCCGTGCCTGTGTGTGCGTGTGTGATTGAGAGAGTTTTTGTTTTTCTTTTATTTATACTTTGATGAAAAACCGGCTCTGGGTCTTGGGTCTGGGTCTTGGGTTTTTGCGTTTTTGGGCTGGGCTGAGCTGGGCTGGGATACTCTTCGAGGCTCAGGGCTCAGCTCGGGCTTCGATTCTGTGGCCGAGCGGAAATACGCAGCAGCAGCACTCACACACACACACACACACACACACACACTCAAACACTCATGCAAACACATGGGCTGGAAACAACGAAGAAGCCACGCATGAAAATTGCTTTTCATGTGGCAACCGAAAAGTGGATAAAATAAAAGAAGATGTCAACGTCAGCAGCGGCAGCAGCAGCAACGACAACGTCACCAGTTCTGCACATAGAAATTCCCCCCTCCCCACTCTCTGCCCTATCAACGGTTATGTTTCCCTTGCCAGTCCCTCACACCCTCGGCCATTCTTTCTCCCCTTTTATCACGTTTTTGATTTTGTTTTGCGCTCATTTCGCTTCTTTGCTTCTGCTCCCTTTTCCTTCTCTCTAATGCGAGGCCATTGTCACTCTTCCTGGGGGGTAGTGTGTGTGAGGGGGTGTTCGTCTAGGGCATGGAGAATAACTGTTTCCGGTATTTGGGTCACATGAAATTTAATCAAATTAAAATGTTTCAACGCTCTTGCTCTCTGGTTAACCTAAATAGAACAAAATACGCACACAGCCACGCGTATTCCCCCCTCGAAAATATAACCAAACAGACGGGTGGAGGGAGGAATGCATTCCAGTGGAGCTGCAACCAAATTGAATGCACTAACTGACTGCAACACTTTGTTGCTGCTTTCTCAAAATGGTTGCAAAGTGTGGCTGTACGCTGTGTGGCAGCATCAAGCTGCTGCCACTGCTGGCTGACTTGATTTCGACAAATTTGCTGGCAGTGTGTGAGGCAACGCTGATGTGCAATTGACAGTGGCAACTGGCACCCGTGGGGAATCAACAGCAGCTCAAGTGGCAGCCACCGGCACACTCGCACGAGTGGAATCAAATCTGGAAATCCCTGAAACGCAAGGCGATAGTAAATCTTGTATGCTTATCGGATGGCTTATCACAGCCGAATGGCTCCTCTCCACTGCCAGCCCGAGGTGTCAATTGAGCTCAAGGCGTTGCCGAGTAGTGTTTGGGGAAATGAGAAAAGTTGTTTTCGGCGGATAATTGAAGAAAGAAAGAAAGAAAAATGGCAAGCAAAGAGTTTGTTCTCTGAGCTCTCAATGCCAGATAAACCCCCATTATAATGCAAGTAATGGACAGTTAAAAACAAACTCGAAAACTTCACACTTTCTAGCGCTGTTTGGCGTTTGGCTCCGACCACTTTCTACCGCAATTTCGAATGCATTCATACAATCTGTCTGTCTGTCTGTCAGTCAGTTGGCCACCGGCCGGCTGGACCGCTGAAACCGCCAAAAATGTTCCCCCTACCCCACAGAGAGAGAGAGAGAGAGGGAGAGACATCATACGCATATGTTACAGAGCGGGCGGATGGATGGCGCCAAAAACAAAATGGCAGCCTCTCAAGCTACGAAAAAAACTACAACGCAATATGGTCGCCATTTTGTTTTCACACCGTTATGTTATGCTGGCCTTATGCTCACTCGCGTGTGTGCCTGTGTGCCTGTGTGTGTGTGTGTGTGTGTGTGTGTGTGTGTGTGTGCGTTTTGTGCTTTCGATTTTTGTGTTTTTTGTTTTGTTTATTTGGAGGCTTCTTCTTTTTGGTTTTCCCTATCCGCGTAGGCGCATAGACGACGACGACGTCATCGGTCACCTCTCAACGGCTCCTCCCCTGCTGTAACAGCCCCGTCAGTCTCCCACCAAGACCGCGCGCTATTTTGGTATATTTACATTTCGAAAGCTACACCGAAAGAAACGAAAGGAAAGGAAAGAGACAACAAGCTTTTGGAGTCACCGATATCTTCACGCATTTTCGATGCCAATCATGCGTAAATTACGCGATTAAATTAACTTGAATGAGCTTCGTGCAGCATGCAAAACAACACAAAATAGAGGCGGCCCATCTCCCCACACACAGCCAAATGCGCCGTGTTCGGGCTTTAACGGTTTTCACCTCGCCTCACATAACAATCAAATTTGCCTTTTGCCTTTGCTTTTCGAGTCTTTGGCATACTTCTTTCGGCCATATAAATTCCAAGGGGGCGGCGTCAACAGTGGCGGCCCAGCTCAAGGGGTTGACTGGCTAGAGGTGGGTTCTGGGCTCCTGCGCTGCGCGTACTCCGCCTCTGGGCACTAACAATGCTTCCGTTTCATTGGCATCTGCTACGCAATTTCTGTCGTCATCATCGCTCACTGCGTATACGTAATGACAGAGAGACAGACAGACTGAGAGACTGAGAGACAAACTGGAACTGAAAGTGTTTGCTGTTTGTGTTTTGTTGTTTGTCTGCTTACGTCGCATTTTCGATGGTTGTGTGGACGGACTGCTTATCACTAAGCCGCCTCTTACACTTTCAATTCGCAGGGAAATCCAGAGCGGAAAGGGGCAACAAAAATAAAGGGGGGCAGTCTGTGCTATTTGTGTGTGCTCTGGGTCTGGGTCTGCCTCGTGCAATTCTCATTGCAGTCGCCTATTTATGTGTCGATTATTTGCCAAAACGATCCCGGGCCCGGGCCACCCTGTGCGTTTTATATTAGCTGCTTCTGAGGCTGGCTGTGGGTGGGTGAGTGAGGCGTGGGCGTGGGCGTGGGCGAAGTCGTAGGCCTCCATGGGCGTTGGTGTGGGCGTTGAAATGGGGTATAAACAGTGCGTACAACGTCACAGCGTAAATATAGCCTCAACATTTGCTTGACTCACTCCACGAGGGGCTGTTTCCTCCATTCGTTGTTGGTATTCGTATTCCGGCATGACGATGACGTCGTCGTCGCTGTCGAACTGTTGTACTCTTTAGATATTAATTGAATCAATGCAGAAATTCCTTAAGCACTTGCCATAACAGTTTCTTCTATTCTCTTTCTTCTCTTTTTAGGTATGTGTCTAGGAAGTTTTCCCTCAAAAATGTTTGCCGGCGTAAGTAGATACGCATAGAAAATTGCAAAGCGCTAAGCCAAAATTCCATTGACATTTTCTTGACAATTTCTGTGTGTGTGTGTGTTGTGCTGCTGCTGTGTCAGTCTGTGCTACAATGAAGGCTCGTAAAATTTTATCGACAATAATAAAATTTAATTGAAACAGGAAACTCTCGCATAAATTCCCAGATCCGTATTGAGACTTGAATGACATGAAGGGAGGAGAAGGACGACGACCAGGATTGTTTTCTCTTTTCTATGCAGGCAGCCAGGCAGTGGGGTTGTTGGGTTGTAGTTTATGTACATAGGAAATGCAACTGGATCTATTCAATGTCGATAGTCGAGGGAGCTGTGAAATTTGAAACTTTTTAATATTGGGGCAATCCCTGAAGCGCTGATATCATTAAGTTTACCCAGTCCCCAAGCTGGCGCTTAGCCTTGGTCAGGTCCGGGCATCGATTTTCGGTTACAACAGCCACACAGCCTGGCTCCATCACTCAACTTAGAATTAGTTCAAAGTTAACATTAAACATTCAATATCTTGCACTTGTAACTCATAAATATTATCATTCTGGTGTGTTTCCCTCAACGATTAGTCACTCTGCAGTGGCTTGAACCCAGATTATGTGTGGGCAACCCGAGGCGTTGATCATCTTCCAATGAATTCCACATTACTCATGGTCACTCCATGTTCCTGTTGCGGCGCCTGTCTCTCCGTTATAATTTCATGTGAATCAAAATTATGCATAATAAGCCGTAGATTTGTGCGAATAAAAGACACACAACTGGGCAGCAGGCTCTCCCCGGTCCCAGTCCCCGGTCCCCAGTCCCAGTTCTTGGTCCCCTTTTCATATCTGACGAGTGCCCGTGCCCTGGCTGGCCGTGCCTGGCGTTTTCATTCTCTCATTTCAATGCTCTTTCGCCTCTTCTCTTCTTTTCTTTCTTTTTGTTTATACGTCCATTTGGGTTATTCAACTTTCGGGGAATGAGCAGAGCCGAGTGCCGAGCCGTTGATCCCGTACGGGACTGTGTCTGTGCGGTGTTCTGTTTTCGGGTTTCTCGATTTTCGACAGTTTGTGGGGGGGGAGGGTAACAAACGCATTTACATATTATTGATTGCCCTCCCTCTCTCTCGCTCTCCCGTTCTCCCGCTCTGCCGCTCGCTGGGTGCGTTTTCAATCGCCTGGAATTTCAGACTGCAGTCGTCTCTGGCGGCACTTGTCGCGCTCGCTCGCTCTCGCTCTCCTTCTCCTCCTTTCCCTCTCTCTGTTTTCGCTGTTTTGCTTTGTTGATTATGAAATTATGTAACAATTTGTGAGCCGAATAATCGGATTGCAGCCTTGAGTATTATTGAATCATTTGCTTATTCCCATTCAAGTTTTGGTGTGAAAGAATGTCGAGAGCAAAATACAGCCAGGGGTTGCTCAAGAGGGTTCAACGTGTTGCGCTCTCTCGCTCTCTGCGGCCAACAGCTGCAGCAACAGGTGATCCTGTGTCTGTGTGTGTGTGTGTGTTCGTGCCTGTCTCGCCAGATTTTGATGAAGGTCAACAAACTGCGGTGGTGGATTGGTTCGGATGCGACGCCGGCAACGCCAAACCTGAGGCAAACGAACTCATTCTCTTCTCCTCCCTCTCCCTTTCTTTCTCTGGCTCTCTCTCCCTCTCTGTCTGCCTGTCTGAGCATTATTGTTCCTTTTTTTTGTGTCGGCATTCAGCGAAGCCTAAAAATCGTAATTTGAATCCAATCTTCTTGGGGATTCTCCCTCATAGCCCATGCCCATACCCTAAGCGGAATCCACAACGAGACTCCGACCGAGTGGCCCGACAATAAAAACAGAAACCATACAACTGCAAGACGCTGGAAATTGGTTAAAAGAAAAACCCATTAAATGGAATAAGCGAAATAAAACTCGAGACCGAAATGCGTGTCAGATTTAATTCAATTCAAAACTATGAAGGAACGTTACAAAAAAAAAGAGTCATACAAACAAAGGGAGAGACAGAGAGGAATACGGAATACGATTTCGTCATAGATCCAAAAATATATGTATGCCGTGTGCCCGTTTGCCCGTTTGCCCGTTGCCCGTTGCCGTGTGCCGTTTCGGAGTCGGTCAAGAAACTCGGGAACACAAACACAACAAAATAAGGCAAAATAAATAAATAACTATGAGACAATGACTCGACTTGGCAGCAATTTAAGTCTTGTTGCTGGCTCTCTGCCTCAGCCACTGTTCTTCCCAGGTTTATTGACCATCCGTTTAGGCCCAATGACGAAATAGCTGCCTGCCTTCAGACCGGTCAAAGTTCCGCCATGGGCTGGGAAGCTGTCAGCTGCTGGTGAGGCCTCCTCCCTTATGCTAATGGATGAGTGTATGGCATGTGCCCGCTTCTATTAGTTTTCTATTTGCATTTAGTTGGGCCTGCCTCATTGAGCTAATTGAGTACGTGACGGGGATTCTGCCACGAACAAATAAGTGAAGATCAAGAATGTGTTTACAACCGCCCACAGGGTGAGGGATTAATCAAAGTTAGTCCACTTGACAGCGGCATCAGCTCACCGTTGGCAAAAATCTCATTTGGGGTGGGCAGCGGCCACCCCACCCTTTAACCTGAGGCGGGCGGGTGTCTGGTAGTTGACCCCAGTTACACGGATATCCTACCAGAATCCAGATCATATATCCATCGGGAATCAGTTTCAACATATTTTTTGTAGGGAAAGTTTGTTCAATTTTCAAAAGTTGTTCCAAGTGTATAGCCCCAAAACAAAATGGAGTTCCTGTTTCACTCGGTTGCCTAGGTACTGGCTGGTGGGGTGTGGCATGAATAAAAATGGGTCAAACATTCGATGCCGGCAGGGCAAACTTGTTGTTATGGCTGAAACGGAGACGCTGCCACCTCAATCAGCGGCATGCAAATTCCCAACGTAAACAAGGCAACAACAGGCGGGCTCAACAAACAAACAACCAAACAAATGCTGAAACTGAGAAACGAACCAACGAAGGAAGAAACGTTGAAGCGAACGAACGAACTATAAGGCAAATTATGACATACATTTGACGGAGCCTCCGCCTGTCGGCAGGAGTGCAGATATCATCGTGGCATGGAAAATCCACTAGATGGATGGCTGCGATGATTGAGTTCGTGTTTGGATGGAACTTTGTTAGCCAGAGATGTGGGTGTGTTTCCCTTTGAGTAACGGCGGGTACACATTTACTTGGCCCCGCACGAATATTGCGTAGCCAACGAGGTGTCCAACCAAGTCTAAGTGTGTCACCAGCCATGGACGATAATACAGGAGAACTTCTCTAGGATGGAAGCGCAATATGGCAGAGAAATGTTTTGCCACAGAACTGGGAGGTCATCTAGGAGGAATGAGATTTGATGGATCGCTGATGATACCTTAAAGGCAGTTTTGACTTCTGAGAGGTTCGAGTTACAGCAGTTCGACTGTACAAAAACTGTGTGCTACTTTCGTAGCTTCTGCTGGACTCGCTGACACACTGCACAGTCTCGATGCGGAGCCAGGGAGTCTCAGGCAGCAGCAGCAAGCAAATTTAGCTCCTCGCCTTGTAGCAGCAACTAAATTTAAACTAAATCACAGCCGCAGCAGCAGCAGCAGCAGCAGCAATGCCAAATGTTTGTGGCAGACATTTATTTGGTGTCAGTGTTACAATGTTGTGTGTCATGTTGTGGAAAAAAGCGAACAAAAAATCGAAAACGAAAACGAAAACACGAAGCTCGCACACACAAACACAAACAAAACCAAATGAGAAACGCCCACTGAAATATTTGATATGCAAATGCGGCAATTGCCAAAGTCATTATGCAATTGTGGATCGTTCAATGCCTTACCTGTGAGAGATGTGTGCTTCCACAGCAATATGCATGGCCAGTGAATAGTTGAGCAAAAGGTAGAATACAACGTCGGAGTGTGAACTTTTTTTGGTGTGAATAATCACTCGTCATTATTGGATATGCTTTTTCCCAGCCGTGTTGTTATGCAGCGCTCCGAATATTTACTCAATCTTTCAGCTAGAGCAACTGCAGCTCCCCCATATGCTCGTTGCTCTTTTTCCTCCTGCGAGCATAAAAAAATAAAAGATGAACAAATTGCGCAATTTAATTGCTGCTAGCAGACTTTTTGATTGAAATTTATGGCCTATGTTGTCCTCCGTTTTTGTATTTTTCATTTTATCATTTTTCATTTTTCATTTTTCACTTTTCATCTGCACATCGTTTCTACATTTTTAAAGTTTTACATTTTCGCCGCCAAAGCCTTCTGAATGTTGGTCAATGGCGTTGAGAATTCGGTATTCTGCGTTTATATTCTTGGCCCAGATGATTTTTTATAGCACCAATGAGGCATGCTTAGACGCTCCAATTGGGAAATGCCTGCCTGCGGAAATTACAATATTAATTTATCTAGAAGTGATTTACAGCGCCTCGAGCATAGCATAAGTGATTGAGATACAGTGGCTCGGTGGATGCGGGGAAATGTTATTTTTAGCTGCCAGAAATTGTTTGTTTTTGCACCTCAAGGAGAAACTATTTCGAGTCGCTTCCTATGTGCGGTGCATTCTAAATACATTGCTAATACATATTCAGGCTGCAGATAATTGATAGGCGAACAGGGCGAAAATATTTGCCTACAATCTCGTGTGCACATGTAAAGCTGTGGAGCTGAGCTGGAGATAATGTCAGCCAGGGGGAGACGCTGAGGCGCACAGAGAGTGGCCTAATTAGTGTCAAGTGTTGCTCCAACAACGACAACAAAAGACAGCAGCAGCAGCAGCAGCAGCAGCAGCGACAACATCGCTGACAATGGCTGGACAAAAGAGGGAAGTCAATTAGAAAGATACAAAAGCGAGGCACACAAAACTCTGGAAGCCATGGGTTTCGGATGAGTAGCGGAGTAGTCAGTGGGTTGCATTGCAGCATTGCAGCACCCGACTGGCTCCTCAATATGTACGCTCGTGTGCTGCAAAACAGTAGCTGAAAAAAGTATCTACAAGTACGCTTTGTTGACAGCCAGTGGGCGCGCTCACAAAACGAAATACAAATCGAGGCGATAGCTGTTGTTGTTGTTGTTGCTGTTGCTGTTGTCGTTGCTTCGAACTGAATCATGACCCAATAACCCAATTTTCCCCAATGCCCCGTCTCGCTCGCACTCCGCAACCGCAATGACAGCTGCAAGTGGCCCCAGAGGCAGCGGCAGCGGCAGCGGCAGCAAGCGGCAACTGTGCAATGGCAAAATGTATCGCTCAGATACGAGATACTCGCGTACAGCAGCAGCAGCAGCAGCAGCAGCAACGAAAAACTCGGATAGGCTTTTGGAGCTTAAAGCGTAAGCTGCCGCCGCCGTTGGCATTGAGCTGCACGGATGGGACGAGGAATTCGTGGGGTTCAGGGGGGATTGGGCTGATCAGCACGAGGAAGGTGAACGGGGACTCTCATGTGTGTGAGTGTTAGTGTGAATGCATTCATTTTCATGAGTGCAACGGAAGACAAAGCAAAAGCAGCAATAAATAAGCTTATTTTTAGTTAACTTGTTCAATGTTGTTTGCCGCTCGTGTTCGCATTAGCGGCAAAACGAATTCCGCAAGCAAAGAGACATGCAGATCGAATGTATATGTAGGAGAAATGTATGCACGAGTATATGCCGCACCCCCTGCCGTGATTTGATAAGGCCTCAGCCAGATTTTGGGTCGCCTCAAAAGTGAACTTTGAAGCCGCTTCAGTTTCAAACTGCACTCAATAACAATTGCAAATCAAATAAATGAATGCAAATATGCCAATCAGTCGAGTCACTCCAGCCAAGAGTCGTTCACGCTGCGCTCCCATTGCTGTCCCAAATATTTATTAATTAAAACCAAATCAAAGCCGAGTGCAACCAGCGAAGAGTCGGTGCATGGGCAGGGGCGAGGCAGGGAGTCTGCCTGCTTGAACAGCATAAATTTTGATAATTCCCCAGTAATTCGGCTTAGAAATGTAAGTTCATTTATCTGTCAGGCTAGAAAGCAATTAGAAAACAAAGATTTAATTTCCTTGACAGTCCAATTAGTTGTTGTTAAGGTGCCCAAAGTCAGTCATACGCACTGTTGCCCCCTGTTTATATGCTAAGAAAATGTTTTAACAACCTGCCCCCACTCCGCTCCAACACACAAGTATGAAAATGTATTTATTTTGGCTATATGCTATATGGAATTTATGACGTAGATAAATTTTAATGATTGGCGGCACGCCTTGAATTTTAATACACAGCCTTGGACACTCAAAAAACGAGACGAAAACAAACGAAAAACGAGACTTTTTCGACAGTTTTGAATACAAAAGCCCAGAGCCAAAAGTCATAGCCAAAGCTTAACCCCACTCGAGATCGGTGCGGAACCGAGACTCAACAACATTCATCCACTTCCACCTCCAACGCCAAATCGAAAAACAAACAAAACGAAACCAAAACCAAAACCAAAACCAAAAGCTGAGAAATATTTTTAGTCCACTTTGCATGCTGCCATCACGTGTCGCCTGCGCCTGAGAATAATGTTTGAATTATGTTGATTTTATGTGTTCGATATTTTTGTGGCTTAAGTAGTAAATGGAATGGTTTCATCCGGGGCCAGAAAAACTCGATACGAGTGACGTCCGCCGTTGTTACCTGAAAACACACAGACAAAACAAGAAATACAATCAACCAAATCACAGCGAAACAAGTTTGTTACGACATCAATTTCCCAAATATCTAGAAAGCAAACTCGGTCTTGGGGCAGGCAAAGTAAATGTTTCGAAAAACCTAACTTGTAGCTCAAAGTTGTGTGTCTGCGCCACTCGTGATTCTGATTGTTTTGATACCCTTATGGAGTGGTATTACTTGTGTTTTTATTATCCATCTTTTTTTCCCATGTGTTTCCATGGAAACTAATCCCTTGGTCGTGGCTTACATATCGTTCTACATAATTTAATCAAAATCACACTGTTATCGCGTTCTAAATATGAACGGTGGAAATTCTAGCGTATATAATGCTTCGCTTCGGGGCCCTGAATATATCTTTTCCTTTCTGTTTTTTTTTTCTTCTGTGTTACATTGTTTCCGTTTCGTCGAACATTTTGTGGTGTGGTTTGGTGTGGTGTGTAGGCGCTTCTAAAACGAATTCAAGGTTGATTACCGACATCGGCGGTCCCCCCACCCCTCGCTATCACCTTCGTGAATTGCTGATTTCGATGACATATGAAAAATTCTCGTGGTCCGACAGGCAGACTCTACTGTACATGAATAAGGGCCCAATGTTTTTTGCCGTTCTATTTTTTTTCTCGTGTGGTTTTTTGTGGTTTATTTTATTAATATTTATTTGGTGTGGCGGTTGGCGAGCATAGTTTTTATCGGTGGCGCTGTGTGTTTGTTAATTTCATAAATTAAGCAGCCATTGTACACCACTGCCAGACCCCTCACTCCCCTGCCCATTCATTTGTGTGCTGGAAAAATATGAAGAACATCAAATGGTACGACGATATGTATTTCCCCCCCATTTGGCTCTCCATGTAAACAATGCCCCAAAACGAAGAAAAATAATAAAAAAGAAAAACGATGTTGATTGTGTCATTCAAAAATATCTCGCAGACTGGAGTTGAATTTATTTATCAATCGCAGCCCTCGCAGCACAACTCTTTGAGTTCTGGCTCTTGCTGCCTTTATCAGTTTTGCCCTGTAATTTGTGTTTGGATTTCTCCTCTCTTCGGTAGCCGTTCAAGGTGAATTATATTAAGGAGAACGAGCGAATGCTTGTTTATGTAGCTGTAAATGGGCGCTGCTGCTGCCTACGGAAACCTCGAACTACAAACAGATTTTAGGCATTATTTGGCTTCAGCTCGTTTTTTGCCGAGTGTATTTTTTTTTTGTTTTTTCGGCATGTCTTTACATGGCAGCTAGTGGGTTTCGTAAGAGGAAAACGTAAATATACAATACAGACTGGGAAAACACAAGGTTTTCCGAGCTTTTGCGAGTTTGTAATAAATCCCATGCAGCCACCAGGTATGCGAGGGCCAGTTTTGGGCACCAGTTTGGGCAACTATTTACATAGTTCGAATGGAAATCCAAATAAACTTGGCATGAAAAAATGCTTTCGGTTCTGTTCAGCATCCATCCATCCGGGTGGAGTAAAACTCTAAATTTCAATTTATTTTTCTATTCGTACCGGATTGGCACCCACCACTTTCATACCCATAAAACTGAGTCACAAATCCGTCTGCGTTTTTGGATATTTGATTGAATCCACATGGCTGGGGGCAGGAGAGACCAGGAGCAGCCAAACGCGTGTTAACGAACAACACGCGCCTCGTTGCATCCAAAAAAGTTGTGCAACAACCAACCGAATATTATCTCTCTCTCTCCCTCCCTGTCTGTTTGCTCTCGACTGTCATGATAACGAAAATAAAACTATTAAATTTTAACAAGTAAAATTAACAACTATTGCCGGCATTTGAGTCTTTTACGTAAGTGCAAAAATATCTACTTGTACACAGCTAAGCAGCAGCGAACATCAAACAGCAGAAATGAGCCGCATTTTTAATTGTTTGTCATGCTGTTGGCCCGTCTGTCTCGTGATGCAACAGAAAGAGTCTGTTCCACTTGCAACTGCCTTACAAAAATCAATCTAATGAGTCTATTGGGGGCGCGACTAACCTTGCCTGGGCCAGGGGCGCGAGTGACTGAGTGACTGACAGGTCGCGAGACGCTCACTCATGCTGCTGGTGCTGCTGGTGCTGCTGGTTGGTGGCTTCTGTTCTGGCTATCAGTGGTGGTGCCACAACAGCTACAACAGTGCGCCCTCATAATATGGTAAATGCAACCTTGGGGGCAAGAACAGACGGCAATGCGAAATGAAGGCGAGCCAATGGCATAAATGGAACTGACATTGGCTATGCAAATGCATCTATGCATGCGAGAGGGTTGCTATCAGTGTAAAGAATGGGAAAAATGGTAATTCCTTACCTCTGAACACACTTCTCGCACAACCCTCGCTTGTGTTCGATTCAGCATTTGCCATTCAAATTGATGGATTTTGGCACGTTTTGCCCAAGTTTGCTGAAGCGGGTGTTTCGTTTCGCGCTCTACTATCTGTCGCCGGTTCAGCCGCTGCTTTGCCCAAGGATGAGCACATCGACAAGGCTACCCACCGCTACCCCCCACCACTCGACCCCTCTCCATCCAACGGCATGCATGTTGCCCGCCCCGAGCTTTCTTAGCGGCAGTGCGAGAGAGCGAAACACCGGAAGGTTGAGTGCATTTTTTGTGCACATCGCTAATCCGCGTGACATTGTCAGCTGAAATTCCTTTTAATATCATTTCGCTGTCTCCCTCTCTCTCTCTCTCTTTCTCTGTTTCTCTGTGTCATGCTCTCACAGCCATCGCACAATCACTCTCACCTGCAGGCATTTCGAAATGGACAACTAATTCCACCAGAGGAGAGAGAGCGAGCAGAAGAGCGCGCGTTTAAGCTGCTGACTGGCTGGAGAGAGGGAGGTAGGCGGCGGCCAGCGAAAGAGCGCGGGAGAGTAGTGTGAGCTTGCGAGCTTTAATCTGCGTTTTAGTTTACACATTCTGCCTGCTCCCCCCCTCGCTGCTGATTGTGGTTTTTACTGTTGCATAAAGCTTCTCGATCTCGCTTCCACCACACGCGTGAATATCTACTTAGAACATTGCGAATGTGTGTGTGTGTGTGTGGGTGCATACGTGTGTGCCTAACCTTGCGCAAATATTGCAAATTGACCTTTACATAAATAAACGTTCCGGCTTCGCTGCCGCAGTCGCTGCTTCAGTCGCTGCTGCAGTCGTCATCGACGTTGTCGCTGTCGTCACACATGTGGAAATACGTGTGTGGAAATGCATGAACTTGTATTGCAACGCCCTGCTCTGCCGCCCGGCTGTAGCATTATTGTTGTTGTTGCTGTTGTCGGCCTGCTCTGCTCTTCACAATTTAACGCTTTTCCATTTTTCATGTAAAACCTGGAATTCTATTGTTTTGCTATAGTTATTTTTTTGTTACCCATTTCCCTGGCAATTTGTTTGTGCAACATTTGATGCGGTTGAAAAAATACTCATAATTATTCAGAACCCTGGAAAATCTTTTCAAACTGTTTTCCAGCTTGTAATGTGGGGAAATATTTGATGTGTTTATTTTTTGGTTACACAATGGCATTTAGGGTATTTTTTTCGATATTCATTTATCTATGATCAGTGATCAAAACTATCCTAACTAATTAATTTTGAAGCAATTAAAATAGTTTGATAATTCCACAGTGTGCAGAAAAATCAAATCAAATTATTCAAACTTTTCTTTCTCCACAGTAGATTAAAAAGATAACCCAGTGGATCCCATCGCTGTGCTCTCATCGTGAAAGCCTTTCCATGTCGGCAACAATTAAATCACTTTCCGATGCATTTGCAACTGTTGATGGTCTAATTGTAAGCCAATTTCAAACAGAATCTCAAACTCAGTCTGCAGAGACACAATGTTTCTAAATTTTTGGAAAGGCTTCAAAATGGTTTCAGTGAATGTTGAAATATGCACGAGAATGCTCGCCCCAAAAATGTGCCTGGCACTTGCTAAGCTACTTAACTATTAGTGTGCTGAGGATGGAAATTAGTGTCGGAGGAGAGTGCGGAGCCAAACAACAATGTGACGTCAATTTTAATGGCATTTTAATGGGTTCAGGGGGAGATGCTACTACGGGTACGAGCACAACCGAGCGACAGCAGCCGTGGCAGCCATGGCAATCAAGTCTTCGGTAGTCGAAAACGCAAACGAAGACGAAGTCGCAGACAGCCAGACAGCCAGACAGCCAGACTCTCTTTCTATCCATAAATGCCAAATATGTAATTTGCATTTAATTTGACATTTGAAATGTATCTGCATCTCTGTCTGACTGTGTGTCTGTAGCCAGTTTGGCAGTTTCAATGGCAATTAGAGTGACATTGTAGTCAGGTACTTGCGGCTTCCTGGCTGACATTGTCTGACACAATGCCACCAAAGGAATGATGCATCCTGCCTGCCTGCTGCCTGCCTGCCTGCCTGCCTGCCTCAAGTGTTCTTCATGGCTTTGTCGCTACTTTCACTTGCACCTGACCGACCATCTTTGGGCGTAGATTTTGTTCCCCTAATCAGCTGGATGGGGCTTATTTGTTAAGAGACGAAGGTTTCGCATTTCGCTTTGCTATTTAACCGCGCTTTATGACATCAAAAGGAGCTTCTCCTCACCCTTTATATTGTCAAGTGCAGTGGCAGTGGCAGTGTCAGTGGCTGGATTGCAGATGGCAGTCCCCTCGCTGGCGCTGCTTTGACCAGTTTCCGCCTTTTGAAAGTGTATCAAATTTCCGTAGAAAAAAAGGGGGTTTTTGTTTATCCGTTCAGTAATGTTTCAGTCTTTGTAGTGTGCCGCCAGAAGGGGTGGACAAGCAAACTTGTATTTAATTAGTTAAGTTCTTCACGTCACAAGTTCCTTTTCCTTTTTTCCATTAGTTCTTTGTACTGGAAAAATATGAAAAGAAAGCCGGCTTAATTAATAGTTGGAAGAGAGAGAAAGAGAGAGAGAAAAAGCTGCTGAATGCATCTGAAAATGGAAAGTTTTTTCTTCTCTCGAAATTATTTGCTGCACATTGAGTTTAGTTTCTTTTGACCGACTAAAATTAGCAACCAATTTCACAACTGATTTCGTTTTTCCAAATAAAAGCAGCCAAGAAGCAACGAAACAATGACTTGAAACATTTCCATAAATTATGTTGCCATTTAAAGTGCCATGAACATAAATTTCTTAAAAGGTTATTATCGTATCGCAGCGTCTTCTGGCTGCTTCTTAACTTGTTTTATGCAAAAGCAGAAACAAAGGGGAGTGGGAAACGAAACCGAAAATTGTGCAAAATGCGAAATGTCTTTTAGCGCGTCGTTTACAAGCCATTTCCATTTTCATTTTAACTGCAATCGACAGCATAAAACAGTTGTTAAAAGCAGCAGAAGCGGCGGCGACTACGGCACTGGCACCGGCACCGGCAACTAAGTTTAAAAACAGAATTGCGTGTAAAGTCAGTGCTGCAACAACAACAACAACAGCTACACCCAGAAACAACGACACAAAAAAACTACAACAATAGCAACTGGAACAAAGTGCGCGAAAATTTTCAACTTGAAGTTGTTTTCCCTCCATCTGCCTCGCTCGCTCACCACCGCTCTCTCTCTCTCTCTCCAGCTCTTTGGTACTTGTTTTATTGCAGTGCATTTGCAGTTGTCCATTTCTCTATTACCCCCAGGGGGTTTTCACTTTTTCACTTCGATTCCCACCCCCCACCCTCACTCTCACTCCCACTCCCACTTCCATTCAAGCTCTCTATCACTCTCTCTCTCTCTCTCTGTCTCTTTCTGGCACTATCCCAGGCAACAGCTTTTGGCGTAATTATGAAACTTTTTGCATTTTAATTGGATTTTTATTGATCTTACGCACGTGATGGTCGGACATGGCCCACAGACATTTCCTTGGTGTTTCCGATTGCAATATTGCAATATGATTAACGGCCGAGCAATGGGCAGATCATAAAACAATGCAATATGGGGGCCTAACGGTGTACGCAGCTCAAGACAATGGCCGTTTGGGATGGAAAAACGAGAAAAGCGGCACAGAAATGCTAATGGGAAAACGTGAGTTTCGCTCGGGCTCATTATTGCAATTGAAATTTGCCAGCATTTTCATGGATTGTTGAGAGAGAGAGAGAGAGAGAGAGAGAGAGAGAGAGAGAGGGTAGATGCGGGTATATTGGGACAAGTAAGGAGTGGAGCAAAGAGAGCCAGGAAGCCAATTTAGTCAAAAATCTAAAATAATCCTTTATGCAGAGGGTATCCAGCAGCTCATTCCACTGCCTCTTCCTGTTGCCATGACGATGGTGCAGCAGCTGATAAATTTCATAGACCGCGATAGGCATATTCGGGGCTCGCACCATAAACGGAAACTCCGGCCAGCTGTGCGTGCCCCCCGGTGCAAGACGCCTGCCCGCTCTGCCGATGCTTCCCCTCTCCACGGTATCCAAATTGCAACAGCAACAAGTTGGCGTGCGCACAATTTCCGAATGCGATAACTGCCCAGAGATATGTCAATCAATGGCCGCGGCCCCCCCTTGGGTTAAAACTAATGTTCAATTATGTACATTTATATGTACTTATTTATGTAATAATAAGCGTGCAATTAAACCATTTTGTATGCCATTTCTCCAGCTACTTTTTATTGAAAGTTAACTTGGCTTTAAGTGCAACGTTTTTTCCACACTTAAATCGTTGAATTCCATTCAATGAAACCTTTTTTCATGCAGATAATGAATGTTTCAACTGTTTTTGTTAAAGATTTATGAATATGCAAAGGCAAAAGGGTTTACAGTTTAATGCACACAGATTCCTGGGGGATTATTTCATTTCATTTCGCTGGAGCTTCGCTTCGAGTTGGGCGGATCATTAAATCAATGAACTTTGGTGGGGGAGACACTTATAATGGGCAGATACCAGATTTATAACCGGGACACACACACCCTGGACTTTAACGGTAAACCGTGAGTCAAAAAAAATTCCCAAATTTATAACGCACAACCGGTTCGAGCTTTTATTATCGACTCGTTTGGATTTCAAGAATTTCAGGCAGCAGAAGACACAAAAAGACAGAGAGCTCTCCCCCTACCAATGTTGAAGGGCAACCTTCACCTTTCGATCCCTTTGGTACGCGGTTGGTACTTTCCACCTTCTCTCGTGTGCAGCACAATTTCGTAATTTCGAGAGAGAAACTGAGAATGGCCTGCCGAAATTCGAAAGTTATTACCGCTTAATTTATGGGTCAAATGTGCACACGACGCGTTTCCCTTTTTCGCGTCACAGATGCGAAAGTGCAGATACCACGGCGAGCGACCAGCAGCGACCAGCGACCCTAATTTATATGATTAGCAGCTGCGTACCGGGCATGCAGATAAGAACGCCAAAAAATGATTCACTGGGAAAAGCGTAGAGCCGTCCCAGGTCTCTCTCCAACAAGTGGGTCAGAGTGGGTCCAAACCAAACCAAACACAAAAACCGATACGTTGAACAATGCAAATTTCAATGCTGTTGTTGCTGCTGCTTGTTGTGGCTTTTGTCATTTGGCAGGCGTTTCGAATTACAGCCAACAGGCAACAGCCAAACAGCTCCTTTTACAGTCAGGCCAGAGGCACAGTATGCAAAAATCCAAACAGCAAACGGAGCGGGGCGGGGGCTCTGGGAGAGCGAAACGCGTCTCAAGGCGAGGCAATGTCTAAATTTCCAAATACGCAAAAATGCTAAAATGGCACGCCGCTTTTTGGTGTATTTTGTGTACGTTTGTTTGCGAATAATTGAAGGTGGCTGGCTCGGCCTGGCCTGGCCCCGTGTCTGTCTCTGTCTGTTTCGAGTAACGCACGGAAAATGCATTCGCAATTGGAAATTCAAATTCCGTTTCACGGGGAAACGGCGCAAGGAAAAATCACGAAGAAATGTTTTGCCTGAAGCTGGGAAATCATTTCGTATGCGCAACGCATTTGTTGCAACCTGAACATTTTTTATGACAATGTCTTTTGGCACCCAACAGCAGAGCAGTAGCAGTAGCAGTAGCAGAGCAGCAGCTGCCACATTCATTTCCACATTCTGTGGCTGCCATAATTAAGTTACCAACGCAATTACAGGACTTGCAATTATGATTGGACTCTTGGCTCTTGGTCCTGACTCAGGGCTCCGACACTCTGGCTGGTATTTCGACTGTGTTGGTATTTACATATAGCTGCGGCTGTGGTTAATTAAAATGCAATTGTCAGCAGCAGAAGATGGAATTTAATTAAGTTGTCAGCTCCCACAGAGGCAAGCACCTCAGCCCTCAGCCGCAAAAAAAGGAAACCCAAAAAAAGGCATAAAATTGCAGCGCAAAAATGAATTTCTCTGAGCAAAAAGCATCGATCTTTGGGCAATTTCCTTCAGTTTATGGCCTTAACCCATTAGCAATGGTCATTAGCAAATGGATTCGTTCTACCACGAGCTAAACAGCGCTTCGGGTGCCCACAATTTCAGGTGCGATTCATGCCGAGCCCGATGGGATCCATCGATCGTTTATGTCTTTATCAGCTGATCTCTCGCCAGGCTAAGCTACAAACAAATTGGCCAACACACTGCTGCCAGCATCCAGTTATGACCATTTAGGCCACAATCTTCAAGCGCCAATCGGGCACCATAAATATTCCGCTCATCTAGTGTTTGGGACTGGGGCAGAAATTGATTTGCGGTGCTGCATCTCTCAATCTATTGCAAAATTGAGTGCGTTGCCGCTGGTCGGTATTGGGAATTGATGGAACCACTGGCCGGCACATGACATAATTAAGCCCCAGCCCCAGCCCCATGCCATTTACCTGCCCCATCCCCCGCAGCTGATGCACTCAAAAGAAGTTTTGGCCATTGATTTATGGGCTGGCCAAAGGATAAAGGGAAAGGGGAACGTGGCTGGCCGGCTACTCATGAACATTGAAACATATTTGCCTTTTGCAGCTTCTTTGTTTGGCCAATGCACATGGAGCATGGAGCATGGAGGCGCAGTAAAAGCGATACTTCGGGGCATAAATCACATCGCCAGCTACCGGGCTTTTGGGTGATTCGAGACCTCAAGAAAAACCCAACCGGTCTGTGGTGCCACAGTCCACCGATATGCGTTTCATTGGTGCTGTCCAAATGGCGCACAAAGGGCCCGGAATGGGGCACCAGCATCCAGTTTTGACATGGACGATGCGCGTTGGCATTGGCAACTCGAACACACAAAGGAGGGGCTGAGGTGGCAGCTGGGCTGCACTCCCTGCGGACTGTGATTCACGGCCCACCTTAAGGCTCATTAAATTTCACCGCCACATAAAGTTGCCTGCTTGCTGCAAGCAGAATTACCACACTAATGAAATTATTTTTCACTTTTACTATTACTCGAATGCACTCTCTGGAAGGTAGTGGAATTTTGTGACATGCTGGGAAATTCATGAAGGCTAGAACATAATTTTAACTGCTTAAATTATGATCCTTATTCGCTCATTTTAGAGCTTGTTAGTCGAACAACTCTTTTACACAAATTCTGCCACTAATTTTGATCTGATTTGGATTACGATGGGAATTTTTCCAGTTCGTTGGCTGCCTTTGAAGTCTTTTCTTTAGAGTGTATTTTATGTTTAGAACAAGGCAAACACTTGACATTTTCTTTTCTTTTATGAGTCAGTCTGGTCGGTAGTTTATGACAGTTTTTCGGGCTTGGGAGCATTCTTTACGAGTGCTCGTAAACCGCCGTCAGTGGGGAAAAATTGCTATCGCGCCACATTCAGCATCCCGAAAATGATTTCTTTAACTCCATTTTTATTAAACATTTATGCATGTGCTGCGACTATGTTCTAGTTTGTTGTTCACTCTGGCAGTGCCATGTCCTGCATGCATGCACTTTGTGGCTGCTGTTTTCACGTCTCCCACTTGGCTGCGGAAACTGAAAGTTTTGCACGTTTGGCAGTTTGACGAGCAATTACGTGACATGATAACTCTGGCACTGCGAGCACTATTATAAACATATATTTGACACGTTTCACACAAAAAAGAGTGCTGCAAATATATGAGCGAATGAATAGTGCAAATTGAAACTAGAATAAAGACAGAGGCAAGGCCTGAGTGGGGCCATTAAATGACGCAGGGGAACTATTTCTTATAGAAAGTAAAGTCAGGACTGGTTCCCTTCTGCACCTTTGCTTGCCTCTCCCTCTACAATTAATTACTAGCTCCTCTGATGTTTGACATTTAAGAGCCAAAAGTTAACGCTGGCATTTCGGATTATGGCTTTGCTTTACGCTTAATAAATGCTGTAAACTTTATTCTGTTTGGCAAAGTGCAGCATAAATTATTGTGCGACCTGGACCAAAGGCACAGCCAACTTCCCTGCACCTCCGCCCGGGCCACCTGTTGGCTGTAATGTTTTTGTTTGTTTTTGTTGTGATTAATTGCCACTTCTGCCTGGTTTGTGTTTCACAGTGGGCGCTTGCACTGTGTGTGCTTCTCGTTAAGGTACGCGGCAGTTTTTTTTCCATGCAAAAAAGAGTGTTTAAAAATGTCGAGAGCTAACAAAAATATGTAACAAAAGCGGCACAGAAAAGCTCAGAAATGATTGAAAGTCAACGGCAAAGTTTGAAGTTGAAAATTTGAATTTAATTGCTGCCGGCAATGGTTTCATGGCCAAAAGTTGTTGGCTGTTGGCTGTTGGCTGGTGGCTGTTGCAGTTGCTGTGATTCTTTTTTTGCTGTGTGTTTTTGGGTGTTGCCAAATGAATTTACATAATAAATTACATAGGCTTACATGGCTGCTGCTGCAGAATTTATACAAAATATTATTGCGTATGCTTGTATTAATTATTATTTTTCTGTTCTTCTCTTTGCAGGTAAGACACGAATTCCGACAGCAACTTGTACTTTGCATTTGTATAAATATTATCGGATGGGAAAGAGCACAACTTTGAGATAATTTCGAGCACAGTTTGACTTCCGTTTTTGCTGGCATTTTGCATAAGGCTGCTGCTATCTGTGGATCGATAGAAGCCGTACAAGTAAATGGAGCAAAGTTGCATAATTTCATGCGCATAGAGCAAATAATCATAATCATTACGCAGCATGCACCGATACCCTCACCCAACCAACCCCTCCATCGGCCCACGCAGGGTGTCAGTTTTCAATTTCTCTCATATATTTTAGTGCCATGCATTTTTGCTGCACACAATTTGCGTGACTTTTGTCAATAACTTTGCTCTCACATCGCACTTGACTCCCCCCAACTACAGATGGTTGTGTGTGTGTGTGTGTGTGTGTGTGTGCGATTCAAAGTGTCATACATGGATTTCCGCATATTTCATGCGCTCCTGCTTCAGGCCGAACATTGCATTCCCATATGCCGTATTTTTATGTTAATTTATTTGAATTGGGGAGAAAAAAAGTCAACACAAAAGTTTTTGTGGAACCGTTGCCCCACCCCCCCCCAGATCGACTTAATGACCTGCCAGCCCTGCAGCCCTGCAGCCCTACCCCGCCCCCTGACTCCATGGCTTACCCTTTTGTGCGACCCACGACAACGCACTCACCTGGCACTCATCCAGAACGGCGCAGGCAAAGGGAGAGGGAGAATGAGAACTGTAACGGGAACGGGAACGGGAACGGGAGCAACAGTGGGAACCAAACATCATAATTCAGTCACATTTATTGTGGCTCCAACTTCCGGTTAACTTGTTTCCCTGCCGCACTCAAAGATTAAGGAAAACTGGAAAATACAACACAATTATTTCTGTTTTGGCTGCGGCTTCAGCTTCGACTTAGACTTGGGCGAAATCCCACAAATGTTGGCTGACCCTCTGCTCGGCCAAGTAGCAGCTGCCGGATAAATGAAAATCCAAATGGTTTTCCACCGCGATAGCGTTAAAGCATTTGAACAATTTGTGGCTTTCATGTTTCGGTATTCACTTGCATTGGACTGCTAATCAAATAAAACGAGCGAGTGCCCGCTTCCGCATTCAAAAGCGAACGAACTTGAAGCAGCAACAAAATATAAAGCTTGACTTTCACTTGGTTGCGAGGGGGGAGGAGCGGCGATAGGAGGCCTATCAGACCCACAAAGGAGGTGCCTAGCCGCTGCACTGTGGAGATTGCCCTTCGGCGCGGCTGTCAAGTTAAATTAAGCCAAACACTTTGACACGAAGACAATTAAGCGGCTTAAGACTATCAGCCAGTGGCAGTTCCCAAAAAAATGAAAGTCGCAAGTTCACTTTCGGTTTTGCTTATTTTTTCCTTCTCTCTCGCTTGTGCTTGTGTTGGTGTTGTGCAATTGTGCCGGTGCCACGAGGCCAACTGCAAAATATGCCGTAATCGTAATTGCTGCGGCACAGGCCGGGGCAGGGGCAGGGGCTGGCAGCGGCAGCGGGGGCGACGTCATCGCCAGCGCATAATTCAATCAAATAAAAAATACAAGAAAGAAAGGAACGATCCGTAAAGACCGAAAATGTAGATACCCTAAAGGAGAGACTGTGCAATGCCTGTTCCAGCAGCCACTTCACCTCTCTGCCTAGCAAATGAATTCCCCAGAATGGTAATACCCACTGCAAGGGTATCCAAAACACTTGCTGCTTGGTAAAAGTTGAAAATTTACTTTGGGTGGAGGGAACTCATTCGCACACACTCGCTGGCCCATTCACTTGGGCGCCCAAGAAGTAATCGCAAAGTGCATCAAGCATACGCCGCGTTGTCATTGAGATGAAGTTATTTTTAGCTCCAGCCATAACCCACATGCCGAGCAGAGTCGCTGTCGCTGCTGCTGTTGCTGTTGCTGTTTGCCGCTGTGCCACATTTTCCTACATACGATTATTAATTTGAGCCCGCCAACTGGTTTACGAACAGCAGAGATCTGGCAGAAAAAACTGTAATTCATTTGTAACTTGCAACGACGACGACGTGTTTCGGGGTGGCAGTTGCTGCAAACTAGAGGAAGGTGCACTCCGTGCTCCGTGCTCCATCGCAAACCAGTTCCAATATTGACCGGCGATAGCAGCAATGGCCCAGAGGCCTCGTTCGAGTCGCGATAAAATGTTAAATGCTACACAGATTGATTTCGCCCAGCATTTTGCGCTGTGGCATTTTTGAAATGAATTATGTAGTCATATGCAAATTGCCTCAAATGCACAATCGAATTGGGTTGCTTGCTGCACTGCATTTGTCGCATCCGACTCGAATCTAAAATTCAATTTGTTTGACAATTTAATATGCAAATTTACCACCAGACTAGCGCCAGCCATGAGCTTGGCTAGGCTTGGCCCGATTTCCCTTTCACATTGATTGTGGCATCTAAATAATAGGGAACAGTTTTGAGGTACAACCAGCAGAGTCTATAAATAATATTGAACTTCTTTTGTTCAATAAGCGAAACACATGTTTTGGGCCCATAATGCGCGTGTGTATTTATAGGCACTTAATATAGACATTAACTACGAATAATAACTTCGTGCAACCAGTTGAATGCCCTTGCCACGAATGCGAATGTCCGCAGAACTGTGCTGGGATATGGCAGGATTGTGTTAAGCTGCTCAAGGCTTCTAATTAGGCACTAGAAGCGCTGCTGTTGCGACTCCGTGCACCTTTTGTATCCTGGTTAAGACACACACAACAGTGCAAGGTGCCGTATCTGGCAACTATATCTGTTTGCAGCCACCACCGCCAGTTCGATGGATATTAAATTCAGTCATGCGTTAATTCGCCCCAACTTAATTACCGCACCGAACAATCTCTGGGGCAGCCGAGGTTTGCATACCGGTTTCATATCATATTCATATGATATTTTTCATGTCCGTGGGCACCTGCAAACTGGCGAACTGGCGAAACAAAGTTGTTGATCGCAATTTCATTAACTGCAATGTTTACACACGACCAATAACAACCAACAACCATACTGGTGGGCGCCAACAGCGCAAACATTCCGACAGCCAATAGAGTTTTTTATGCATGTTCGATTATCACTTGAACAAAATGTAATATTTAAATATTTAATCAGTTTTTGTGTGTTCAAAAGCTGCACATTTACTTTGCTCTGTGCTCGCCTGCCTTGCACTTTAAAGTCTCCTCCAGGAAAATTACTTTGCGGTCCGGTCTAAGCTCCCAAATTAACGCCGGGCCCAGGACATCGTTAGAGCTATAATCCCCTGGATTTTGGCCATCAAAATAATTGGCCAGGCCCAAGTGTGCATGTGTGTGCATGTGTGTGTGTGCTACTCGAATTTAATTCAATTTTATTCAAATTTGTGTCCGGGTAAAATTGCCGACACTCGACATCGGCAGCAGTGCAACCTGGGAGGAGGGTGGCATGGGCATGGGCAAGTGAAAATCATATTTGTATGCTCGCTCCCCTCGCGGGGAGTGTGGTGCAGCAGTGTAATTTCATTCCATAAATTTCCACTTAATTAGCGGTCAGGACCGGTCACCTCAACTCAACTGAACTCAACTCTCTCACAGCTCCTTCCTCCCTGCTCTGCTCTGCTCTGCTCTGCCCTGCGTCATGGTCAGCAATTTATGTTTAAATTTCCGCTGCACATTTTTCAAGGCGATTGCGTACACGCTTTTCAACTTCCACTTAACCTATCCCGCCGTGGTATCCCGTAATTTATGCTAATTTTACGCAATTTTCTTTATATATCCGTGCTCTGTCCGGTCTCCGGCATGGGCGTGGCTCCGGCCATGGCGTGACGTGGCACGCAGTCGAGTCGTATCGAGCAGATTATTTGCAGTGCCACATGTAAGCCAAATTGTCATGAAAATGTAACAGAAAAGTAAATAAAATAAGGCATAGAAATAGCTTGAAAGAAATACGTAAAGAAAATGGAAAAACTTTGTGTGTTGCTGGCGTTGATGTAAGGTTAAAGTGGAATCAAATTAGTGGACGGACAGTTCGGAAAATTTATTTCACGCACCTTGGACTACTTAGAGGCGTTGTCATCGGGGCCCGAAAGCGGGCCAGACAAGTTTCCCAGGCGACGCTGCGGCACGCACTTTGCCAAGTCTCGAGACATAGGAATGAAATGAAATGAGTAAGGGAAGCGACAGCCGAAATACTCTTTCTGAAAATTATAAAATATAAAGAAATAACCATGAAACCCAAAGTAATATTTAATTATTGCCAGCATATGCTCAAAGCATAGATACCCTCTTGTATAGGGTATCAAAACCAGGGAGCTACATACAAAAAGTCTTGATGTCAACACGCAATCGACGCCGGCCGGCCGAGAGCCACATAATAAAAAATAAATGCATTAAAAATCGAAAATCTCAGCCCGTTCAAACTGGCACAAACAACGGTACTCACACACACACACACACATACAGCCGATTGCCACACACAGTTGCAACACGACAACTTTTCTATCACTCGCACTTAATTCATTTTGATTTCAGCGCAAAGTGGAAATTTATTTGCATAAATTAAAACACAGAAAATGAGCGAAACAAAAACAACAACTAAACTCGGGGCAAAAAGGAAGAAAATGAAGAAAAATGAATAGAAAATATAGATACAAAAATATATGTAAATCTCTGCACATGCAACTATGTAGCTGTGGGCGGGGCACACTCCCTCTCCGCTGCACCAGCACACAACCACCTCCATGCAACCAAGTACGTATCTATGTGTCTATCCGGCTGTATCTATGTATGCTGGCTGGCTGCCGCTTTGGGCCCGTTATGTTGCCTGTTGCCGTTGATGTTGCTTTGGCTGCCACACCACAGAGCGACACAGAGAGCGTTATAGAGAGAGAGAGAGAGAGAGAGAGTGAGAGAGAGTGAGCGTTGGTCTGTTGCATAAATAGAAAATGTATTTATTGATTACGCCGTCTGAGTTTCTGCCTTTTCGGTGCTTAATTTTATTCGAATTATTTGTAGATTTAGTATTGAGTATTTTGTTGTTAACGATCATTGACGATTAAATATGTTAATGGCCATCGAAAAGGGTGAAAATAATGTTTAATTGAGTAGAATTGAGATAATATGTGATAATTATGTGCAAACCAATTGGTAATCCCTCGCCACTCTGGAACTGCTAAGTGGTGGAGCGGGGTTATCCATACAGAAAGGGTCACAGATTGAATTGGATGCTCCCATAGTCTCTTGTCCAGACATATTCCCAACTTCCCACCAGCCACAGTTAATCCGGTCTTAAGCCCCTGCGTTTCCGGTCCGCTCATTTGGCCAGCTTCTGTTCAATCAGTCATTGGGAATTAGTCAATTTAAGTGCGACTTCCTCAGCACTGGCAAATGGCCTTGACGGCAGTAGGAAGCAACAATGCAGCTGCAAACAAAGAAGCAAAAAGAAACAGAAGCAGCAGAGGAAGAATTGTGAACACAAACACAGCATTTTGCACATTATTAGCAAGTTGAAAGAGAGGCATGCAACCGATCATTAGAGAAGCTCGTTTTCCAATTTGTTGTTTTGTTTGTTTTGTTATTGAGGCAATTGTTGCTGCTGCTGAGTTTCAATGTCAATTTGAATTAATTAATAGAGAAAAGCAACATGAAAGAGGCAACAACAAACAAATGCTTCAACGCATCGAAGCGTAACAAATCGCCAGGGACAGACGGAGAGGCAGTGAGGCTTCCCCCCCTCACAGCATCATGCTGGAAATTATCATGCAACAAGCGATATCAGCAGGCAACAATAGATACAGCAAACCATCAGTGAGGCAGCATCAACATCAACATCGACATCGACAGTTGCAGTTGCATTTTTAATGATTTCCATAGAAGTGAATCTAACAGCAACTGACAATCGTTTGGGCAGATACAGATACAGATACAGATACAAGTTGCATGGTCGAGCATATGGTAGATGCCAGACACGCCCTACCCTCTGCCTCTGCCTGTGCCTTGATGCTGCTGCGGTATGTGTGGATTGCATGTGAACAATGTGTAAATAGTTTTAGCAGAGAGAGAGAAATATCATCATCATGTAAGAGATATCAATTTGTTGCAGCAACAACAGCCATGATAATGATACTGTTGCAACAGCAACAGCAACAACAACGAGCTGCCATGATGGACAGTCCGTCCGCCCACTTGAGAAATGTACAACATTACCAACTTTTATGCAGCGAATGTTCGCCATGAAGTTTAGATTATGGCATTTTAATCAGTTGCTGCTTCCCCCCGAATTCCGATCCATTGAGCACCAAAACAATTTTGCAATTATGTAGCTCCGCACAGGAGCGCACGCAGAAATATTTAAATAAGTTTTAATTCAATTTAGAGTTAATTAAATGTTCACTTATTAGTTCTAGAAATTAGTTGTATATTTCAAAGTGGTTTTTCGCACTCAACTTATGCTTGCCCTCCACCACTATCTTTTCAGGTATGTTCAAAACAATTCCCTGGGAATGCTAATGCTCATCTCGAGTGTAATGTTGTGCTTGGCTCTGCTGTGCCACTGTCAGAGTCCACTTTGTTTAATAATTTCAAACCCAATCTGGAGCTGAAACCACATCACCTGGGACGTTGTCTCTCATATGCACATATCTGAGCAGCAACAATAATTGCCAGTTGAGTGTGGGGAACCTACAGACAACAACTGCAACTGCAAGTTGCAACTCTCTGGAGCTGAAGCTGAAGCTGAGCTGAAGCTGTGTCTGTAGCTGCGGAGTGGCAACAAAATGATTTACAAAAGATAACAAACAAAATTGCCTGCTCGCCTCGTACTCGTATGTTTTGTGGCCTACAAAAATCTGAGGGAGAAAAGCAAAACAGAAAATCCATGAAAAGCACATTTGAGAGCGGTTAATGTTTGTGGCTGGTACTCCTCGGTATTGTTGTTGTTGTGGTTGTTGCTTAGCGGCTAATGGTTCTATGCTCCACCTCTTGCCTCAGCCACTGCCTCAGCCTGTGCCGCACTTTAAAATGATTTTCCAAAGTTTTGCTGCAGCAGCAGCGATGGCAGATACAGATACGAGTACGAGTACCAGAAAAACCAAACCAAAGCGTTGAAAATTTCAGCTGGAAATTACTTGTGCCGCTGCCTGCCTGCTGATGCTCGGTAATTCTTGGTGCATTATTTAGCCAGACAAATCGGCAAAATGGTGAAAGAATTTCCTCACAAACGTGAGAATAGTGGCAAAGTAATTGAGAACGATTTTTGTGGCATTTGTTTTTCGCCAAAAGGAAATTGATTTGCAATAAAAGAAGAAAACTTTGGCATGGCAAAAGCATTTCAACCAGCGCCGAGCGAACTTGTTGAATGAATATGTATGCCATTTTCTTTCCTTTTTTGGGTTGGCAACTCCCAGTGCCAGTGCCCAACCCCCCGCAATGCCTCCTCGATCAGAGGTTAAACGTTGCGTTTGCCAAGCGTTTTTCCAGAACCAGCTGGAGCAGCAACTTGATGCCTGATCATCAACATTAAAGCCAAGTGCCTTGCTTGGCTGCCCATGGGCTCTTTCGCTATGGCTCTTACCCTTCTTCTTCTGGCCAGAAAGTGCAGCTAACCTATATTTTAGCCGTGTTCATGTTGTTGTTGCTGCTGTTGCTGGAATGGCGTTGTGAAAAACATTATTAACCGATTTTTATTGCATTCTGCTTTTGGTTTGGCTCTTGCTGTTGTTTCTGCTGCGGCTGCCGTCGCCGGTTTGAAGGCATTTGAAGGCGGTTAACTGCCCATTAACGGGCGTTCCTAATGTATCTCGATGGAGAGATGGAGAGACCTGCCTTTGGCTCTGACTCTGTCTCAGCTTCAGCTTCAGCTCCATCTTCGTTTAAATCCATTCGTGCCACGATAAAGAAGGAAAAACATTTTAGTGCCTGGCTGCCTGCTGCCTGCTGGCTACATACAAATTTTCCTTGGCTTGGGATTTGGCTGCTTGTCGTTGGTGGGTTGTGCCCGGGCTCGTAAAATCATAAAACAAATTAATTGGCACCGTGTGTGCGAGTTACCAACCGTGTCTATGGCTCTGGCTCTGGCTCTGGCTCTATCTCTGTGTTAGTGTGTGACCTGGTCAAGCTGCATGCAGCGTTTGTGCATCAATTTTCATTCTTCTCGAGCCGTTTGTCCTTGCCATTTTCGCCAGTTTTCCGCTGGTGCGGTTTCCGCTTAGCTCATTTGCAATGCAGCCTTTGCTGGGCATTGTTTTTTCTACTCTCTTGTTTTGTTTTGGTTATTTTTCTCCTATTTTTTGAGGCCACTTTTGAATGCAACTCGTCGTCGATGGTTGAATCGGTTTTTGTGTGTCGTGTCGCACTTTTAGTTTCTGGTTTATTTAATGACTTTTTGCAATTGTTTTCGTGAGCGGATTTTCAAAATTGGCTCCAATGAGCTTCGCTTTGTTGCCTGGCTTGGCTATGGTTCGCTTTTGCCTCGGTTTGGTTTGGTTTGGTTTGGTTTTTTCTGCCTGTTTGCAGCTCAAGGTTAAGTGGCGTTCGATTCGTTATTGCAAGAAATAAAAGCTGCGCCCCTTAGCGTCATTCTCGTATTATGGCAAAATTTCATTGAGCTGCTTGGCTTATGAGTTTTCAATGTGGGCTTGCCAGCTACAATCAAAGTGAACCGCAGACGCACGCGGGGCACGGGACGTATACGCAATGTGTCGGCCATTCTGGCTTCATTAGCAGTTGGCTGCCCTGTGCACACATTTTGATAGATGAATGCCGAGCACTAAGTCATCATTAGCTCAACTGCCATCTATCATGATCTGCAGATCGTTTCGGTATTAGTTATTCGTCTTTAAAGATTGATTGCAGATCATTGATCAATGGCAGGGCAGATACAAGCTAGAATTCCGTTTTGTTTCCCTAATCTGATATCTTTTGAGTATTGTAAAGCTTGCTGCAACAAAGGCATCCATCAATGGTGCTATCTTCTAGCGTTGATCGATGTTCTTTTGTGATCTTCTCGTTTGCACTTAACTGGCCATTGCATTTGCTTTCGACATTGACATTGCTCCAACCCTCCGACTTGGACATCCCATGCCGAGCAGTCGAGCAATTTACGCATTTCATTTGATTTCAGACATTGCAACGTCGTCAACGTTGCTGCCTGCTGCCTGCTGTTGCTGCTGCTGCTGCCATTGTTGTTGGCTGCTGGCCTGGCAAATGGCGACCTTCCTTGTTACCAATGTGCCATGGCAAAATTAACGGCAATTAACTTGATTCGCTTTTGTTTCAGCCATGACTGGCACTGCATTTTTCATTCCCCTGCTGCCTGCTGCTTGCCAAGCCAATGGGCATGAGGTAATAATTTACGAAATTGACAAGTGAATCATTCAGCGAGGATGGCGATGGCGATGGCGATGGCGTTGGCTCTGGCGTTGTCGTTGAAGACAGAGTGGACTGACGATGACGGTGGTCTCTGGTCTCTGGTCTCTGGTCTGGCAGGGCGACTAAGCAGAAAATTAACGAGTAATTAGAAGTTCCACTGAAAGACGGCATCATCTTTATTGTCTTAGTTAGTTGATGTTCCCGTTCCAGCCCCTTCCCTGTTGCTGCTGCTTCTCTGGGGGCGTGCGTCAAGGAAGTGTCGCCACTTAGAAGCTTCTTGCTGTTGCTGTTGTTTTTTATTCGCCTCCGTTGTTGTTTCTGTTTCCTTTGTTTTGTCAGGCATTGATTAATGAGCTGCGTGGCTGCCTGCTGGCATTGGCTTTGATGTGGCAATGTTGTCCCCGGTTGCCCCTTTGTGCCACCGCATGAGTGCAACGTTTATTTAGTTTGCATGTCGTTGGAGATCGACAAGCAGCTGATTAGCGCGGAACATGCCGGAGAGTGTGGAGTGTGGGGGATCCATACAAATATGGCAGTAGCTGCATGTAGCTTCAGCGAACGTAACAGGGAAACACACATTATGGGGCTACGATCAGCGATCTAAGAACATTAGGAAGTTCATTCCAACAGTGTGCCTCAAGGTAGAGCTTAACCTGATGATCTTTCATTAGTAAGTAGATCAATGCAGCTGATTGCAGGCCAAAACCCAAATGGGAAATGGCTTACAGTAACTGTAATTAAAGCTGTAACGATCAGCGATTGATGGTAGATTGTTCAGCGATAGAACCTCCAGCAAATATTAATTTATTTCTGCTCTGAGTCCGTCATCGATCTCCTTTCATTATCACTTATAATTCAGTGATAATTCGCAGCATGTAGCCGCATTTGCTCACTCCTGCGTCGCTTGTTCATCAATATTAGACGGAGTTGTCCATTTTTGGGCACTGCAACTGCAACACAAATTGTTTGTGACTAATTTACACACTGCAAAGGTCATTGTTTTCCACTTCAATTAGCCTTTTGCACGACTTGTGACTGCCGCTGACCAAATCGGAGTGCGTCTCCGACAGCGGGCTGTCTCTCGCCTGTTTGCTGATCGAAGACACTCAGCGGGCTTATGACAACAGCCAATCGAATGGATTGCATTCAATTGCATAAAATGCCAAATTGTCTGGCCGGAGCGATGGGGACTGAAATGTGGCCAAATTTGGCGCTGCCAAGTGGAAAATGCAATGCAGTTTTCCCCGACTCCGGTTCCAGCTGGTTTATGGGCTGGCTGCGACGGGTACCGGCCGGCCGGCTAGCTGGCTAGCTGGCTAGCTGGTTGCCAGGCCCAAAATTGGTGAGCAACTGTTGCCTGCCCGCCGGCTGGTTGCATGCAACAAAGTCAGCGGCGACTGACTGTGCGCCGGTGGTGCCGTCTCGCTTGCGCCCATCCATTTAATGTCAGAGCGCGCAAATTAAACGGTTTTATTATGACAGCGACTAATTCGCAGCCACAGCCACAGCAACAGCCACAGCAGAAAAGCAGAAATGTCGCGCAAGTGCAGCGATCTTTGGACAGCCAACAACAGGCGACCAGCGACCAGCGACAGGCAACAACCAGCAAACAGCCACAACAAACAAGCAACAAAGCAACAGCAAAGGCAACCATCAAGGAGCCAGAGTCATAAAATTAAATTTAATCCGCATGAAAGTGGCTTTGCCTGTTGGCTCTTTCACCTTTTCAGACACACCCACCGCGTAGCCCTCGCTCCGCCTCTTCTCCGAGGTTGAAGTTTTACACACACTCACATCAATTTATTTGCCAACTCATTTAAGCAAATGACCAGGCCAAGACATTGTCCAGCCAGATCGCGATAAGTCAGGAGGCATACAGGGAGTCGGGAGCGGGCACTCTCTCGGAACTCTCTGCTGATGGCATTCAACTCTTAACTCTTAATAAATTGATGTCTCGATCCGCTGCCTGATTCCCGCTGGGGGCTTTTCTTTGTTGGTTATACTCTTTCGGAGGGTACTTTGAGTGTGGCAAGAGCCTGAGAGTTCTGTCAGGAATATTTCCGAAATGATCCGTCATCGAAGGCAAACATAATCTGGGAAGAGATGATCGATTTCTTCACATATTTCCAGGTTCAATCTCTCCGATGACTCGCTGCATAAGTTCCCTCCATCACCCAAATCAAACTGTAGCCCAGCAGCAGTCGTTTCAGCCCTTCCCAAGGGTATTCCAAGATTCGTTGCTCATAGCAATTTTTCCCTCATTCTTTTTGTTCATTTTAATTTTTAATTCTGGTGCATATACATTTGTGGGTAGCTGCTTATCGGCTTGTCGTCTGCTTAAAGTGTTAAAACATTTTTATACTCGATTGCCGCCGACAGAGCTGCTCGGCTGAGCAGCTACTTGAGCGGCTTTTGTTCCTTTTTGTTTGAGTAAATGCCGCATTTGGGTTAATTTTCAGCTTGTTTCGTCTCCTGTTCTCGTGTTCTGTCGTTATTCTCAACGCATAATTAATTTAACATGCACTCTGGATAACCCGAAATGGGCATCTTTCAAGTGGCACTCGAGTGAATCAATCTTGAGATGCTCCAGTCAAGTCTCTTTTTAAATACTTGATGAAACTCGCTTTAAGCGAAATTTGTCATCACTCGAAGGAAGGGAAGCGGCCAGAGGAATACCTTAAATTCGGAATAAATCTGTAGCAATGGTATTCCATTTTCCCAGGCACTAATTAGTTGCAGGCCACCAAATGTTGTCTTTTGTATGGGTTAAAAGGGCCACAAATGAATACAAACTTGTCGGCCATTAATGTGGCAAGCGGCTTTGAAAGTTATTAGCAAGCGGCATGCGGCTAAGTGATTCATTCTGGCCGTCACTCACTCACGTAGGCCTTCATGGCTAATTAAATTGCTTAAATTGATGCAAGAGAAGGTTAAAGTGTGGGTGTTGGCAGCCATGTGGCAACATCCAGAGAGGCACACACATAGATACATGAATGGTGTGCAGCTGCATTCGATTGGCATATGTAAATGTTGAATTTTGGTTAATGGCTGTTGTCATGGGCGATACACCCGCACACAAATTACGAAAAAGAAATATGTGACACATTTGAATACGTGAAAATGTGGATCATGGCTGCTAAGGAATTTTCAACACATAAAGGAAATTACAACGCTCCTAAAATTGCAAAGCAAAGAAAAAATGCAGCAATTAAGCAAATTGGAAAATTGCATGTTCGGGGCAGTGTTACGGACACTTTTTAGCCTTGTTCCGCGTGAGTGTTGGCTAATGTCAAAGATATGCATCGACAGGGGTGCGAACATGCTGCGATCCGCTCCACAACCGATGCGCCAAAGCCATTAAAGAGGCTCTCATTGGCACTCTCCACTCCACACGAGATACAGCTACAATGTCTGCAGATAAATAACAAAAAAAACGAGCGAAAAAAGTATCAAGAAATATTTATAAATTAATCAGGCGACGCAAATATGCAAAGGCCCCGTTTTTGCTGCAAAATTTATGTGGCAAGCGTCAAGCGGTACCAAAACGGTAAACGAAAAAGTAAAACCGCTCCCCTGCCGCTGCGCCTGCGCCCCAACCCCGTTCGTCGTTTTGGCTTTTGGGGTTCGGGGTTCGGGGTTCGGGGTTCGAGTTCTGGGAGTTTCGCCCCAGCGCTGACTTTGGCTCTGGGGTCTCCGTGTGTCGCCGGGGCCAAGCGTATCGTTTTGTAAACAATTTCTGTCTGCTGTTGCTCATTTCATTTTTCATTTAGTCTGCTCTGCGGCTTAGAGACCCAAATGCTGACAGCCAAAATGGATGGCAAAAGGCTGACTGAGAGACCTTGGGCCCAGACTCTGCCACTCACTCGATGCTGAAAATTCTGAAATATTACATAATTATGACCCTGGCTGGTTAATTGAATTGGAATGGAGTGGAGTGGAGTGGAGTGGAGCGGGGTCAAGAGTTCAGCAAATGTTCTCGTTTCTCTGTGATAGATTTTCGTTGCTCAATGCCCGAAATGTTGCCCAATTTGTAATTTGAACTTCACAGTCGAATGCCCCAACTGTATCTGGATCTGTCGCTGTGCCCTTAGCCCTCGTCTCTAATTGAATCCAAAGTTTTCCCATTAACCCACTCCCCCGCCTCGGAAAGTGTAAAACAAAACGCAAAACTGACGGAGGAAACATTTTTCTGTACAGTTTTCACTGCGTGAGTTGCATAAACAAGGGATTGTTGCTGCTGCTGTGGTTGGCTGGCTGATTGCCCCATGCCCCATGCCCCATGCCACACAGCCAACCTGCCACGGAGTTAGTTGCTTAACGCTTCGTCAATTCTTTTTTTCTCTCTCCTCCCTTTCTGTTTGTTTTGCTGCTGCATTTTGTAGGCCTTTTCACAAAGTTGACCTCATTCCCAAAAGCAACAAAAAAGAAAAGAGAGAAAGAAAGAGAGATACAAAAAGATGTATACAAATTGGTGTAGAATTCTTGGGCTAATGAGTGTATCTGTGTGGGGTTAGTGTGTGTCTCCACACAATAAATGACTTATAAATATGATGAGGGGTCGCGCCGGCTGTCAAGAGTTGAAAACTGCTCGAATTCCCCTGGATTTCTAAACCAATTAACTTGACACACAAATGTCACGTTGGCCTTTTGCCTTTCTGTAATATTTTTCAAACAAAAAATGCCACACAGGCGTTGACATGCTGGGCATGACGTTATAAGTGACTTTAGCTGTTGCTGTTAATTCGTTGCACTTGAGGACCGTTTGGCATACACTTCCTGGTCTCTCTCTCTCTCTCTCTCTCTCCACCACGCATCTACACGTTTCGCCATCGAAAGATAGCAAAGATCAAATAGTAAAGCAGCCGCAAGACGCAAGAAACACACAAGACACACGGAGTCAGGCTCCAAGCCCAAACAACTGTCAACTGCTGCTACTGGCCGTAATTAATTGCCAGCTAAAACAAGTCGAAACAGAGACAGAGGCAGCAGCAACTCCAGCCTCAACTCTGGCCCCTGCCCAGACAGTCGCTCTTGGACACTTTATGCTGCAGATGTGCCTCGTAAAGATTTCCTCGTTGTGGAACGTGGAACCTGGAACGTGGAACGTGTGCATAAAAAGCATTTCAAGCATTTTCACCGGCAGTGGAGGGGGCCAACGGTGAAGAGTTTTTCGTAAATGAAATAAAAAAACTTTCAGGCAATGTGTGTCAGCCGTGGCTGGACATAGCACTAAAAACTTTTCAAAATAAATAAAGAACTCTCCAAGCTTGATGGAATTTTGCATATAGAATTCTAATCTGCTGAAAGAGTTCTATGAGTGTCAGCTGGCAGCTTCATTGAACCTCACGCGCCACAGACCCAAAGAGCCCCCACCCTGCCTTGCCTCATTTGATTGTTAACTGCGCAGTTAGAGATGCGCTTGAGATGCATCGAATCGACAATGAATGCGGCAATTAAATCACTTATAATGAGCTAATTAGAAACAAAAAGCCACAAAAGACACGAACAATTGTCGGAGACGGAGACTCTGCGCAAAAAACAAAAAAGTGCAGCGAAATTTGTGTAATGATTTTTTCTCAAGTGCACGCAGCTGTGCGAGAAATACAAAAATTGAGATTAATGTCAACCAGTCAACAATGGCAGGCTCCAAGCTTGAGCTGTGCCCCCCCTGCACCCACACACCCCTCTACCCTACCACCTACAGCTGTGACATGCGCTAAATCTGTCGACGCCGCAAATGGGGACGTGCCAAAGTCGCGATTTGCAAATGACACGTGTGCCGCGGAGACAGAGACAGAGACAGAGACTGCGGCAAGGTGAGGTGAGGCTAAGCAAAAGGGAACGCAGCTGAATGCTTTTTGCCTCCAGATAGCCATAATCAGCCATTAATCAGGCCAGAAGCAGCAGCAGCAAGAAGTGTGTTCTGTGCAACAGGCACGTGAGCGCTGATAACTCGTAGCGGAAGTTGGCTGGCTTGCTGGCTTGTTGCATGTTGTGGCTTGTGACACTTGGCTGGCTGATAAGACGCAAGCCAAAAATATTACGAAACAATTTTACTGATAAAAAAACGTTAACTGACTGAGGCTGAAGCGTCGCTGCCAATTGAGCAAAAGTTTTCTCTTTTTGTTACTGCCCGTTATCTATGCAGCAACAGTTGAACTGGCAGTTATCTATGCAGGTGCCCTCGGTGGGCTGTGATGCAATGGCCGATTACCAAATGAATGTCACTGACAGCGATTGTGGCAACTCAAAATCATTGCCACGCCATCTCATTGTGTCTGTCAGGGGCAGATTGTGCCATTAATCGAAGTAGTTGAAGCAATATTCCTATCAGTCATGGCTCTTTTATTTACCCATAAAAAAACCCATCACACACGATGCTTGGACCAAGGCGTTAAATTTAAATAAATGCACTTGAAAGAGATTCGAGACAGGCAAATGAACCCATTAACATTTCCACGCACACACGGAAAACCCCTTGGTAAAGGGAGTGAGCAGAGAGGGCAGCGGAAAACTCTCTTGGGTGCATGCCTGCACGTGTAGGTATATTTTTAGGTTTCTTCGTTTTTTCTCCCTTTTTTCGGGTACCTCGACGATGAGTTTGAATAAATTAGCAGCCGCTCCCGCTGAAGTATTCGCCTTTAATTACATGCAAGTTTTCTCGAAATTAAGTGGCCGCAAAGCAGTCCCAGTGTCGCTCCTAGTCTGTCTGTGTGTGTGTGCCTCTAATTAGGCCGCTCTGAGCACCTGAACCTGTGTAAAATATTATGCCACGCCGAGGCAGAGGCAAAGACAGACAGCGACAGCGACAAAGATAAAACAAAGTAAATACGAGTGGGGACGGCACGGGCAAAGGCAGCTCAGATCTGTGACGCAGCTGTGAGCAGCGGAGAGCAGCAGTGGATGGAGCGGTCGCAGCGGAGGAGCAGCGGAGAGCAGCAGAGGAGCAGCAGAGAAGATAATCATTGGACTGCGGTCAGAATGCTTGAGAATTCCCGGGCATATAAAAAGGTGTTGAGCGGCACCAAAAAACATGGCTGCAGATACGCATAGCTTTGTGTATTTATGTGAGTCAAGTGCTTACTCTTCCTCCCTCTCTCCATGTGTGTGTGCGTTGCTAGCTGGGTCAAAGGTCAATGTTATGCAGCTCTTAATCATTCCCAGAAATGATCCAAGTAGGTAGCAGGCAGCAGGCAGCCTTTCTGTATTTATTTTAAGCTGAAATATAATTATATTAAATATCTTTACCCACAAATATCTCTGAAACTTCCACAATTCCACACTTCCCCTTCCCAAACATCTTATTTTTACGTGTACAAGCATATCTGAATTTTTGTTCAATTGTCAGGCCGTAACTACAAGATAAATAGCGGAAGGCCAGCCATCCCGACAGCCACTCTGATAGCCAAGTCTCGTCATGTTCAAACTAGCGCTAACAGTTTAGGCAAATAAACAGCGGCAAATCTACCTCATTTTGAGCATAAACCCACACACGGGGTAACCATTGTGTTTTGCCTGTGTTTACCTAGACACCGCCACAGTCCCCTTCGTCCACCCTCCGCGCAGGGAACAGAGCAAACATTTCCGCATTCGCATGCAAAACGCAGCCATCGCTGCTGCTGCTGTTGCTGCTGCTGCTGCTGCTGTTCTTCTCTCCTCTCTGTTTCTCTGTGTATTTCTCGTGCATTATGGCTAATGATTTTATGCTGCCGCTCGTTAGTTTTTTGACAACTCAACTTTTTGGCCAAGCCAACAAGCAACAGCCAGCAGCATCAGCTTTGACTCAATTACAATGTTTCCTTTATCCTCCCATTGCATCTCCCATCTGTGACTGCAAGCTGCCAGAGGTATTTTTTCGTGGAATTTGTGGTCTCTCTGTGTGGAAGATGTCTGGCATTCGACATGAAATATAATCATACTTTTGGCAACAATTTTTGCAGATTGAAGTTGGTTTTGTTTTGGTTTTGGTTTTTTCTCTTCACAAATTCATTCACCTGTGGAAATTTGTGTATGGATTTTTTTTCTGCTGCCACTACCCACCCATCCTCATGCAACTTCTGCGATGTTGTTGTTGTTGTTGTTGTTGTTGTTTTTGGCTTATTGGCAACTGTTTTTGGCCACATTGTTGTTGTAACTTTGTTGCATTACTTTCACTTTTTTCGCACGGCAAAGCTCGCAACTGGCAGCAAGCGGTTTCTTCTCTTCTTCTGCTTCTGGGAGCAACTTTGCTTTATGCAACAACTTAAACAATTCCCTCCCGTCCACATTTGTGTATATTTTTCTGCAACATTCGCCGGTTGCCGGGTGCCGGGTGCGCTGCCCCACCGAACGATTTGTGGCCTACAGGTGTTTACCAGCTGCCGCGGAAAAACCAACTCTAAAATCGTTTTTGGGTTTCCTGCTGTGGCAATTTAAATGCAACATTTGTTTGCCAACGCTTTATTGAGCGATCAAACCAAGTTGTAACCCACTTTTTTCTGTTTACTCTCTTTACAGGTGCGTATAAAAACAAGACATAAAGGGGGAACACTCGTGTAATGTGATCCAGGTAATCCTTACCATGCCAGTTGGTAAGTAGTGCTGGGCACTCCTCTCTTTTTTATGTAGTTTAAGAGCTCACAGTGCGCCTCTCTGTTGCGAAGAGATTCCTTAATTAAACTTTAGTTTCCATGCACTTTAAGTTATTTTCAAGAAGTGCCTTCTGCTCATGCCACATGCCCCAGCTCTGCTGCCGTATCATAGCTAAATGGGCAACAATTTCAAAAGTTTTCAAAGCTGCCCGCCGATGCATCGGCCCCGTTGCTGTTGCTGCCTTCCCTAGCATCTGCTTCGACAGCAGCAGCAGCAGCAGCAGCAGCAACAACAACTGAAGCAGCAGCAGAGATAACAACAAATGCCAATCATTGTTTGCGTAGCACATCAGCAGCTGCTTGCACCGTCGAGCAACGCCGACACATAAGATACACGCGACTTGCTGCGGCATCGCAGCCAAAAGCCAAGAGCCAAGAGCCATGGAGATGCTTTTATTTTGTTTGGCTTTGCCGCCAAGTGGCGCGAGCTCCAACTCGGACTTGAACTCATGCTCCATGTCCGCAGCCATGCGAAAGTGTTAAAATGGTGTGAAGTTGGAGTACCAATCGGAGTTGGCTACGGGAATCAGTCTTCAAGTAACTCCATCAAGAATCTAGATAGCTCTGGGATCATTTGTAGATCAGCTCCGTGAAGTAATACCCAATCCATCTGTAATCCATTTACATATCTCTGTAGAAAATTGGGCTAAGGCACCAGCTAATTCCTTATAAGTCCACAATCAAGATGTCTCCACGCTCGCCACGCTAATGAAGCTCTTCGTAGATAAATATAAATATTTTATTATTGTTTTTGTCTTTTATATCTCGTGCATAAAACAACTCGAAATGGTTTCCTCCACTTTTGGTCTCTATGGAAGGTCTTTTGTAGATTTGATTTTTGTTTTGGTTTTACTGTTTGCTTCTTGTTTTATTTTGTGTGTGCTTTTGGCTTATGCTAATGCCGAGACGTGCAAAAATTCGCACTTTCCAACTCGTTTGGCATGCCAAAATCCCATTCCAACGAGGCGAACTTTGCATTGTGGCTTTTGGTTTTGGTTTTTGTTAGTTTTTGCAAATTTTATAAGCGAATGAATGGCCCAAATATCAATTAAGGCCAGCATGTTTTCACTTTCCGTTTGGCAAGTGGGTCAGACACAGAGGCACAGACAGCGCCACAGTGCCACGAGCCGGTGGCAAAAGAATGCTGGAAAATATATGTGGAGGATTTTTCTTCTCAGCATTTGCACGACGACGATGGCGACCCACTTCTTGCTTGGTTGACCAAAATCATATAAACCATAAATTTGCGGCATCTAATGGCATGGCAAACAAGTTAATTTGCAACTCCAGCAACCAACTGGGACGGGCCACACCTGCAACATGAGTCAGACTGGGTCTGGGCGGCTGGGGCAGCGTGCAACACCCGCCAGTCTCCATGGAGAAGGCAGTGCAGGCGCAGCTGCGTAAGTTTCCGGGTTAATGCTAATGCTAATTTAGTGTTATGTCTCATTGTTCTCAGGCCAAAGATACAATTGCCCAGATAGAGAGCAACACAGAGGGGCAGTGGCAGCAGAGTGGAGCAGCGGCAGACGCGGATGCAGGCAAATGTCAAAAGTGAAACAAAATAATTATTATGCTGGCGGTTGGTTGGTTTGTTTTTCAGATTCGAGTGCGTTGAGGCACCGTTCTCTAGCTCCATCTTCCATCTCGGACCGCCTTGGCACAGTTCTCTGGCAACTCCAGTGCTCCGCTCTTGAGCATAATTGCATAGCCTCGACATGAGTTGGCCCACATTCATGCTCATTACTCGACTGCCAGAGCCAGCACTAACTCGTATCTGTATCTATGCATAAAGATAATAACACGGTCTGTGCCTGTGCTACACCCAACTCTTCACTCAACTTTCCACAAAAAAAACTCCACACAGAAATTTGTCATGTTCGTGGCCATTTTGGGGATGGCTTATCAAACAACTAATTCGAAAATCATTAACTTTTATGGCTCCATTCCAATGAAAGAAACGCCCGAGCCGAGCCGAGCCGAGCCGCTTCCGTGTGGAAAACAACTAGGAGTCGGGCTTATGGCAGAAAATAGAAGCCCATTAGATACCCTTTAAAGCAAGTCAGTAAAAGTCTGACAGCACAGAAATTCAATGCGAATTTTATTGTAAAAGATTTTCACACTTTTTCCTGATTTTCGTTTGATTTAAGATCTGTATTCCATACAGCCTTCTGGTCTACGATTACAGGGTACTCAGTGGGCACTCATTCGCGTGCTTGCCACACGTCAAACGCGGAAATTATGGCATTCAGCTTTGGCGGCTAATCGCTGCTGGACGACGACTGGCCGCCGCAGGATAATGCGACTGGATCCGATCCCCGAATGCAATTTTTCTTCTAATTTGCCGCTTCCTGCGCCTGTCGCCAGTAATTGTAGTCCAGCCACCGTTCTGAGCGGGGGGAGGCTTACTTATATGACTGGACTGTACTGCGTGTTGCCAGCGAATAAAACGATGGCAGTTAGAGGCTAACGGCATCTAATAGATACTTTGCCACCTTGGCATTAGCAGATACTCGCCGCTTGTATGTCTGCAGATTCCTTGGCTTTTGTGTGCGTGAAAAAGGCCATAAAGCAGTGGGCAAATTGTTATAGCCAGAGCAGCAAGGCAGGTTGATTAGATTAGGTCTCATTTTTAATTGAATAAAGCAACTGCGTGAAACAATAGACAGAGCCTAGATTGTTCATACTCCAGATGGTTCCTATAATTGAAAAATTCTTTGAAAGTTTAAGCCAATTGTTGCCGAAAATCCTCGGCAACTTAGACACTTTTCTGATATTTTCACGCTGCATCCTCACAAAATCTCACACTAGACAAAAAACATAAATTGCAATGTGCAAAAGAGCCAAACCCAATTTGTTATTTCGAACATGCCTCCCCCCTGTGGTTTGGTCATCAATTTTGGGACGGCCCAGCCAATCGTTTAATTAAAATCTTTATTGCTGAGCCGAGCAGAGAATGCCACCTGCGATGCACTCAAGAAGCAGCAAGCTGTAAGCCCGACAGGCCCAAAAGATGTTGCCCAAGAGTGCTTCGGGCTCGGGCTCGGGCCAGGCCTAGCCGCTGTGCAACTCTGGGAGAGGGAGAGCGAGCCCCAACCGTGTCGAAATTCGAGAGTTGGGAGTTGCCACCCGCAAATCTTTCACCTGCCACAACGCCCCCGTCAGACGCTCCCGCAAATTGAGCGCAAACGCATAATTAATTCCAGTGCCTAGGCAACGGTGGAGAAAAAATGAGAGAAAAAATTAAGTTAATGTTTGGAAATCAGCAGGTAGCCAGCTTCGCCCCCAGACAGAGACAGTCGCACCTTAGACATAACGGTAATTGCAGCAGTGGCTTGCCCCAAGCAACATTTTGCCTAGCCACAAGAAAACGTTGAAAAATAATAATTGTTCAGACTGTAAAAGGGCAAAGATTGAAGATCCTTCGACTCAGGGTTGCCACAATCGAGGTTGCTATCGATTTGGGGATCCTTCAACTTTGGACAACTCAATCTTGAGGCAAGTGCTGCGGCAATTACCCCGCTAATGCGTATGCGCATGCGTCTATGGCCCCCAGACACGCTCTCGAACGGCAACAAGTGTGCGAACAACGACATCATCGAGTCGCGAATCAAATTTGAATTTGAATTTCAATTCGATTTTGTTGGTGCCGGTGGTGGAGAGTCAATGCCGTTGGCTGCTGAAAGTTTCTCGCACCTGCGCAGGGGCTTGCATGACTTGCCAGTCTGCACAGAGGCCTCCTGCTCAGCCTCAGCCTCAGCCACAGCCACACTGCCTCTTCCATCTACCAACTTCTAGTGTATTTCCACTAGCTGGTTGACTGACTTGCGTTTCATAATACCCATGAAAGCCGAGGAGTCGTTGTAGAGGTTTTTGCTGTTGAAGCTGCTTTTTTGTTTCACTTTTTGTTTTGTTTTGGTTTTTGCTTTTTGGTTTTTACTTTCACTTGCGAGTGGTGGCTCTGCCGCTGCCACTCAAGAAATCAAATTCAATTTCATTGTTCCCCCGCTCCACCCTCTCCGACAGTCTGTCTCCCCACCCCATGGGCTTTCTAAAATGCTACAACAAATGTTGATTCGCATTTGATTGAAATTGTAACGCATTTAAAAATTGTTTTTGGCTTACAATTATACGAAGACCGAGTCCTAGCCTGCGCTGAGGTTTCGTTTTTGCCTTTGCAGCGAGTCTGCACTTTCGTTTTCCGCTTCTACTCGCTGCAATTACACTCCGCAATTACAGTTATGTTTATGTTTTGAATTTACGTTGACTCCGAAAAACCGCAACAACAATCAACTACAACAACAACAACAAACAACAGTTGTTTGTGGGCCAAATTACCCGTTAGCCATGTTACGTACGTGCTACTTAGAAACTTTAAGCGGAGTCTCTCGAATGTGTTTTTCGTTACATTTTATTTTCGAATCGCCTTTGCAGGCATTTCCATTTGTTTTGGGAAAGTTTTGTGAGTGCTGTTTTCCTAGAGAGGTAAACAAATTAAAGCCCAGAGTAATTGCTCAATTGAGCTATCAATAGTTATTCGATAGTAGAAAAGTTTACAGACCCAGTCTTCGCCAGTCTTCTCTATAACTAACTTTAAACTTTAACTAACCCTCAAGCACCACCCACTGAGCGGAGAGCAAAGATCGATCGCTGCTCGGTGGCACTCTCCATGCAGCTTGCTTGCATCATCTCAGGCCCGAGACCTGACCAGGCCAACATTCATTGCGAAAGCAAAGCGAATCGCACTCATAGTCGACAGAAGTGAGTGTGAGTCGAACCGATCGGACGATCTGCTTTACTTATATAATGACCCACAAACCGATGTGGCATCCAAAAGAAAAACAGTTTCTTTAATGAGTTTTCTGGGTGTTGCTGTTTATTCAAACTTCATTAGGCAGGCAGCCGTCGCATCTCTCAACCAATAAAGCTGAAGAGAGCGCCCATTAGACAGCTCAAACTGTTTCGCATTATGCTCGAAATGGGTTAAGTGGCTTTCAATTTAGATACAGCAGCGAACACACACAGCAAAAAATGCGAACGAACACAATATTCCATTTCGTTTTGCTGAGTGACTCAATGGGAGCAGGGACAGTGTCGAAAGGGGGGAGTGGTGGCTCCACACCCATGTTCATGTTCACATGTGCACAACAACAAGAAGAAAACTTCCGGCATACTGTGGCCCAACCAACCCCATCATTGACTCACACTCACGCAACTCCTCCAAGTGCAAAAAGTGCGATGCGATGCGATGCGATACAAATCAAATTTGTCATTCAATTTCGATTTTCCATTTCCAAGTTGAATCGCAATTGGCAGCCAGAAGTTGCATGATCGTGCAGGGGAAATTACGTAAATTCTGATACACAAAGCCCGATGGATCCGAAAGGAGACCAGACCAGACCTTGCGCTTCCAATGACAATGGCAAAAACATTTATTATCGCGGACTCAGCTGAGTCAGCCTGCAAGCGGCTCGGCTCCCCGCTCGATCATATTGGCAGCGAGTGTCAAAAATATCAGGCGTTAAGCAGCCAACAATGGGAGTTGCATTTTGCGGGACAATTAACCCAAATTGTGCTGCTCAGCACGTGGGCAAAGCTCCAAACTCCACGCCGCACCACTCCCCTGTGGTCCGTGTGTTTGCCTTCGCGTATTCTTGCAAAATTGCAGCAGCCGGAGATGGAGATGGAGATGGAGACGGAGTAGCAGATCATTGCCCAAGCCAATCCAAGCCAAGCCAGCTGGCAGCATACCTCGTTGGACATTTGAAAGTCTTTGCTGTTGCATTTGCAGTTAACTCAAATAAAATTGCCAGCGCCGAGGCAGGGTAATGGGCAATTAGCTGCAGCAACCTTCTGGGCCTGCCTGGGCCTAGTAGTCAAACAAATGAGCAGAGCGAAAACCCCACTCGGGGGGGGACCCTGGAGTTTAGTTCGTCTGACATGGATATGGCAATTTGCTCGCCGGTCAATGGGATACAAGCACTCGCGTAGATACGTTCGGGCAGATAGCCTTTAATTGGACTTAACTGGCTGTCAATGGTGGCAGCAGCCAGCAGGCGGTATAGGCAGTGCTGAAGAGGGTGCCGGGGGTTGCCAGTCGGGCTGTACATGATCATGTAGGCAATGAGTGATCGCAGTAGACTCGTAGAACTGCCCATAGAGGAAAGTCGAGGGCAAGGCAGGCCTGGCGGCTAGAAAGGACTTTTACCTATACGTTCTAGCCTACAAAATTTAATCACACACTTTATTTTGAGTGTTGAAATTGGTCATGAAACGGTTTTTTATGCAAATTAAATGCATTTCATTTCTGGTTGATGGTCAAAGCACGTCTAAATACATGTTTATTTCAAATGCAAATAAAGTGAAAGCAATTAGAAGTGCCTGTAGGAAAACATCAAGTGGAAATTGGAGACCCAATATGTGTTAATAATATGTGTTGAAAATCGTGATAATTTTTAGCACCAAAACATTAGTAATATTATGTAAAGTTATCAAAGATTCTTGGGATCCATTTGTAAAGTTAATTTAAAATTATTCAAAGTTTTCAGTATATCTGAGGATCGAAATCACGTCATGTTCGCCAGGAATCTTTTTGCATATTTTTTGCTTGCAAATATCTAGACTCTAAACACTTGTCATGCAGCTGAGCTCCACAGTAGAATATAAAGAAATTTGAGCACCATTTGGGCTATCTAACCCGCATCGATTCTCCATAATTAGACTCCACTTCCGACCCATTTTTAATAGCAGTAAGCGAAAGGCACCACAATTCCCAATTCCCATTCCGCTCTCATACAACATTTTGGCGCTTTCGAGCTTCCCGAAAGCAAAGTGCAGAGATATTTACGAGTGCGAATGCGAATATCTTTGGCTCGTTTTGCTTATTTTTGCTGATTTCGTGGCGAAATTGCGCATGCGCCTCAGGTTTCCGGCACGCGTTCACGCATTTCAAAATGATCAATGTGGCAGCGAAGGGGTGCGACAGGCTGGGCAGGGGAAGGGGGTAGGGTAGCCTGGCACGTTTCCCTGATAAACATAATGAGGATGGTGACGATGCAGCAGCAAGTGACAAATCTGTGCGCATGCGCCACTGCAGATACGCAGGGTAACTGGACCGGTCCCAGCAACAGCCCCAGCCCCAGCCCCAGCCAAGACCCCGCGCTCATTCGATTGTTTGTTTAGTTGTTGTTGTTTAAGCAACGTAATTGCTTTGCCCTTTCCCTCACTCGTTCGGGCAGCAGACACAAATACTTATGCAGAAGTACATATGTAGGCTGCTAGCCTTGTGGTTTCCCCTTATCTGGGCGTACGGTATTCATTATCAGCTGTGGAAAACATATGACGATTCCGTCTGGTAGTCGGGTTGGAGAAGGGACAACGGGGCATGGCAACGTAATCGCATCGCTCTCTGACCGTAATTCCCAGGCTGCATTCGCATTTCGGGTGCGGTTTTGCCCACTTTTGTGTGGTATGAAAACAAAGAAGGAAATAAGGGCACACACACACACATACACACACAGTCTCTGATAAGCTGCACTGCGGTGAAGGAGAGGTGCTATCAGCAACCCAGTATTGGTCAGCATAATCGCAGAAGCAGAAGACCAGTCGTCGCACTCCAAAAATATGTTTGTCTTGCATTTGGTTTTGTGGCATGGGGTTGTAATCTCTGTTTTCAAGCAAAATGACAAACAAGTTTCCACTTTCCCAGGAGTTGCGAGGACAAAGCCCAGAAGGTTTCGTCTTGTTTCGTAAAATTTGAATAGTCCCCAAATAGGGCATGGGATCGGATGGACCTCACTCAATAGCCCCCGATTGAGGTCAAGAATCATCATCAGCTTTCCTCGAAACAGGCCCCAAGCAGGGCTTTCCCCCAGCATAAACTGTGTAAAAATTAGCCTCCCCATCCCGCGCTCTTCGTCTTCCCATCACAGCCCGACACATAGCGTGTTGAGTAAATGCTCCAACTGCTGTCACTGTGTGCGTCATAAACACTGCATAAACATGATGGCATTACAGTCTTAAACCTAAAAATCCCCTACTAAGTGCAAAAATCCCAGCATGGGCTAAGCCAGAAAGTGAGAAACAGAGATAGAAAGGCAAACAAATAGAAAACACGTGTTGTGTAGGTCGAAGTTTGGAATACACTTCCAGGTAGATCGGTTCAGGGAGAACTAACAGTATGGCCTGGCAGTCTGAACTAAAGTTAATCAACCCTCTGCAAGAGTATTGTGCATGAGGAATATCCAACGAAAAGCGCCGTTGCCGTTTGCTGTTTGCCGTTTCGTCATCGCATCGTCAGCGGGCCGGCGCGTCATAAACAACAGAAATATTTCTCTTAAGTCAAAGTTAATTGCTCTTAAATCAAAGCGAACAGTGAGCGGCGATCAGTGGCAGCGGCAGCGACAAAGGCTTCGTGATCAGGGAACACCGAAGAGCGGGAGGGCGGGAGAGCGGGAGAGGGATACGTTGGACAGCGGGCGACAGGTAAACGTAAACACATTATATAAAGCAAGTTTTGTGACTGCACTGCGACGACGCAGGTAGCTGCAGCATACAACGGACAACGGTGGACATTGGACGTCGGAAAAGCTCAAAGATATACAGCGATAAACTAAACCCGTACATTTTACTTGAGTTACGTAAACGTGAATCGCTTTCGAGTGAGTTGTTTTTCGGTGCCGTTCAGGTTTGCATTTCGCGAGTCGTTCGCGAAGTGAGCGAGATTGAGTGAATGGTAGAGCAGCGGCGACGGCGCAGAGAGCACATCGCCTCGTGAGTGAGTGAGAGGAGCCGAGAGCGGAAGCGAGTGCACGGCTGTTGCAGGGATTGAGATACATAAACAAAACGGCAAGCATGCGAAAGGCCAGCACAAAGCAGAGAAACAAAAACAAACGTCGAGAGAAACCGGAAAATTCGCGAATGTCAGAAAGGGATGGCGAAGGCCAGAGCGAGAGCGCAAGCAGGGTGGTGGTCGTTGTCTCCCCCGCCTTCACCTGAACGGTAAAGAGAGCAGAGCGTGCCAAAGAGAGCCGAGCCGCAAAGCCCCCACGAAAGCCCCAAAGCCGAACGAGGCCGGCCGAGCGAGCGCAAAAGCCGAGTCCACTGCGGACCGGCGGCAAAAGCAACCAGCCAGCACCAGCGAGCACCGCACAGAATCATTCTTGAATGCGCGCGCGAACGATTCGCACCAGCCAAGAGAGTCATCCGCCAGCCAGCCCCAAAACAGATACAATATCCGCCAGCTAAAAATTCGCAAGTTCGCAGCCGACAACTCCAGCAAGTCGAAACAAAATACAAGAAAGATACAAGGGAGAAAAGTGCAAGTGAAGTTCGTCGAAGTGAGAAGTGCGAGTGCGATTGCGATTGCGAGTGCGTGTGGAGATACACAGATACGGAGATTCTCAGATACGCAGCTACGCACCGTTTCCGCAGTGATAGAGAGAGAGCGATAGATAGAGAGCGAGAGGCGGCATACGCATAAAAACAAATTAGGAACGAGGCCTAGTACCCCAAATTCACAAACCAAAACGAAGAAGAAGTTGGCCAAAAAAAGAAAAAGCAAGAAAATAATTTAAATAATTAAAAATAAACACACGCCGCTGCGACGTCAACGTTGTGTGTGAGTGAGTGTGTGCGTTCGTGTGTGCGATTGTTTGAGTGTGTGAGAGTGCGTGTGCGTTGTATCTGACAGATACGGATACGCCGCCCCGCCGCCGCTGACGCATATTCGCCCAGCTCCCGTTATACCGCTGTCGCTTTCGCCGCTGCCGGCCGGCGTTTTGTGCCCAATCAACGCACATCACATTCAACAAATTGAAAGCCAGAAAGCGGCCTCGACTCGACACGACTCGAAAACCGCTCAACGGGAAACGCGAAAATGTCAATCTAGTTGCCACAGCACAGCTGCCACACAATCTTATCGATAATCGCGGTTGTAATAAGTATCTAGCACCCAAAAATACTAAATATCATACAAATTAAATCTTGTGTGCAACACAGCAAAGGGAAAAGCAAAAACACACACTTTCATTTGGTTTTTCATTTTATTTTGTTGCACTGTGCCAGTGCAAAGTGACAAAAACAAATAAAAGAATTGAAAAGCTTGAGGGAAAAATTGTGTATAAATAAATTAAAGACACACTACATACTTGTGCAGCAATAACTGAATGCAGATGTTCTGCTGCCGTTCGGCATTATAAGTGTCACAATCAATTGTTGAACCTGCAAGCGGATTGTGCAAGAAAACAAATGCTGCAAGCACCAAAGGTGATTACATAATAAATGCTCGTAAAACAAAACCCCCGCATGCCCTAAGAGTTGCAAGTCTGGACAAATATTTGTTGTAAAGCCCAAGTTAGCAGCGTTCAAGGTCGCCAGATATATGTATTATATATCTACATGTTGTAAAGATACATTTACGAGTATCTGCCAGAGAGTGTGGTTTCTCAATTAGCGCAGTAGCATTGACAGCACCCACGCGCCAGCTCACAGATTTTTGCATAATGCCTACCCCCCCCATGTCTACATGGAGCCCTGTATTGTGGTCTGTAATTAACCTTGAAAGTGCACCCCACCCTTAGAATTTCCCTCGGATTGTTATTTTGTTGTGACTATCATTTAATTGGTTTTCATTTCTCGGAAATTATTAGAGCCCTACTTTTTTTGTGTTCCAGGAAAACTGCAATAGAAATGAAAGTATTTTTTTGTGTAGATATTTTCCTTGCGTGTCAGTGGAACAGTGCACTGTGGGGGGTGGCTGGGAAAACCACATTAGATCTTTTTTTTGCCATTTATTCAATTAAGAATCGCTTGGCAAGTCTGCTTAAGTACATTTAACAGTCATTTATTTTTTTATGGGATGCTCAATAAACTCGCACAGCAACAATTAAAACAAATGAGTCACAGACTCGACAACAACAACAAACAAAACATTGCGATAAGACATCGAAAAGCCTGACTAACCAGTGTCTCCATTATCATTCCTGCAGGAACCGATTGAGCTGAAAAAGCGTCTGGAGGAGGTGCGTCTGCTCGAATCGAGACGCTCGGCACGCCTGGCCGACCAGGATCGCGACACGGACTTTGCCCGGCTCGCCGACATGAGTGGGGACCGTCGCCGCACCACCACCCACAGTATTGAGGTGCTACCACATCTGACGGGCCACAGCAAGTGAGTAGATGATTCCATAAAGAAAACTAACAGATACAAATACGAGTATGAATGGTTGGCTGCCTGGTTGTATAAAGATATATTATTCCGCTTTCTGCTTTTTCGATTGTTTTTGCATAAATATGCAACGTCTGTGGCGTCTACATACTCGTACATATATCAATAATTTATAAGCGGCTACAAATTAGCGGAACAAGACAGTCCCCAGCCAGTCACGGACATTATTCTAGGGACAAATGTACAAATATCTCGCATATAGAGTTGTCTGAGCCGCCGCGTTGCATTCAGTGTGTCTTATCCGAGTGCTGTGCTGCGCCTCTCTGCTGCCGGCCATGCCACGCCCCAGCTGTTTAGCATAGACGCCGCCACAGCTGTAAATGCACTTACATAAAGAGCTCCCAAACCCACTCTATCCAGCCCTCAGACGGCCAGACAGCCAGACATCGAGACAGACGAGTGGCTCAGTGGCTGGCTGGCCTAGCCTGCCGGGACGGAACGACAACTGATTGCAAAATAATTCAAATTTTCAATTACTGTCTGCTCAGACGTCGCGACGACTACGTCGAAGTTGACGACAAAAACAAAATAATACTAACATTTGATAAGGAACGATAAGAATATGATAGTGAAAGGCAGAGCAGAGCAGCAATCTTCTTTGCTGAATTTATGTAGATCAGGGGAGCAATAAGTTCTGAAGTATTCATAGCTGCCAAGTAGTTAATCCTGTCTGGGAAATTCCTGGAAGATTCTGTGAAGCTTCTGTAAAGAGCATTCGCTTTGCGACTTTTGTGGAACTGGGGGAATCGCCACGCTGATTGTTGCGTATTCCATTTCAATTTTAATTGATAAGCCTCGCGCGCCGCTGTGCTGTCGAAACTATTAGTCGAGTGTGCAAAGGCTGGGCAGGGACAGGGGCTGGGGATTGGATCGCTGAATGCCGGCCACGTTCTCAATTGATAATAAAAATAATAACAATAATAATCAAAATAAAGAAAGCAAAAGGCGGGCGGCTAGCCTAGAGAGAGAACAGAACACAGAAGCGGAAAACAAAAAGCGCAAACGAGCTGGCAAAATATGGCGCGTCATGTCCCAGGCGTTGGTGGGGATTCATTTGGGGGGAAATGGAACTTCAATTGCGTCGCAAATGCGAGCGACGACCCATCCAAAGTCGAAACAACAAAACAGCTGGAAAAGTTGCAGCTAAAACTAAAAATCATTGTAAAATAGTTGCCGTTGTCGGCAAAGAGAAACTGCAATGCGCCAAGAGAAGGCCCAAAGTCAACAGCAACCACGTTCCATGCCAAACCATACCATACCATACCATTCCGTTCAGCTCAGTTCCATTGCGTCCGTTGTCTGTAATAAAATTCAAATAAAATTCAATTGAGTTCAGTGCGAGTCGCTGCGCCAGTTTAATTTAATTAATTACAATGCCAGCCCAGAGCAGAGCGTACAAATTTCTGTAGCGGCATCTGACACCCTGTAGTACATGGGATAGCAGCTAATAATATTACAGAATTATTTAATAATGTCCAAAAATGTTTCACAAAAGTAGAAGCTGTGGCACTGATATTACCGTTAGCTCTCAATTTTAGTTAAGTTCTTTGCAGCTCTTCCTTCTGTTTCTGTTTCTGTTACACCCACACACCCCACCCCACCATCTACCCGTTGCCGTACGTACTCGTTTGCCGGCTTTCGCCGGGTACGTCGCACTTTGTTGTTGTTTCAGTTTCGTTTATCTTTTACTCGCACAGCCTCTGCCGCCGTCATTCCATTCCATTCCATTCCCTCCGTCTCAGTCGCAGTCGCAGTCCAGATCCATGTTGTTATTGTTTCATTGAGTTCGAACTCGAATGCGAACGCGGAAGTATTTTTCGTTTATAGTATGTTTTCGCACACACTGATACGCAAATAAGCTCTCCCACTTGAGTCAGTGTGTGTGTGTGTGCAGTCGTCTATCGTCGCCATATTCTGTATGTGGCTTGATGTTTTGATATGCCAACCCCCTCCCATACAGAGAGCGAGAGAGAGAGAGAGAGAGAGAGAGAGACACACGTGTAATGATAACAACTCGCTCACCTTGCACGGAGCCCGCTGCCGCTGCTGCTGCTGCTGCCTCTGCCGGCACCGTTCCCACCGCCCCCGTGGCTCATCGAATGACACGCGCTTCTCACGTAATGCGACGTAATATCAAAAAGCCCCCCGCATGCTCCCGCGTACCGTTCCAGTTCCATGCCATTATCTGAAATATGCTTTTCTCGTTTACGTGCGCGAGCTTCTTTCCTGCCTCCCCCCCTTCCCATTGGTATTTTGTTTTTAAAACGTTCTCTCTTTTTATTATTATTAATTTACATAGTTTACCCCTTCACCGCTCTGCCAACCATCCCCCCTCTCACATGAGGAGTGCCTGCTCTGATAGTTCCAGTAAACAGAAATCTATTTTCCCGAAGCGAGCAACGTTTTTCTTTCATTTCCCTCTCCCAAAGTGTTTTTATGATAATTTGCTGGGTAAACAAATCAACAGTTAAATAATATTTACCTGCTGCTCAGTTCCAGATTTAGTCATATAATAGTTGTTATTGAGGTAATAGTTTCCCCAGAGACACACACATCTGAAAATCGTTTTGTACTTGCGGCTAATCTCTGCAAAAATCTTCGGGCATCCCTCGCAGGCGAGTGCCCTGCTGCCTGTCATTTAGGGCCATAATATGGCAGTGTAATTGCAGACAAAGAACACGGAGGAGACACAACGACACGAAGTAGGAAAATAATGCAGAAAAAGCTTCAAAGTACGACACAAAAGATACCCTACAAACGACTCAAAACAAAAACCATAAAGTACAGAGAACAAGAACAGAAGGCTCGAAATAAAAGTGGCAAGCGAATTAAATGCGGAAAAAAGTGGTAATAAATATAATAAGCGCGTAATTATCGCGTAAATGTCAATTTACGCGGCGAATGCGTTGCTGCGTCAGTGCTAATTTTGAACGCTCGAATGATCCTTAGTGCCCCCCCCGTCACCCGCTGTCAAACCCATTTGTAGTCGGTCGTGCTCGTCTCTAATGGAAGCGTGTAAGCGTCAATTGGCCAGGTTGCTCTGTCGCTGCTGCCTGTTGTAATTGCAATGATTAACTGCGATGCAGCAGGGGGACAGCAAGGGGGCAAGCAGCAGTCTGCCGGTGCCGCTGCTGTTGTTGTTTATTGCAAAAACAAACAATATGAGAAAATTGCAATGGAAAAAAAGAGAACAGAACAGAAAAGAAAAGAACAACAACACAAAATTAATAAAAATAATTTACAAACGAGTTTACCGTTGCGAAACAAAAAGCAAGCCAAACACAAGCAAAAACAAAAACAATGATAACACAACGAATCGGCCTATACCCTATAAAGAGCTGTGAATATATCTTATAAATATCTGCGCATTGCACTCCTTGGAATTTTATTTAAATAATTAATTCAATAGAATAGATTAGACAAAAGTCCTTCGAAGTCCTTCCTAGAAAAGTTGACCCGAATGATAATTCGGTTTGGTTTTAGTGTTAGTCAAGCCATTCGCTCAAAGTTCGTCCCTTTTATTCCGAGTTTCCGAGTTTGCCAGCAATTTCCAATGCAAATTGGTTGAGAATCTCTGGCTACCCTTCAGCTGGGACATTCCAATGACGAAAACTGCATAAACAACAAGTTCAGGTGACGTCAAGAAATTAGCTTTAGCAACAACAACAATCATCAAAGTGCACGACAATGTATAAAGCAACAACAATAGCAAGTGGGGGCAGGCCAATTCAGCTGCGGATCGTAGCCAAGAAGCAGGCAGACTAGAGTAGAAGAATTCTGAATCCCAGCCGGCAATTAGCCGAGACTTGAAAAATATTTACCCCGTTGTTTTGTTCACAGTGCTGCCAAAAGAATATACACACGTATGTACAAATATTATTGTGAGCGACTGTGTTTGTCTTGCCCTCAAAAATACGCGGAGAGCAGCAGCAGCCTCAGCCATCGCACACAGCAGAGAAATAAAAGAAAAAAAAAATAATAATACTTAATTTCAGTACAATAAAAAGTCAAGTCGAGCGCAAAAGTGGGTCAAAATTATTATTGAAGCAGAACAAAAACAAAGCCAGCCAGCAGCAAGGCAACGATAATGGCAAATGCAGCAAGGGGCAGGGCGACGGAAGGGTAACATTGGGGGAGAGACCAACAGAGAGAGAGAGAGAGAGAGAGAGAGAGAGAAAATTTATAATAATTTTCTAAGCGGCGGCCCCTCGACGGGCAAATTATTGAAATGCATTCGCATTTCGCATTCACCCCAACAGTGAACAGTCCCCCAGTGCCCAGTCGTCGGCCTAGGTACCAGAACAAAACAAAAACGGAAAGATACATGCTCCAATATGAAGGTGAGACAGAGAGAGAGAGAGAGAGAGAGTCGGACCCCTCTATGTAGTATCCAGTGCCCAGACACCGTTCCAATGAACGTAAACACAATTTCCCAATGTTCTGCACGAATAGTTTGTTTGATCGTAAAATTTTATTTCTGCATTCAAATCGGAGCGCAAAAACAAAAAGCAAACACACAAAAAACAAAAAACAAAAAACACCAAAATGCCATTGCCAATGCAGTTTTTGTTTTGCATTTTCGTTTGGTGCCTGACGTTACCTTTTAGGTCTTTTGGCTATGATTTGTGTTAGAGTCAGAGCCAGAGTCTATTTTGCTGTGCTTCGTTCACTGGCCAAGAAGTCGCTTCGTGCGGAGAAGGGAACCGAATCGATGCGGTTTAGAGCAGAGTGTGTAGGGTCATGAATTCCCCTCTTGTGGTCAGTCGAGTCTAGAGAATAGTTTGAATAGTCCGAATTGGCATAACAATCAAGACCATAATTTGTATGGCAAATAATGGTACGTAGCTCGTAGTACAAATATCAGACAAAACCCTCATTAGCCCATTTGCATTCTGCATTTGAGATTGTTTAGAATTTTCTTTTGCCTTCTTTTGGCTATACTTTCAAATGCATTTTCCACTCCACTCCACGACGAGTTTTATCTTGCATTATTTATGCCCAAATGCATTAATGGGCATCACCCCCCAAGCCCCAAGCCCCAAGCCCCAAGACCCAACACTCTAACCATCGACCCATCAACACCCGACCCCACGGCACTGATGTGAAAAATACTTGGCCAATATTCTCGTACTATTAGGGTTAGATGGTGGGAGCTCCAGGCGTGTGTGGGGCGGCGGGACAGTGAATCTAAAACGAATGTGTTGACGTTGATGGGCGAAACAAGCTGTTGAAAAACACATCGAGTGTGCGGGAAGGGGACGGGACAGGGAGACTGCGACGGAACCCCACGAAAAAAAGGGGCCAATGAAAATGGTCCATTTTCGTCAGCTAGTAAATTTTTAGTGGCCCCGGCTACTGTGTCCACTCCGAGAATGGGGGCACACAACGACGGACAGTCGAAGTATTGTAGCAAAAAAAAAAAGAATCAACGGAGATCTCTGACAAGCAACAACAGCAGCCGTAGCTCATAAATTAAAGTTTCGTCTTGCGATTCTCTGCGCCTCTGCGCAATAAAACTTAACGTGCACACTTATGACCGAAAGCTGCCCGAATTGGCCAAGAGGAGGGACAACGGACTGGAGTGCTGCATCGAGTGCAACATGCAACGGCGCAGGCAAGACGCAAATGTTCGTAGAACAAGAAATGTGCAGAAATTAGATTGAATTGTTCTGTTTCTGTGGCAGGAGCGAATGTGTGTGTGGGTAGGGGGAGGCGGCTGCATAATGACTGGGTCGCCGGACTCCGGCCAGGTCTGAGGCAATTTGATTGAGTTGTTTCCAATTGAAATGGCAAAAACGCTGCGGGTGTTGGCACTGATGTCTGACAGCAAATGGCTCCACTCGAGTCCGCTCCACACTCCACACTCCACACTAGACTCCATCCACACCGCTCCACCCAACAGAAACAAAAGTCAGTTGGCCAAAGGAAACCCAAACCAAACCAAACCGCACCGCACCGCATTATAATTTCCAGTTACAGTTACAGATTTGCAGCCTTCTAGCGGCCCAAGCAGTGATTTGGCTTATTTCATTCGTTCGTTGGGGGCTGCCTGCGGTGGCCACAATTGGATTGCATTTTCAGTTCCTTCAACTTCAACTTGCAGCGTGGCAGTGCCACAACTGTGGCAATTAGACTGAAGTGGAGTGCAGTTCCCTGCTCGGTGCCCTGGGGCTGTGTCATTCATTTCGGTGACCTACAGGATCCATCATTGTGGGCTGGCTTGCTGAAATTGTTGCGTCACGTTCCTTTTTGGCCAATTGGCAAGGCAAATGCAAATGCAAATGCAAATTCTAAATGCAATATGCAACACGCCCCCGTGCAACCAGGGATTCTCACCTTGACTTTTGCGAACTCTTCATTAAATCAAGCGTCAAACACTTGGCTTTGGATACGGGGAGTAACGAAGGTAATCAAGTGCAGAGTCCGCGTGGGTTAAATGGTCTTCCTCCCTCTTCCACGCTTTTCTTTTACCCCTCTGTTTGCTCCCTCCCTGGTGGGATAATTAAAGTGCCACGGAACGGTGCGAGCTTTTCCTCTTGTTTGCGTTGGACTGTCACTGTTGCGATTTGTTAATTGAATTAAATGCTGGCCATGCGGCAGCGAGCGGGTCATCAAAATGCAGGAGACGGCATTGCCAGCTTGATGGCATGGGATGGGGGCTGCCTCTCTCTCTCTCTCTGTGTGTGTGTGTGCAACCCATTTAGCCAGAGTGCACGGTGCACGGTAACTGTAAAAGCAAACGCACGTACAAGTGCCGCCAGCGGCTTGGACTAGGCCAAATGTGCCGCAGCAGCTCGGCTCGCACAGTGGCTAGAATATCGATAGAACATTTGAATGTTTTTTTTTTTGTTTACAGGAAACCCACTCGAAACTCTCCTTTTCTGCTGCGCTTTCTCTTCGATTCTGTTTTTTTTGCTGATATTTTTCAATAATCAATAATTCCTTTGCTGTTTGCCACTGTGCCCCCGTAGGCGACAGTGGGTAATTCCCATGGCCAAGCCAAGTACCGCTAAATTGTTGCAGCAGCGAGACTCTGCGCGACGCTTCCTGACGCTTGGCGCTCTGCATGCTAAGCAGCTGGAGGCGATGGCGGTGACACCTGAGCGACAACAGCAGTGGCTCTAGCCCACATACACAACGTACTTTGCATGCGTTCATGTCCGCCCAGAGCTACCTGTGGCAGGTGCAGCCCTGTCTCTCTGCATCTAACTTCCATGTCCATGTGCCGTGTGACAACTGCCAGCTTGTTACGCCCTTTCGACTGCCTGTCACATGCTTATTGCTCTTGTCAGTGACTGCTGGCCGCTTGCTGCTGGTCTGAGCCGGCTCTGTGGGCTGCTGCTGCTAACTTCATTTGCTTTTGGCCACTTTTTTATTGTGTGAGTGGGAAGCTTTGCGGAAATCCTATCACGTCACGTGTACAACGGCAACTTTTCAAATTGAATTTCGCCGATTTATCAATTTCCCCTTAACAAAAAGCAAACAATAGAAAGTGGAAATGGAAATGGAGAGATACACACACACACACACACAGCTGACAACGTTGGCCAATGTCTAATGACATTTCGGCCAAGTACAGTAGGCCCCCAAAGGCAAGGTGCAGCTACAGAAACAGAAACAGAAACGGAGAACTGCCTGGGGAAAAGCACTCGCCCCCAGAGCACTTTGAAGTTGCTGCTGCTGCTTGCTGCCTTGTTGGGCCACTGAGGCGGCTCATGTCCGCGCATTTCCAATAAGCCCACGGGGCGGGCACACCTTGAAGAGTCGCTCAAGTTCAAGTTGAGGCCTCCTGTCGCGTCTCCCAGTGGCCCTTGTGGCACAGAGCACACCGCGCGGCCAGCAAAAATAACAAATAACAAATAGTAGAAAAGAAAGAAAAGAAAAGAAAACGCCGGGCGGAAAGGCAGTGGAAGACACACAAAATCGACATTGGCGCGGAATTAATACGATTTTTATTCATGACTCCTAGGCAGGCAAGGCAAGGCTCGAGACCGGGCAGCAGCAGGCACAGGGAGCTGCTTGGGGTGGGGCGATAGCCAATCTGCTGGCTGCCGGCTGGCTTCCGTTCCCGGAATGTGGTGACAATGTCTTCTTGGGCTTTTCTCTGCCACCGTCTGTGTCTCTGCCTCCGCCTTCGCCTTCGCCTCCGCCTCTGTTTTTGTCGTTAGCCTCGGCTTGGCTTTGGCTTTTCCTTTTGGCCCGGCCTGCGGATTGTTGCCTCAGACAATTGCATTGTTGCTGCTGCTGCTGCTGCTTCTGCTGTCTCTGTTGGCCGTTGTCGCAATGCTAGTAATTTGTGCAAATGAGCCTCTAAAAGGCGTGGAGTGGAGGCACTCGGACGTGAGACAAGCCACCCAAAAGGGGCTGGGGGGAATAGAAAAACAAATAAAATAGAAAAAAACGAAATGTTTAAAGCGCCATTCGGCTATGTAAACGATGCGGGCCGCTACCCAAAATGTACACGAAAGGAAAGCTGTTAAATGTTTTTGCCTCGACATTTTCCTTGGATTTCTTTGCCTGCCTGTAAAATGTAATGATAATGCTGCCAAAGACTTGGACTTGATTTGGCAGTTCCTGGCCGTAGAAAATACTTTCATTCATGACATGACATGACGAATCCACTTAGATTTGCTTTTTGCCGAAAACAACAGCACGTGCTTGGGTCGGCTCGCACCGCCGAAAACTACCGCCAAAAGCCATAAAAAACTACGCAACGAAAAAATAAGAAGGGGAACAGCAAAAGTATTTACTACGATAACGCATCGCGGCCGCCTCTGACGTTTCGGTTTCACGCAGAAATCTGAGTCAAAATAAAACCAAAAGTCAACAAAGTGCCAAAGAGCGACACACACGCACGAAGATCGCGAGAGAGAGCGGAGAGTGGAGCGAGAAGAGAGCTTACGAGTCACGCACGACGCACGACGCACGACACGACGCCCGCTCTCGCTCTCGCTCTCAGCGCTCACACACTTTACAGTTACGCACAAATTGTATTTGTTTCTTCTTAATTTTATTCCCTCTCTCTCTCTCTCTTTGCCTTTTTGCCACCAAAAAAAATAATTCAATATTTGTTTGACTTTTTCCTGCTGCTTTTTTTTCGCTCTGTCAGGCGCTACCCGACTTTGAGGCCACATTCGCTGCGTATAAGCCAGGCTTTTATTTACTCACTGTTTATTATTCGCTTTTGGCAGAAAGACAGATAAAAAGAGAGGAGAGTGAGAGACAACAGAAATTATGTGTGTCAGCGGTGGGGCTGGGGCGAGGGAGACGGCGATGAAACCTCCAAATTAACAGCAACAACAGCCAGAAAGAGGTCGCCTTTGCCTTGTTTCAATAAAATGAACAAATAAAGGGGGCAGAAACAACAAATGCAAATTGTGTCATGTGAGAAAAAACTCTCAATGGTGGTGGTGGAGGAGGCGGCGCTATGCTATGGGCATATGGCAAGGAGGCCAATTGACTCACCACACGCAATGCAGACTGGCAGACTGAAAGCAAAACTAACATCAGGATTGCCTTGAACAACAACTAACAACAATCCCAGGCACTTGTCTGCGCTGCGTCTTGGCAAAAAATAAGAAAAAAAAGCAAAAAAACAACAGAATTCATTTGGCAACGTCATGGGCAAATAGCAAAACAACAACAACAAAAACCCCCAAATATGCGAAAACAAAAATACAGCAAAAAATTATTTATAAATAAAAATGCGTAACATTCCCCCGCTGCTCTTGGGGTTTGTTTTGGTTTTCTCGTTTTATTCATGAGCAGCAAGAAACTATTGAGAAGCCATTGAGAATATGGCAAAAGATCTTCACGGACAACTTCCTGTTTTGGATCGATTTGGGTCAAAGTTTGTCATTACAAGGGGTTCAGGTTTGGGTTTGGCTTTGGCCTTCCCTTTTGGCATTCGTATTTACCTTTAGCTTTTAGCTTCAACCTTTTGCCGGAACATTTCCGTCTTTGTTTTCGCTGGCTGGCACACTTGCAGATAATTTTGTACGTACTTTTGTACCTAGTTTTGTGTGTGTGTCTTGGGCATTCTCTCTTATCGTGCAAACTGATAAGCGAAAGCTCTTTCGCAAGGCAAAAACCTCAATGAAGTTGAGTGGCCAGCACCCCACCCCACCCCACCCACTGCCACTCCCCCTGCTCCTACCGCGACTCCTCTTCTAATCAATGAAATCAGGCAGCGACTCTGCTTTCGTTTTTTTGGTGCTTTTATTTGTTGTTTTTCTGGTTTTTTTCGCCCTGCGTATAAATTACACTTGAAAATTGTTTAGATTTTGATTGTCGATATCTGCGGGCTGCCTTCTGCCAGTCGCTTTGTCTCGCTGGAAACACGTTGGGGCGAATTTTCTATAGGGACTTGGGTTGAGGTTGTGTTTTTTTGGGTCGAGGCACTTGCACTTTCCCCTGCAATTTCGGTGAAAGTTGCAACGGAATAAGGTTGGCCCAGCAAAGTCCCAGTACCAGTCGCAGTCGCAGTCGCAGTCGCAGCAATTACCAGCCAAAGTGAATCCCCCCAGCCCATGCCCCAGCACGTGGCTAATTCAATAAACTTTAATTGTAAGCCAGCACAGAAATCACAGCACACACACACACACAGACAAAGTGTGGCTGGAAAAGCAGCAAATTTGAGGCAATTTTCACTAATTTTTGTGCAGCATGCAAACAACTTCCATGGCACCATCTTGCCTCCTGCCTCCTGTCGCTCTTGGGGCATATCATATCGCATCTCTTGTTTCCCCGACATTCGCTGAACATTGCAATGTAATTTTGCTTTCAACACCTATTTCTTTGTTGCCTTTGCCTGCTGCTGCTGCATGCAACTTCGCGTTGCAGCTCCCAGCAAACGTGGGCAAATAATTGCTGGCAAAACAGCAAACGGAAAACGGGCAAGCGGGCCAAACAGAGACAAGACACTTCGTCGAGTGAAAATCATGGCGCATTTCCCAGGCTCAGCGCTGCCAGAGCTGTAGCTGGCCCCAAAATCGGGCGCGAATATATCGCATTTCAATCACGCGCCACAAACAACGATCCTCAGCCTCCTGCCGTTGCTCTCTCTCTCTCTCTCTCTCTTGGGGCAATTTACGTGCGGCCACGCAGGGAGTAAGCCAAAAAGGAGACCTGGTCAGAGAGCAGCACTAACAACGGCCCAGGCCATTCCATGCCATGCCATGCCATGCCACAATGCAACTGCAACTGCAACTGCAGCTTGCAGTTTATTAAAGTTTTGTGGCTGCGCAATGGGGCGGAAAGCAAAGCAAAGCGGGTCGGCCTATTCCCTGGCTAACGGTACCGATTGTGCGCATAAAATGGCCACATCGTGATGGCCCAAACGCCTCGACTGCTGCACACTCCCCCCCTGCACTTTCCTGCACTGCCTATCCACTGTGATGTCTGTCAGGCACGCGCCTTTTGCCGGCCGGCACAAAACACTCAATCTGAGACCGCAGCTAATGCAGCAGCAAAGAGAGAGACTTCTACTACGACTTGGAGATCCAAGAGATTCGAGTGGGAAACGTGGAGCGAAGTGCAGCTTAGACGTTAAAGGAAATGGCGATTTATGCGCAAATTTACTTTTATGCGATTAGCAACGATCTGAAACAGAAATTTATCGGTGAGTTTAGTAAATTTAATTGGGGCGCAACGTACGGCTGAAGGAAGAGGAGCAACGGCAGCTGGGAATTGGCCAGAGAAGGTGCTGGCTGCTCACTCAACAGTGGAGGCTGTCAGCCATGGCCATGGCATTAGACAAAAGGCACAACAGCAGCACAAAACCTGGTAGCAGGGTAATAAAATTTTATGGCTCTGCCAGCAGGAGCGCTGCATTCACTTAAATGCAACAACGGCAACACTGGATGGAGCCTGCCAACTGCCTGCCTGCCTGCCTGCCTGCCTGCGGCTTTTTAGATTGCACAATGTAGTCGTAGAGTCGTAGATTTTGTTGGCCAGAGACTCGGCCGGGCCACGACAGCAGATGGCCAAGAGATAACGAAAGTTGAGAACACACTCTGGTGATAATGAAGGGAAAGGCCCAACCCTCGAACTAAAGTTTGACCGGCAAAAGCTACTTGCGGAGTCCCTCTCCCTGCTAGAGTCTGATGTTGCCACTAAGCCGCTTAAGTCTGAGCATCAATAATTGCTTAGTGCAGCAGCAGCAGCAGCAGCAGTGCATTCAGCGGAGCATAAACAGACAGCCACACCCACAGCACACAGCACACAACCCACTCCACCTGTGTTGTGTGTGTGTGTGTGGGAGGGAGAGGTTCAATGGCGTGCACTTGGAATATTTTAATCCCGGCACGCAGCAAGTGTTCGATGGCATCCTTTGGAACAGTCCTCAACGCTGATGATGGCCATGACGACGTCTCAATTGTTGGCATTTGGCTCAATTATGTCCAAGGGATCGAGGACGAGGGCCAGCGAGAAGAACAGAGGCAAAGTCGCACTCCGTTTGATTACTGGCAGTGTGGAGAGGGCATTCCAAATCAGTTTTTCCGTTTCAAAAATGTTTTGAATTTATGACACGACGCACTGGCAACTGTCAACTGGCAACTGGCAACTGGCGACTGTCGCGTCTTTATGGTGTCCCCATGGCTGTTGGCCCTCATTGTGTTAGGGCCATCGAAAGCTTAGCTGGCTGACTGCATTCTTATGCGAGTTGGCCATTGTCGCTGTCTGCCTTTTGTTCAATTTATTTGAGCGTAAAAACGCTCTTCATAAACCAAATGCAAAAGGATATCATCTCTGATTTTGGCCACTGAAGGTTGCCACAAGGTTAGCTTAAAGCAAAGGCGACCCTGGCAAAGGCGCTCATGGAGCTGCCAAGTAAATGCGTTTCCATCGCTTCAAATATGTGAGGCCATCGGAAAGAGGCCAATTAATGACGAAACAATGACGCGCGGCTGTATCTCTGTGGGCACTGTGGATTGGGGCAGAAATTAGTTAAATGGAAAAATAGTTTTGCGATGTTTTGCATTGAAATGCCGCTGTAGGCGATTATCGCTGAAAAGACCTCGTGGCATTGTTGCTGCTGCTGCTGTGTAAATTGCAATCGCGGCGGTGGCTTTGAAGTCAAAGCTGCCTGCGTGTCTATATCTTTATCTCTTCACACAAAATCTGTACTGTGTAGTGAGTGGGTGTGCAATTAAATCATGTCTTAGAACTAGGCCAACAGCTGTCAATGAGCCTTAAACAAAAATTTGCCATTACTTTTTATATTAAATTCGAAATAATTTCTCATTTCAGCTCGAGGAAACGTCCGTCCAGCGATCATCAGGACTATGGCAGCAATCCGGGCAATGAGGATCAGATGGTGGAATGCAATGCCGCCATGATTCTCATGAAGCTACACAATCCTAATGGCGGTAGGTCGAACCCACACAGAACAGACCCCACAGCCTCAAACTCTCGTTGACATTTATTTCCAGTGTCTGACCATTGTCTGGGCTCCAGTCCCGGCAGCAGCTCATCGGCCTCCTGGAGCTCCGGCTCAGCCTCGCCGCCCCTCAGCGATGATGGCCACGGGCATGGCCATCACAGCCCGAACATATTGTCGCCGCACGATGCGGCCAATGCACGCATACGCACAACATCGGTGTCCACCTCGGACGAGGGCATTGTCATTGATTTCAAGGATGATCGCAAGAAAAAGGTGAGTCGAAGATTCCACTAAAAGATCTAAAGATAAGAACTGAGTCTTGGGGGGAAGGCAGGCGGTCAGGAATGCGGTCGAAAATGTTTTGAGGCGGTAAACAGAGCGTGACATTTGTGTGTGTGTGGGTGTGTGTGTGTGTGTTGCAAGCGCTTTTAATTGCAACTTTGTGCATAGTTTTTAATTGCCATAATTATGTAAATGTCGGTGCGGGTATTTATTTTTGGCACGTCCGCATGGCGTATGCTTGATTCAACATTGCAGCGACACATTGCTCATTACTCATACGCACTGGCACACAGAAGGCAAGACAGGCAGGAGGTGCTGGGCTAAGAGAAATATCAAAAAACAAATAAATGTCGAAAATACTAGAGGAAAAGCAGCAGCAAGCAGAAAGGCAGGGAAAGGGAAAGGGCGATGTGGCACAGCTATCCATGGGTTTTCTCTGAGTTTTTGTGCCCCAGCAATTGCCAACGCATCAATCACACTCTCAAACGCAAACACACACACGGAAAAAAAGGGCAATGTCAGCAGCTCACACACATTCATTACAGCAAAATCAATAGCCCCACACTCCGCCCTCACCCCTGAGACCGAAACGTTTCCACATTTCAGCCATTGGACGCGACTTGGCTCTTTAATTAATTATGTTTGAACTTTAAGGGCCTCGCTCTCCCACCGCCAAAAAATCCAGCAACGAAGACGCCAACTGAAACGGAATCTTACGCAATGGCTGGCCAGACCCGAACGCTGTCCAAGTTCCCCCCGCTGATAGTTTTCGTGGAGCAAGCGGACAGTCTGGCCTTTGTTTGTTTGCCCACAATCTATGTGCCCCAAGCACCCGTCGCCGCCAAAGCCTAGCACAACTTGCTGTATTCATATGTTTGGAAATACATACAGATACATGTCTGGGTGTAGTGTGCCTATATCGTTAGTAACGTTTAAGGGCTCTTAACAGCAAACACACACAAAAGCCTCACCAACAAGCAGCAGCAGGAGGAGGAGAACAAATATCAAAAGTGAACAGCAGCAGCAGCCACGGCACACCACAATTTGCTAACCTTGAAAGTCTGATTAGATTTTTCATATGCTGGTTATGTATATGCCCCAAAGTTTCCGCTGAAAATCTAGCAAAAAAATAAGAGGGGATTCTGCCTAAGCCCCCTACAGATTTCCTTTCATTTCAATTAGTTAAATATTTTCAATTAATGCACAGCAAACCAGCAACCATTTTTTGACCAGCCAGCTGCACTTTCACTTTGGTAACCTGTTGCACAAGCCGCAGCCAAAATAGTTGACCAAAGGCTTCAGCAAAAACTTCCTGCTGCTCGCTGCTGTCCATCTGTTTTTGCCAGTTGTGCATTTAAATTGATGTCAGAGTAGGCAGACACGCCCACATTATCGAAGGGGGAGTGCAGGGAAAACAAACAAATGAATGAATAACAATGGAAAAGTTTATTTTGCCAAGTCAAGGCGTGGCTCTGGTTAATTGAAAAGATATATGCCGCATTTCCGCATCTCGAATCGCAATGCAAAATGCAAGCCACAAGCAAAACAGATGGATGCATGAATAGATGGACGACTGAGCAGATGGATGGAGGGATGGAGGGATAAGTGATCGCAGTTCACTGTAGCTGCTGCCTCTGCCGTTTGCTATTGCGAATCGAAAATGAATGCAATTAATGTCTAATTGTGCGCAATTATTGTCAGATGTCAGTTGTTTTTGTTCGTGGTGGGCCTGTGTGATGTGCCGCAGCCCCAAATCGAATGGAGATCTTCAAGGTGGCCACGTGGCGCATACGTAATGCCAAGCATTACTCATACGCACCGTGTGCGGTTGCTGCAACCTTCGCTTGGAATGGAATCCAAATCAAAATCCAAATCCAAAGTGGAATAAATATAAAGTGCAGCAATGTGAAGTACATAACAAGAAATTACTCATGCGCCGTGTTTGCTCAGCCTTTGTGTCATCAGCGTGCATCATTATGAAGATGATGAAGATGATGATGATGATCATCATCGTCGTTTTGGGTTATTACTTTAAATGCAGATTTATGTGCATTTACTGCCACCCAATGACAATCACGCGCTCGAGCCAGGGACTCGCTCGCTCGCACGCCTTTTAATCAAGGCCTTGGCGGTTGCCGTTTGGCGTTTGCCGTTTGCCGCTGCAAGGCTGCAGTCAAAGCCACCAGAGTCAGAGTCAGAGCCAAAGCCAAAGCCAAAGCGAAACCCCAAGGCATCCGCAAGCCGCAATGGGTGGTTAAACGTTGCGGCTATAAATTTATATGCAGACACACACACACACATGGGCCCCGGTTCGCCAAAGGAAGTGCCCAAGCGCACAAGTGGGCAAGCGCTTGCTGACACACAAATGGAAGGACACCGAGCGGGTGGCGCTGGCGTTGGGTGTTGAAATTATAAATTAAACTACTATGATTGCATGTGACAAGCAATTAGAGCAAGCAACTTAGTCCGAAGAGTCCGAGAATTCTGTTGCTAGTTTTCCCCGCAGCTTTTCCAATACGCGCTCGTGTGGATCCCCACCAATTTGCTCCACACACCGCACACCGCACACTGCATATTCCCTTTGTCGATGCGGCTAATTGCATGTGCCCCCCAGTCCCTATTCTGCTCTGTTCGGCTCTCCCTGCCATATACTATGCACTTTATTCCAACTAATTTGTTTTATAATATCAAAAGGCAGCAAAAACGAAACACACACACACACACACAAATTATAGTGCAAAATGCGCGGCAGACAGCGCGGCGTGTGCAAGGCGATGACTAAGGGTTGGGTGTGGGTAGGGGGTAGCTGAGGGTTGTGTGTGTGTGTGTGTGTGTGTGTTGCGGTTAGCTGGCATTAAGCTTTCGCAACTGCCTGACAGTTGAAAGCGGCAACAAAAATCGCTGAAAACACACAGAGAGTGCGAAAGGGGGAAACGGTGCACTCGCGGCCAGCCAATATGGCGCGGCACACGTGTCTAAGTTTTTGTGTTTGTATGGGTAACAGTGTGTGACTGCAAGTGTGTGTGTGTGTGTGTGTGCATGCCACCGGCTTAGCTGCTTTTCTGTGTGTTTTATTTGACAAATGTGCAGCTGGCCGAAGGCAGAACAAGAAGCAACTGCATTTGCCCTTTCCCCTTTAAATGAGCTTAAATTTATTTTCGTATTTATGATTTTTGGTTTTGGTTTGGCCTGCATTAGTTCCTCCTTCATATTTGTTTGCTTAACTTTGTGCAATTTATTTTTAAACACCAAAGCAAGCAGCAACCAGAAATCAAAGCAGCGAAGCCAACACGAAAATATGTTAAAATTTAATTAAATTTTTGCGCTCTGCAGCAACCTTGAATCAACATTCACTCTGCACAGAGATACACAGAGCTACAGATACAGATATTGGCAGCAGTCACCTGAATAGCAATTGCTGCCTTTGGCACTTGCCTGCCACTTGGCTACATAAAGCCACACACAGCATCGACGTCAACGCGGTGCTCGGTGCTCGATTGCTCGCCTTCTCATATGGCAGTAGACCTTGAATTCTGATTAGGAAGCGATTTAAATGTAGCTCTCAGTCACCGCTCTCTCTCTGCCCGCTTGCGCGTGAATTTATTGAGTTATTATTAAAAGTTAATTGTGCTGCTAAAAGCCATTTGTCTCTCCACCATGCTGCGATGTGTGCAATTGCCGTGGCATTAGCGCAACAATTGCAAATGACTTGGCCAAAGTGTCGACGACTTGGCTGCCTGCGTTGGCTGTTTGCTTGATTGGGACAGAGAACACAGAGACACTCGGGGGAGACGGGTCGTGTATGAGTAATGACTGAGAAGCGAAACAGCTGGGCACAAATGTAATTATACCTTAAAGGAGAACGAAATGACAGGCAGGCTGGCAGTCCAACCTACATACACCCAAACATCAAATAGAATCCCCAAATGGTTTACTTGGCCACACAAAATGTAGTTTCATTTAGTTGAATTTCTATTTGAATTTCGCATTTACATTTTGTGCATTTTGCACAGTCAAATCAACCGCAAAATTGTGAGTTTATTTATGTATTCCTCAAGCGAAACTCTGAGGCTGTCAAATGCCGCCTTTTGTTGTACAATTGCAGCCACAATCCGTCAAAAGTCAGCTGCAGGAGTGCCCCCAGACAAATAGCCATCCATTCGTGCGTGTCAGTATGCGTGCCATGAGTGTGTGTGTGTGTGTGTGTGTGTGAGTGTCTGAGTGTGTGTGTGTGTGTGGGAGAAACGAACTCATAAATTTGTCATAATTGCAGCAATATGACTAAAGCAAAGTGCCATTGGAGCAGCAAAATAAAAATGCAATAAAAATATCTCAAATGGCAGCAGCGGGGGAGCAGCAGAAGTGTGGAAGATTTTCCGTATTGGAACATTTAAATGCAATTTTAGACACTCTTGTCCACGCAGCGCGAGATCTGTGCCAAGTGCAAGCAAAAATGCAACAAATTCAGCGCCAAATGTTCATGTTCAAGGTGACAAAAATGCCAAAAATGAACCAACACGAACCACGAACCAAAAACGAGCTCATCGTTTGGCCTCGCTTGCAATTTTGTTGCATCTTCGATACGTCTATATTTGTCTTCCATGGGGGAATTTCTGTTCACTCTTGTTCACTCTGTTGCCCTATTATGTCCACTGTTCAACGCTGCAGTCGCTGTCATCCGCATCCAAAAAAGCACAACGCCGAATGCGGCATTTGGCATTGGGCGGAGGCGGAGGCGGAGACGGAGGCACACTCCGCACCGCCCGCTGACACACTTTTGCCGGCACAGCCTGCTGCTCCATATTCAATATACACATCAGATCTGTGTCTATATCGTGTCTTTTATTTTAGTATCCCTGTCCCCATTTTGGATGCAAGGTGGCGGCGGTACGCTATACATTGTGGTCAAGTTGTGGAATGCATTTGCAATGTTTGCGAAACATCTTTTGGCAAAACGTTTGCCACGAGCCACAAATGACACACAGCCGCTGCCCCTCCCCGCTCTGCCACGCCACACACCAAAAAGTCTCATTTCGATTTCATTTTACATGTAGAGTAGCAGCAGGGAGAGTCCAGGGACAGGGACAGTGGCAGTGGCAGTGTGCAAGGGCTGCCCGGCGAATTGGCCTAGTTTCAGGCGTACCACAACAAAATGGCGGCCCTTGCAAAACTGTTGTCGTGGCTGTACTTTTTCCACAGCGCCGCGTGTGCAATGCCAGCTCAGTGTGCAGTTTTCTAGGTTACAGCAGACCGTATATAGTACATTTCTATGTACATTTATGTATGTGGACAATGCTTGTATGCGGATGCGAATGCGAATGCGAATGATGATGCCGCACTGTTGCAGGCCACAGCGTTGCGCCGGCCGGCAAAAGCGAATGTTGCGCAACAAACAGCAGCGCCTAGGCCATGAAAATGCATTTCTCTTGCTCTCTCTCCCTCTCCATCTCCCTCTTTGTCACTGTGTATCTCGTTTGCCATGCGCACTTACTCACTCACTTCCGCTCAGCAGGCACTTCTCTCTCTCTCTCTCTCTCTCTCTCTCCCACTGTCGCACACAGTCAAGCTTTGCTGTTGATGATGCACTTGGGGTTGGCTGTCGGTGGTGGGGTCTGTGGGGGGGTGTGCTGTGTGCTTTAAGGGCTACGGGGCAGCGCGCGATGTAGGAGGTGCAACGGCACGTGTTCGCACACAGATGCACAAATTGTGTGCAATTTATCGCTGCCAACGCTGCAGCTGACGCTGACGCTGACGCTGACTGCGCTCTGACGTCCTCAAATGGCACGGCACAGCAGGGAAATGTGGCTAAATCTGGCCACAGTTTTGTGGCACTTTTGGGGGTTAGCCAAAGTAATTCATGTCGAGCAGATATGAGCTTTTAATTGGGTTTCTCAGCTGAGATGACAGCTCGTGGAATGATTTCCCAACTCTCTGTTAGAGTCACTCAATTTGTGCACCGATCACTGATCACCGGCATGCCTCGTTGAGCATATTTATACGTTTGCCCCAATCAATGCTAACCACAGCCAAACACATGTATTTTCGCTCATACTTCAATTTCAATTAATTCTGCTCCAAACCATAAATTAAAGCAGCAGATCGGCAGGTCAGGCAGATCCACAGCCATCTCCATCCGCTCTTGCTATGCAGCAGTCCACTTAATTGTATAATAAACATTTTTCGGGATATGCGAATGCGAATGCATCGCTCGATTCACTTTTCATGGCTAATTAATTTTCGCATTGCGCAAAATGAATTCATAATGCGAAATGCCATGAATATGCAAACGTGCGAGTATATTACCCCCCCCCTCCCGACCCACTGCATTGTATACATATAAATATATCTGAAATTTATTGTTGGCGTCGCCGCAGTCGCCATAATTAAAAGCCAAGCAAGCGGCAGCCAGAAGCCAGTAGCAAGCGCCCGCCAGGTGATTTCATTTGCAAGTTGTTTGGCTCAGTTTTTGCTTTGTATTTTGTTTTGGCTTTTGATATGGCAATCTTTGTGGCTAATTATACGCTAAGTTGACTGATCGAGCGGGCGTTGAGGGCAGCAGCTTCCCCCTCGCTCCATTGCTGAGGCTTACATCACTCACAGCAGGCGGGGCATGGTCGGCCAGGGGTTTGTCAAACAAATGGCACAGCGTGCATGTGTGTTTCTATTGCATTTGTTTTATTAATATTTAAGCGCTCAATTGCTGGATGAGCCAGGGGTTGGGCCATGCCTCTCTCGAGTACGTACACGTGTCTTGCATGGCTCCAAGTGCGCAACAAGCTGACGTCAGCAGTGTCAGTGGCAGCAACAGCAACAGCAGCAGCAGCAGCAGAGACTGCAGCTGAGGCAGTGGTAGTGACTCGTTGACATTTGCCTTTGGTGGGCGTGTATTCCTCTGTGGAAAGGCAAGACCGGCTTAATTAAAGCAGAGCAATAGCATCGGCACGCCTCACAGCTCGTTGCCTGGTGCAACCCCACAAATGTTGACAGCCGCTGAAGCTGAAGCGAGGCACTTGTGGGCGGGAAGCAGCAAAACTGCATCAAAATTCAAATGCCGGCAATGTCAGGGCTGTCCACAGAGGGGGGAAGGCAGTAAAGTGCAGAGGCATGGGCCGTAGGCACTGGCAAGAGCAGTAAGAAATAGCTATAGAGATGGTAGGCAAATGGAGGAGAGTTTAACTTGGAAATATCTTTGTGCATGACTCACACAAACGGCTCCAAGGCGGTGCATTTTCTGCTTCCCTTCCATTGATATATTTTCTACAATCGTTTATTATATTTAGAGCTCATTCAACAATGAATTTCTTGGTATACATTATGATGTATAGTCGCTGGCAGATTGTATTCTCCGTCGACAAACAAATGTTCGCAGAAATGTTTGCAACAAGTCAGAGGAAAGGCAATTCATTTTCACCCAAGCAGCAAACATGACAGCAGCTCTCGTTTCGGTTTTGTTTGCTGCTTGTTTTTCCTCGCATACTTAAAAGAGAAGAACATCAGCGGTGGTATGTGCGTGTGTGTGTGTGTGTGTGTGTCTCTGTTTGAGGTAAAAAACAAAACAGAGCAAAACGAAACGAAACGGAAAACAAAAAGTTGGGCAAAGTCAGCGGCCAACACACACACAGGGAGAATCAGAGGGAGAGGGAGAGAGAGAGAGTCACACACCAAAGCGAAGGCAAATTGCGGGCCAAAAGCAGAAGTGCCGACAAACACACACACACACAGAAGCACACTTAAGCGCACACACACACACACACACACACACACACACAGGGAAACATTAGTTGGCAGCGGGTAAAGGAATTGCAAATGTATTCAAGGTCAGGGCAGACATGAAAAACGAGTAACGCCGCCGTCAACGCAGGCAGCAGGCAGCAGGCAGTGGCAGTGAGCCGACAGAGGCCGAGAGTGCCACAGGGGAAGATTCCCAGTGGGTGGATGAGCCACCCACACACACACAGAGCAGCAGAGGGGCAGCAGAAGCAGAAGCAGAAGCAGCAACTAAAATCAATATGGCAACACTTTTAAGGGTTGCGGCGAAAAACCGCCAAACCCTTGAAACCAGCAACCCGCACCGCAAAAGGGAAAACAAGAACAAAGAGTCGCCTGGGGGGGGAGGGAAATCAACGTCATCAGAGTGGTTCAGTGGGTCGTCATAAATAATGCTTCGGTTTTCCCGCGCATTTTCGGCTCTCTCTCTCTCTGTCTCTCTTTCGCACTCGCTGCTCAAAGAGCACAAATATGGCGGCCTACGAAGCCGGGTTCGAGTCGAGAACATTGCGCAGGCTTCAACGAGAGAGAGAGAGAGAGAGAGAGAGAGAGAAGCTCTGCTCGCTGCTTAGGCGAAATTTAAAATCGGGAATACATTTAATTATAGCCAGAAACCACTCAGAGGGCGACACCATTCTAATTAAGTCCAGCCAATTACACGCAACAACAGCATCAGGCAGCAGGCAGCAGGCAGAAACCAGCAGCCAGCTGCCATCAGCCAGAGAATTGCAAATTGCAAAATTAAGTTTGAGTTTTTCCTTCATCGCCTCTGCAAATGAATCGATAATGGTTCAAGGTTAGCTTGCGTGACATTTACCGCACCAGTCGCCGGGCGAGCAACAATTTGGGAGGGGGGAGTGGGAGCCGAGCCGCTCTGCACGGTGCGGCAGTAATTGGAAAAGTCAGACTGAAGTAACCGTAAAGTGAAGTAAACTAAAGTGGAGGGGCAAAGCTAAGCCCCAGTTGCGTGTGCCATCATCATTATGGCGATTGTTGGCACGAGTATAGAAACGGCGACTGGCAGACCGGCAGACCGGCAGCCGACTGGGCGTATGTGCGATATTGCATTTATGTATTGATTTTTATCCAGAGCTGCCTGCCAACCCAAACCCCAGAACCAGTTATTATCATAATTATTGCATGGAATTTCCCATGCGAAATGCAAATAGATTTCTTATTCAAATTGCAAACATTTCCTAATGCCATTTCCTAATCCCCCCCCCGTTTCTCTCTCTTTGCAGGTGAGTAATTTGTCGCTGGAGACAGGCTAATGTCTTCTAATTGACTTCTGTGAGTATAAAGCGATCCAATCATCATATTCTATAAATACCAGCCCATACTCGTAAGCATATCCGTGTGGGCAGCGTGCTAAAAGAGTGGAGACCTTGACATGTCAGCAGCAAAGTTTTAAAAAAAAAATAAATGGTAACTCAATCGGATTGGAAAGTTGTCTGCTCCTCGAGCGTCTGGAGTGGGTGGTTCTCGGGGTCTATGCTCCCAAAAGTATGCCACTGGCAGCACTCGATCCTTCACACAGCACGCCTCAATTGTTTTAATTAGCATAATGACACTTAACAGTGTCTAGACGGCAACAAACAGCAGCAGTGCTCGTATTTGTTTTTTAGTCTGCTTCTGCCTTTGCTGCTTTTTCTCCTTTTTGCTGCTAGAAGTTCCCATGCTCCCAAAATCCGGCATAAATCTGAGTAAAAACGGCGACATGCCCGTGTGCCCCTTTTTGTGTGCCATTCCGGTCTGGTCAGGCTTTTTGCTGCTTTGGCCAATTAATTGGTTAAACATAAATCAAAATGCTGTGTTTGGCCAAAGCAAATTTGTGCTTAGCTGCCCAAAAAGTGCTTTCAATTTGGGAGGAAAAAGCTGAAAGCTGAAAGCTGCAAGAAAAACCCCATTGTAAATTTACCGCCTGGCAACAGTTTTTCGTGTACAATGCCGAATGCATTTCTGTCGAAAAAACAAAAACATCGAACGATTTGCGAAAGTGTTTATCAATGTTTAACAATTAGTCATGAGGAAGAGCGACGCAGATAAAGCTAGAGAGAGAGAGAGTGAGAGTGAGAGTGAGAGAGATATTTTCAGGCACACACACGCACACACCTTTGGCCATAATAATAATCATTATAATAAAATAAAAACCGCTGGCCACTTGGCCTTGGACTAGGTTGATTGCATTCTAGCGGTCAATGCCGCCGCCGGCGTTGACGTTGACGTTGCCGACTAACAACAACAACAGCAGCAGCAGCAGCAACGAAAATTGAAAACGATCGCTTAGCTGCTGTCTCTGTCTTGCTGCCAGCCCTTGGCCAGCTTTCTCCATCTCTTTCCGGCATGCGCTGCGTTCAAATTGTATTTCAAATTAATATTCGCTCTCTCACTCACACTCACACGCGCTCTCCGCTCTCCGCTCTCTCTCTCTCTCATAGTATTAAAAATTGTATTTATTTGTTTTGTTTTTAGTGTTTGTTTTTTTCTGTTTTTTTTTTTTTTTGCAATGACAAAAGAAAAATATCGGAGAAGCCAACAAACAACATTTTCGAATCAACAGCAGCGGCAGCAGCAGCGGCAGCGGCAGCGGCAGCAACTATTTATAAAATGCGCTTGCCTGGCCAAAGTATCTCGCTCTCCCTCTATCTGTTGCTCACTTTGTATTCGTGTGTGTGTGTGTGCCCGTGCGAGACCTGCAATGCCGGAAAGCAATAGCAAAGAAAGAAAAAAACGTCGTCAGAGCATCGCTGTGACGCCAGCCCATGACGACAGTTCGCACTCACTCAGCGGCAGCAATACGAAGTATCTTTTGGATACATTTCAAAACAGAAATAAACACATAAAAACCGCCCGACGCCGGTTTACCTTTGAATGGCATTTGCATAACAAGTGTCAAGCCGAGAATCTCAGCCAAGCCATCCTCCAGTTAAATCGGCTTGAAGAAGATCCTTCGCTCTCTCTCTCTCTCTGCCCACATAAATAATTCAGAATTTAGAATACGTTTCGGATCTGTTCTGTTCTGTTCTGTGCTGTTTCCAGCCACAGTGCATTCAACCTCTGCGAGGGGTTTCGGTTTCGGTTTCGGGTTCGGGTTCGGGTTCGCTCGCCCCGAGTGCCCCCGGCCGACTCGGGCGTCAGTTCATTCGCTTCTGGCAAATATTTAAATATAAAATACTCGTAACTACGCGCCAGTATTATTAGCCATAATACGCAAGTGCTGCCCCGCACCGGGCATACAAATTGTATTATTTTGTATTTCAATTAAATGTTGTAGCTGCTGCTGCAGTCTAGCTTCTCTGTATATTTCCTGTTTTTCAGCAGCATAGCAGACATGCCGAGAGTGAGCATCCCATGATAAATGATAAATTACCACTTAGTTAGTCTTTGTTTGAACCCAATCGCTTTTGGATACGCTCAAGATCACGTCATCGCTCCGAAACAGGTTGCACTGCAGGCAGAATTGATGAGACAGTGGCGGCGGCAGCAGCAACAAATCTGTAGGAAATAAACCGTTGAATGTTATGATTTTAATGGCCCCAAAAGCAGTTAGCTAAACGCTTTCTCCATTGCTCAAACAAACACACACAAAAACTCCAAGCGAGAAACAACCTGCCGAAAAGATAACCAACCTGTGGGCTGGCATAACCTTGACGTCGCATGCAATCGGGCAGGCCAGAAATATACTGGAATTATTCACACATTCACACTTTTTTGGCAACGCACTCATTTCTGGCCTTGCAATGCTTAGGTTTGGGTTTTTTGAGTGCCCAGAGGCAGCTACTCCCAGCCCACTTCCTGTACGGCTTAGAGCAGCCGCGACTCCCCTCATTGCTGTGGCCTGTGTGGGCGAGGCTAGCTGGTTCAGGTGCTTTCAGATCTTTAGATCTCGGATCCGCTGACCGCCTCGCACATGATGAATGACTGCAACATTTATAAATATAAACAGAACACACAAACCACAACACACACTCGTTTGAGCAGCGAAAGCCGTCGAGCAGGCCAGCAGCCATCATCATAATGAAATAAGCTAAGCATAACAAATGCGTCGAAATATTTGCGACAGGTTGCAATAGCCCCAGCAGACAGCCAACATTAGGGGGGGTAAGGGAGCAAAAAAAATTATATAAAATCAGCGAGCGAAAACAGCAAAAGCAACAGCAAAAACCCCGAGTCACTCGATGTGCATGGCCTTGAAGATTTCGCTACAAGCAGCAGGAAAACAAAAAAAAAACCCAACACCAGAATGAATATCATAAAAATATTCACACAAAACAACACAAAATGAAAGCAAGCCACAACAAAAAATAAAGCTAATAATGAAAGCCACTAATTTGCAGCAACAAAAAATAAATTTAAAAAAAAAACACACACACATTAATAAATGCAATAAAAGGAGAAGAAAATGTTGAATAGAGTTTACAGATAAATCCGAGCAGCATTTATGATTATTCCTGATTGAATTGTCATTCGATTTGGTCAAACACTAAGTGTACTTTTGTTCTATTCAAATGATTGTCAGGGATTGGCATCAAAATTACATCAAAATGTACAAGTAAATGTACATAAAAATATGTACATACATATTTACATACTCGCCTGTTCAATTTTCAATTAAAATTTTTTGAATCGCATTGTGGCCGGTGAAGTGGCTTTTGGGCCAAAATATTGATTAATTGCAGTCATGAGGTTAATAGGATTACAAATTGTTTGTTGTTGTTGCTTTTGCTGCCGCTGCTGCACGCTAGAGGGCGTGCCAAGTAATGCTGTGTGTGCGGATCGTCAACGATTTTGACAAGTCAACAACGAGATTTGACTGGCGCGCAGGAGATTGATGTCGAATGACTTGCCACCTGCCATTGGCCTCTAATTCGACGCAAAAACAAAAAGAAGCAAACTCTTAGCAAAATCTCCTGTAAGCCTGTAAGCCGCTTTCCGAAATGTTCGGATGCCCACTTGCAACGCTGCTGCTTGCTGTCTGTGTCTCTGGTTTCATGGGGCAACTGTTGATTTGTGGTTTCTTAGTCATTGTCATTTGCATTTCCTTAACCGCAATGTCTTGAGGTCACTCTGGCAGCTATGATTTTATTACAAACTGAAATGCAACCGCACAACAGCAACATTGTGCCGGCTTTTGTTTAAACTTTGGACACAGACACAACGGGAATTTCCACAGCAAAAGCCACTCTAATTGCCATTGTATGACTGGCAACAACTACAAGTGCAGCAGCAGCAGCAGCAACAATTGCAAAAAGCTTCATCATCATTACAAGCCGGACAGGGGGGTTATTGCTGTTGCAGCAGCTATTGCTTTTGGCGTCAAGCTGTCTGAGTCGAGTCGAGTCGAGTCGAGTGGCGCGGCTTTTCCAGCCATTCACTCGCATGCATTTTTTATATTTTCCAACTACCAGCAGCAGCAACAACATTCGAGCCGCTTTTATGTATTTATTTACTACATATGTATGGACGCCTTAATTAACCAAAAACCCATCGTATGCTGTTGCTTTTTGGTGTGGTTTTTCTTCGTATGTTTATCGCGACTTACTGACTAATTATTGCTTTATGAGCTGGAACGTTCTTTCCTGGAGTGTGCACTCCACTCATAAATCCCACCCAAAACGGCCACGGAAAAATAATTACTCAAAAAGTAGGTGGCAAGGGGCGGTTGCAGGTGCCCCAGGCTGGTGCAGACACAGACACAGACACAGACACACGCGGCACATTGCGTGCAATTTCCAACTGAAAAGCGTAAATTATGGCGCTATTTATTTATGTTGCTGCTTTTATTGCCGTGTGCCAGTTGCATTTGTTTAAAATGCCATTTGACAAACATCAAAGCCGTTAAATGTTACTGTGACATGTGGCAGGCAGGCAGGCAGGCAGTCAGGCAGGCAGTGCCCCCAAAGGACTCTCCATTGGGGGTGTTTGCAGTGCCTGGGTCTTAGGGCCAATTAGATGAGTGAAATGTGTCACCGAGCGAGGTAGAGGTAAGTTCCCCAACAACGTTTATGCACCCTGCACCCTTTGGACTACTCAATTACAGCTTGTGTTGAAATAGGTGGAGGGGAAGTACCTTTTTACAGACAATAAATGTCAGTCCGGGGTCTGGGTCCAAGTCTGAGTAATGCAGAAATTCCAAGGAAATGGCTCGCTCGCTCGCTCGCTTATCGCGGCAGCTCGCTCTTGACCAACATTTCATTCAGTCCAAAGCCCCAGTACCGATGCACATTTCACATAGATTCGCAATTATATTAAAGTGCTTTGGCAGTAAACAAAATTCCGGATACGAGCGGCAGGGAGATGAAAGCAGAGCAGCAGCCAAAGAGAAGAGTTCTGGCGTGGAGGAGAGTGGTAAGTGCAGAGTGGATAGAAAAAAAAAACGGATCTGGTTTGCTGACACAGCACAAAGGACTCCTCTTCGCATCTAAAAAGGGACTTGCTGACATTTTTCCTACCCGGCAAACCCAACCGCTTTTCCTGATTCCTTCTGGCCCTGCTGCTCTGTTTTCCCTTTTTTTTTTGTTGCTGTCATTTGATAGACGTAGTTTATTCCTCTATATAGACAGTTTTGTATCCCTCCCCCTGCCACTGTCCACTGCCCCACCGCAGGTCACACAAGTCGAAAAGCCAAAGCCGAATCCTAGGCACTCAAAGCTTTTTATTTCCCTTTTTTTTGCCCATTTGTTTTCGCATCGTTGTTGCTTCTATTTCTTTATTTTGTGTTGCCCCTTTTCTGGGCGTTGCCATGGAAAAGCGTTTTGTCAAAGCGACAGGTGAGCTGGCTGCTGGCTGCTGGCATGCTTAAATATTTAAACAGCGAGTGGACCGGCTCGGCCTGGCCAGATGCTGATGCTGCTGCTGCTGCTGCTGCTGAGGCCGAGGTGTTGGTAGGTAGGCGGAGGCCAAAGGTAAAAATAAACGATGCCCTGGTTAATGGCAGAGAATCAGCCAAGCAAGGAGCCAAGCGAAGAGGCCTCAAAATAGCAAGAGAGGCAGTAGTGGGCGTGGCAGAAGCTAAATGGCATGGAAAGGCTTGCCCGGAACAGTTAGAGGCTCCAAGTCGAAGCCGTTAAAGCTGGCCAAGATGATGTCTTCAGTTGCTGGACTGCCAGACTGGAGTTTTCCTCTTCGATTTTTCCCCCGAAAACACTTTTGACAGCTGCAAGCTTCTGCAACTGTTGCTGCTGCTGCTGCCACCGATTGTTGCACTTCAACTTGGCTACTAATGAGGCGTGACATTGATGATGACTCGGGCACGCTGAGCCCGAATCGCTGGCATCATTTGTAATGTGTCATGATTATGCAATATTCGTGCAACAATTACGGGCCAGACATTTGCATAAAAGCGGACGCCCGTCAGACCCACTTTGAGTGGCAATTTTCCACTCAACTCTGCCAGCAACGAAAGCCCAATGGAAAAGCAGGCCAAAACGGCAAACGGGTTGCCAAAGACAACAGGAAGCTGAGAACTGCAGGCGGGCTGCCTGTTGCCTGCTTGGATTCAGTCGATCTTTTGGATCTGCGCATGCGCCGCGGCGAATGACAGCTCCGCCTGGACCGTGGACAGTGGACAGTGGACATTGGCCAGTCACTGTAGAGACACTGCGAACCAGCCGGCTGCCGGCTGCACTGACAGCTGTTGATTGATGAATCCTACAGCCAGCCCCCCGGTCCAGCCCCACGGGGGCTGCCGACCAGACCCGACGAAGACTGTCCAGTTGACGTCTCTTGCAGCTTGCGGCGATCTTTAAGCTATCGAACTGTCCAGCTCCCAGCTCTCCCAGCTCTCTCTCTCTGTCTTTTGCTATCTCCGACTGGACTTGGACTGTGGCCAAAGATTGATGATGACGCAAGCCCCCATGGCCGATGCTCCTCGCTCCGTTTTATGGCCGCGCTTGTGCAATAAACACTTCTAATTGTAATTAATGAGGCGATTGTTTAGTTTTTATGTGTTGATTTTTCTGATTTACGGCCACAACATACTAGATTGTGTGTGTCCCTGCCACAACTGCAACTGTCCCAAGTCCGAGTAAAGTGGAGCATTGAACCTTGATCGATAATCAACACTTGGACACTTGGTAAAAGGGCCGGCCTGCAACAGAAGCTCTCCTCTCCATAGATTAACTCGTTCAAGCCGTAAAGTGGCCGCCAACTAGCTCTCTCGGCCCAGGCCCAGGCCCAGGCCCAGGCCAAGACAAAGCCCAAAGAAAACAAATGAAATGAAAGGAAGACAGAACTCAGGACTGCCTCTGCCTCTCTGTGGCTGCAGAGCTAGAGCTTGGCTTGTTTCTGTGCATTGAACTTGATTGCCATTGCAACCATTTTCCTTCTCTTTGTTTTGCTTTTTTTTTTGCTGCTGCTGTTGCCCGACCCTTACGGCTGTCCTGTCCTGTTTTGTGCGCTCTGTGTACCATCCTGTACACGTACTCCTCAGCCTCAGCCTCAACCTCATCCTCATCTCTTGGCTGCACTCGTCTGCAGCTATCGACGCGGATTTATCTTAAATGCTGCGTTTAGTTTTCTGTTTTTCCAAGCTCTTCCACACTCTTCACTCCTTGGCCATGTAGTCGGTGCTTTTCTCCTGGCCATTTTAGCTTCGTGTTTTCGTTTATTGGCAAACACTTTTCGCGTTCAGCTCAAACTAATGGCTCCGGGGTGCGCCTAATGATACCTGGCCCGGGCACAAAACTACTACAGAAAGTTCACTCCAATGAAAATGTCAGCTGAAGCTTTTTTTTTATTTGCTCCAGCCATGCCATGCCACATGCCCCAGAGAGACACAGCAGAGAGAGAGAGAGAAACACGACAAAAATCAAAATAATTGCATTGCTGACGCGTCACGCTCCTGCCAATGGGGGGAGCAGGAGGAGCTGGAGCTACGTTCTATATGGGGGCGTGTCCAGGTGTTTGTTGACATGGCGCTGTGCATGCGGCCTACTCATAAATCAGCGGGGCCAAGGGGTCAAGCGGTGGCCGGCCGCATGTGGCAACAAACGAGGCTTAGAGTGGCTTACAAAAGGCAACAATAATATGCTCCAATCTTGGCCATCTATCGGCTATCGGTCCATGTGGGACAGGCAGCGGCTGCACTTTCCCCCAACGAATGGCTGCTCTTGTCTTGACTCTTTTGTCAACATTAACATACGTAAGTGTCAGCTGCATGTTGCTACTGTGACTGCAACTTCAAACAGAGGCACAGCACAACATCGTTGGATGCCCCCGAAGCCGCATGCGGCTTGGATGTGGCTGCCGTGTGGCAGAGGGGGCATGGAGGCCAATTGATTTATCGTGACAATGAGTGCAGCTCCCGAGCTTCGCTATCGATGTGTAAATTTGAATTTCGTGGCTCATAAAGCGGACAATGGAGGCAGCATTGAAAGACAAATGTGGCAGCTCTAGATTGTTGTCGGCAGCATGTTGCTGTTGTCTCTGCCACTACTGTTGCAGCAGCAGCAGCAGCAGCAGCAGCAGCAGCAGCAGCAGCACTAAAAAGTGAATGCCCTCACGGTGACGTCACTGGTGCAACTCCAGTTCCAGATCCAGTTTCTCGCCTGCTTGCAATTATCCAAAGACAAGATAGAGAGAGAGAGAGGAAAGCGAACGATGAGCAAAATACAGAATCCTGAAGAAATATGGAAACCAAAACAAACTGCACGATATCAAAACAAAGCCAAATGAGGGGCAGCACTGGGCTGTGTGCCACAGGGAGTGGAGTGGAAGTGCAGTGCAGAAAGAGGAGAGATGAAAATCGAGTGGAACGAACTCTGTTGCACTCTGCAGTGAGGCAGTGGCAGCAGTGGCAGCGGCAACTGTGGGAAAGGCAATGTGCCGGGTCGACGGGTGTTGAAGTGGAACGTAACGAATGAGCGGGCAACAGGCGATGGGAAAGAGAGAGTGGAGAGGAGAGCAGTGGCAGTGGTAGTGGCAGAGAGAGAGAGAGAGAGAGAGAGAGGATGCAGGCTCTGTGGCAGAGTGGCAGCAACGATGACTAAATGCAACAAGCTGCGACTTTGACTTGCATTTCGCATTCGCATTTGTGGTAGTAAACTAAAGTTGATGAGCAACTTCAATGGCAAGTGGCAGCAGCAGCAGCAGCAGCAGCAACTTGAGCATTATCTACTGTTGCAACAACAACATTCAGCCAGCCATTCGAGTGTATGTGGCACACAGGCTGAGGCTGGCAGGGGGAGAGGCTTGGCTGTGGCTGTGGCTCGCAAGTTGCACAAACATGTTGCTCACTGGCTCCGCGACATGATTCTGAGGCGCAGATATAAAACCGAAAAACAACAGCCACATCCAGATCCACATCCCCAGCAGAAACCAAAAGCAAAAGCTGAAGCAGCAGCAACAACTTGGAACTTGGAACTTGGAACGTGGAAGGCACAAAACAACACCAGCTACGACGACGACTCCGACTCCGACTCCGACTCCGACGATTGGGGGATAGCCAGAACAAGAACAATGTTGGGCTAGGTTCCTCGCGAAACTGTTGCACCCCGAACCACACCGCATCGCAACATCCCTACAGCTCTGGTCTGTGTGTGTGTGTGTGTGTGTGTGTGTGTGTGGAGCCTGGCCCACAACGTCTCCGTCTCGGTCGTAGATGCCGTTTGGCCGCTCGCCATCGTCATTATTATCATCTGGTTTTGGTCTGAGGTCTGAGGTCTGGACAATTCTCTACCTTCAATCGTAGCAGCCCCAGTCCCATCCCATACCCAGAAACAACTATTGTCCATAGCCTCTCTATAGGCTATACTCGAACTAGCTGCTTATGTTTGTTGCCTTTTGGTTAAGGCTCTTGTCATTGTAGTTGTTTCTGCTTTAATTTAGATGCATCTTGAACAGTTTCTTTTTTTTTTTTTTTCATTTTTTAGTTGTGTTTATTCCAAGTTTTTCCTTTATTTTTTTGTGGTTTGCAAACATGGAAAATGCCAGCAAAATGGAAACTTTCATAAGATAAACAAAAGTTATATATGCATTTATGTATGAGAAGAAGGAGAGGGAGGGGGACTGGGGAGCGGGAAAGGATTCCCAAATTGGTGGGGGTTTTACTTGCATGCCTAGAAAATATTTGCCATGTCAGAAAAGTTGCATAACTAATTTTGTGTGTTCCATCTCTCTCGTTTCAGGTGAGTTTTACCCTCTGATGTGCAAAATCTGAGTAAGTCATGTGTTTAGTATTAAGGTGGACAAGCCCTACCTCTGCCCCACTCGTCTGCGTTCCATTAAAAGCAATCAGAACTGCTGGTCGCGCCCCTTTTTTCGAATCACAATCCACAATGAGACAGGAAACAAGGAGCGTAAAATTGTTCAAGCAGCTGCTTTACTCACTTGTACATGCCCTTCCACAGGGTATTATAATTCTGTGCAGCAGAAAGCAGTTGTAATAGATATTCATATTTCTGAAAAACTCTAGCTTGGCTGCATTTCTCTTGCAATTACGATTTATCGTACTCTCCATGTGTCAATCTGCTGCAGAGTATCAATGGCTTCGACTGTTTCGATTCCAGTCATTCCGCCTCTTTGTTGTTGTGCTGCTGCTGCAGTGGCAATCAACTCATTAGCTAAAGGTCTCCAGCAACAAGAACAAAGGCGGCTTGGGAGAAACCAACCGCGTTACGCATTTTTAATTGCCAACTTGGGCTGCCCAGACAAAAGGCAGCAACACAAAAAAACACACACACACACACACAACACTGCGACGGCAATTAAAAAATTAAGCAACAAATATTTTTTGCATCAGCTGTTGGGAGTGGAGCGGGGCAGCAATGTCAACGAGTCGCAGAAGCATTTCCTGCCAAACAGAAGTGGAGCTCGAGAGAACCCCAAAAGCCCAAAGAACAAACCTCAAACCCAATGGAACTTCGAATGGGAGCGTGGCTGTGTTGGTTCTCTGCCCCTCTCCTCTTCCCCTCTGTAATTTATGCGCCTTTTCGACGCGCTTGCCAATTGCCTGGTGCCGTTCTTCTGCGTTTTGTTTTTGTTTCCAAGAAACAGCAGCAGCCACCAAGCAACCCATCCGCTATACGTTTGATTCCTACGAGTATGCCATGCTCCATCTTCTTCCATCTTCCCTCCACCATCACCCCTCCCTCCTTCATTCGTATGCCATTCTACATCATCCGCCCGTCAGCTTTGCGCCCCCGCGCAACATTGTAAAGATTTCTTTATTACTTGGGCACGTTCGTTCCCGTGTTTGTTGTTGCTGCTCCCGCTGCTGCTGCTGCTGCTGCTGCTGCTGCTGCTGCTGCTGCTGCTGCTGCTTGGGGTCGAGGCCGGTCATTAATATCCACGCATGGAGTTCACTTCAGTTCGGTATGGCTACGGCTACAGCTACGGCACTCCCCTTATACACCACCCACCCACTCATAGCTCTTCCTCCACTCACAGCACATCTCTTCATCTGCACCCACCCCCCCCAACCCCTTCGACGATTCGTTCCAATCTGAATCAGCTGTATGCATAATATTTGTTGTTTGTTGATTCTGTCAGCGTGTTGAGGATCCGCTTCGTCACCTCATCGCTTGGGCTCTTCATCGTTTCTTTTTCTTTTTATTTTTTTTTGCTTTATTCTCTGCAGTTTCTTTACCATCTTTAGCCTCATCATCCTCTGGGGCTGTGTCTCTGTCTCCATCTCTGTCTCTTGTGATTCTTTTGCGCGATTCTTGTGCAGGTCAGTTCTGCCGTATGCGGGGATACTCCCCCTCCCACACTCTCTCTCTCTCTATCTGTTGTTGTTGTTGTGGCTATACGTGAGTGGCTTTGCCAAGCAGAAATCTTTGTCTCTGCTGCGCTTCTGTCGCCATTTCTCCACAGAGCCACAGCAGCACGACTTATCAATGTTGTTGTTCCTGGTTGCGCTCTCTCTCTCTCTCTCTTTCCCTTTTGGTCTGTTCTTCTGTTCACGAATGCAGCCTGATAATGATAATGATTATGATTATGATGTTATGGCGGCTGTGGCCTAGATAATGATGTTTGTTTGCTGCCAGCTTGCACACAATGGATCTAGTAATGCTGTCAAAGTATGAGTGACAACCATATGCAGACACATTTAGTTACTCCTACTATTATCTGTCCATTACTCTTAGTTCTAAATCCTCAACTTTCCATTTGTTGCTTAAATGAAGATTATTCCTGACCCTTCCTGAACCTCTTCCTTGTTGATTCCGAGCTCCCTGTCCTTCGATCAGGTGCTGGCCGTTCTCTTGCGCAAGTTGCTTGGCCTCCTCTTTCCTTCCATTTCTGCTGGACTCCCATTTGCTAGTCTTAATCTTGCCTCGATGTTGTTCTCCGCTCTTCGTTGTTATTGTGGCTGTCTGTGCCGGCCGGCCGGCCGGCATTATATCTCATTACAGAGATCAGCATAAATAAGCAGCGAGCACGAGTACCGCGAGCAGCAGCAGCACCAACCCAAACCTGAGCAAAGAGCGGGTCATGCAGCGATTAAGCGATACATTCAGCCATGTTCATGTATTCCCCAAAGACCAGAGAATGGCAAGGAGATGAAGAGACAAACAGTGAAACAGAGAGAGAATGAGGAAGAGGAAGAGCTAGAGAGGGATACAGCTGGAGAAAGGGCATAAAACTCTTGCGTACTTGCCCGGCGAGGCAACTGAACTCGATTGCAGCGCGTGAAGGTGGACATGACGGACCCCGTTCGCTGTCTCTCTGCCCGTACCCATACTCCACTCCATTCCTCGATGCTGATCTTCTGTGTCCGTGTTCCATGGAGCAAAATAGAATTTGTTATTGTTGCCGTTGCCGTTGCCGTTGCAGTTGAGGCAGGGCAGGGGCAGTGCCTGTGCCTGTGCCTGTGCCTTGACCACATGCGTCATCATCATCATGTTACCCGTGTGTAAGAACATGATCATTACGCAAACACACACAGTCAGAGACAGAGAGAGAGAGAGAGAGAGAGCGTGTGTATGAGTGTGGATACTGATTCCCCACTGGACATGAAGCCGGCTGTTGATTCAGCCTCCACCTTCCCCTCCTCCTTCGCGCTGGATGCGCCTCGTTCAGGCGTTTTTAATGATGCGTCAGAATATTGTTTACGCATCATTTTACATGTCGGCAAATGGGAATGGAATGGAATGGGTTGTGGAGTTGCAGTGGAGTGGATTTGCCATGCAGTGGAGTGGAGTGGTGGCACGAGGAATATCATAGATGCTCCCTCTGGGCATTTGCTGAATGGTAGATGGGTTGCAACTCCAGCTCGAGCTCTCTGCTCGAGCTCTCTGCTATAAAATTATGAAACCTCTTTGCTCTCGTAGTGCCTCTGCCAAATTCCATCGTGATGTGTGCATTAAAGCACGAATTAGCCCCCGGCCATGGCCATGGCAACAAAGTATCTGCAGAATATGTCTTAACCCATCTCTCAGCTGAGGCTGAGGCCGAGGCTGGGCCACTGGATACTATGATGCTGGCTTATTAGCCAGTAGACCTTCCAGGCAGACTCAGACTCTCACCCCTGAAAACTGAAAAGAAATTTCAATAAACATGAAATTGTGAAATGTTTTAATCTCTCCCCCGCTGTCCGGCATATTTTCCTCCAAAAAATAAAGCGCTTAAATGTAGGTCTGCCTCCGCTCCTCTCTCCCTTCTCCCTGCCGCTGTCGAAAAACTTTTGAATTTATGATTGAACAGCAGCCATGCCAGGGGATCCACGCTGTGCGGCACACAAAGAAATTCCAATATCGTTTTTATGCCTACGATTTCTGGGGCTGGGTAAAAGTGTTGCCATGGCGCCCGGCCCCAAACACTGTGAAGGGGGAATATGCAACAGCAGCAGAAAGAAGCCTCCTGCCACTCCTGCTGTTGCATTTATGCTTAAGCTTCTGTTTATGCCACTGCCACAACTTCGTCTTCTTGCAGTTGTTGTTCCTGCTGTTGCTGTTGTTGTAATTGTTGCTTTGGAAATTAAGCGAAAAACTTGTCAAAGGCATGTCCTGGTGCCACCATCCTGCTAGCTACTGCTGCAGCTCCAGCTCCAGCACCAGCTCATGCCATCGCCCACACCTGGCGAAGGCAAAGTCAAGTGCAGCTAGAGGGGGGAGAGTGGGGACCCTACCTATGCCTTACTTGGGCTCTCTCCTGGCCCTCGCTGACATGCAATCCGAGGTACATGTGCCTGCCTGCCTGCCGATTCTTGGCCAGGGTTCAATGACACACAGGATAAGCAACACAGGAACAGAGCTACAGAGCAACACTGCCTGCCACTGCCACTGCCACTGCCACATCAGGCAGCCTAAGTACAACAACAACAACAACAACAACAACAACAACAACCGGCATAAACTTTTGCTGGGGCAAGAGCACACAAAACGTAAACGTTGCAAAAAGGCGGCAAGCAAAAGCGAACCCGAAAACAAAGCCATGGCTAAAACGTCCAGAAGCAGGCTGAGTAGACCAGCAGGGGGTGCAGAGAGGGGCAGCAACATAGGGAGCCTAGGCAGCGGCACGTACAGAACAGCACAGCTACTCATACAACTCCCTGCTGCCGCTGTCGTTGCACTTGAGGTTAAAGGCAGTGGAGCAGCCAGCCCCAAGCCAAACCAAACCAAACCCGAACCCGAACCCGAATCCGAACCAAAACCGAACTGAGGGGAAACCTGTGTACAAATACTCGACATGCACGACCATGCCCCGTATCCCCGCCCGAACGACTCCCATTTGGCACTCCGCTGTGTATCCTGTTTGCCTATGTGTACCCCTGCCCTGCCTGTTCCCATCCCTGCACAGCCCTGCCTATCCCTACCCATCCAGTGCATATGTTCGAGTTGAATGGATTCTTTGCCCGAATCCCTTGCCCTGGACATGGGCATGGACTGGGTACATGGACATCGACATGGGCCTGGAAGCCCTAGCAAAGCTTTTCTTTTGCATTTTTCGGAGAGAGTGGCACCAGGCTGCGTGGCAGGACACGGACACGGGCCCCCTGCCTGCCATTTACTTACCATGGTTATTAAAAATTCCTCTCCACTTGGGCCCAATATGAATTGAATTCAATAAAATATGAGTTGAGCCCCTGCCGGGGGGCTGTCTTGCCGAGCCCAAGCAAAATCGGAGATGAATCTTCAAAGCATACAACGGGGCGCCATCAAAAGTTCATTTGAATGGACTGCAAACAGTCGGAGGTGTCTTCTATCTATCCTGCAGCTAGGAATACCCTTTTGATTGTTCCAAAGAGGCGATCAAGTACGCACCAAGGAAATGGGAATATTTGTGCCTTAAATAGACCCTGGCCATTACCGATGCTTATTAAATAATTTATTGAGCCCTGGCCATTAGCTTAGATCGAAGAGGAGTGGAGGAGGATGGAGTGCAGATGGAGCTGCATTTTCATAACAAAACAATTTGCAAGGGCCACGGAGCGAAGGCAACAGCATAAAACCGGAAATCCTTTCCAACTCGCATATGGCACGCAAAACGAAGGCAACTTTTCCATTGGTTGTTACTCTCCTCGTTGTTGTTGTTGTTACTTTAGTTGTTGTTGTTGTTTTGTTGGGCTAGGTGCCCTGAAGCCACGATTGTTGCTGTTGCCTGCGCCGCGGAAAATTGCCGCTTTTAATATTACCTTTTATTTGCAATTTCTGTTGGGAGAGCTGGAGAGCTGAGCAGAGCCTTTTGTAATAATGCAGTGCGCATGTAATAGGAGCCAGGTGCCAGAGTGCCGAGTCGCCTCCATCCATTTATACCTATAAGCGTATATATATATATTCTTTCTACCCATTGCAGCAATCATTTTCCCACCCAAACCCCAAGCCCTGCCACCACCTGCCGTTCGTCGTTGTCATTTGCCACAATTTGTACGCTGTTATTAACTTGGACATGCTTGCATAGAGTATTTATATATTTTTTGTATAGCATATATTCTTTTTGTGCATTTCTGTTTTTCATTTCATTATTAATGGCATGATACGAGGCAATATGTAATATTTTACAACGTTTGTCAATTGGCCTCCTCCTGTACACAGAGTGGGAAGCGGTAAGCGGCAAGCGGCAATAAAAAAAATACAAGCAGCCAGTTACAGTACTTATATTTGGTTTTGCTTTTTGCCTTTTGCCTTTTGCTGCATCGATTCATTTTAATAACATATCCCCACTGGCAATTCCTGCAATCACTGCAATCACGGTACATACACTTATGGGGCGGACTGTCGCCAGGCCCCTTCCCTACTTGGAAGTTCCCCTCAGTCTGCGCTAATCAGTCGTTGCCCCCAACAAAATAACAAGTGCGAAATACAGTCCCCTGATAGACAGATAGGCCATGATAGAGTGCGGAGTTGTCGGTGTTATCTGATGTTGACCTTCCGTTTCGAAAAACTGCGTTTTCGTTTCCTATGTGACACTCAAAAGTTGCGATTCACGAGCAGGTAGGCAAGAAAATCCAAGCAAAAGTAAGTCATTAAACCTGACATTGGCACGAAATACTCGTATTTATAGCTTTACACAAATAAACACAAAAGAAATCAAAATAAACAAAGAAAATTATCGCATTTGAAGTCTGCACTTCCTGTTCAACCCATAAAACCCATGACTAAATTGGAGTATTGTAAAAAATTGGAGTCCCCTTGGAAGCAGACTTCTTGGCAGCCAAACACACAAACAAAATAGTTGGAAATAGTTATGTTTGCTTTTCATTTTATGATGCAAATCGCTCGGGCGGAGTAGTTCCTATCTTATCAGAGGGCAGGGCCCATAAAATAGATGTTTTAATACTCGCATGCACTTTCAACGGCAACAGCAAGAGGCGACAGGGAGACAGTCAGACGGACAGACGGACAGACGGACAGCTACATGACTGAATGTTTATATTTATACCTTGTTGTTGCATGGAAATGGCGATCGAGAATGGAAAAAGCTCTGGGAGCAGGAGCAGATACGCGTAGAGGGTGTAGATGTGCCTGGGGTGGGGCGAGTTCATTGTCATCAAGGTCGTATGGACACTCTTGGCCGTAAAGTGTGAATGTCGGTCGGCTGCTTAGGGGCTCGGGGCCAGACGGAGCTTCTGATAAGCCACCGCAACCGAATATCAGCTAAAAATCTATAATGCCAGACACAAAAAAATAAAAAAACAGCAGGAGCAAACCGCAACAAGTTTGCCCGTGCTGTGGGGGTCATTGCCCTTGCAGTTTACACTAAATTAAGTGCATTAACATGCAAATTAAATTTAGTTTAATTAAATTATGTATAAACATTCGAGTCGCCAAACGAGTTGTTATTTTTGTTGCTGTTCGCAGAGTCAATGCACTTGACTAACTGACTGATTGACGGTCCAAGAAATTAAAATTGAAATTGAAACAAAACAAAACAAAACAAAGCGAAAACAACTTATACATATAGACAGCCATAGGCGATATACCGTTGGTACCCGTTGCTCAGGTTTCTTCAATTACTTTTTGTTGTTTTTGCTAATAAGAAAATGAACTGAAAGCAAAGGATTTTGGATTGAGCCAACACGCGGGTAGGGTATGCGGGAGAGCAAAAGCAAGCCGCTAAACGTGCAGCAGTCTTTCACCCTCTCTCTCTCTCTTTCTTTCTGGATTGACTCATTCTAACCTCGAATGTATGCACTCCCCCTATTGCACTGCACTTCCCCTCTCTCTCTCTCTCTCTCTCTATCTGTTCGCTCTTCACTCTAGTGTTTTATGTGTGTAATCTGCTGGCAAAGTTTCATTGACTCGCGCGTAGGCAAAAACGCAGCAATTAAAGTATAAAATGTGCCACTGCACAAAGCCAGAGGAGGGGTGGAGAGAGACTAATGCTCGGCCAGCGGTTTAAAGATTATTTACGAGTCGTTGCTTGTTAGTCACGTTTTTGGAGCAGACGTTGCTCAGAGTTCAGCGAGAGGTTGCTTGGGGGGAGCTTGGACGTTGTCCAGCGGCAGCCGGCAAGCAGCAGGTAGACAGCAGAGTGGGGAGAGCAGGAGACGAGAGAGCAGTAGAGCGGGAGAGCAGAATAACATGCAAGCAGCAGTAACTGTAACAGCTGAAGAGCATCAAAGCGGGAGAGCAAAAGAACGGCAAGCAGCAGAAAGGAAGAGAGGGAGACGGGAGAGCGCAGCAGCGCAGAAGAAAGAAATGAGATAGAAACAAATCAAATCAAATGACAAAACAAAATGTCAATTTGCAAGGCAAATGGATTAGAATCGAATCGAATCGAATTGAAACGCACGGAATGGAATGTGTGTGCATTGAAATCGGAACCAAAGGAATTTCCTTATAAAGGTCATTGGTTATACCCGTTCAAACCGTTAGCTCAAAATGTCCTTCAATGTCTAGACGTATTGGGCAAAACGCACACAGCCACAAATAATGCGTGATTCTGTTGAAAATTCATCGAGTTTATTCAACTCTGCTCAGTGGCTGAGTGGCCTCAGTGGGCGAAGAAAAGTCTACAAAAGTTGCCACAAAATGTACGGCCTTGCGGCCCGTGGCAGGTTTCACTTTTAACGGTGTGGCCGGGCCAGCAATTAGTGTCGAGTAGATAGGAAACGTAGTTAACCCATCGCCATGAAATATTTTTGATGTTTAAACACTTTAACTTCCTTAAACAAAACCATAAACCATCAGTGGGCAGGCGGCAGCCCCAATCCTTTGCCCCTGTTTAATGGGCCAGCGCCTAGGCCCTCCGCCCTTCGCCCATTTGGAGCTTTTATGATTTCGGATTTAACTTTCTGCCGTAGCCGTCATGTACCCACGATGCGTGCCAATGACACAATAAAAGTTGCCACAGGCAACCAGCCACACCAAGGCTAGGGCATCCCGAGATCCTTGAAATAAGGCGTTCGCACGCAGGAGCGACGTCCCCCGCCGAAGCCCCGAAACCAAATCCATAGACGGCAACGCACCTCGTCGTCTGCCTGCCACCAAGCCATAAAAGTAGCAAAAGAAGGAGGGCGGGCAACGCACTGCAAACAATTGAGAACAAAAACTTGATCCACCAACAAAAAACAACAAAAAAAAAACACAAGGGAGAGAGAGAGGGAGAGAAGCAAAACGTGGCCACAGACAGACTTGAGGCAGAGAGAAGCTGTTTGTGGCAGCAGCCAAGCCAGGACACGACTAAGCGACACCCTCCACAGCGAGCATTGGCTGAAACGAAGCTGTTAGCCAGCCTAATAGGCCCACAGATTTGCCACTGGAAAAAGTGCGTGAGTCGGCCTCGTTCATTGACTCTGCGTTCGCTTTCTCCTCGCGTCTCCTCTTCTCAGCTGTGCTCTGCCTTGGCCCGCTCTTCTTGGCCTTCTTGGCGTGTTGTATCTGTTAATATTTTTGTTTCTTTTGGCCGCCGGGCTCAGCATGAGCTGGGGAGAGTGAGTGCCAGTCAGCCAGGCAGTCAGGCAGTTAGGCAGCCTCCTTGGCTCAGTGTCAATGGCATTCAAGCTGCGAGGCAAGTCGACTCGACTCGACTTGAATCGAGGTTATTGGACCCGCCAACGCCATTGCCACCCATCGTCCTGTGCCATATATTTTTAGCCTACTTTTGCGAGGCAGCAGCAGTGGCACTGACTCCCAAGTATATTTGGAGGTCAATTATCTCAGCTGGGCCAATCCATCATTCGGCCATTGGCCAACGCCCGTGCGTATGCAACGCTTTCTTGGGTAAGAGAGGCGTCTACCACCTGCCCTGCCTCATAATGATGAGTAATTTCGAGGCTCATTCCTACCCAGGCCACGCGCATCTTTAATATCAATTAGGAGTGCGAAAGTACAGCTCCGATCTTATCACAAGCCTTTTATTTTTTGGCCACCTTAGGCACTGCGGAGAGGGGCAGTGAGGTGCTGTGGTGTACGAGACTGTTGTGGGTTATTCAACTTTTGATTAATGGCGCCGCATGCATGACAAATGGCCGCCGGTTGCTGCACTTGAAATTGTTTTTTCGCCATCCCCGCTCGCTCATTTAATTAACTAAATTTATCGCTGTGCCAAGTCAGACTCAAAACAACTCCGGACTGGGCTGGGGTGGGGTGTACTCCTTAGTCATGTATTTAATTCTCGATCGAGGCACTTTGTTAGCCGTTAGTCGAGCTCAATTAAAGTTCGCCTTTTTCCCAGAATGTCGGCTGACCGAAAAACGTGGAGGCCAGCGTCAGAGTCGCGTCAACATGCAATCGCCAAGGCAACTCCTAGTAATTACTCGCAATTAACATGCGCAATTAAGGAGTGGGGGCAGGCGGACTGATTCGTGAAATCATGTCAATGCCTCACATTTATTGCTAATCAACGGCCAGCGAACATGAAAATGGCAAAGTAAAAGCCTCCACCCAAAACACAGCAAGAGAAACAGTCGGAGAAACAGTACAAAATACGATAAAAATCGTCAAAGAAATGCAGTGCATATTTATGGGGAACGAATAGTAGAGGCAGTTGCTAGTTTGCTCACGAAAGTCGGCTAACAATTTGACCCCGACATGGTAAACTTGGAAATGGGAACACGAAGGCTATCTGTGCCGCTTCCTCTGCCACTCTCCTCTGCCTATCCTTTTGCCTTGCCCTGCCGCATGCGAACCTGCGGCCTACAAAGCTGCGTTGCCAACAGAAAACGAGCTGCAAAGTTTCACAGCAACAACCCAGCAAAATACACAGAAAATTGAACTGTGCCGGTGGGTTGGTGGTGTTTGAGGGAGTGGAAAAACTGCCACTTGACATAAACACAAAGCTTCAAGGGAGGGAGCTTCAGATTCGCGGAAATGAATTCTCCACAAAAGACCTTCAAAGATATGCAGATAAATATGAAAGCGAGAAATAAATGAAATGAAATAAACATTTTAATTAATGATTCTTTCTTTTTGTTGTGTCTCTTTTCAGGTGAGTGCCATGAGGTCTCTTATCCCGCATTATGGCTCAACCTTCGCATCGCCCACTGCCAGAACTGTAAGTTGACTTTTGCAAATAGCTAAAAAGGCATTAAGCCTGCATACCCCATAAGCCCGTGGCAAGAACCACTTTCGGTTCATTGGGCGTGACAGCCAAAAACTAAATACAAAAAAAAACCAGAAAAAGTCGAAAAAAAGTTTTAAAAAAAATAGCCGAAAAACGCCGTAAAAATTCATTGAACGGTTAACGAACGAACAGTCGAGAGCGCCCCATTGAATAGAGTCAGAAAGGCAATTTAAGCGCCTTTTGTTCACATTGCGCATACGCCGCGTCTGCCGCAGTTGCCGCAGCTGCAGGCCACAGACACCGTCCAGACCCAGTCATTACGAAAGTTATTCAGCCAAAATGTTTGCCCTGGCCATTACATCAGGAGAAAAAAATGCGGAAATTCAGCTGGACAAGGCAAGCAGGAAAATTTATGAAAATTGCCAGGTGTCCGTGTCTGAGTCTCCTTTTTTTCACTTTCGCTGTCAATTGTTTGGACTGGGGGGACAGCTGCTGGCTGGCCAAATTCAGGTTTACTCTAGCGAGCCGAACAATTTGCATTCCATTGGTGTCCATGTCCATGGCTGTGTCCATGTCCAGCAGTTGTCAAATTGTCAATGCAAATGTTGCGTCATGTCAATTGGCAGCATTCTTCTACTGCTGCTCGTTGCCATCTATTTGAGCGTTGAATTTCAGTTAAATGTGTTTGTAACTGATGCCATAAATTGCATTTGACCGATATCAGACGACATTAGGGCTAAGCAGTCGGATATCATGTTTCCCCCACAATGTTTTGTGTGTGCACCCTCTGGGGGGTGGTTGGCCATCGCTTTCGATTATCGTTTGGCGCCATCCGGCTCAGCTGACTCCTGCAAGTCACGAACTTCTCGTTCTCCATATCAAATTGCAATTGCTCAGCATTCGAAAGCCACAAAACCCCCCTAAAACACCACGGAGATGCCCAACCGCAAGCAAATTGAATTAATTAAGAAATGTGTATTATATTACCAAGAAAAACACCAGGGAGGGCTGCGAGTGGGGGGTGCCAGGCAAATGATAAAGCAAAATTAATAATGAACCAGAAGGGATGATGCAGGGGGAGACTGAGCTCGGGTCACCGCCAAAGCTCCCCGCTAAGCTATGCGAAATTATGAAATTGATTTAAGCTGCCAAATTGCTTAAACAATATTTCTTTTGGTCCGTTCTTCCTGGATTCCTGCAGCGAAAATTTCACTTGAACAAGCGAAAGTCCCTGCCCAGTTTACTGTTTAGTTCGGGGTTATTGTTCGAGTCAATAAGAGCCAAACGGGGGTGGGACAAGGGAGTAAGTTAAGGAAATTTCTAATTACAAATCTTCCGGCATTTGGCCTTTTATCTAAACAGGAAGCGGGTAAAGAAGCCGCAAACTCAGGCTGAAGCTGTAGCTGAAGCCAAACAATGGCCGAAAGGGAGAGCAAAAGGGAGAAAGAGTAAAGAGAAAGGAAAAGGAGAGCGAGAGCGAGAGCTTGGGATGACACTTTCGCTGGCTTCGCTTGACTGCTCTTGATGCTGCATCAGGAAAAGTCCTACCGAATTGGGTCAACCAAGAAATAAAAAGGTTCCTTGCCGGAGACAAGGAGACGTGGCAAGAGGGGGTTAAATGGTGACAATAGGGGTGGCGAAAAAAACAAAGGAAAAAGTTAAAAACTTCCACTTAAAGCTGCGCTGCCCCGTTATCATTTGCAATTAGACGCGTTGACACTTGGCCGGTGTGAAAAGCTCCACTCAAAAAGGGGAAAAGTGAGGCAGAATTCAGCGGGAAAGTGAAAAGTTCAGTTAGAGCGGGGAAAAGTGAACCAAAAGTGGTTGGCTTGGTGGTAAGCAGCTGCTTCTTTTACTCCATGGAGTGTGTGCGTGTGTGCAGCGAATTGAATATTTAAATCCCACACACAAATCCGTGCATGCCTCAAATTGAAAAGGGTTGCCACAACCCCTGCCCCAGCCGCATAAAATATGCAAAGAAAATGGAATGGAAACAAAATTATGCTTGTTGCAGGTTATTTGAAGTTATTTTTTGTTGCAGCTTTTTCTTTGTTCAATTTCTTTTATTTCATTTTTTATTTTTGGAAAATGTGAAATTGGTTTGAAATTTGGCAACATTTTTCCCTTGTTCCCTTCTTGTTTATGCCCGAAATCAACTTTATTTTGGGCTGCGTGCGTGCGAGTTCAATCTGCAAATGCATTGGAAATGAAATTGAAATTTTCCCTGCCGCGGGCGGGTACTGCGTCTTCCCGCCCCACCAACTCGCTGTCTCTGCAGCTGTCTGTCTGTCTGTTGGTGTCTCTCTTTTTGTGGAGTTTGACTTTTTGGCTTTTTTGGCAACCAGCAATTTTCAATTGGATTTGTATGGCAGCTCTAAATCAAAAAAGAAATACTCTGGCAGCAGCTGGTGCTGGATGTGGCACAACTTTTGGGCAGATAATACCCAAAGCTAAGCAGATGCAGACGGAGATACAGATACAGCTGTCCCACTATGTACATAATCATTATAATCTCTGGTTTATTGATTCAAAGACTTGGCTTAGGCAGCCGGAAAGTGTTTTTGGGTTAGTCAAACACACACACACACACAGGAAATGTGTGCCAAGCCACAGCCAAGTCTCCAATTCAATTCGAAGGACTTTTCCGGCCACTTTATTAACAGCTTTTTGGCATTTGCCTAAGCTCGTATTAACCCATTTTTGGCCACGAACACACACACACTCAGCGTAGAGAAAAGTTGGCTTACCTTTGCGGGAATTACGAGGGGGGAGGTGGCTGAGTATACCTTCAACATGTTGCATGGTAGGGCGGAACATGGCTGGTAGTCTATATATGAATATGCCTCCATTTTCGGCGACACTCCAAAGCCGATTGCTGTCCTGTCTAATTTGCTGGCCATAAGCAGCTTATGGCTACAACTTTTCTCCGCTCTACGCTCATTTTGGCCATATTAAAACGGCATTTTAAACACACACACACACACACACTCAAGGGCAGATGCCCCATCTCCCTGCTGACTCTTGTCCTTCTGCAACATTTATAACTTCTTTTTTTTTTTTTTGGTAAATGACAAGGACAACTTTTGAGTGGCGTATAATACCTGAAAAGTAATGTGCTCCCCGCCACCATCCCTCATCCTCCCTCACTGCCCTTTGGGAAATGATAGACTCCGTCGAATGGCACATCCCATACCACACCGCCACAAACCAATCCCATGAAGCAGGCAGCTCTTGTCCCACAAGTTGATTATTTTTTGGTCATTTTGTGGAGTGTGTGCTTCCCGAGTGTGTGCCGCATTCTGCGCAGTTTTTCCGTCAGTTTTCCTGTTGGAAAATTATTAGATGGCCATTTTTCCGTTCGCTTGTCGACCCCGCCCCGTATCAAGGCATCAAGTTCCTCTTGTCAGGGCCAGCTTACGAGGCGATTGGCTGCGAGGGCCAAATTGAAATGCGCCCCTCCAGAGACCCCAAACAGTCTTCAAACTGTTGGAAGAGTTTTAAAGGAGAGAACAGGAAAAAAAATGAAAATGTAAGGGTACAAACCCATCTACAGTTGCGATATTTTCTCCATTTGCTAGATGGCAAATCAGGAAAAACTGAAGCTTAACGCTGCTGAATAGCTGATTGCAGCTGCAGCTCTTTCATTTGCTCATCGAAGCAGCGTAGCATTAAGCCTTCAACATACACATAGTGACAGTCTGCTTTAGTGTGTGTGTGTGTGTGTGTGTGTGTGTGTGTGTGTGTGTACATCACACGTACACAGATGCAACTGTGCTTGTAGTCGTGCACATAATGGCATCTACGCTTGACCTGGTTTAGTTCTGCTCTCGCTTCCCCCCCCCCAACACGTTCACAGAGCAAATGGCAGGCCCATCCTTATCCACAGCATACATAAATTTGGCCAAGTACAGTTACTGCCATATGTATGCTCACACAAGCAGGCCTTGATGGTGTTGGTGCATCTGTTGTTGCCGCTTTTGTTTCGGAAGCTTGGCAATTGCAATTTCGCAAGGTCATCCAGGCGCAAAGTGATTTCTCTCTCCCTGCCACACTCTCTCTCTCGCTCTCCCTCTCTCCCCTCTCTCTCTCTCTCTATCACTGACAAGTGCTGTGTTTGACCTAGTTACTGGGACCCCTGGCACACTGCCTGCATTCTGGGTCAAACATAGCAGCCAAGCCGGCGATGAAGGATGAAGCAGAATGGAGATGCAAAGCGCGAGAAAGCGAATGCGGGTCAGGCCGAAGCAAATGGCAGCCAGCGAGGGGAGCTAAAATCAAAATGGATGAGTTCCCTTGTACATCTATGCATTGTACATATACGTTTACATATATGTATGTACATATGTATCAACTGATGTAGGTACAGTCTGTCGTTTGCTGCTTGTCCCTGGCCTCTCGTGTCACCGATTCTGACATTTCGTTATAAGCCAATTACTTTTTAGGTTTAACGTCCAGTTCGGTCCACCCCCGTCAACCGCAAAACATGTGCGAGTCCGTCTTGATTAGGCACACAGGCACACAGGCTGACAGTCAACCCATTCAAGCTCCATTTGGCAATTACCGCAGCAATAAAAGTCAACGGCAAGTGCAGCCAGCCACAAATTGTAGCGAGTATCAACACCCCAAACGCCCACCGTCGTTTACGTGTGTCAAATAATAATTCCGTTGTCCTACGGGCGGCTGCTTATCGGTGTGGGGCCAAGTGAAAAAGGATTCTGGCAGGGTGAAAATTTACATTTTACAATTTACGCAAATTTTTATGTCATAATTGGATTCTGGCTCGGGCAGGGCATTGTGTGTTGTTTGGGACAGACGAGCGAGTTGCTCTCTCCCCTCTCCCCCGATAGATGTGACAATGGGCAGTGATAACGAATGCAGGGGATGGGGATGGGGTTGGGGTTGGGGTTGGGGTTGTGGCGCTAGGGTTGATCCGGCTCAGCCTGCGGTGGCCATTAAGTTGGCCCGAAGGATGCTCGCCTTGTTATTCGAGCATTTTCACTGATAAGAAATTTAATGCCCTGAGCCCTGGGCGGGTTGAGCGCTGTGCCTCCTGCCCCATGCTGTGGTAAATTGAGCGTGTCCGGATATGGAGCAGGGGGAACATGAATATGTATGCGGCATGTATGCTGCACATGTGGCAGATGACAAGTGCCTGCCCCATTGCAGTTTCTTCTCTCGAACTTTTTACTTTCCCCTCAAGATTTATGCAGATTTATTTATTTATTTAAGTGTTGCACACTTTTGGGCTGCTCAGTCGTTGGCCTTCATCCTAGTACATCCGTTTCCGTTTGTGGTTCTGTTTCCGTTCCATGCTGCCAACTATTGCATCCTGCTCCTTTATTTTATCTAATTTGCCATATACAAGTATTTATGGCTGTGTGAGTTTCCACACAAAAGTCGCTCACGAACTTTTCGCATCAATTTTATATACGAAACGTGTCAGCGTTTGTCTGTCTGTCGCTCTGTCTGTTGGATGCTGGCTGGCAACCCCTTGAGCTGAGCTGCGATAGCTAACAATTTTGGCCATGTCAAGCCAGTGCTGCTTCAGTCTGTTCAAAATATCAAAATCAACGCCATTGTCATAGTCGGTATTTGTTGAATGAATGAGCACTCAACCTCAATTTCAGCTTCCATCGCGTTTCCCCTTTTTGTTTTCTCCCCTCTACACTTCCGTTCATTTCCTCGGCTTTTCCCGCGGCAATGACAATTTCGCGTGTGTGTGTCACATCAGTTATGCAGACGTGTGTTTCTCTGTGTGTTTGTGTGTGTGTGTGTGTCTGCGTAGTTATATATTTATGACACTCTGTCACTGTCGACCTCTTGCTCCGCTCTTGCTCTTGTGTGCTCCTCGTGCGTGCTTTTATTTAAACGCAATCAAATTAAGCACCCAACAAATTGGCAAGGCCAGGCAGCGGCAGTGTAATCAAATTTTCCAAATTTGTTTTAAAAGGTGGAAATCAAATATACAGCCAGCCCCAAACTATGCCAACCCCCGAGCCCAAACACAGGCGGGGCAACCCTGGCAACTCGTTACAGAAAAATAACATCATTTTCCCCAGCAAATTTACTGTGTTCTCGCTTGATGATTGCAGATGATAAAGTAGACCAAAATGTTGTTGAAAGCTGTCCCTGTCCTTGTCTCTCTCTCTCTCTCTCTCCTTCTCTTATCTGATGTGACCCAATTTGGGGCCAGCCCTGAGACTGCTGCCTGAACGCTTGCCGATAAGACTTTAAAGCCAGACTCACACATGCAAATTGTAGCGCGGATTGCTATTCCAATTCGATTTGTGGCAGGGCTGGCAAGCAATCAATTCCCCTGCCCCCCCCATGTCTTGTGTGTGTGTATCCTCCACATCAAATATCCAACTTCCACTTCAGAGTCTGCCTGGCAATGCAAATTATAAAAATTGCCATGACGAGCTTAGCCAGCTTTAATGGGGCGTATAAAACGAGCAGGACAGGGCATGGCAGGGCAGGGCAGGGCAGGGCCGGGGCATGGCAAGAAGTTCCCCGCGGGGCAGGCCCATCATTTTCGTTGCCTACTTTTGTGCGCCGCTTAGGGTGGAGGTGTGAGGCCGTGGGCCGACATTAATGGGATGCGGGCGTTGAAATGTAAACGGCGCCGTGAGTGCAATTCGAGTTTGCCAGAGTATTAAGCCCTATTAGGAGATTTTCGGGGCAGGCACTCGCAGCAAAACCTTTTAAGATTTTCACAAAGCGCAAGGCAAAAGCAAAAAGAAAAATGAAAGAAAAAAGGCAACCAAATCCCTACGTGAGCGCATTTTCAGCTCCTAATAAAAGGCATTTCTGCCACTCAAATTGGGACATGCATGCAGCATGGGCAGTGGAGTATGGAGAGTGGGAGAGACCGCCTCCACATCGATAATATGTGTACAAAATTGTGTGCTATTTTCGGTCTGCTGTGCGGCAGTCAATAAATTATGCTTCCGCTCCATTTTGCGTGCTCGCAGAAGGGGGAGTTTGGGGGAGTGGGTGGAAGTAAGCGCCCGTTATGTTGTGCTGCTTCCAGTGACCCAATTTTGTTAACGGTAATAGCACACTTCCAGCCACTCGCGCGTTCTCTTCGTGCTCGCTCTTTGGTGGCACACTGTTGCGCTCTCTGGCGCTCTTTTGCTCCCTCTGTAGCTCGCTCTTTGGTCTGGCTTGGCGCTCTCTGGCCCTGTTAAGCGCTGCAAGTGACGTTTTCATGTGGCACGGACAGGGCCAACACACACAGAGACAGAGACAGAGACAGAGACGAGCAGGGGCATGGCCAACCCCCAAGCAGCCACTATATACAGTTGACCCAATTTCGAGTTTGTCCTTCCACAGCTGTTCTGATTTCGGTTTCGATTTCGGTTCGCATTTCCTCCTCGCTTTTTTCCTTTTCCTTTTTGTGTATTTTTGGCTCTCGGCCATTTCTCTGGTGGTTTGGGGTTGTTTATGCTTCCGCCAAAAGGGAAACGACGGGGAAACTCCAAGACGAGCAGAGAGAGTAAAGGAGAAAGGGAAATAACTTTTATTTATACATCGCACGTAGTCTGCGTGGGTGTTGGGTGTGTGTGGGTGTTTAGTGCTCTTCAATTTGGGGCTGTCAAGTACATTTTCATTGAACATGAAGGCTGCAGCAGGCATGGCAACAAACGTCTGCAGATAACATCAGAATAATCAATTGCTGTGCAGGTGCAGGCTCTTCCCTGACTTTTCTCTATCCTGCCTTGTACAAATATTCGCCTAGCAATTTGCAGGAAGCTGTTCCGCCTCCCCAGTTCCAAGCAAATACAAATATACTTCCCTGACATCTGGGTTTTTGCCTGGAACTGGCGCCAGACAGCGGCGACTCTGCCAGAGGGATGAAGCCGCAAGCAAACCGGGAATGCCATTCCACCCAACGCCCACTTTCTCGGTCCGCTTCGAGTTGGAACTGCCGTAAAGAAGATTCATGTTATGCCGCCCACTCACGAGACCCGAACCCGGACATAGACACAGTCTCGGTCGCAGTTATTTTCCGTGTTCCCAGTCCCTGTCTGTCCTGCTGCGAGCCGCCAAATCAGGACATAGTGCGGTAGTCATGGACCAGGGTGGAATTTTATTTCCCTTTCTTGGAGCTGGGGGGAACGCCTGCTGCCAGCTGGAGTTTTGTGCCGCCAAGCGACCAGAATGGTTTTCATTCATTAGGAAACGAGCGCTGGCAGCCCCCTGCGTCGACCGTCCCTCATTAGAGCTAAATAATTAACACACAGACAGAGGCGGAGGTGGAGACTGGAGACTGGAGACATAACTTGAAGCTGCTTTAATTTACTTTTCGATTTGGCCAACTTGTCAGGTGGCAATAAAACACAGCTGACGGGGCAGGTATGACGGCAGAACAGAATTGATAGCACCCCCTTTCCCACTCCACCCTCCTGCCACACAAAATGATTTGAAACTTGTTCCGGGCTTTAATTGAATATAATTGAAACGCCAAGGCTAAATCGAGTTGAATTTGAATATTGCGTATACGCAGCGATTGACAAATGGTGGAAATTCAATGGCTGCGCCTGCCAGCAAAACCTGTTCGGTGGCAGTGGCAAATGAAGAGTCAGTGGCGGTGGCAACTCATTGGTGGGCAAGTCACGAAAAACCTGGAGGCAGAAGCAGCAGAAACAGCAGAAAAAAAGTACATGGCCCACACATCTGGCACAGACGGCCACAATTGTGTGACTCTTACGTGTATGTGTGGAGTCTGCTTTGCTGTTGTGTGTTTAGGCATTTATTTATGTGGCAGGATGTGCCTGGCCGCTGTGGTTGGCTGGCCGCAAAAGAATTATGTGGCTACACCCCCCCCACTAATTGCGCCAAGTTAAAACGAAAAGTGTGTGTAGAGCTCTCTCTACGCAGTTAATGTTGTGGCACACACACACACACACACATGCACACATGCTCCCACCATAGATGAGTGGCAACCACGTGCGTCTACAATTTACGCCGCTTAAGTAGCGCCAGTTATTTATGTTTATGATTACGTTGCGGTTCGCAGAACCTCCCAATGCTCTCTGCTGCTCTTGTGGCCAGGCTGCTTCCTGCTTGCTCCCTCTGTACGCTGTGGCAGGGATATGCCTGCATGTAAAACCTTCTTAAATTTTGTGTGGCATCATCGATGCATGCTCTGCAGTAAACGATCCGTGACCACAATTGTTTGTGGGCTAAAAGTTGTAAACAAATCGTTAATCATTTGGCGTGCAAGGCCAAGCTGGGGTAGCAGCGAAAAATTCAATTTTCAATTTGTACAAGGACATGCGAGCTAAACAAGGACGCAATCAGTTGTATGCAGTTCTGCCCGTGCCCCCAAAACATAAGCCAGCATAAAAGTGGGTCAACAGCGATGTCGCTGCCGCTGCCGCTGCCTCTGCTGCTCTGCTGCTCTGCTGCTATCCTAACCTTCATCATAAAGCGCAGCATAAATGCAGGCGCATAAAAAGTTAAAAGCCAAAGAGTAGGAAAAAGCGTGTCAAGGCGAGTGGCAAGTGGCCAGTGGCAAGCAGAAAGCAACCCACATGGTGACCCAGTAAATAAGCGTCCGTGGAGCGGAGGGGCGTTTTGCAATTGGGCCACTCGGGCAACGGCAAGGACGAGAACGCTGACGCGGCCCGGGACCAAGACCGGACCCGGACCCGGGCCCCTTATCAGTGCAGGCAGCAGGCAGCTGGCAGCTGGCGGCACGCTCATTCGTGCGGCATCGTTTTGCTGCTCGTGCGCCTTGCTCCTTGCAGCCATGGCAGGCAGGCAGGCAGGCAGTCAGCCAGTTGCATTGTCCGCACCCACACAGTCGCATTTGGCACCGGGCCGGCACCGGTTGATAAAAACGCTCCAGCTCGTGCTGCACTCCCTTAATACCGCCGTGTCTCCGATTCCGATTCCTTCCCTTTTGTGCAACATGAACACGCTGGCGCTCAACTATTACGTGGAGCGTAGTGAATACGAGAGCTTTGGCGGTGATGGAGAGGCCAGTGCAGAGGGAAACAGTTCCTCGCGCTCCTCCACACCGCCGACAGACAACAGCCATTCGTATATCCATCAAGTACGCTAAGTTTACAACCCGAAATTTACCCCTAATCTTTCCCTATTACCAGTCACTAATCAAAGGAGTTTTCTCTCTTTTTGTTTGCAGTCCCGGAAGTTCCGCTGTACCTATCCAAATTGTAGCTTCAAGGAGCACGATGAATCGAAAATGAAACGTCACATTAGTATCAATCATTTGAGGTAAGTAAATCAGAAATTCCATTACCATACCCCCATCAGTTTTCTCTCTCTCTGGTGTGCTGTGCTTCGAGAGTCCTTGGCAGCCAGGCACAAAAGCCCCAAGTGATGGACACACAGCAACACAAAATGAGCAGCAAGTGGATTGGGCCTTGACTTAGCCTGCACATATCAAAAGCGCTGCTCGTGGCTCTCGGCTCTTGTCACTCGGCTTGTACAGTGTTGCCTCAGCCTCAGGCGACCTTCTGTAATCGTTCCCAGAAGTGCACTTCATCGAGTTCCGTTTCACTGTGTGCCCAAGTGGGTTCGTTCGTTCGGGGCGCTCAAAAGTAGAACACTTGTACATAGCAAGCGGGTCAAATGTGGCATGTGTGTGTGCATGCTGCCTCCCCCCAGATTACTTTGCGCACTTGCAGCAGCACCAGCCAACGATGAGTGTGAGACACGAGTGTGCGGGGGCCCGTCCGCGACTGCGCTGCACTTTTTGGGGCCAAGGTCCCACAAGCCAGCAGCTCCCCCACACACACATACTGAGCTGTGACACTTGTAAATCTCGTTTCCTATATAAAGGCAAACACCCCCAAGCGCCCAAGTCCGACTCGGTGGGGGATGGGAATAAAAGTGCACAAAATAAAAGACACTTTTCGGGGGAATTTTTTGTGTTGTTGCTGCTTTTGCATTGACATTGTTGTTGTTGTTGTTTCTCTCTTCTGCATAGTAATATGCGCGACATACATATATGTATAGTATATATTTAGGTTGTATAGGTTTATGCTTAAATATTTCTGGTATTTGTATGCATTATTGTATGAGTGTGTTGGGTTGGGTTGGTGTTGTCGTTGTCGTTGTTGCTGTTTGCTGTTGGTGGTGTGATTTGTGGCTTGACTACGCTAGAAAGTACAGTACGTACACATATGAGATGCACAGAGAATGTATGTAAATGTATGTATTATGGAGTAGTTATGTATGCTGTAGACTACGTGTATATCTCTAGTTATATTTATATAGATATAATGCCAACAATTCGCTTGGCAGGCTGGCAGCGTTGTAGGATCATCTATGATGGGACTTTTGTAGCAGGGAAACTCAAAGCCAGAACATACTAACACAATTCATGTTGGTTTTTTGTAAGCATAATTGATACATTTATAATCTCTAGGCGGGAATCAGTTTTTATAAATAAAAGTATTTGTTTCTTTTTAATGCTTGACTTATCCACTAAATCCTATGAGCAAATTTCCTTATAATTTCACAAAACTAAAATATAAATCGCTCGAGGCAAACGCAGACAAAAAAGAATTGAAACTAGCTTGCAAGAGGTACACACAATTCAATTCAATACAATATAATATAATATAAGATAACACACAAATAGATACAAATACAATCAGAATATGTTACGAGTTTTGTTCAAAGCTTTCAAAGACTGCAATTAGCAATTGGCAAACTGGCATTAACTAAGAATCAATTAATTCCGAATTATTCATTCAGCTGCAGTCCCACACACGAGTTGATTAAATATCGTTATTACATTTTACATACGGTTAAAAACACTAAATACTATGGGCTAAAATTAGCTTATGCTTATTGAATATGCTGCGTGTGTTCTAAACAACTACTTTTTAGTCTGCCTTGCTTTCTTGATTGTTTCTTTTGTTTGCGGGTTTGCTGGTTTCTGGCTGGGCTTCCTATTTCTTCGCTACATCCGATCGGTTTTTAAAGTAAATGAAAAAATAAATATTTAGGCGCATAAAATAGGACAGTGGAGGAGGCGGGAGTATAAAGTTGCAACTACATTTCCAGAGTACAAAAAATATAATTTACAACTTTTCAATAAATAAACCTAACCATAAAAAAAACAGAGTTATAACAAAACAAATCTTACAGAAACAGAAGGAGTAGAACCGGTTGCAATCGGTTCAGTTAGGGCGCGAATTTATAGCAAGGAGCATTGCCAGCATGTTGCATGTTTACCGTCAAACTAGTGCGGATGCATGAGTCCGTGGGTAATGTCCATGCTGCCATCACCGATACCATTGACACCAAGAGCACCATTTAGCATGCTAGAGGCTAAACACACAAAGGGATTAGTTAGTTAAAGAACTTTCAACTTTCATAATGTGTTTGAATGCTTACAATTTCGCGAGCCCTGCGTATCGACCTGTGTCCAGTATTGTTCAGACGGGCTCTGCGTACTAGTCCCCGGCGGCGCCTGGACCGGCGCCCCCGTGTACCGAAAATACGGATTCTTAAGATCCAAAGTGTTGCTCGATGATATCAAAGTGCCCTCGATGTGCAGATCGATGGTGACATCGTACGACTGCCGCCGATTGGCCTCGAGCAGCACCCGTCCCGTCAGCGTCTGGCCCTGCTTGATGAAGATGGGCATGGGCAGCAGGCAGCGCACCTGGTACCAGTGCGTCAATGGAGCCGTCGGTGAGGTGGAGAGCCAAACGTTCTGGCTGCTGCCACTGAACTCAACGTCGAACCAGAACGCCAGCCCATGGCAGATGCCAGTTTGGAGTATTTGGAATTCCAGTGGGATATCTAAACAACAGATTTTTAGCTAAATTATAGCTAAAATTAGGCAGGAAACATACCAATAAGATGGAGATCATCCTCCTTGTCGTTGAGGAAATCGCAAACATGCCTAACAGACTTTGCCATGCAGATTCGAATGTCGAAAGTGTCCACAATCGGCTGGCGGAAGTACTCCTTCATGCCCTCCTTGTGCAGGGTGGTGAGGTCGACGCCATGGAAGGCCGACTGGTACCAGAAATTTGCCTTGTTGTACTGTTCCGAGTAGAGCGACTCGTCAGAGAAGGGCGCAATGTGGAGGTCCCCGTGTGTGGGATACATTTTGCCATTGGGCTTGAGCCACTTCCTCGCATGCAGATAGGTCTCCAGCATGCGTTCGTTGTACAGCATATAGCCCATGGGTTCCGATATGATGACATCTACTTTCTCGGGCAATTCGATCTCCTCGATCTTGCCGGGTATCACAGAGATCTTATGCTGCACGCTGTTCGATTCGACCAATTGCTGCGCATACTGAGCCATATTCGAAGCCTCAATGGCATACACCTTGGCCGCGCCAGCCTGCACGGCAAAGAACGACAAAATACCAGAGCCAGCTCCCACATCCAGTACGATTTTATCCTGCAAAGAACAATATTTATGGCGTTGATTAGCGGTTGACTCTAAGCTGATGCACGACTGTTAGTGGACTGACTTGGAAGTCGACTGCATTTCCCAGAATGGCCCTTTGGTACGTGCTCGTTCTCACATAGTCCTGCATCATGTTCTGCTGCTGGCTCAGATAGCCGTAGAACTGGAAATACTGCGATGCGGAAGACTCCTCGGTACGCTGCGAAAACACAGACTTGGGCCTTAGGTGTTTCACATTCTCCACCACCTTGCGGAAGAGCTGCTGGTCCTGGTCGCTGGCAAACCTCAGCACCAGGTTATCCGACTCCAGGGTGACTGCATAGCTACGTCGGCCCAGCTGGGCCGCGTCCGTGTCCGCCGCTATCATGTACTCCTTGAGCACATTCTCCCGGTCGGCATCTTAAATGGGAGAACACAAATGATAGTGGGACGCCCAGATGGCAGACAGGACAGCTGATAATTACCCAACACTATTCGCAGCACAATGCCCTGGGAGTCGTAGCTGCAGAGCAGCGTGCAGCTGCCCTTGTATTTGTTGGTAAATTCGAGCTTTTGCTCGTCAGCGATGGCGCTAATTACGACGCCGCTGAACTGGCAGTTGCTGAGCGGGCAGAGGGCGGCGGCGGCGGAGAACTTCTGGTGCTCCTCAGGTCGTGGAGTGGACATGCTGACGTAGACTGTAGAAGTGCTGGCGGCGCGTAGGAAAAAGGGTGATCACAATGTTTCGCGCTTGTTAATTGACAATGTAGGCCGTGCGACACGGATATACACACACACACACACACACACTCAAACTGGCGCAAGCACAGACGGGCACAGACGACGCGCAAATTTTTTTTTTCGTTCGCTCGTTGGCGGCAGCGGCGGCGACGGCGACGACTGCAAAATTTTCCACAACAAAAGTGCGATTGCTTTGTGGTTGGCTGTCGGCTGGCAGCTGGGGAAACACGCGCGTTGGCTGTCGGACAATGAGTAATGCACTTCTGGCGCGTTCTGGGCTGCGTCTGTTGCAAAATCGATCACTTTTTGTTGATTTCGTATTGATTTCCACACGGGAACGTGCGTTCTTTTTGCAAATTTTTGAACAGTGTGACCGCGGATTTGCCAATACGCGAGAATACCGCCTGACCTACAGAAATATACCGAAAATATACCGGATAAAGAACGAACTTAACCTACTAAACACACTTCTATTTAATCGGTGAACTGAAACTCCTCTTAGGATTCCTCTTGAACATATCATATGCAATAGATATATAAATTCATAAAATAAAGTTTAAACAAAAGCGGCCAAAGCATAATCCGATGACGCTATCGATAGCTAACAGCAGAACTTCGGCTCCGGAACTGGTTCACTTTCCCTGTGAATCGCAAAACAAATAACGGTCGTAATTATTTAAATGGAATTTTCTTCGGTTGATTTTGCAGCAAAGAGGAGCCCGACTCTGGGGACTATGACTCCTGCAGCGAGCACGAAGAGGATTTCTACTACACAGACGATGACGGCGATGATGAGTTGGTGAAAAAGCCTAGTCTAGCCTCGGAGCCAACGCTCAGCCACCGGGACATGGCACGTCCACCGCACGAGGATCCCGAATACCAAAAACTGATTGTCGGGAACTTCAAGTGAGTGCGAATGAGAAGAGAAGAATATTAATTGTGACAATATTACTTATTCCCCTCCCTCCCTTACAGGCAAGGACGTGCTTTGCATAATTATAACCACCAAACGCATCAGCAGCAGCTGACGACGGCACATCACAGTGGGGGCGGGCGGGGCATGCACCACATAAGCAGCATCCCGAGCAACCAGCAGCAGCAGCTGCAGAACAACAACACCAGCTGCACACCGACATCGCACCTGGCCCACCACAACTACACAAGTGGATGGCCAACCAGCAGCCCGGGGGCGAACACGACGGCCATGCCGTCCCCGGTGTCCACGCTGAACAAGCACGCTCGCACATCGTCTTCTCGTCCGTCCCACTCGGTAGCGCCATATCCATCACCGACGTTCGTCCAGCAACAGCAGCAACAGCAACATCACCGGCACAGTTCTTCTTCAAGCAACAACAGCAATCCGGTGAGCCCGGTCATCCACTGCAACAGCAGTGCCAACAATATGCTGCAGCAGCTGTCGCAACAGAACGTGACGGTGACGGCGCACGCGCACCACAGCCAGGTGCAGCTGTCCAGTGTGACCATAACGCCAAACTATCATCCGACCCAACAGCAGCAGCCCCTGCCACCGCACCAGAGCCAACAACAACCACAACACCAGGAACAGCAGCCGCCGCATCCGCACCAGCCACATGTGCGCGGCCAGCAACAATCAACTGCCAGCAACAACCTGGTTGCAACCAACAACAACAACAACAACAGCATGCCTCTGCAGCACGTTGCCGTGCAACAGTCTGTGGGCGTAGCCAAGCACACGCCCAACTCCCCGAATCGTCGCACGCGGGGCGAGAACAAGAAGTGCCGCAAGGTGTACGGCATGGAGAAGCGCGACCAGTGGTGCACTCAGTGCCGGTGGAAGAAGGCTTGCAGCCGCTTCGGCGACTGAAAGCGGCAGAAGTCGTCGACGGAGGCGGTCAACCAAGCGTCGGCGTATCTGTCCAAGGCAGCAGCAACAACATCCGCAATCACAACCACAGCCACATCCACATCTACATCCACAGCAACAAATGCAACAACAACAGCAACCACAGCAGCAGCAGCAGCAGCAAAGATGACAACAACGATCGTGAGACTGGCCGCCGAAGTGGCTGCCGGCAAGCAGCTGCCCGCCGCTCTCACGATCAAAACGAATCGGCGTTACGGAGGACAAGCACAAGCCCACCACCACCACCACCACAATCACCACCAGAATCAGAATCAGAATCCGAATCGCCACCAGAGCCATCACCATCCGTATGGAGTGACGGCCAACAGCAACACGATCTGCAACAGACCCGTGCGCATCCGCAGCGTGGCCACCTCGGTGATAGTGGCGCCCATTTCGTCAACGTCAAACCCCACCAATGCTGATGGAGTAGAACGAGGAGGAGCAGGATTAGGAGAAAGTGGATCCGAGGCCGACAGCGAGGAGCAGGTGGCTGCTGCCAATGGATTGCTGGCCTGGAGCCGGGCTGCTGCCAGTCAGCAGCAGCAGCAACAGCAGCATCCGCAGGTGCACCACCAGCACCAGCAGCCCGTGCTCATGCAGGGCTAAGGCCCCCCGATCCATTGCTGATCCCCTCTCACTCAGTTGTTGTAGATTGTTGTTGCCTGCCACGACATGCAAACAAAAAAAAAGCAAAAGCAAATGAAAAAATGGTCTCTTACATAATTTTTACTCTGCATGGAATGTGCACCTTAACACGTAACGGTATCTCTTTTGTTGTTGTGCTGGTGTTGCCAACTGCCGTGCAAATGTTGCAGACATTTGTGCCCCGGGCAACATTTGCAATCTACAATAATCTAATTATTATTATTATTATTATTATTATTATTATTATTATTACTATTGCTACGCGTAACTATACATTACATACATATATACATACAATATTTATTTCTAAAAATGACTTTGTTAATTCTTATGTTAGACACAAAACAAAACCAAGAAACACGGTAGACGGTAGACGGCAGACGATGCGATGGAACCAGAACCCGGACCCATGTGCCCGGGATCCCCAACGGGCTACAGGGGTCGGCTGTTCGATTTTTATATACAACAACAAAACACAAAAAACCATATGAATGTGTGTATGAACATTGAACATTACAACAAACAAAAAAAAAGCAAAACAAAAAACCACAAAAAAAGCGGAGGAACACAACATAAACAACAACCAAGAAAGATGGAAGGAAAGAAGGAAAGAAACAAACAAACAATATTTAAAGCAAATATACATTTGATTTTTTAGTTTTAAGGAACTCTAGTAAATTTTTTTCTAGTATTAAGTGCAATTTCTGTTCTACTTCTTGCTCTAAAAAGGAAAAACCAACTCAAAACAAACAAATCAAAATGGAACTACAAAACAGAATATTCAAAACGAAAATGAAAAAGAGAAAACGAAAACGAAAACCTAAAGATATGCATATTACGAGTAAATATTCAAGGCGTTGCATCTACACACACAAACACCACACACACACAGAGACAAACACATTGTATAGGCATAGAACAAGAAATAGTTAAATTACTTGCATAAACATAACCGTGTGGAATGGAACTCAATCCAAGAACAGTTTAAACAATTCGTACTTGTGTTTTACGCTAAGAGTTAAGTATTAATCGAATTCATGCAAACAGCGGCAATAGTTAAACACACCAGCTAAATATTCTAGTTAGTTAAGCACCCAACCACAGTCCACATACACCCAAGAGACCCCCCGACACACTGAAACAACTATAGAACAATTGCCCCGAACCAAATCCGAACCTAAAACCCTAACCCAAAACAAAGCTACCCCACGCGCTAATAAATAGCATATAGACACATAAAGCAAACTTAAACTTAAACTGTAGAGAATTTTAAACAAACCAAGCAACAAACAAACCAACAAATAAACCGACAGACAGACAGACCTACAGATAGATGATACAAAAAGGAGGAAGGTCTTCTAGTAAGCAGTAACAAACCGTCAAAATTTCTATTGGAGCCAGAAGGAAAACGTTTTTCAAAGCATGTTCAAATTTTTACTACGTTGTTAAGTTGATATTTTCGAAAAACAAAACAAAACAAACACACAAAAAACAAACGAAAAATGAGGAAAATTTGTCTATTAATTAATTTGTAAAGAACTTATGACTAAAATCTAAGATTAAAGGAAAACAACAAAAACAAAAACTTTTTGCGTTGTGCGAGCAACTATTGTGAATTGTTCAAATTACGGTATAAACACATACAATTACAATGACGTCACAAAAAGACCCCAGCGAGAAGGGAGACGAAATGATGAAATGAAAGAGGAGAGAATAACTTAATGAGAGAAAGCCAGAGATTGAGATTGAGAGGAGCATAGCCGGAACCCGGTAGCCGATGCCGATGCCGATGCCGATGCGGATCGGAAACTTATATGTAGACGATGAAAAAAAGAAAGAAAATACACAAGGAATTCTTAACCAAATTGGAAGTACAAACTAAAGTCTAGAATATGTATATATAGAACCCATACACACATACACATACACACACACACACAAACACGCGCATATAAAGAAGCAAAAAACGAAAAACAAAGCCCCTATATATCTATATATGCATATACATATACGAGTACATATATTTTTCGAATTAAGCGCCGGTATAGAGTCGCCGATTCGGCAGAGCATAGAAGCCAAGAAGCCAAGAAGCCAAGTGCAATGGGACAAACAAATTCGATGTCGATGGGACACCAGGTCGAGATTTTGTCGAGAAGATGAGGCAAATTTGAGCTTAAGCAGCCAGCAGCCAAGCAGCTTTAAACATTTTTTTGTAAGGCAAAAACAGTAAAGTGAAACAAAGAATAGAAAAGAGGGAAAAAAGCAAAGCAAAGCTGAAAGCGATAAACGGAAACGGGGAGCGACAAATTTCATTGAAATTGTTTGCCGTGATTTGAATGAAATTCATAATGGTGGCCATTTTTGTGTAATGCGAAAAAGTTTAACAACATTTTTTACACTTGTATTTCGTTTTTATTAACTTTAAGTTTAAACAAACCCAAACACACACGAACACACACAAACACATACAAATTATAAATAAAAGCAAAATATCGATTAAATTGTAAAAGGCAAAACTGATGAAAACGCAGGAAATACAAAAACATTTTAATTGCATAAATAATTTTTGTCTGTGTCGCCCCTTCCCCGATATGAGGGCGAAACCTATTCTTTATTACGATTATGATTACGATTACACGAGTATGATTATTGTTATCATTATTACCATTGTTTTTCTTCTGCTAATTTTCGAGCACCACACTCACACAAACACGTACACAATCCCACACATACGTATGTAGATAAGTAGGTGCACTCGATCTATTTCGTTGCGTTCTGGAAATTATTTACACTTAAGTGATATTTTTAGAGAAAACAAAAGGAAGATGAGAACTATCCATTATTGTATAATTATCGCTAATATTTCTTACTATTTTACGTGTACGATATGAATATCAAAACCATGCCACGAAATGAGCAAGCACCGCACGGGTATCCTCAGAACACCCAGATAGCCGACACCCAGATAAATCTAACCCGCAGCAAAACAGATGAACAGAAAAAGCGACAGCAAATGAAGCATAAAATAAATGAGAATGAAAATGAAAATGAAAATGATATCATAAGCGATGGAAGATGGAAGATGAAAGATGGCAGAAGGGCAGTGGAAGTGTCAGTAAAGGTCTGGGCTTTAATCCATCAAGATTAATTCAATAGCGAGAAATATGTATTTCTCTTTAATTAATTTTTTCATGAAAAGAAAACAAAACACCACAACAAGAACACCCATTTTATTAAAAAATATACAATTGTTATTTATAATTAAACAAAACAAAAAAAACCAAAAAAAAACCACAAACTGTTTTCATTTAATTTTTGATTTTCGATTTCAGTTGACTTTGAGTTGTTCTCAGTTTTAAATTTGATTTTGATTTGAGCAAAACGGTTTCCGGATACACAGAGACGGCCCCAAGACATCAGCATTTCTCGAACAGTCATGGTTTCTCCCACGGTCTCACACATAGAACAGATCGAATCGAAATTGAAATCGAATCGAATCGTAATAGAATTGTATACCTTTCTACTTTCTACTCATTGATATTGATATTTAAATGTTAGTTAGCAGGAGCCACTGTCTCCTTGGACGAGCGATCATTATGAGGTGAATTTTGAGTTCTTCTTCCGACAGAATATATAACCAGAAACAACAGCAACAACAACAGAATACGAGTATATATATATCTATGTATTATCGGGCATATTTGCCCAAGTGTACGTGAATTGTATGTGTAAGCAGAAACCATATGGAATATGCATGTAGATTGGAAAATACTTATGATATTTCTTCTAATATTTATCGTCGTTATTGATGTGTACACATAAAAATTAACTCTAAGATATGATTGAAAGGGAGGATCAGAGAACAGAGCAAGAGTAGGGGGGGCGGGGTTAGGGGTTGTCCCTTGTGGAGACGATTAAAATTTGATTAAAATTAGAAATCTCATCGGCAGCTGGCGGTCGGAGCATGTTCCGACGCAGCGATTGCTGGTACAGCGCGGTATGTTGCATCCACTAAACGATAACTACATAAGTAAATGTACTTGAAATACATTATATACATACATATACATATACATATACATATATATACATATACAGTACAGTACAGATAGGTGTGTGTATAACTAAGGCAAAGAAGAATCGGTGCGGAATCGGTGCCATTCCATAACCCAAATTACTTATTGTACGATTAGAGGGTATGGGTAGGCGCTTGAATTGAAATTGGAGCCCTTTTTTGACCGTTACTGCGGCCCTGGGCGTTTCCGTGTGTGTGTGTTGGTGTTCATTTTTTGAATAATTGGAAAGCGAAATTAGTTTTAACATAAAAATTGCATTCAATATAAGGCTGATTTATTTGACTTGTTCATTTTTGATATACTCACACGAGAACACACACACACACTCTCGCATATCAGCCAGGCAGGCAGCGAACGGTGCTAAAAAACACTTGGAAAAGAAAAACAAACAAAACCATTGGAAATTCCATTTAAATTTAAGTGCATTATGTCGGTTAGTACATACAATTTAGTGAGTATCAAGCAAAAAGACTTGCGCATCATTTACTTAGCTGCGTATCCATTAATCTCATTCACATGCCATGATTTCTCCTGTAAAACTATTACTCCATGCACCCCATTTAACCATCCATGGCAAGAACACACGGCAAAGAGCTGAAGAGCTGGAGACAGCTGAAAGGGCAGCAATTTCCATTGCATGCCCCCAGGCGTCGCAAGCGAAACGTTAGTGGTCTTCCTGTATGCGTTTTTAATATGATTTTTTGGCCAAATGAGTTAAAGAATAATTAAATAAAAATGCCTGCAATGAGAGCTTAGATATAGCTCTCCTTTAAGCCCAAAATAAATGAGAAAACTCCCAGGGAAGACCACTGTTGTTGGATATAGAGGAACGAATGATAACTGCTTTACACTGCCAGCAAGACACGCTCACGCCCGAACGATTCATTCATTCATCGCCTTCTCAAAAGTCTTGATGCAATTCTGATGAAAGCAATAAGCTGTTTATACAATCAAAGTCTTTCTACTGCGAATAGTTTCACACTTCATGCATTGCATCGCATTTCACCCAATCCACGAATCAATCAATCAACAATATTCATGTATGTATACATATGACATATGAACATTCTTGTAAACTGACTGAAACTTCAAAGTAAACCAAAACTAAAATACGAAGGGAGATATTGTATAAGGAGAAGAGTTAAATCATCTGAGAATGGAGGAGAGGCCTCTGAGAGCAGCTAAATTGTTGCTTAAGCTAAGTGAAAGCGTAAATTAAATTCAATAATAGTTTTTAAATAAGTTTTTCTACCCAGGCAGCAAGTATGCAGTTGTTGTAACTTTTTTACAATTTAAAATTTATGATAATTGGCAAGACAATTTTGTTGTTAAAACTGAAACTGAACGAAAAAGGCAAAATTCAATAAATTGTATTCAATTATTTTGCATTGATTGGCGCACGGATAGAACCACAAGATGTCTTCAAAATTGGCTAAATGTAAACTTAATTTCAAGAGACTTTTAGTTCTGGGCATTTCCCAACCCCAGCATTTTGGCAACTCAGACAGACGTCGCAAGTAAAATTAATATTTAAAATTAAATAAAAATGAATACCCTAACACTTAAATATTGTAAAATTAACAATAATCGGTTTAGTTGATCGTGTTTTGTAAGATCTAGACGATATGAGAGATACTTTGAATGACTTGACTTGACTTGATTAAATTTAGACGTACGCTCGTACCCATAAGGGGCACACCCCAGCCCCAGCCCCACACCCCAGCCCCACACCCCACACCCACCACCCACACAGCACACACCCCAGCCAGCATTCATCATTGCCATGTTTCCAACACTTTTGCAGTAACTCATCGTGTTTGTCTATATAGTTCGTAATCTATGAAAAATGAAAAAAATCTCTATATATTGTTGTTGTGTCTACTAATCTATAGAAGTTTACTTCCCAATCGGATTGAGATTGTGAGACATTATGGTGTATGTCTATTGTATGTTAAGTTGAATCGATGGCATCCCATCCACATCCCTGTTTTGTTTGAATTGTTGACTCTTGTTTGCTGTTACATGAAGATACTCATCATAAATGATACTTACGCCCTACTAGAATAGTTAGAATAGAACATACTCCAAAAGGGAGAGAGAGCAGAGAGCAGAGAGCAGTCGCAAAAATGATCACCGCATGACAAGGTACAAAAAGAGAGGAGCACCCACACAGACACAGAGGGGGAGAGGGGAGGAAAGCCGACCCTGGAGCAGGTGAAAGCTAAGCAGACACAAAAACACACACAAGAACACACATAGTAAGAGTAATTAAACAAGTTAGTATAACTGAGTTTGCATTTCCAAAACCGAAAAACGAAAAAACCAAAACTAAACCAAGTAATTAACCAGCAACTAAGTGTCGTGTATATTCCATGTTAAACTTACAGCAGTATAAACAAATAATTAAACATTAAACATACATATATTATATATGTACATAATCTAACCCGATATATGATGAACAGAGCAGCTCCTTTCCGATGGCAAGTGACGAATGTTCATGCATACATATACCTATACATATATGCAAGTACTCCTAGACACATACTACATATACAGCTACAGATAAATAGATGTGCATAATGAATGTAAAGCCATAAATATACATACATGTATACAGTTGTCTCAATGTGAAATAAGCTTAAACCAACTACAACCACAGAAAATGTAACCAGAAACTAGCCAAGCCCAGCACTGCAACAACCTAACACCCGAGGACCCAAAATGTAAGCAAAACACTTGTGACCCCTACTCCCTACCTAAAATACCTACCATACTAAACAATACATAAATACATACTGTACTTAATCGTAAAGTAGTTACAGAGCAGCAGAGATGTTTGACACTTCAATTGAACATTGGTGAGAATCGAGTACCTATGAAACTGACAGAGATACATAGATATGTAGAGCCTGCACCGCCGCACCCAAATACCGCCCCGATGCATCGGGACTGTGCCGGGTAGTGGTCGGTTGGCAACTATATTTTTTGCAAAGCAAATTGTGCAACAGAAACTAAATGCAGAAACGTTTTAAGCGCAGATACAGAAACATTTTTAGAGATACTCGTACGAAAAAAAAAGAAAACAAAAAGGGAAACAAAAACAAAAACCAAACACACATATTGTATGTACATTGCACAGGCTACAGATCGTACACGAATATACATAGTAGATATATTTTGCGTCTTTGTATACAGGAAACAGCAGCATATTATATTTGTATATTTACAACCAGTGTACAGATCAGAACATAAAATACTTACAGGTGCGAAAGCTGAACGGAGAGTTAGAGTTACACTTAAGTAGGTCTTGTTGGCTCGGTTGGCTTTTTATGCTTCACATTTTCCCCCATCATGAACTACTCTTAAGAGCCCCGTTTCCAGACCAATCATTACGAGTACTACATAGATAAATGTCTCTCCACCTGTAACACCCATCCCATCATCTCTCTCTCTGCATATGTATCTATATCACTCACACACTCCAAAACAGACACCACCCACACACATAACATTAACTTTTACATCATTCTCATAGGAAAAAACCCCTAAAAATAAAACTACATTTTCAAAACTATTTTAAGCGAACGAAAATATACAACAAAAACAAAAAAAGCAAGAAAAAAACAAAAAAACGAAAAGAAAACAGAAATACAAATAAAAAAATAATAATATTTCAATGGATGTGTGTTTATGAATGTTGATTTTAAAACAATAAATCGCAATCAGAATAAACAAAAATACAAAAACATAAAAATAAAAAGTGAACCACTACTTGTACGAGTTAAGCAAACAAAAAGAAAAACAAACGAAATACAAACTCTATAATAAAGATATAAAACGAAAATAAAAATAAACAAGAAAAAAAAAAAACGATACAAGCAAAATGATACTTTCAAAAACTAAACATTTTTGTGTTTTTAATTGAAAGTGGGGTTGAAAATTTAATTTTTAGACATAGAAATAAATATATTTTATTGCTCACATAGATCTATAATCGCTTTGAACCATATAAAGTGAGTGCAGAAATATAACCGAAGCGCTCTGAAAAACCAAACGCCGATTGATGCGATAAGTGCCATACACTTGGATGTTGGTGTGCTGCCAGGCCAGTTGTAAGGAGAACCACTGGAGCTGCAAGAATTTACATTTTCATATATTCAAGCCTCTTCACTCAATACTCACACTTCGCTCCACCAGATATTGCTGTCCCTGCGATTCCCTCACAATCACTTTGGTTGTCTCCATCAACGAATCCGTTGTGTCCGTCAGGCAGTTGAGCAGAAGTGAATAAAGCAGGGGCTGGATGCATATAACAAACGCCAGATAGAGCTGATAGAGATGCAACTCACTAACACCATGGCCGCAGAATATGCGAATAATCAGATATCCAATCACAATGCCACACCAGACATTCCGCACCAGAAAGCACATCAACACGAACTTGAAGACACTGCAGAACTCCGCAGTTATGTCGATCAGGCACTGGTACATGGCCTGCAGCTGCAACAGCTGATTCAGCTGGTCTGGCATTGGTTCCTCCAGAAGAATTGTCTTCAGTCCCGTCTGCAGCCTCCACCAGCATTGACAGATCTCAGCCATGATGCCAAATCCCACCGAATGTATCCCCAGGAGCATGCACTCAGACAGAAAGCAATTGCAGCGAAAATCGAAGCCCAACTTTGCGCGAATCGCATTCAGGCCCACATGAATGAAGAGGCGAAGTGCCAGCAGTGGGGTTATAGACAACACCAGCAAGCCGATATATCGTTGGTGGGACTTTGGCGCAATGTATCCCAACTCGTTGCTGAGTCGATTGAGGTCCAAGAGCTTACTTAACATCGCGTAGATCCGATTCTGCTGCCGATGGGTACACTCCATGCAGCTGAGCAACGACAGCACAACCATGGCAAAGTGGGCAAGGCAGTTCAGCTCCATTAGCTGAGATCTTGAGTTCTTCACGTGGGTGTGGAACTGCCAAAAGTCCGCCATAAACTTAAATGTTAGACTGATGACAATGAAGTTGTGAACAATGCGATAGTAGCCCAGGATGCGGCTCCAATGTAATTTTCCCGAACTAAATCCAAAATAGAATGCAGCGATACCATTCAGGGCACAGAAATAGCCAAAGCTTAGTTGGATGAGACGTTTCAGCGATGACATTATGCAATTAGCTCACTTTTTTATGGGTAAGGAACTGTGGAAATTTGCACCGGCAGACACTACTTGGTCAACGGATTATACTTCACTGACTGAAGCTCCCGAGTTGCTGCAGATTCAATGCAATATTTCATAAGTTCACAAATGCTGATTATCAATTAGATAGTCCACTTCATTAACGAAATTAATATTATTTATAACGTACCTTTCCGTGTGTGTGTCTGTGCCCTGTGGGGATTCATTCATTCATTTATAGCCCACCCTTTGTCATGGAACATCTGCTGGCCAAAACGCGAGCCCGAGCCCCATTGTGGCTCGTACTTTCGTACTTTATTTAGCAGAGTGGCGCTTGGGCCACAGTTTCAGTTTGGCAGCAGCAATCACGCGAATCGGTTCGAATCCCAGAGCGAAACTGTAAGCTGGAAAAGCTATGTGGAAAACGCGATCCGCTTGACTGTTGACAAATTTCCAAATAGTCATCACCTTGACATTAACAGCGGAGAGAGAGAGAGAAGCACTCAATTCAGCTAATTGATTCGAAATTGGCAGCAGGGCAAAAATAATGAGTGTAGTGCAATTTATGAATACGGATAAAGCTCGCAAAATTGTTCGCTAAAACACAAAAAAACAGCCGCAAACGCGACAATCAAAGTGCTAACTGCTATCAGCTCCATCTGGGCAAGGTCAATCATTAATTATGTCTCGATTCGCGCTGGCGTTTTGGCTGGGTCACGTCCACATCCTCCTTTGTGTTCAAGCTCACTACATACAAATCGATCATGAGGAGTTTCGTGCCAGCGGCTTTCCGCATCCACATTTCCCGCCACCACCGATGACACCGCTCGACCATCTGCCACAGGTGCTGGCCGTCAAGGAGCTGACACCTGCTGAGGTGATGGTCGATCTGACGAATGATCTCACCCACCGCCTGCTGCACTACCACTCCATACTCAATCGCAATAACTTTGCCTTCTCACCCACTGCGCTGGTCAGTGTCCTGGTGGCCCTCTACGAGGGTTCCTCCAGCAACAGTGCCAACGAGCTGCGCAATGTGCTGCAGCTGCCCAACAATCGTGATGTCATACGCGTCGGCTACCGCGACATCCATCGACGACTACGGGTGAGACTTGGCCCATTTATTCCACTCGATTCAGCGTTGAACTTAACCTACAAGCCAGAGTGTGCTTCACTGCTCAAAACTATAACCAAATGAAATGCCAACATAACGTTCATTTACATGGCTGGCTAAGCACACATTGGGCCAGAGCAAAGCGGCATGTGGAGTGGTCATTGATAAACAGAACAAAAAATAGAATTAAAATAAAGCAAACCAAAAAAGAATGCCCCGAGGGCCTAGGCCAATTGCGTATGACCATTCTCCAGTGATCTGCTATCGGCTGTCAATAGTGCGTTGACCTCCCAGCCGACCAATAAGTGTAGCAGCAATTGTCCAAGTGAATAGAGTGTTTCCCGGCAGCAATTATGTAGATTTCGGGATTAACATTTACCACAACTAGGGCATAAAGATTCGTATCTCTCTTTGCAGACTTATTTCTTTGGCTCCGACAATCCCCTGAAGGGTCTCAGCCTGAACAAGAATAATGTGACAGTCCTGAAGGACTTTGAGACGGTGCTCATGTTCTATGGCTACGATCTGAGTGTGGATATGGTGTCCTCAACGCCTGCAAATTTGACAGCAGATGCTGAGATGGTCAGCACGACGACGCCCAGTGGGAACACCACAACGGAGGAAGTGGAGGCTGAAACCACCACCACCAGCAGCACGGTTAAGGATGAGGAAACCACCACTGAAATGCCCACCACAACGACCACGGAGGAAGCACCCACCACCACAACCACAGAGGAGCCAACGACCACCACAGAAGCGCCGCCTGAAACGGAGACAACCACCGAAGCACCCGCAGAGTCATCCGGCGAGGAGACGGCAGAGCCTGCTGGCGAGGATGAGGCCGCTGAGTTGGTGTCTGCCTTCGTGGCTGAGGAGGATTCCGAGCCACTGCTGCGCATACAAAAAGCTCGCGTCTCGCGATTGCCCACCAGCAAGCTGCAGGCGCCACTCAAGCACTCCAATCCCATCACGCCGAAGCCCATTTATCTGCCGAGTGCGCGGACAGCGACCATGCCTATGATGGCACGACAGGTGGCAGAGAGAAAGCCTCCAAACACGCGACAAATCATTTCCATTTCAGCTCCACCGTCGGCAAATGGTTCGTACGCGAGAAAGTCCAAGATGTCCCGGCACAAGCGACACGCTCTGCCCTACAGGGAACTCGATTCAAATCTCTTTCTGACGCTCTTCAACCCGCAAGCACCACACCCGGCGCCTCATCCGTTTCAATATCCACCAACTGGCGCCTTTGCGCCCATCCACAATGACTTTGAGCCGCACTTTATCAGCGAGGCAGCCGAGAGCAAGTCCAACTACAACACGGACGTCATCAGTCACGTGTTCTATCTGGGCAGCCATCAGATTGTGCACACCACATTTAAGGTGTACAATGCGGTGCTGTACTTCAAGTACTTCGAGCATCTCAAGATGAGCGTCCTCGAGCTGGAGCTGGACACGCCCGAGTACAATCTGATGATTCTGCTGCCCGACTACCACACGGACATTGTGGCTGCGGCGGCATCGCTGAAACTGGGGCCCACATTGCGACTGATGCGCAATCAGCTGAAGCCAAGATGGGTGCAGGCCATCATCCCCGACTTTAAGCTGCATGGAACCATGTTCTTGACCAACGATCTGCAGAATGTGAGCAGCTTTAAAATGAATTTACATTTATTTGTGATTAATTTATGCTTTGGTTGTCTTACAGATGGGCATGTAAGCTGCTTGCTGCGTGCCATTAGTGCTGCTTCTCACTTTTACTTTCTTTTGGTCCGCTTCTCGTTGCAGCTGTGATGTCTTCGAGCCAAATCGCGCCGATTTCCGTCCCATGACTGATGAGAAAGGTGTCTACGTGCGACACATTGAGCAATCCATAGACGTAAACATTCGTACGCATCCCATCAATCAACTAAAGCGTAAGTAGTTGCAGTTGCAGCACACCTGAACGAAGGCATTGAGGCGAAACGCAACGCCATAGCCCCACCTGCAACTCCAGCGAGATGGAGATGGCAATTTCGATTGCGATAACAGTGCCTGCTGCTAGACAAAGGTGCAATAACTACTTCCCCTCTTTTTGTGTGTTGATCTCAGGCAACTATGGTGCTCAAACGAAACCCATTCAGATATCTGTGAACCATCCGTTTCTGTTTTTCATCATCGATCGAGAGCTGGACGTGGCTGTGATGGCGGGCCGCATACTGAATCCATTGAATGTGCGCATCCAATGATGCAAGACGAAGGTCGCGAGTAACGAAAGTGAAGTTGGGTCATTGTTCCCTTGTTTCCTGGTGCCTACTAATCTGCAAGAAAAAAACAAAGCAAAACTAGTTTTAAATGTAAATACTGTACACTGCTGTCGCTCTCACCGTGCTAAGAATAAATATATTAAGGGTTTTTTCTTATCCTAATCAGTTCTGGTGCATCGTCCCTGCTGGCCGTGTGTGTGTGTGTGTGCTTCAGTACTGGTAGGTGCCAAAGACGGTGCACACACAGAATATGCTGGTATTGGTGAACACCTCGGAGACGGAGGTGTCACAGTCGCAGTCCCAGCAGCAGCGCGAATTATAGAAACCCCCGGCACCGAGCTCCTGGCCAAGCATCACCTGCACCACATGCTTGTAGCGCTTCACTTTCGGGTTGGAGGCTATTTTCTGGTTCACCTCATCGGCTATTTCGAGCGTCCATGTCTTGGCCACGTCCTTGTCGTATGTCTTGTCTGCAAAAACGAAACCAGTTGCTTAGCGACGCTCAGGGGATCGATTTTTCCATGCTCACCTTTCAGTTTCTCGGCCATGACACTGTTCATGATGTTCTTTACAATGGGTAGAGGAAACATTTCTCCAAAATCCGGTCGCATGCTGTACGCCGCAGCCTGGACCGCCTTTTCTGTCTGCTGCTCTTCCTCACCGGTGCCTGATGCCGAGAGAAGCGTTGGGGGACTTGGCTTCATTGGCGTCTTTGCAGGTTCGTTGGTGGCTGGAGATGTCAGTGTGGGTTGTGCAGCATCTGCTTTTGACTGCTCTTCAGCCATATCAATTAAATTCTGCACAAGTTTCGATATGCATGGGTTTTAACAAATTTTAAATTGTTGATTACAAATGTTGTGTGAAAGCAGTGTGACTTATCGATCAAATATACCATCGGACTATAAAGAATATACCAAAATATACCGAATAAACAACTAGCTTAACCCATTTGAGGTAAACAGCAGAAAATAATAGTGCTTGTAGATGTTCCTTGTAGCACATATCCTTCATATATATTTAAACAAAAAATCACCGTGACATCCTTTAGCTGAACTGCGTCAAAACTCTACCTCTTTAATAATTTTCTTTGTTGTACTTAAATACCCACCCAGTTTTTGAAAATGGGTTAATCTCACCACGGAAATGATAGAAAATCTCACCACGACAGGAGAGCAGTGTTCTGTGTTCTTTCATATACCCTAAATTAGCAGAAGCCTAAATTGCCCAAAAAGGGTTCTCTCTGCTCTGGGCTAACACTGCGATGCACAGGGGCGAGGGATAGAAACAGCATCCTAAATCGTACTCTTCCGCTGGCGAAAATTGTGCCTTCTGCCGTAGGTTTCATAAAATCTTTATTCAATTTAAAATAAATCAAAAAGTTACATAATAAATTCGATAAATATGTTTATATATGCAGGTTATAAATAAAATTACACAATAAGTTAAATCATTTTCATTAGTATACAGTAAATGTTTGCTTTGCCTTGCCTTGCCTCCTTTTATATATCGTTATAATGTTATGTGTACGCTCTTTTTCGCATATATAAAATATTTGTGTGTATATCTTTGTGTTCACTTTGATTCTGGTGCTGGGGAGGGGCAGCGAATGACATTTTACATACATGGATGTGCTGTTGAATAATGCGTGTGTGTGGTGCTTCTTCAAATAAATAATAATACATTGAGACGGTAGTACATATACACAGAAACAATAGACAATCATTGCTAAATAATGATAACCTAACAACAACTCAAATACACCATTTACAATTGCTCAGAATCACAAAGATTTTGCACATAATTCACAATAAAGATAAAAACACAACATTTACAAAGATAAGAACAGATTTCACTCGAATTGTCTGCACAACTAACTAAAAATACACTTGCGACACATTTAACAAAATAGATAATTTAAATATTCTGCAAAAACAGTTTAAAATTGCAAAATTTAGTTTTTGGTTTTCCAATTTTCAACTCCTTATGTTTTTGCTTGTTCTTTTTTTAATTTTTTACATTGACATTGCGCGCTACTCCTTCTTTACTGAACTTTACTCCTCTTTACTCCTTCTACTTATTGTAAATATAATATTTTGTATATTGAAATTGTTTCTTTCTCTGCCAGCTTAATCACTCTGAATAGGGTTTTGCTCGTTTCCTTTTCCTCATGCGTTTTAGTATTTGTTATTGTAGTTGTAAATGTTCAGCTGACTTTTTGGTACGTTTCTCTCTTGGTTCTTATTAAGTAATTGGGCTTAAAAAATCCATGCCTTTGCCCAAACTTGTGGCGCCACCAAGCTCAAGGGACAGTTTCAAATCTGTTTTAAAAGTACGGAAATACATAAGGTTATTTAAAAAATATTTATTATGCAATCAGTACTCACATTCGATTCTTCATGGTCATGCGGTTGGCCGGTCAATTTTATGCCCGCCGCCTCGGTTGAGGTCGTTGCAGTACCCGCTGCAGTTAGGTCCAGCTGTGAGGCCGTCGGACGCAGTGCCGCCCGTTTTGCCACAATTTCCAGCATCTCATTGAGTATTGCGCCCTCGGCGGCTACATCGGCGGAGCTCTTGTCTAGTTCTGAAAGTTTGAAATCGTTTTTTAATAAGTTACTGCCATTTTCGCATCTTTCGTTTGACTTACTGTGACAAGACAAGCGCAGATTGAGCTCTTCCTTGAGCTGTGCATGCCGATACTCCAGTTGCAGTTCCTGTTGTCTTATACTCAGTTCCTCATCGCGTTTCCTGGCAAAACAAACAAACCAAAAACCAATTAAATTCGCTGCAGAGAAACCTCTCGATTGCTTTGCTCACTTGAGTGCTGTGATGTTCCGCCAAATTTCCAATAGTTCCTTTAGTAGTTTCTCATCGTTGTCCTTGGACGTGTCCAGGCTGCAAGTGAAAGTTAGATTTAGTTGCCATTTAGTTATTTTTGTTAATCTTTAATTACTTTTCAAAATTCTGCGCCTCGCCCCGCAGGGCCTTCTCAATGAGCACGCCGCGTCCTTCCAAGTCCTTTAGCTGCACCTCAATCTCCTCCTGTTCGCGCTGTATTTCTTGAGCGATTCGCAGTCGCTTGAGCTCAGCCTGTCGTGAAGCCTTCGATATGGCACGTTGCTTCTTATGCTCTCGTGTCTCGTTAGCGTAGCTCTCATCTACAAAGCACATTAAACATTAATTAAAGGAGCACTTAATAGACTTTAAAACAATGAGACAAAAATACTTAAGGGATTGGACACATAAAATGAGATAAACAAACCATCGGATCTTTGATAATTCAGTGGCAGTGGCGGGATGGGTGGCGGTATCTGGTCGTCCATTGCATTCGCTGCGGCCAGTTGATGGTGGGGCTTGTGTATGTAGAGCTGCGGGCTGGATGATGAGAACGTTTCGGGATTCTGTTTCGCAGTGTTCGTTTGCTTTCGATAGCGACTGTTGTTTGTTGTGGTGTTCAGATAATCTTGAGAGTGATTTGTCTGTGATCGTGGGGCAGTTGCTGCTGCATTTGCGCCGCTTGTGGCACTGCCGTTGAGCACATCCTTGTCCTAATTGTGGCATTGTATTATGAATATTTTAATGTATCAGTTTTATAGAGAGTATAAATATGATTGTGTAAGGATGTGTGTTTGTGTGTGTGGAAAAAGTAAACAGTTGTTCAGTTCTCATATTAAACACAAATTGTTATTTACTAGAAAATATAATCGTAAACATGCAGGGTGTCATAAAATAGGGGTAAAATAACAATAAACTTAACAAATATTTCATCTATAATACCATAACCACTAAACCGGAGGGGGATCCTTGGGGGAACCCATTCTCAGCCCATTCCAAACATCGATCCATGCAAAATATTCAAAACATTGAACTTAAACCAGTTTCCAAAGGCTTCTCCTTACATTTAAATAAAAAAACAAATCTTAAACCAACAAAAATAAACTTAAAATACAACAAAATATATAAAACACATAACAGCAAGAATATTCCTAGCTTCCGGCATACCCTAACCTAAATAAACGCTAAAAATTAAAACAAAATTAAAGTTCCCACATAAAATGTTATTTAAAAGGGAGGCACAGCGGGAAGAGTAGAAACATTTGGAAGGGCAGCAAACTTAAAATATAAATTTATTTACTTAAATATTTTTAGCTGGAAATGTTTTGTAAAAAGAAAATGAAAATAAAATAAATGAAAAACAAAATTAAAATAAAGTTCTTGCAAATTGTAAGTGGGGGGAAAACAAATAAAGCGAAAGCCAATGGGAGTGAAACGAATAAAAATGTAAATTTCGAGTTAAGTTAAGCTAAATTCATGCCATAGATGGATGTGTGCTGGAATTTGTGTGCTCTAGTGAGGAGATGGAAAAGTGAAAAGTATAAAAATATTCTTACACCAAAACCGAAATTCCTCAGATCAAAGCAAGACTGCAAAAATTGTTGGAAAGATTTCGAAATGTTATATGTGAATGAAAACATTTATCGCGCACAGTTCACCGATTGCACGAGACATTTATCTATGAGTAACAACACAACTTAGGGCTAAGACTTTGCACCACAACCAGAGACTTTTTGCATATAAAATATAACAAAAACTCACCTTTGACTTCTCCTTGGATTTCGGGGAGATGCGGAAGCGACTGAACACCCCGCCGCCGCCACTGTTGCCATCGGAGATGGTGGGCGTGCCGCTGCTGCTGGTGCCGGGACGCTCTGACTGCTCAGAGTGACTGGCAGCCACAGGGCCGCTGTGCTCTTTGGGACTGGTGGATGCGGACGCCGATGTAGATGCAGACGCAGAATGCGAGTGGCTGCCCTTCTGGAAGAAGCTGGACAACGACTGTATGAGACTCTTACGTCGCTCGGGATCCTTTTGTCTGGTCTTTGTCGTCATTGCCTTCTCCTGACCGCTGCTGGCCGCCAGATTTGGATCGGATGTGAAGTCCGCTGCCTTGGCCTGTGCCACAGCCTCCTTGTCCAGGCTCGAGTGTCCCACCTGCTGCTGGCTGTTTAAAATGTACGCCAGATCGTTGACGCTCTTCGAGGCACTCATTTTGCGTGCACGCGCTGCCAGATCAACTGACAGCGGCTCCTCCAGCTGCTGCTTGAGTTTGAGTGGTCTGGTTGGGTCATAGTGCAGACGTTTGCGCATCAATTGAATCTTATCCTCGGGACTAAGACCCAAATCCGTGTTTGACTTGAGACGAGCCCTGGCACGGGCCTCGATGCGCAGGTTCTCCGTTGAGGCGGAAATATTCAATACCTCCACAGAGGGAGCAACTCCGACCCCCACAGCGACTCCTCCACCGCGATGCAAGCGAGCTGGAGCTATCGGGGCGATGAAGCCCCCGCCCACTCGTGCACTTCCGCTGTTGAAGGAGGCCGTCTTGTTCAGCTTGTAGCCACCCTCGAGGGCTCGCGCATCGATGTGCTCGCTGAAGGGACGCGGCGGCTTGTATAGATCCGCGCACCGTGTGGGCGCCTGGACAGTGCGATAGGGCGACACATAGGTGGACGTGGCCGATTTCTGCAGTGGATTGCTGGGCGCTGGCGCCGAAGGAATTGCAATTGGCGTTACAGGCTTCTCCTCTGCCGTGGATGAGGCATGATAATGCGCCTGACTGGAGCAGTTTGAGTCGTGAGTGCTGGCAGCACCGGCCAGCTTGGGCGTGGGACTTAGACTGGCGCCGCTGGCATAGCCGCTGGTGAGCAGACTCCGCTGGCGACTCCTGTGCAATCGCTTCTCCGCGTTGAGTTGCTTCTTCGACTGCAGCTTGTCCATGACGAGGTCATGGATGAGATCCTTTTGCTTTGTTCGCTCTTTGGTGATCTCCTCCAGCTTGCTGCTGAGCGTCGGTATCTCAGGCACTTTGCTGGAGCTGCTGCTGCTCCGAGGACGCATCGCTGACAACTCTGGGCTCTCCGGCGGCTGCTGCTGAAGCTGAGCCTCGGCTGATTCTATCACAGTTGTGTTCGCCTCCCCCTTGGAGCTCTTGCGACGTTGCGTGCTGATCTGCGAGATACGCTGCTGAAGGGCTCGCACATACTCGAATTGGATCTGCATATCCTCATCTTGGGCGGCGGCTGCATCTTTGGCTTCAAGGCCGGGTGTTGAGCTGTTGGCTCCACCTAATCCTCCTCCGCTGTTGCTGCTGCTGCTGGTCGTCACTGTGGACGTCTTTGGCTGCTGCTCGGAGCTGCTGGCCGTGGAGTCTGCCTTGCCCGAGGCCAGCATGCTGGCAAAATGATCCAGCATACGCGGCGAGGAGGTATCCAGCGGACTGGTGACGACCGTGAGCGCCTCACTCTCCTCCGTTGTGGTGGGCAGCGTCTGGGACAGACCCATGCCCGAGCCAGCCATGCTGTCATCATCCAGATCGTTGAGAGTGCTCGAATCCGTCAGGGATTGTGTCATTGCGGCTGGTAGCTGCTCGTTCACCGGCGTCTTGGCATCGTCGTGCATGATGTATGCTCCCTGCTCGATGTAATCAATGCCCAGCTTCTCATCCCGTTTGGTCACGAGCGGCGGCAGGGCCACGACTGCACTTGCAACTGGCACAGCTGCCTGATTGGGTTTCAGCGGTAATCGCTTTGGCTGCGTCTCAATGTACTCCATGTAGCCGCGATTCTGCAGCATTGCCGTGTTCGTGGCCGAGTAGGCCTCCGCGCAGGACCCTTCCGAGCCCGTGTCCATAAACTCAATGTCATCGATGTCAATGGCACTGAGTATGCCCTCCATTTCCACCACCGGCGCCTGCGCCTGGCGTGCCAACTCATGGATCACCTGACTGCCGCTGGGCAGCCTGGCTGCTGCGCCGCTACGCCTGCGCTCCTTTCGCCGCTTCATTGTTCCCTTGTTCGAGTTGAGCACAAATTCCATGTCCACAAAGTTCTCCGAAATGCAATCATCGGCCGTCCAATCCGAGAGCTCCGTCTCTGTCAGCACCTGCCCTGTGCCCGTGCCCGTGGGTTCTGTTTCCGAGTCGGAGCCGCGGGACAGCAGCTCCCCCGTGGGCGTTTTGTCGCTGTCATGGGCTGTGGGCGTGGTCGGCGTATCGGGCGTTCTGGCTGCTGCACTGCTCAGGTTCAGCGTGATTGGCTTCACCACCTGACTATGCTCCGCCGTGCGTTCCACAATCAGCGGCAGATTCTTGAGGCTTTCGATTTTGTTTTCATTTTTGGTGTCAAATCGAAGCTTCGGTGGTCCCATCTCGGGCAGTGGCGGAGGCGCCTTGTTCAGTCGTTCTGCCTCGATCACTGTGCACTCGGCTGGCTCTGGTGTGGCCGTCACAGGCTCCACATCCCCATCCGCATCGTGTTCATCCTCGTGCTCCTCCAGTTCGTTGGTTTTCAGGGCAGCAGCTGGCGGCACAATCACATTGGCTGGCATGTCCAGAAACTTGACATCCTCCGGATCGCCAATGTACTTGCCATTGACAATCATCAGGCTGTCGACCTGCATCAGGGCACCGCTCGTGTCGTGCACCTCGAGGCGCGGCACATTGTGCTTGCCGCCTGCCGTCTGTGTATCCGGACTGGTCGTCGACTCCAAGATGTAGTGCTGTATGTCCTCAATGCTGGATGTGTTTGATGAGCTGGAACAGCTGGTCCCACCACTGCTGCCAGTTGTGGACATGGGCTCCAGCTTCGGCTTGCTCCAGGGTATATTGGGCACTTGGATCTGGACCGTGTCCTGCTCTTCGTGTTCCTGCTTCTCGGGCGAGTCGCGCTTCTCCTCATCCGACAGCAAACTCTGCTGCTCTTCGCTGCCTGTGCCCGTGCCCTTTGTGCCCTGTATATCCCCGATTATGTCGGGTATGCACTCCTTGACATCCTTGGAGACATCTGGCTTGGCCACCTCCTCCACCTCCTGCTTCTCCAGCTGCTGCTTCTCGCTCAACTTGTTGCTGTCTGTGCCTTCGATTTTCGGTTTCTTTGGTGTCTCCAGCGACAGAGTCAAATCAATAATCTCCACGGGAGGCAGCTTCTCGGGCGTCACCAGATCAATCACCTCGATGACTGTCTTGTTGTGGTTGTTCGTGGGCGTTGTGGGTGAACTCTTGCGATTGAGCTGCTCCAAGAGCGTCGCATTCACGGCATCCGTGTACTCCATGCCCTTGTTCAGCTCGTTCTTGCAATTGACAAACACATTCTCCTTCTCATTGTCCGTTGAGTTGCTGGACGGCGCCTTCTGTATCTTGAGCTCCACACGCAGATCATTGATCACATTGCTGGTGGCCGAACGCATCAACTCATTGGGCTCCCCGAACTTCGTGCGATCGAGGAAACTCCTCATGCCAGCGCTGATGTCACTGCTGGGATTCAACAGCTTCTGGCACTCGGAGATGTTCGACTGGAAGCTGCGAATGCGCGAATCCAGCACCGAGGTGGAGCCAGACTTTTGTATCTTATTGCCATTGGCCGGCTCGCCCAGCAGATAGCGCTTCTTCAGTTCCAGACTCTTCTTCGAGGCAATGCCCTCGGTGCTGGCAGTTTTGTTCAGCAAATAATCGCCGGGACGGGGATTTTGGAGCGGTGTGGCAGCAGCTGAACGTTGACTGCCAATCAGCAGTGTGGGATCCACCTGGACCAGCGGCTTGAACTGCGGCAGCGGCGGTTGTGGCTGATATTTTTTCAAATAGCTTACGCCCTTCTCGCGAGCCGCCAACTGTTTCTCGTGTAAGCCTGAGGCGGAGGCAGCAGCAGCATTGGGTGTGATCATGGTGGACTTGATCTAAGGAAATAAAAGGGATTAATGTTAAGACTTAAAGGCTTAAGTACTCCCCCGCTTACCTGAACTTTTGTTGGCTTTCTTAGATGGGTGTCATCGATAAAGATTTTCGGCGCTGTCTGCCGTATGATCTCATCGTTATCGAACTCTGAATCGGTGGATATTTCAGTGGCAGAATTGAGCTCAATCTCATCGGGGGATGTGCTCTCGGATTCGGTTTGTACCTGCAAGAGTTACGGGCGCCACAAATTGATTAATTTACAGAGTTCAGTGCCAAAAAGAACAAGCGGTAAACAATAAACAATTAACGATAAAGAACACGCTGCAGCGTGAGGTCAATATTTGCAGCTAGCTGTCAAGAGCATCGGAGCATCGAGTGCATGCGTTAGTCAGAGTTTCAATTTTAATCAGAGAAAGAGAGAGGGTTAATCAGCAGCAGCAGTGGCAGTGGCAGTGGCAGTGGCAGCGGACCATTATCATGCCTTTAGGTACGATCCAGAGAAAGGTACAACAACGTAACAGAAACAGCAACAGCAAAAAGGAAACGGCACAACTTTAGGTAGTAGAATTCTGGTAGTAGATCGGCGTACATATACAGGGCGGAGTGTTAGGCATTGGGACAGAGACACACGACAAAACGGTGCTTCAACGCAGACTTTGATTTAGCATTTTTTTGATTTTTTGTGGCTGCTCGTGGTGTTAGGCGCAACATTTTGTTTTCGTGTACAATTTTTGGTGTGTGGATTGCTTGAATTTACCTTCATAGATCGTACCCCAGATGCAATCAATATACTTGGATTTTGGATCTTTTTTTTTTTGGTGGCTAACAAGGAAGACTCTGGCACGGGCAGGGCAGGCGGGCGGGCGTTTGGTTTTTGATTTTTGATTGGTTTTTTTGTTGGTTTGCTGATCTAATATTTGGACGGACCTAAACGTGCGCCGTACTGTGTCTAGGTGTGTGTGGGGTGTGTGTGGTTGTGGGTGTTGGTTTCTGGGTGGGTCAGGGTTTGGTCTTGGCTGGCTGGTTTTCTGGGGCTTTGCTTGTGGTGCCCTCAGTAGAGATAGTAGTTGAGGCGTCGTCTGTGCATTAACGAGGTTTAAATATATAAAATATGTAAAAAGAGAATTGATAATTTGTGGGGTATTTGGTTTAGGCTTTTAGGAGATAACGCACGACTCTTTGCTGGCGGTCAGTCCGTAGTCGCTGCTGCGTCCATAGCTGGAGACGGGACTGCGGCGTCGCGGCTTGAACAAGTCACTCAAATGGGAGCTGCGCGGTGTGGCGGCTGTGCTCGGATAGTAGCTGCTGCCCGTCGTGGATATATTCAGCGTTGAGTAGGGTCTCCTATGGCTGCTGCTGCTGCTGCTGAGGTAGTCGCTGGTATGGTTGCTGCTGGGACTGAGGTAGTCTGAGTAATTGTGGCGCATCACGGTGCTGGGAAAGCGACTCGAGCTGCTGCCTGTCGTGGGACTCGCATAATGCCGCGGCCTATAGCTGGCCAAATCCTCCTCCGATGCTCGTCGATCCGTGCTGCGTATAACCTCCCGCATGTAGGGATTCCGCTCCACCACTCGCTCGTTGACAAACTCTCGCTTGCGATTGTGCAGCCGCTTGCTGCGATCGAGCAGCGCCCGCGTGCTGGCATCGTCATAGTTCACATAGGAGCTGACAGGACGTGCCACAGTTGCCACCGTTGTGGCTGTGGAGTGTGTAGTGTCCGTGTCCTGGCTGCTGCGTGCCGACAGCGACTGCAGCGATGGACCCTTCTTAAGGTCGCTGTACGACTTGGAGCTCTGCCTGGAGCTGCTGGAGAGCGGCTTAAACGGCTGCGGCGACTGAGAGCGTGGCTTGTGCTTGGACACGCGCCGTCTGGCCTCCAAATATTTGCCCAGAATATCCTCCTCATCATCATGATCATCTGCCTGCCCGTTGGTTGTTTGATTTTGATCAAAGATCGTCTTGCCATCGGGCCATTTGCGGTTCTTGAAAGCCGCCGCAGGAGGAGAGTCAGAGCGTAGGTAATCCGGCAGCAGCTGCTTTGCCGCCTCATCATCCAGCTCGGGATCACTGTCCACATCGGCAGACACACCCTCGATCTGCACTTTGGGCCAGGCTCTGCCCTGGAACACCTCCGGCACGGGCTCATCGCTGGCCACCGGTTCAGGCACAAATTTGGGCTCCGCCAGCTTCGGCAGCTTCAGCTTCCTGGGCATTGGCACAATCACCGGCTTGTTGTCCTGTAACTCTATAAATGCAAACGAGCTGCGACGCGTCGAGCAGGTGGTCGTCGAATCCAGTGGCGTGGTCAGGCAGCTGCTCTCGTTGTCCAGCTCCAACTTCTTGAACATGGGCGGCGTGCCCTCGTGCTTGGTCTCCGATCGTGCGGTGTCCCCGCGGCGTGCCACGCTGCTGCAGCTGCTGCTGCTCGTCTTGGGTGGCGGCAGACTTCGCTTGCTGCTGGAATTGCTGTTGCTGTTGCTGCTCTGCAGGGAGTCGCGTCTGCGTTGCTCTGCTGCTGTCGCCTCGAAGCTCTCGTCGCGCCTGATCAGAGCCTGGCGACGCTCACGCTCAAAGTCCTCGATGAGCCTTCGCTGTGCCAGCTCCTCATCGCCATCCGATGGAAGATTGTTGAGCAAATTAATGGAGCTGCTGCTGGGTGAGGCATTTCGCACTTTGTTGCGTCGCGGCGGCATGGGACTGTTGGGCAGCTTCTCCATGTCCCATTCCAGTGAGCTCTCCTTGCTGGCTGCTGGCTGTGACTGCGGCAAACGACGGCGGGGCATGGGCGAGGCAGGCAGCTTTTCCATGTCCCAGTCGAGTGAGTTCTCCTTGGACTTGGCCACTTTGGGCACTTGCACATCGAGGAGGCTGCCACTCTGACTGGCAGCCACTTCCAGCTCCTTCTCTTTGTGTTCCTCTGCCGCATCTGCCACATCTGCCACATCTTCATCAATCACCAAACTGGGAAATTTCAATGCTGTTCCCTGATCCACGGCATTCATTTCCACATCCTGCGGCTTCACGTACACCTGCTGAAGCAAGTCCTGCACTGAGGGCGCCATATCCTCGGGATCCAACTTTGCCAGCTTCGCTTCCAGCTTGGCCGGCAGCGCTGGCTCACTGGAAGAGGAACTGCTCTTGGCCCTGCGCTGCGGTCGCATGGGGAAATGGCTGCCATCCAGCTCATCGTTGGACACATTCTTGTCTTCCGTTTGGAATCTATCTGTCGCCTCCCTCGTTGGCTCTTCATCGCGCTCCAGCGACTCCAATTTGTCCAAGTAATCTCTCTCCTCTGAGGAACTGGCTGGTATTATGGCCACTGTGGGCGTTATACCCACGAGTTCATCGTTCGAATCGAATTCCACCTGCACCAGCATCTCGTCGGAGAAGTGTCCGAAAAGCTTCTCAATGCTCTGATCCTCCGAGCTGCCACGTTTGACCACCGTCACGGGCTGTGCGCTGGGACTCTTGCTGATGGTGGTGCACAGGGAATCGGCATCCAAATCCTCATCGTTAGGCTCCTCCTCCGGTTCCGGTTCCACTACCATATCCTGGAAGAGTTCATCAAAGTTCTGGGCCTCCTGTTGCTGCTCCTGCTGCTCCTTTTCCAGGCTGCTGAGCGCCTCCAAAGCATCTTGCTGGAGCTGCTCCGTGAGGGCAATATCCAGCGACTGGCGCCTGGACAACACCAAACTCGACTGAGAGCCGCGACGCGAACTATTCAGGGACTTGTCACAGCCCGTCTTGGGCAGATTTTTGATATCCTCAACGGGCAGCGGAGCAGCAGCAACTGGCAGTGACACCTCTTTGGCCACCTCTATGACAGCTGGACTCTTTGTCTTGGAACGTTCCACCAGCTCCTTGGCTTCTGTGGCCTTCTCCAGCAGATCCAGTACCTCAAAGTCATCGGGCACAGGTGTGGCTGGTTTCAGCGGCGCCTTTGGCGGGGGCATGACCTTCTGGGAGGACTTCTTTGCTGCCTGCTGCTTGGCCTGACGTGCGCCGCCAATCTTGGCCAGCTCCTCCAGCGAACTGTTGGCCTTTGCGGCCACCTTTGGGCTCTTCTTGGGACTGGGAGACTTTTTCTTTGCCGACGTCGTTGTTGCTTTTATTTTCTTGATGGGTGAGCGACGCTTCTCGGGCGACTTACGCGTGGCCAGGCCAAAGAATTTCGCCAACTTGGAGTCACGATATTGCACTGGCAAATCCCTCAAAGGATCCGCTGCTGCGGCTTTCTTCTCCTGCTGCTCCACCTCCTTCTGGGCATAGAACTTGTCGCGTTTCTTTTGCAGGAAATTGGTGGCCTCGTTGCGCCACTCATTGCGCAGATGATCCATCGTACGCTCCAGATCGCTCATCGAATCCAGCGAGGCGAGTGACTCGCGGGAGCGTGTCAGGCTGCTCAGATTGCTGGTGGTGGACTCCATGCGACGCAGCTTGAAGGCCGCCTGCTCGTCGCTGTTGTGCGTGGACGAAGCCACCGAACTCATCGATTCGAAGCGCTTGAGAATGTTTTGCACTCCCGTCAGTTGAGAACTGGCGCTGGGCTTCAGCTCAAAGTCCGCTTCGCTCAGGGATTTGGTCTTCTGCAGCTTTTTGCTGCTGCGTCGCGGCAATCCCAGCTCCAAATCCAGCCCCGACTCCTCCAGGATGCGATCAATGTTGTCGGACAAATCGCTGGGCGACTTTTCATCCTGGAAGAGCCTCTGATACTCGCTGCTGGGCGAACGCACCTCCCCATCGCCACCTAAAATCTCGTCTAGGATGCGTTCAGCTTCGTCCTTGGGTGGCTGTTTCTCCAGTGCTTTGGCTGCCGCTGCGGCTGCCTCTTGCGCTGCTGCTGCCTTCTTGGCCTTTGTGCCCTTGGGCACAATTTTCTTAATAATCTTTATCTTGCCTTTGCCTGTTGCCTGGGCTGTTGCAGCGGTGGCTGTTGCGGTGCCTCCTACCGCCTGTTTGCATATTGTCGCCTTGGCCACCTTCACGGGCGACGCTTTCTTCTTGGTCAGATCCAGCGCCCCATCCATTTGATGTTCCCGCAAGCTGAAAGTGTTCAGCGATGCCTGCCGCTTGGGTGGCACTGGCTTTTCCCTTTCCCTTTCCTTTGGCTTTTCGTCTCCCTCCTTTGCTGTCTTGGACTGTGTCTGCGTCTGCAACTTAGCCAGCGAAGCCTCTGTCTGCGATTTCTTTAGACGATCGGCCACCGTCTCCACAGTTCGACGCTGCGGTGCCGGGCTGCTGGGAAAGTACTTGGCCAGATCCACATCCTTGAGGGTTTTCTGATTCTTGTTCGTATTGAGCGCGGCGCTCTTCTCGGACTTTTGGTTGGGAAAATATTTGGACAGATCCACAGAAGCTGGATCTGCCTGCGCGCTCACCGTGGGCATTGCCAATTGGCTCCTAATGTGATCCATCGTGCCCGCAAAGCTGCTTGCCTGGATCTCTTTTAGTTTGCTGTTGAGCTCCTTTTTGCCCTGCAAATCCTCAGCCACTTCCATGTCCACATCCATGTCCATATCCTCCTCTTCCTGCTGCTGCTTTGAGTTGCTTTGCTGTCGCTGCAGCTTCTTTATCGTTCCCAGTATTCCCTCAATGTTCATTTTGGTCTCATCTTCCTTCTTCTTCACTCGCGGACTGCCCGTGCTGGCATTGCTCTTGAGGCTGCTGGAGCGACTTACATTGGCGCTGCTCCGTGGACTCTTTAGGTTCTTGCCAGGCTTCTGCAGCAGCTCCTTGGGCCGCTCCTCAAAGTTGGGCTTGCGTGGCTTCAGCTCATCCAAACTGAAGTCAATGACGGGCTTGGGCTTGGGCTTTGCTTCAGCCATCGACTGCAGCTTTTCGTATTTTTCCTCAAACTGAGATTTGGGCTTCAAAGGAGCAGCAGCAGCAGGTGGAGCAGCAACTGGTGCAGCAGCTTGAGCCTTCTGTGTATTGGTCATTCCCGCTGCTATGGCCGCATTCTCGGCCAGCCATTTCTCCTTGAGCGTCAGCTTGCGCAGAATGTCGCTCTTCACGAGATTCTCCTTGGCCAGCAGCTCCAGATCTTTGTTCATTTTGACCATATTGGTCATGTGGTAGAGCTTCTCGCTGATGGCATCAATTTCGCTGCTAAATTTGCGCGGGGCATGCCGCTCCAGTTGCTCCATTTCCACGCGTGTGGGCGTGGGCGGTTGACTGCGCGCCGACTCAAAGGAGTTGGCGGAACGCAGAGAACTCCGCTCCACATTCTCCTTGTCTTGCTCAACGTTAAGCTGAAGCTTCTATGGGATTTAGAGTGTACAAAAGAGAGAAACCAACACCACAACAGGGGGGTAAAAGGGTCAGGGTATCACAGGGACACGGTAATTGGGTCAAGTATTACGCGTCGGAGAGAAATAAAATGAGAATAATAATGAGAATATCAGGTTAGTCTCTTCCCACAACCAGTGGACAGCGCCTCGTCGTGCAGTGCCTTACCTCTGTCTCCGTATCCGTTGGTAAGTTGGCGGGCAGCGGCTGTAGGCGCACCTCCTCACGTCGCAGCTCACGAGCCTTCTTAAAGTCCTCGCCCTCAGTGTCATCCTTGCCATCGTCTGTAACAAAAATAATAAACTTAAGACGCTGCAAGGGAAACCTACTCCCCTCTGCATACCCGCAATACCATCACTGGAGTCATATGAATCCGTTGTATCATCGCTTTCCCCGCAGTACTGCTTGCCAATCCAATCGGAGGCCAGCTGGAGCGTTTGTGCACCGAAGGGTGAATCGTCTGCCTCCTCATACACCTCCGAATCGGACTCCGTGTCGGATTCGTCAGAGCTGGAGAGCTCTGACTGCGAATCGTTGTTCGATTCGGGCAGGAAATTGCGACCTGACCACTCGTGCTCATCAATCACATTCGCCTCATCATCGGACATGGCATCCGCTTGCAGTGTCGTCTCCAGCAAGTCCACTTGATCCCGGGTTGGTGATCCCTCCTGGCCGATGTCCATGCGTTCGACTGTTGCAGCGGCAGCAACCGCAGGCGAGGCAGCCTGAACAGAAGCGGCAGATTTCTGGCAGGAATAAATATTAATAAAGGTTTGTGGCTAGAGCTTACATTTCTGATACTCACTCTTGCTTTGTTGCTGCGCTGTGGCAGTGGTTTGGGCGGCAGCCGGAAGTGCTGTGTGCAGTAGAAGCGGCCCTGCGGATCATCCCGATCGAAGGCATAGCCGCCCAGCCGCAAATTTGTGTGGCAGTGATGACACTTGAGGCAATTGCGATGCAACACCAGACCCTCCACAGTGGTCTTCTCCATGAGGTAGACGGTCTGCCTGCAGAAGCGGCACTTCTCCGAAGCGGCTTGTTTTTTAAAGGCCAAAGCCACCTTGGAACTCTGTTTGGGAAAAATGGTGTAGAATTATTATTAGAAGTTGTTCATTTCTTGGAGAAGTGTTTAGTTAACAGTTAAACAATTATTTTGGTTATTTTTTGGCATTGCATTGGCGATGAATGTTAAATGGTTCGATGGCTTATGTATCGTTGATGAGAGAGATGTGGAAGCGCCTAAGCTAGCAACAGCCAACAGCAAACAACGGAGTGGGAGTGGGAATTTAAGGTACAAGGAAATCAGGTATGAAGGAGGGGATATTGGAATATTTGGGGTACACCCCACAACCACTAAAAACAACAACTGTAGCTGCAGCAGCACGGAAACCACACAACAAAAAGCCACAAAAATCAAAGAAAATAAAAATCAAAATAAATTGTACAAAACGCGAACAAATTAAAGGGAAAACGGTACGGGGAAAACACATTTAATTACTCACAGATTTGGGTATGACTGCATTGGACTGTACAACCGTATTGGTGGCCTCATCCGAATTGGTCTCATCCTTGCGCACAAATTGACCGGCAATGGAGGCCACCTTGTTGCGCCCACGTTCGCCTACGTCCAGATTGTGGCCCTCCTTTAGCTGTTTGTCTAGATTCTTGATTGTCTGATCGATGTCCTTGAACTTTTCGGCCTCGAGTGAGTCCTGGCGCTGCGGCTTGGACATCTTGTGCTGGCGTGCCTGGAACTGCTCCTTGCTCCACTTGGGCACCTTCTCGCGACCCTTGGGCCCATGGATCTCCGTCTTCTTGGACAGCTCAATCTTTTTCTCGATCTCGCGCACATTCCAGTCGGTCGAATCGATCTTGCCGATGGCACGCATCAGATCCTTGGGCTTCTTGTCACCGCCCAGGCCACCGCGTCCCGTCATCCGTTGCTCCATGCTCTTGATGCGATCGCTGAATTGTTCATCGGCGGCGCTACGTGGCATTGCCGAAGGTATATCCCCACGTTCGCGATCCTTTTTATTGTTGGATTGTGAGGATCGGGTGGGAGAGGGGTTGAAGAAATCAAAATTTTATAGATATAGAAAATATATTTAAGGTCTCAAGAACGTAACGGAACGGAAACCAGAAAAACAAAACGAACGAACATCAAACAAAACGAAAAGGCAAACAAAAAACGAAGAACAGAAACGTGGAAAACTCTTTTCCTCTTTTCTTTTTAGATTTTAAAACTAGTTAGAGACTTAGCCTAGCCTAGGGACTAAAATTAGTACGAGCAACTGGCGGGATGTGCTTACACTCAGAGAAAAGTGGCATTGTGTTTGAATAAAATATTTCGATTAAATATTAGGCACATCGAAGTATTCGAAAATACTTGAAAATAAGTATAATTTATTTTATATTTCATTTCAAAATGAACTATATTTCTGTAAAATGTAAAATATATTTATTTTTAATGTGAAAAATACTTCACGAACATATTTTTAAATTTGAATATATTTTTAGGGCTGTTTCTCTGAGCGTAAGTTGAATATTAGAGCGGAGCGGAGCATTCTGTTAAACAGTAACCCACAGGGGGTTCCAAAAAACAACGCAGATATCACGTAGATCAGTGGAAAAAAAACAAAGAAATTTCCTTGGTAGTCACACACAAATATTTTTTGGGCAAAAGCTGTTAGTTCTTCTGCCTTTTCACAAAACAAACAATCGAGCAAGAGAGCAGGCGACGTGCAGCAGGTCGGGTATCCATTGCTTACGGGAAACAGCAGCTTCCGTTCGAGATCCTTGACGCGATCATTGAATATGGGCGCCTGCTGCCTGTACAGGAATATCGAGTAATCCTCAAAGGCGCTGCCATCCTCGGCCACACCATCCTCGCCCTCACGCAGCAGCTTGCCCGCCTGCAGCAGCTGCAGGCTCTTGTAGAAATTCTGCGTCTGATGGTAGCGCTGCTGCCGGCGCTTGCTCATCCACTCCTGACGATTCTCTTCGATATTTTGCAAACGCTGCTGGCGCTCCTCCTGCGCGTCATAAGACAGAATCGCGGATTCAGAAACGAATTCGGGTGCGAGGTACGAGGGAATACGGTTTGGTGGGGGGTTGTGTGTGTGTGCGCGTGTGTGTGATTGATTGATTGATTGATTGTTGGGTGCATTGCGTGAAACAGACACAAAACGATTGACTAAGACTAAGTTCTACTTTGATGGCTAAGGGTTTTAGTAATTGAAGTTGGATGTTTGGAGGGAGGTTACATATCACACGATGGATAACAATGGGAGGACACCACTTGGACACTGATCGAACTGACCTCATTGATGGATGATTCGAATGCACTTATGGCGGTTGAGAGTTCATGACAGAGAGCTGTTCTCAGTATTAGCTGAACCTTTTGGGGGAACAGATTATTCTCTTGTTGGTTTTTTCTTATGTTTTCTTTCATGGTTTCAATGTTTTTATATGGATTATGAATTTAGATATTACTAATGATAATACAATTTATGAAATGTTTACATATCAATACGGATTGTATGAGAGAGCGCGCGAGAAACGAAATAAATGTACAAAGAAATGAATGCAACAAAAGTGACTGAAAAGTGTTTAAATCACTTTTCAACCAGATTGTACATTATTCTTATCAACCCATCCCATCCATGATAATATTAATCTCCAGCATCTACTCACAATGTTGGCCGTTTTGTCGGACGTCTGGCGACGCTTCTTCGATCGACGTGGCGTCTCATTTTGACCTGAAAGAGAAGAGCATGTCAAGCATGGCCTTAAAGCGTAGACTAATAATGATCCAGAGTGTGTGTGGAAGAATGAAATACAAATACAAAGCGGCGGGTGGGTACACCTCTCTTTCAAGTTGAATTTTTATTACATAAATTTAAACCACACTCTGAGGATCATTATTTTTCTGTTAGTCGACGATGTATGATGGTTATCAACACACCTGCGTGAAGATTGCTTCCCCCTGCACTGGTGCCGACGCTGATTGCAGCTCCAGCTCCTCCTGCGGCCGCTGCACCCCCGGTGGCTGTCACTCCGCCAATGTTCAGTAGCTGCTCGTGACGCCGCTGCCGCTTGGCACGTTCCTCCTCCAGCACTGAGCGACGCTGCACGGTGGTAGGCACATCCACAGCATCCTGCATGGGCGACTTGGCCTTCGACTTAATTTGCAACAACTTGGAAAAGTCTGGCGGTGCGTGCGTGTGATGAATGCGATGCTTCTGTCGCAGATCGCTAAAGTCCATCTTGGGGTGCTTGATGTGTGGAATCTCGCCCCGAAACAGCTCACAGATCTGATCCAAGTAGTTCAGCCACAGCCGCGACTCGATGTCCGTCAGCTCAAGCGATTGCTTGGCACTCATAATCCGCTTAACGTTCAGCTCTCGCTCCAGAACGGCAAAGGCCAGCTCGTTGCACTCCAAGGGACTCATTTCCTTGGTGGCCGCAAAGTCGATAAGATCCGGGCGATATCTAAGCACAGAAAGAAATAATTAATAAACAAGTTCCACAGTGAAGGCTAAGGCGGAAAGGCTTACCGACTGATTAGACCACAGAGCACACGTCCATTGCGTAGCACATCGGATGGCTCCTTGAGCTCAGGCACAAATTGATGCGAATGCAGTTGGGCAGCGATCCAGCGTAGCAGCGTCGCGCCCTGCGGCAGCGAATCTGTGTGGAGTAGAAGCATATTATTAGCAGTTGCAAGACACTCCCAACTACCTCCTACTACGACTCACCTCCGCTGCGTCGCTTGCGTCTGCCCGGCGTCTCCACATGCGCCGTGTGCAGTGCTGCTGACTGCGTGTCCATAAATGTCTGCTCCAGCACCGACGGATCATCGGTGTCAACCAGATGTTTGACCTGCCAACTGTTGACCGATTCCCGATTGAGATTTGGATAGCGTGTCGCCGGATCCACGGTATACGCGCTTATATCACGCTGCAGCGTGTCCGGCGTGGTCTGATTGAGCAGCCGATAGATGCTCTCCCGCTGTGCCAGCACACCCAAAGTGCTGTTCTGTGGATTCGACCACAGCTTGATGGCATAGGCGGCATCCATGCTGGATAGAAAGCCACGGGCACAGCCCGAACCGGTGGGCCAGAACGGCTCCAGCAGGCTGTCGCCGACAAGGCACTGCAGCAGGCGGCAGCCTTTGCGCACAATGACGCGGCAGGACATTTCGGCAGCGAACATGGAGGTAAAATCAAACATGGCCACGTCCGGTTTGCCATAATGATTGACGGCGAACTCGAGGTTAGGCATCTGGTATTGGGTGGAGAACTCGGCCGCCTCGCGGGCATAATCGTGCAGCTTCTGGGTGTCGACATTGGGGCCGGCCAGCAGTTCGGCGGGATCGGCCATGTCCTCGATGATGACACCCTTGTCGATCAGGCTGTGCTTCTTCGCGGTCATCACAAAGTAATGCGTCTCGTCCTTGTAGTAGACAATATTCTCCAGATCGATGCCCGTCTTGCCGTACAGCTCCTTGAAGAATGCCTGATTGAAGATGAACGCAACGCCGCTGATCTCCTCCGCCTTGGCCTCCGCCTCCGTCTTCTTATTGATGAAATTGGCCGTAATGGCAATGGCCAGCTTGCCGCGAAACTCCTTGCGCCGAAAGTCCAGCATATTTCGCTTGCCATCCGCACCGATCAGCACATCGAACTCGTAGTGGGAGACGGGATGATCCGCGGGAGTAACGGCTGCCCGCCAGCCATTGACATCGCCGCTGGGCTCCAGTGCATGCTCGAAGCTCACGCCCTCGTGTATTTCGACGCCCAGCAGCAGCGCCACCTTCAGCAGCATGCACTGCAGCTGCCGAATGGAGATGTGATCGATGGACCCGGCACAGAACTTCCCGTAGAACTTCTTGGCCCCGAGATTACGCAGATCCGTGATCACAAAGGGCCACAGATGCAGCACATTGTTGCGGCTGATCCGATCGCGTTTCTCCAGCACCACAACCTTGGCGCCCAGCAGCTGCGCCTCGATGGCAGTTCGCAGGCCGCAGGGCCCAGCGCCAATGACCAGCACACGGGTGCCCGAGCAGGCGGTGCCCTTGCCGTACACCCGATGGGCGGCCCTCGCATCGAACTTCTTCCACAGCGCTGCAGCCTTCCACGAGCGCACCTTCGCCTTCAGCTTCGGGTAGAAGTCGTTGAGAGGCGACGGCCGCAGCCCCACCGCCTCGCACATGGCCCGATGCAGTGCCAGGATCTGTCGCATTGTCGTGGCCACGCACAGCAGATCGAACAGCTCCGCGGCCTCGGCAGCCGCCGCATGTTCGGCCATCAGCAGCTGTTGCTGCTGTTGCTGTTGCACCGTCAGCTGCTGCTGCTGCTGCTGTAGCTGCAACTGCTGCTGCTGCTGCTGCGTCTGGTGGTGCCGCTGATGTTGGCGGCTCATTCTACGAAAGAGAAGCGGAAAGATGGAAAGGAAATGATTTTAATGAGCAACAAAAACAAAACGTAGATCCTAGAGTATAACTTGCATTTCAGTATTTAAATATGGGGCATATATCTCACGCATGTTTCAAATATTTCTATAACTTTTTTTCACGTTTGTTTCTGTACTAAAATTTGACATAAAATGTATTGCTGTCACGCTCTCTGGTACTCCTTAACAGGTGATTTAAATAGTCCGCTTGTGTCCTGGTACTGGAATATAGCTTTAAATTACTGTGTCATGCCAAAGCAATATACATATTTTGTTTTTTTTTTTTATCGAGAAATTTCGTTATTGGATTCTGTGCACCGAAACAGACCGACTTAGCACTTAGATTACTTAGTTTTAGTTATATGTAGATAGTTCCGCTCTTCCTTGCTTAGTTTATAGCTCTCTGTTTCTGGTCTGCTTGAAAGTCAATGAACCACCGTCATCTTTTTACTTATTAACGATTTCACTTCCTCATTACGAATGTAAACAAAGTGCACGTTTTCCATTTCAAATATTCTCAGAAATCTAAAAGTTGTGTGGAAAATAAATGCAACCCCCTCCCCCCCCACATCTCTCTCCCAGTCCTTTAATGTCAGATCTCTATCTCTCTTTCACTCGCGCTCTCTTTTTATATCCTCTATCTCGCTGCATCTCTTTTTCTCTGAACAAAGAAGATTTTTCATTCAACGTTTGTCTTTGTCATCATTTTACTCTGATTTATTCTTGGTTTTGCTTTCGTTCTGCTGCACGTTGTACATATTTACATACATCGTTATGTATATGTGTGTACATATGTTTCTTTTTCGCCTTTAAGATTTCGGAATGACAACAGAGATTTCGTATTCTTCAATTAATTGAATCAGAGCTGAGCGAATTACAAAAAACACTCATGATAAATGCAAAGGCCACATGATAATGAGATGACGAAGTAGGAGACGACAATAAACCCGTAAACAAAGCAAAGGAAAGCAAAACTGTGCTGCCATTAAGGAAGTGATGGAAGCAGTGCATTGAAAACAGCTACAAACGTATTAAATACCCTCTAAAAACCCTAAATAATATATTCACGTATGGGAAATGCTTTGAATTTGTTGTGCATCATTGTCCAATCCAAACTCTTTCCTTGCTGTAGGGTATCGCACCTGAAGAGCACACGGACAAGTGAACCAGACAAAAGCCAAAGGCAAATGAGCCAGTAAAGCGCTGCTGCAACTCGAGTTTGAACTTTTCCTTGGGTTTTTTTTTATTCCTAGACAGGCAACAACCTGACAATGGACACAGGACACAGGGAGAGCAGTGAAAGGGAGTTTCGGGGGCTACTGTGAAATGAAACCTAGTTCGGGGAATGGGAAACTGTAAAGTGGAGTAGTAGAAATGGAAAAAGTAAACCACAAGACCGACGCAGCTGTTTGTTCTTTGTGAGTGTTTGTTGAATGCGGAATGTGGATTGTGGAATGATGTGAATGTCCCGCACACAAAGGACAATAGCCCCCGGATGGGCGTCGATGTTCTCAGTTAATGCGAGTTCCAGAGTGTTCCACAAACGAGGACGAGTCATTGCCCCATTTTCAACGCTTCAAAGAATTCAGCTTTATTGGATTTCAATGCGAATTAAATTATTTTTTCAGCACTTCAGTGAAGGACTCTGAATCTCAGTGATTGTCGGAGACTGAACTCCACTGTGGATAGTTTGGATCGTGCATGTACACCAAACGATTGCTATTCCCAGGCACTAGCGGAGATTCATCTAACCGCTGGAGCATCTTCATCAGCGGCGATAGCTGAGCTGTTTTCCTGGTAAGAACTCTGACAGCATACTCATCAATATCCCGTCTCAATTGCTCCACCACGCTGGGCACCATCGAATAGCAGCCAAAGCGGCACTCGAAGAATCCGTTAGCCACGCCCGCTCTCAGCACATCGGCCACAACGGGTTGGATGGGCTGCAGTGGGAGCTTGTACACCGTGGATACCCGTTCGGCCACCTCCGAAATGCTGGCGGGTCGACCCAACACCTTAAGCACCTCCAGCACCAAGGCTCCCTTCTGCCTTCCAAGACTTGTGGGATTTGGATTCCGATTCATTATCGAAAGAAGGAATTTTCGGTAAACAATTTAGAATTTGCGCTAAAGAGATATTTGTGTAGATTTTACTCCTCTGTTCTTGAATTTCTTTTGACAGGGAATTGCTTTGGCAAAGGTTGTTGTGTTGAAATCTTTTCAGAAATTCAAACAAAAGCAAATCCGTATAATGGGAAGGGACCCCTTCAATTACAATGCGGGATATCAAGCTCTCAGCAAATGCCAAAGGATATATCAATCCTTTTTTGGCAAACCATACCCGACAAATTCAAGTCAACAAAAAATGCCTTGCTCAATGCCAAACTAATTTCTTATTACTAATGTCTCATTGGAGGGGGTATTGGCGCCAAGAAAGTCGTAAAAAGAGCACGCACAATGACCCCCCACCATCAGTCCAAAGCTCTTGGGAAAACACCACCCAAGGGGGGATCCAGTCAATTGGCGACAACTCGACGCCTACCACTCTCTTTCTCTTTTTCTTGTGTCCTTCTCTTTTTCGGTCTTTAAACAACAGCCTTGTGGGGACACTCTGCTGGGGGAGTAGCCAGAATATTATGTCATTGCGTGGGTTTGGGGGTTGGGCTGATACAAATTAAAGTCCAAAGAAAATAACAACTTTAGCGCTTATCGATTTTTTGTTGCTGTCTGTTTTGCATCTCCGGGGAGAGACTGTCGCCCGCACAACGCTTTGTTTGTTGAGGCAGGAAGGGTAACTCAAATTCAAATTAAACAGGGAGAAGCCACAAGCCACGAACCGCGACAAGGGTGAACACATTTCCATTCTGTGGGGTTAACACTGAACCGAGCGAAATGACTCATCTTTGGCCACATTTTTCAAGGGTGGGCGGCAACACAAATATCCACAATTACTCGCAGATACAAAATAGAAGCAGAGACATGCAGAGAGATGGATGGAAAACACATTTCATAGCTTTTAAAGTGTTGCACATGGCCCCTGCTGTTGCCGGACAAGATCAAGGTTCACTCTCTCAAGAGAGAGAGAGAGAGTAAAATTAAATTGAAAATTCCGAAAGGAAAAGCAAAGAAATCTTGGCCCATGGCCAGGAAAATTTTAATAATTATTTGAAATAGACCATGCTCAGCAGTCGCTCCCTCCCAAACGATTTTCCACCATTTATAAACAAATTAATTGATTTTCGTTTGTTCCTCACCTGAAGAAATCTTTTTTTTAGTACTTTCCGCGTTTGATAATATTTTTTTAGTCGTTATTTAATTTATATTATTTTTATTTATTTATTCAAATTTTCAAGTCCTTTTTGCCTTACGATGTGCATGGAGGTGCCACTTGTTCGTTAATGAGGCTTCGCCCCTGCAGTGGCATCATATTTAAGGCTTGTTTCCCTGCAAAAGCCACTGACAAAGACACAATGGGGAGACAGATGGAACAAAAGTCAGGAAAAGTCAACCCCAACCCCAAACCAACCCAACCAACCGACAAGGGAATCGAAATCAACCCAGAACAAGCAACGTGAGAACTTTTGTCACAATCGAAAAAAAGTAACGTAAAACATGAAGAATACTCTAATTATAGATTTATAGATATTGTATCTACAAATGAGAACGCATCGAACAAATGTTTTCAATATCGTGGGACCAAAGGTGAGCAGCGGGGAAGACGCAATTGGAAGTTATTGGTAATTGCCGCCGATAAGAAATCGCTTGAACACTTTCTAATCCATTTCTGTGATTTGACGATGTCAGTCACGTAATTTGAATATATTTTTGGCATTTTTATTTGTTTAAGAATTGCCGAATGGAAATACGAGAAATGTGACGACAATTTTAAAGCGTTTCTTTTATTTGTAAGTGAAATTTTCATGTCGTGTCTCAAAGTTTCTCGTCCTTTCAATAAATTGCCACACATTTCGAGTATTTTTGGCAAAGAAAAATATGAACGGAAGAATTTTTCTTTTGTGATTAATATATGGTATTTATAATAAAGTTGCGTTGGTAATAAATCACAGCTTGAATTCAAATCAAGTTTTTTTAGCACCTCCTCCCTCCCAAAAAAACTGTGCAACTCTGTGGGGACTCGAGAATTCTCGCCTCTGGGGGCATAAAGAAATATGCAAATAGTCAGCGACGCTTGATTGATTTGTGTATGTCAGGTCTGTGTGTGTTTTGTTCTCTAATTTTGGTACCTACGACTCAATTGATCGACACGCAGACAGACATATTCACGCGGAATTGTTTAGATTGCAACAAATTGATTTATGACGAGAACAACAATGCGGAAATGCCTGAGAAACGTTTTCAAATGTATGTAGATTGAATCTTTAGATATTTAAGCCGAAAGACAAACCCAAAATAAATGGAAATGCATATTCATTCGAGTGTGACAATTAAAGAGACGTAAAGAGATGCACACGCCCTCTGGCGCTTTTCTTTTGGCCTCTTTGCAACAAGATGACAAGTGAAAAATGATGAGAAAATTCGTATAGTTTTTGTAATTGGAATAAAACTTGTCGCCGGCTTTTGGTTGGGCGCCAACAAATGGGTATGGGACTCGGACCCGGACTGGGCAGTTCTGATTGTTATAAATTCGTTCATGTAATTTACTTGGCAGCAAATGGGGGACGTGAATAAATAAATTATATGCATTTAATTAATTAGAGATGTTCCAAGCGATGACAGAATGGGTTTAATAAATTATCCCGAATTCAAAATAATTCTGCAGTTTAGATTTAAGATGACAAAAATTATTTGTTATTGTGTGGGAATAATTATCCTAAATGAATGATTTTCTGCAGGATAGTTCCTAAAGCATAGTTGTAAACTGAAAGTACGAGTATCTGAGAGATGTCACTGCTGCTGCCTGCTGCACTTCTCTCGGTTGTAATTTGACGCAGAACGATGCTCGAAACCGACAAGCATTTTTCGCTATTCTTAGCCGGTCAAAATTGGGTCAGCAAACGATGCTGCGGTTGGCCAACAGCAACCCAACAGAGCCACGAGCCAAACATTTTCCCATCCACAGCCACAGCCGCAGATTGAGAGGCACAGAGAGGAAGAGACTGAGAGAGCGAATAAGAATCGGCGAGGCGCCTCTTTCCACTTTTTGTTGTATCTTTTTTTTTTTAATTTCTATTATTTATATAAATAGGAATTTAATTGATTTTTAGTGTTGTTTCCACGCCTCAAATTTTGTTTCGCACTTCGGTAAGCAGCAAACGGAATTTGCTTCTTAAACGAATTTTAATGCAAAATCAATTTTATAGCCTGCCGCAAGAGTTGCTCCCACGCTACCACCTCCAGTGACATCATCGATTAAACGATTCAATTTCCTAGTGGCACAGCGCAGCATCCTTTGTGGATTATGCATACATATTTATGTATATGCATACATCCTGCTGACATCATTTAACGCCTTTACTGTTCAAGTTTTTCAACTGATGTTCTCATTTTCATATTCTCACTCTTTCGCGTTCTTTTTGCTGCCTCTCACTTCCACGTGTTGTACTTTAGCAGGACCGAACGAACACAAGGACCGAAGTGTTAGTTACTCTACAAGGCTCAGGCATTCATGAATTTCATGATAACCAAACACATGGTTCTCTCGAATAGCCAGGCAAAGAGCTCCTGAATTCATCCTTAGCATAAGCAGATCAAGTTTGGACTAATAGACACATTAATTTTAATGTTTGTATTAGGAAAACGCTGCAGAAGATAATTATACATTGGTTAATTGGCACACAAATACAAATTTCTCTTCATATTATATCATATGTACATTTAAATACAATCCAAACACGATTACCGAATAGATAAATGTGTAAAATGTGAAAAAAACTACTCGTGCGCATAAAAACTGACTAGGATTATTTCATTATTAGAATTAAACGGCCATTCGTTGATCATTCGTTCAGTAGCAATGAAGTCCAAGCTAATCTTCTGTGTTCTATTCGGAATATTTCTAACTTCAATATTCGATCAGCATGTAAGTAAATCCCAATACTTGTTACGAAATGTGTTAATCCTGCATTATGAGCTCCTTTCAGGATGCGTTAGTTTTCAAGTTTACGAACTTGGTCTGCGAGAGTTACAATAAATCGTGGTTCGTATTCCAAAATTGTCGTCTGAAGGCCGTCAGTCGAAACAAAGTGACTTTCAATATGAATGGGACGATATTACATCCGGTCAACGATGCATCAGCATATGGAAAGATATTTAAAAGGGCCAATGGCTATAAGCCATGGCTTTATGAGGTCAAAGTTGATATCTGTCAGTATTTTCGAAAGCCAAATAATCCCCTTGTTGGAATCATTTATGCGCTCTTCAAACAGTACACCAATATAAATCACACATGCCCCTTTATAGTAATACAATAATCCAAAGTTTGTTTCACACTAGTGCTAAAGCATTTCAAATTCCCATTATAGGGTCCACAGATTATTAAGGATTTTTATCTAAGACCTGACCTGCTGCAGGTACCTTTGCCGACTGGTGATTATTTATTGATGATTCGATGGTACTTTGATAGGAAGCTACAGTTCGATACGAATGCGAGTTTTGTGTTCGAAGAGGACCTTATGAACAGAAACTGAAATAAAAATGGATTGTACAAAATACTGCATATCTCCATAATTATAATTATAATTTACAAAAATTGTTCAAAAAGTGTTCAATGCAATTAAACTCTATCGTGCGGAAAATAGACCAATCGAATAATTTTCTTTTTAAATAAATAGTTAAGTATACAAAAATCTAAAACGAACTTGGGGAGTGGCCTTTTTGGGTTTTAAAATGCCTTCAAATATCTAACAGTAGGAGAGAATTTGCTTTATCTTAAAGGGTAAATAAATCCGCATTTATTATATACAGAAAGAACTATGTCCGCCTGCACAGGAACCCAACTGGGTAATGGGAGTGGACCCGACTCTACCCTACCCTAATCCTACACACAAGTCCTCCCGCTGTCTGCTTCATTTGAAGCACAACAACTCGGATTGGGGTCAGACCAGAGACAAAGTTTTACTCTTTAATATTTGCAAAAATTTACATAAATATTCTATAGTTTATGCGGGGGGGTTTAATTGCACGCTTCGTGCTCTCAACTTACGTGTCTCTTCAGTCGCTGTCGCTGTCGATGTCGTGTGGGTCTGTCATATATGCAGCATTAACTGGAATTAAATATAGGAAATATGATCTGAATAAGTAAGGTAATACTCGGCAGTACTCGCGTACATGGCATGCAAATACAAATAGCCTATGATCATAATTTATTGTCTATAATTATTATGCTACCGACTACTCACTCGTCTGACATTTCAATGTTGAGGCCAATTAAAGATTTTAGACGGGCTGCGGGACGGGTTATGTGTGAGGGGGGGCCTCCATTCATTATTGTATATAATCATGTGGGTTGTTTGCTCGAAAAGCGAATCACAACAGCAACACCATAAGCAACAGCAACTCAGAAAACCAATTTATAAATGTCTTTTGGGCTTACGACAGATTTCAGGTTTTTCTTTTTTGTTTCTGCAAGTCGCGTGGGCCGTCAATTCAAGCCAAAGAATAATGCCAACACATCAGAAAAAAGTATACAATATAATATCAGGGAGAGTGGGAACAAAAAGAGATCAATAACTTGATGAGGATATAGTTGAATACCCTAAAAATATCTATTGAAATCCTTTGAGACCACAAAGATTGTTCTCTTTCACACGCAAATAGTTCCTGAATATCCCCGAATACCAATTCGCATTAAATGCAAATAATAATTATAAAAATAGTGTAGGTTTCCCGCATCAAAGCTCGATCGATTCCATTTTGTGTTTGTGCAATTGCATGGGAAAACAAACAGAAGATCCGCAGCAGACGCACGTAAACACCTGCTTGAGTAACGTGCAACATACGTCAGCTACCTGTGGTAATTACCACATCCCAATTGCCATTGTGCTACCCTGTCCCCTGGCATCCTTCTTCACCCTAGCCAACAGACAGCAATTGAATTGAGCACCAGACACTAGGGGGAAAACTGCAGCCGGAAAAACTCAACTCTGTCTTTGGCTGTGGGCATTTATCGAAAGCAACAGCCAAGGCACGAAAATGGCATTAAAACCCAGTGGAGACGACGTTGAAGAAAATCACTTGCGAGTAGTCTCCAGTCCCCCCAACAACAAGCCTCCCATCGACAACAAGCGAGAGGGAAAACCTAAAGAAAACAAAAATCACACAGCTACAAAGAGAGACAAAAAACGAAGTAAATAAGTTCGAAGTTGAAATTCCCTAAGAAGTGAAGTAGAGATATGGGGGAAAAAATAGAAATGAAAATAATATTATGGCAATTTGAGCACCTGTCTTTCGAGCACACGAATGCTAAAGCTATTAACAGTTACCAAACTGCATGCTAAAGCTAATGGAACTCCATAAAAGAGAGGGCATAACGACGAACGGCAAGCAAAGTTTTGCGTCTACTTTTTGGCAGTTTTCCGTTTGACGCTTGACTTCCAATGAATGAAAATAAATGGTGGCCAACAAAAAATAGTTAAAAATACTAGCACTCGTGCTAGTACTAGTATTTCGTACTATCAACCAAAACAACAAATATCAGAAACTCGTTTTTGAATAGCGGCTGCCGGTTTTTCGGTGGATTGCTGGGCTCTGGCTATGGCTCTGGCAGCCGTCAAAACCGTTGCCAAACTTGGCCAAGAGTGTGGCAATGGCAAGTGTTCGGGTTCGGCTATGTTCGGGTGTTCAGTGTTCAGTTATTTTTATAGCCACCGCAGCAACAAATGGATAGAAAGAAAGGAAACAAAAAAACTGCAACCACGACCACGACAAGTGCAGCAAACTCTGGCGCAGAGGTGAAATATGATTGCAGTCTCGTCTGGGGCCTGGGCCTTAAGGAAAACCAAAGACAAGATACCACGTAAAAGATGTTGGCGCTTTCACTACCTGCCCCCATCTGCCGCTGCAGACTTTTCCCCCCTCTTTACGAATTGAAACGCGTTTTGGGTCTACCATCTGTGGGCTGCTCAAAGCTCGAGTCATGCTCTTGCCTGGGAAGAGAGATTCTACGAGTATATCGTATCTAAGTACTCCCATATCATGTTTGACCCACACCCAAAAAATGTGTTGAGACATGTACATTTTGTAGCAAAAAATAAAAAAATAATATGCAAATTTTGGAATTATTTTGCAAGCAAATAAAATACATGAAAAATGCAGAAAATAGCTAAAAATGAGTATGAGTAAAAACCAAGTGGTTATGTTTATTTTTAATGTGTAATTTTTCTGCAATTATAATTTAACTCGCCGTACAACATTCCCATAATCGAATGGCCACACTCTTTAGAGAGTCCATTTGCCAGACTCTTAACGAAATCTAACTAAATACGGCATATCTAAGACTTGAGTGAGTGCTACTTTCATTTTCATACAATGTTTATCTTTCGTTTGCCATGACTCATGCGAGTGTGTGGATGTATCTTGTGGCTTAACTATTTTATGCCAGTTTAAGCCCGTTCCAAATGCGGCAGCTGCCAACAGTCTCTATAAACTATAAACAAACAGACAATGGAGATAAAAGTCTCTAGAGATGCCCAAAGCAGAGTTACGAGAAGTATCAATGGCGTGCCATAGAATGGTGCAGGGTGGAGAGTGGAGAGACCCACTGCGTTGGGTGACCTGACCTTTAGGAAGACAGAGACAGAGACAATGCTGAAACTGCTGGCAGTTAATCATGTGTTATATCATTGACCTCGCCCTCTGAGCGTTCGAGGGTGTGTGTCTGTGTTGCTGTGGCTGCTGCATAATCAGTCAGAGAGGTCGCTCCACCCGTCCTCTGTCTCTCTCTTCCTCTGTCTCTTTGTAATTAACATCTAAACGATAAATGTAATTAGCAGGCCGGCAGGCAGGCTACAGCCACAGCCATTGCAGGCCTCCACTTAATTGCACTTTCATTGAGAGTTCATTGCCGCAGTGCAGCAACGTAGAGGGGATCGTACATCTAGTATCTTGTTTCTTTTTTTTGTCAAACACTGTATTGAGTTTTCCTGGGGGCCGCTTGACGCTCATCAAAACCATTCTCTAGCCACCGCCCCGACACTGAATATCTGCGAGATGCACAAAGGAAAGGCCAGTACAGAGCCAACAAACAAGCGGGCCACAAAAAATAAACACACGCACACACACACACAGACACACAGAGATGTGTGTGTATCACACACGCACACACTTACATAACGCTGCAGAGCTCTTGGGTCGTGCACTTTGTTTAAAAATAACAAGAAAAAATGTATCTGCGCCTGCGATGCAGTATCTTCAATCCGAAAGATACGCGCCGCGCCATGCCGGCATCTGGGCCCACTCGACGCACACAGCTGCTGCTGCCGCCCAATGGGTGGATGGGTGTATTTTCTCTTTCGCTTGAGGGTGGGGCTAGTGGCTAGTGTAAACATTTGGCTCTTCTGGAGAAATCTCAGTCATCGGTTAGGGCGTTCCAGCGGATGTGTGTGGGCAAACTTTAAGGTTCTTCCGACTTAAATCAAATGGGAAATGTTTTTCAAAACATACAAAGAATGCGAGCAAGTCATGGATAGAGTGGAGAACAATTCCATCCATTTTCTTAGCTAATAAAATTTAAAAACTTCTATCTTTAATTTAGGTCTTGAAATATTATTTTTATAATTTTAGGACTCTTCACAAAAGTCGTACAAAGAAATGCGGCGACCCCCAGAGAAGTGACAGAAAGCTTTTTCAGGTGAGAAATTGCCAATTTCACGCATTGCCACAAACCACGGCACCTGCAACTGCACCCGACACTTGCCACTCCGCCACTCTTTGATGCCACTCTGAGTGTGTGCGTGAAGTGCGGCTATTAAGACAAAATGTGTTTCTCGCAAAGGCAGTGCAACTATTTTTAGTGCCATTGGCTTCGTGCAATGCCAGCTTAAGGCTGTTGGCCATGAAAATGAATCTGCCATCTATCTGCTGGGGGCTGCTGGGGGCTGCTGTGCCTGCCTGCTGTGCAATTGTGCATCTGTGGTGCACAGGTGAAAGTATTTAATTATGCGTCTGCCGCATGACAAATCGGATGGTGTTGATGAATTGCCATTGCAATGCAAAATATCCTTGGCTGACAAGCGAATTTCCCAAACGAAAATGGTTAGACAGGAAAGTAAGCGCACCAAAATTGGGGCCTGGCAATTTTTCATTGGAAAAAGCGAGTCGGCGCAAGGCAAGGCAAGCGAGCTCGCCTTGTGTGGCAGTGGCAGTGGAAGTGGCAGGGGCACTGACAGTCGCAGTCGCATCGCGATAACAATAGGCAAACATTTATCGATAATGAAAACAAACAAAAGACTGAAAATGATTTTCAGTTTGCCTTGCAAATTGCTCTCATATGGCAGCCAATTACCATTTCCAAATGGTCAGGGGGGAAAGGGATCTGATTGACTTGCGTGTTTATTTTTTTGCCAAATGTGTTTGTTTCTCCATCTGCCAAGCACCAAGCAATCCACTTTGTTTACCAATTCCCACTTGTCCGCCAATGAATGCTTAATCCCAGGGTCTTGGACACATGTCACTAAACAAATTTCACTTTCTAATGCATTGGCCCCTAAACGAAGTGCAAGAGAGCTCGTTAATGCCTGCAACAGAGTTTTCCCCTTTATTGAGAGACTTCTAGAATTTAATAATACTTCGGAATTGCCTTTGAATCACAGTAGCAGCACAGCAACAGGCACAGACGAGGCGTATGAGCAATATTGCACAAATTATATAAATAATTGCCGATAGGAGTTATACGATGACAAGGGCAATTCTTGAATGCCAATTAATGTTAGCTATTAGGTAGCTTATTTTTTTATAATTTAAGCGAATTTTTCATTAGTTTTTCTCTAGGTGTAGAAACAATTTTGACATTCTTTAAAGACGATCTCAACCTTGGAAGCTTCCAATTATTATTATTCTCGGGAATAAGTCAGATACAAATACACTCTCTATCTGTGAGTTGTAGCCGCTGATTCAATCCACTTTTTAGAAGAAACAATTCGTAAATAAATATATAAAGATAATTCCATTTGAATCTGCATTTCCATTACGAATTTTCAATCATTACTCAAACACATTCCCTTAGAAACTTATCATTGACATTTCTGAAATAGGATTTTTCCTTCAACCGCAATACTTTACGTATGAGCAATGCGGAGCATTTCCGTGGCATTTCCATTCTTTATGGATAGATGGAGAGTTAAATCGCAAGTCTCACACATGATAGAGAGGGAGAGTGCAATTGAGAGTCGCTCCAATGCTTTATCGATTTCGATTTGATGCAAAACTTGTTGCCACTGATGGGCCCGTTGCCTATGGACTGCTGTCCCATGCATGAATTACGCAATTTAATTTTCAGATAATTTCATTTAAGTGAAAACAATTTTCCCATGACAGCAAGATTTGATTAGTGTAAATCGCCATCAATCAGGCAGTCAGGCCATCGCTCAATCATTCTGTCAAACAGAACTTTTCCTCAATATTTTATGCCACAAAAGTTCACTGACTTTAAGGCAAGCATTTGACCCAAAAAGGAAAAAAACCACTTGGAAAATGGTTGATGCGCAGTGGAAATGGAAGCGACATGAACTGTCATCGTCTGACAGCAGCATCAGCCACTACAGATACATATGTACATCGCTGTATATAATAGTAACAATCATAATAATAATAATACTAATCATAATGACGTTGATGCTGATGCTGATTAGACGATCAGGCTGTGCCTGTTGCTGCGGGACAAAAGCCTCTTGTCAGTCTCGTCAGCCACTAAATGCAATGAAACTCTTTATCGGATTAAATTTATGACAATTTTTACGACTGGAGAGTGGACAATGGGGGGGTCTTAGGGGATTTTTCGGACTGTAGTTTGGAAGTTTTGGTTGGTGGTTTGCCAGTGGGAAGACAAGTGGAAACAAGAAAGTTTTAGTGGAAGGCTTCGACTGGGAGATACCCGACTAAAAGATTTAAATAGATAAAAGATTATCCCAAGAGAGAGCTTCTGTACTTAGCTTACATATCCTACCAGCTGCCCCATATACCTTTCATAATCTACTCGGTATCAGACATAAAGACGATGATGAATTTTAGATGTTTTTGTTTTTTATCGTTTGGGCAACTTCCTTGAAGTTTATGGCTTGTGTTGCATGTTGCCTGTATGATGTTGCATGCCTCGTGCTGCATGAGGCAGAAACAAAGTGTGGAGCACACGATGCCCCGATGGCTAGATCTTGTATGCCCCACATTAAATGCATGTAGCCAGGCCTTGCTGCGTTTTTCATTTCTCCTCTAGAGCCCGCCGCCGCCTGACAGACATTCGGACATACTGACAGGCGGGCAGTCTGTTCGTCTGACTGACGAACTGACTGCCTGCTTGTCGTGTGCTCACTCAATTAGCGTTCAGAGGACCGAAACAGAAACAGAAACTGCAACTGCAACTGCAACTGCAACAATTGCACTGGCAGTGGCAGTTGCAGTGGCCCGAGGATGGTGCAAATATTTGCGAACTGCAATACAAACTGCAAATGAAATTGTCTAACAACAGGCCTCGGATATGTTCGAGTCGTTCGAATTAGTAGCCCAACAATTGTTGGGGTGTGCTTCAGCTTCTGCTTCTGCATCGGCTTCTGTTGATGCAATGGAAATGCCAGAGGGGCATAGAAATCGTATCAAAATAGCAACTATATTATAAATAAAATACTCTTACAATCTTAAAATAGTTTCAAATGCACTTTAAAAACGATGTACACATAAATGTTCAAAAGTTTTGCTTTGCTTCGTTGGGTTTTGCGCTCGAATTAGCAGAGCTTTTAAAAAAGAGGCACAGATAAAATCCAATTTAAAACCACAAAATCACCAAAATATTGACAGCCGAAACAGATGACATCCAGAATACCCAGCGCCAAACACCGGAAAATACTGCTTCCGTAAAGTGAATACATACTTTGCGCGTAATATTTGCATTTTTGCATTTCTTCAATTTTATTTCTTGAGCGCAGAGCAGTGGCAATAGTCTTATCTCTTGATCGTCATTTTACTCTCGCAAAAGGCTTTGTTTTATTGCTCTCACGGCAATTTTTACTGTTCTTGAGTTGTCGCTCTCTCTCCGGCAACCACAACAACCATGTGAGCGAAGGGCAGTTGCATTTTGTTGCTGTTTGTTTTCGAAAAGGCATTTTGCATACACTTCCATTGCCTACGTTCTCTCTTACCAGAATTCGTTCTCTTAGCAAAAACAACAATGAGCTTTACTTGGTAGAGCTGAATTCTCTCTCCCAAGCCTCGCGCTCAGCAAATTCGTGATGCATGAAGAATAAACGAACGGGATGGATCTTAACAATTATAAACACCCTTTTAATTCAGCAATCACCGACAACAGAATAGACACAAGCTACTCGAATATTAAATTCCACTATACCTAAGATTGTGTATCTGACATTCACTTACTCCACTTCCTTTCTTTTCTATTAATTTTCTCTATTTTGAAGCAGCACGTGCTTCGGCTTATGCTGATCTATTTACCTTTATTTATTTACCTGCCCATGGCCACTTGAGTTGTTTTATTAATAATCTGTTAATAATGACCAACTTTTGGCGATTAAAGCCCACACGCATATTCTCCCACTTAGCACCGTGGGGAGACGCGACACCTGTTCACCTTCCCACCTTTCCATTTCGAAAAGTTGCGGTTTTTGGTTGCCAATAAATATTGCCTCCATAATATGCCTAGCGGGCGTGGGCGTGGCGGATTACTACTATATAATATAATCCCATGTATGCAAGTAAGATTTGGCATCGCGTGTGCAGAGATTTTAATGGGAGCTTGTCGTGTGTTTGTGTTTGTGTGTGTGTTTGTGTGTGCGTTGGCGTGCTTTGAGCCATTTCTGAGGAGCATTTCTGACTGATTCATTGACCAGATTCCATGACGCTGCACAATGTAAATGAAACAATTTTTCTGTTGCTGCTTTTGTTATTGTGCTACCACAAGTTGCCTTTGTTTAACTGTTTCTGTTGTTGTAATTGTTGGTGTAATTATGCGGCATGAAAAATCGTTGGCAGCCATTAGGCGCACGAGTTGACCATGAACCAGTGACGGTTTTTTGTTTCTATTATTATTATTGCTTGTTTTAGTCTCTTTCTTTGTCTTTAATTGAATTTTATTTTATACAGATAATTGGAGGTACTTTTGCCGAACGTTTAAAAAGTGAAACCATTTTTAAGGGAAATTTGAATGAAAATGTAATAATTAAAGCCCATGGAATTGACTGCTGTTGTGGATATTCTTCCAATGGAAATGTGGTATTCAATTCTGAAATTCCCTTTATGGCATATACGAGCCAAGGATCAAATTCTGAAGGTTCCGGCATGCTCCCTAGAGACCCAAAAGGCAGGGGGGGCTGTGCCATATGGGTTCTCCCCAATGCATCGTCAATATCCGCTGGCAATGCAATCAAGCATCAAACGAAAACAAAACGGTAACAAAAACAACCAAATTCCATTGATTGACGGACGGACTGATTGCCTGACTGACTGACTGACTGGAGTGAATGAATAAGTGATGCACTGCCAGAGGCACCGAATGACAGAACGAGAGCTGCTCTGCGTGGGGATGGGATTGGATCCAATATTCATTCACGCACGCTGTGCGCTTGGGTGACCGGCAAAGTGGCTTCCGCCTGCTGCTGGTTGGGCAGAAAGCTCGCTGAAGATTGGTGAGCAGCGGTGGGCGACGGCGGCTGAAATGATAACTGTGCCATGCTGTACAAGAACCAGTACGGCAAAGCATTAGGGCGGGGGTTAAGTGCAAACGTCATAAACTCAATTTCCCTCTCCCTCTGTGCAGCCTGCCCTTTAACTGTAAATTGCTATATGTGTATACCCGTGCGTGTGTGTTTGTGTGTGTGTACATTGTTTAGTTACCTTTCGGAAAGACAAAGCAGCACAAAGCCCAAAAGCAAAGCAGAGAACAAATCAGAACTTTGATTACCCTACAAGCTATGAGGATACCCTGGACTAGGAATAATGTATGGGAACAGATATGGACATTAGTTTTATTTTTCAGATTCCGAGTGAGAGTATTCGTATAATTTGATTTAAAAAACCTAAGATATTAAATTATAATATTATTGTATGTATTTTTCCCTCCCTGTACCATTTATTACTCACGACAGCATATGCCTTTGAACTATACAATTAAGGGGTATTAAAAAAGTGATTCATGCGCAACCAAAAACAGAAACAGGGAAAAATAGTTACAGAAAAAGAGAGTAAGGAGAGAAAAACTTGTTTACTAAAGCCAGGCACGAGGCAACGGAGCATCACAGATTCGTTGGAGAGCAGGGTGCCGCCGCCGCCGGGAGAAAGAGAGAGAAGCAACCCAAAGCAAAGGTTTCCACAGCACAGCTTTACCCAACTTTCCTTAGCCGAACAGAGCCGAACTGAACACCCATCCTTAATTCCATTGACACGCCCCGTTTATTGGATTGTCAGCCTCTCTTTGCGGTTGCCTTCTCGTCGCGACTTTCCAATTGATCCAATTGATAATTGGATTTGCTTTTGCGTTTGCTGATTGGAAAAACGAAGTGACGGCGGCATCGAATGTAAGAAAATGCCTTTCGAAATTGACTCCACCAGGGATCCCCACACTTGCATAGATCCAGTCGCTAAATGATCATCGTCAGCTGATTCATTAGCCCCAATTTATTGTTGGTCAAGGTTTACGATCGTTTGCTCCAAATGCGTACACGTTCTTATCTGCGACCAAGCAACAACACCTTCCGCAGGTCGATTTCTAATCGTTATCAACGCTATCAACGGACGCTCGATTTCAATAGGCATTCGCCTATGAATGTGAATGAGAGTCCAAACTCGTGGCTATATATGGGAATGTGGAGGGCAGAGTACCTACCCTGTATAAAGATACACAATCATACGAACATACAAGTTTTGTTTGTGCAGTGGCGCCTCATGCCTCACGATCATTAAATTATAGTACAAATATTTGAGATAAGGCAGGGCAGGGCGGGGCAGGCAAAAAGGGGAAATCGCAATTTGTTTTCATTTGTTCAGCAAGCAATAATTAGTGTAGAATTATGTTCACGCTCTTCGGCCATTTTAATTGCTTTGAAATGAAGAAAGTTCTGTTATAAATATCGTAATACATTTATTAGTTGATGCCTATACAAATCCAAGAGTTTGGAGCAAAAGAATAGTTGTTAAAATAGCAGTCAAGAAAACATTAAAACCCACCACATACAAAAATGACTTTCAAATTGCAACCAAAAATCTACATGAATTTATTTCATTCTTGTTTTTTGGCTAATCATAAAAATTATCCACAATCTTTGCACACCCAAAAAAAAAACCAATTAAATTTGTTTAATCATAATAATTCAGAATCAATTTAAGGCCACAACTGCTATCCCCCAATGTGTAATTACAGGCGTGTGGGAGTCATTAGATCATTGAGAGAACAAGTTCAACTACAGTTCCCGTACCGCAGCACAATCCGAAACGGGGCCAGACACACACAAACATATTTCTATCATCTACTGACAATATCTAGTGCTACCTGAAATATATTTCTCTCACATTGCCAGGCGTATATGGCAATGAACCATCAATATGTGTTGCGTGTGTGTTTGTGGCTTGTGGTACCCCCTTACTGGCCCTTGGCCATAAATAGCGGCCACCGACAAAACGCATAAACATGCCCGAATTTTGTAGTTTTTGTTGTTGTGGGCAACCAACCTCTGTGTAGTTCAATAAACTCAACACACAACAAAAAAACACTACAGCAATAAACTAAAATTAAAATTGAACTACAAAATATTATTTGGGGGGAGCACACCCAGAAATAGTTCTGAACCAGAACTGATTCTAGGCGGGTGGGGATTGGATGGCTAAACCGTCAGTTTGTTTAAATAAAGGCAACAAAGTAAGCCCGTCAGTAAGAGTTCTATCTGCAAATTTAGAAATATAAATAAAAACCCCTCCCATGCCACACATGCCTCATGCAATCGGCTTTTGTTGAGGCTGCTAAAATTAGCAGAATGCCTCAGCACCCACACCTCGCCGCTCTGCAAAATAAATTTCACACAGATTTTCACAGATTCAAAAGGAAAGTTTCTCCTTTCATTTAAATTGCCTTTTTCTGACTTTTGTTTATTGAATCTGCCTAAGTTTTCGCCGCTTTTCACAGATTTTCATTTCTTGTTGGGATCTCTTTCTTTGTGGCTAACCAACCATGGCCACCGCCGAGTGGCATGCCCCCAAAGGCAATCAATTACACAGCTAATTGAAAAACCGAAACTAGAAATTGAAATTGAAATTGAAACTGTCACAGCAGCAGAAGCAGCAATTAAAAATAGTCCCTGCCCTGTCATTTGCTTTTTGGGGGCTGCTGCTTGCTGCCTTTGGTTTCGATTTCGATTCTTGTTCGATTATTCGATTGGCCCAATAAACTTTGCACTTTTCACGCTTTTCAAGCTGGCCCTGGGCCAATAAAAAGCGCAGCAGAAGCAGTGGCAACGGCAGCGCCGATCAACTTTTCATTGAGTGTCGTGGCGGCATTTGCTAATTAAAAATGCCTCAGCCATGAGCCATGCGCCCCAAGAGCCCACCAAGAGCCATGGTTATGAGGGAGTAGAGTAGACTAGAGAGACCACGGGGCCAGAAGATTGATGGGACAACTGCAGGTGGGCCACAGAGCAACCATTCAAGCTGTCTGTCTGTCTGTTTTGTCGGGCTGTCAGCCTGTCAGGCGGGTTATCGTCAGGTGCAGCTAGTGACGTTGGAAAGTGTTTAGAGGCATAATTATTTCACCTTGAATGGAAAGAGAAACAACACTTTCCGCTATCACTAAACTGTAGATTAAAGATCCAAAGATCATTAAAAAAATGCCGGAAACTTGTTCATCTCTTCATGCACAGAAAAATATTCTAATTTAGCGCCTACTGCTAAACATTCATTTGTCAGCCCTTTATATATTAATAAAAAATTTTAATTTTAAATCTGCAGCAGTCTTACCCCCAACCCAAAAATATAGAAAATAAATCCCAATCACTTGTGACTTCCCTGTATTATTTTCTCCAAGTGTACAAATTATATGTCTTGATTTTGAGGTGATTTTTTTGCCTTCAGTCAAGGCCAAAGAGACGTCATCTTCTGATCTCTGCTACTGACTATTTTTTTGTATAATTGAGAATGTGATTCATGTGGCCAGAAACTAAACTAACCGTACTACACGTGCCTATATCGAGAGCTAACACATCATATATCGTACAAGTACAAGTTCCTTCCTAAAGCTAAATAAAATATGTCTGGTTATGGCCAGGGGTTCCTGCCTTTTGTTTTAGTCCCGCAGCACATCCGGCGACTGTCGAATTTCTCAAGAATATGTGAAAATGAACTGAACTCAATTTAGAAATATCTATTTATATGCTTATAATGGACATATCCACGGATACGCTCTTCCGATCTGACATTGTCGCCTGTCAGCACTTTGAATTTGCATTTCGTTTGGCTCCATGGGAACGCTTTTTGCTATTCCATTAATTGGCCTTCGCCTAGAGTTCTTCCCCCCGAGTCGAGTGGGGGCAGAGCCAAATGCAATTTGTTTGGACGGGCTTCAATTGAAAAATTGAAACGAAAACCATTTGATAGAGAGCTGTGTGCTGTTTGCATGGTGATTCAAATCAATAGATGGCAAAAAAGTGTTTAGTCAATAAGTTTTGTTTTCACAATAGCGAAATGCAAGGGCAAAACTGATTCGCATGAACTTGAACTGTGTGGAAATAAGTAGAATGTTTCGACTGTAAAGTTTCCAATCTATGCAAAATCAAAGCTAAAATTGGTTAGAGGAATGGAATTATTCTAGAACTCTCTAACTCAATTTTTAAAATGGAAATTCAAGCACTGCTTTTATTAGCTACGAGTATACTTTTAGCGTACACTGTTTCACAGTCACATGTCACATTTGATTTCAAATATTCCATGACATCATGCATATGCAAGTCTTCGGATTAGGATTAAGTAATTCAAGAACCTTCCTGGATAATCCCCCCACCACACACTCCAGTCTAGGGGACGAAATTGATAAACTTATGTGTGCTATGTATAGCTAAAATTATGCACGATCCGAGCACTGTCGAAGCATAACAACTTAATCATATTAAGAGAGCTTGAAGGAAACCGGTCTGCTCGGTGAGGTCTAGGGCCTCTGCTGAATAAATGATTTGAATGAGCAAAGTGAATGCCTCTCACTCTGTGGCTGGAAAATGTGCATCAAATTGTGGAGGGAGGCGGCTTTAATTAAAAATGCAACAACTCTCGAGTGGGCGTGGTCTAATCGCTGATGAGTTTTATATACAAATTCTGATTCATTCAGATCAGCGAACTTTCAGCGAGAAATGTAAAATATCACAAAAGAAATGAAAACAAAGAAAAAACGAACCTCAGACCCACTCTCGGGGGGTCACGGTCATCATCATCATCATGTCTGACTGTCTTTTTTTAATTAATAATAAAACTACGTAGACAAGGCTCCCGCACAAAAGAAAAATAAAAGAAAACTTCAGACAACAAGCAACAACAACATAAAAGATGTAAAATTGTAAACGACCATTGAACATTGAACATTTTGATGATGTTTCTTTTTTTCTTTCTTACTTTTTGTTTGATAAATTGTGAAAGTGTTTTTTGGGCCCAGACGACAGCTAATTGACGCCTTCTTTTGCACCTCTAACCCCCACCCCACCCAAACGGCCTATCTCCCTCCCCAACCATTCACCCAAGCGGGCCTCACCCACTGGCCATACAGCACAAACACACAAGCATCACTCGCACTCGTACTCATATGTTATTAAAATGGCGTAAAAAATGCGATTAATAATGAAGCAAACACACATTGGAGAGGGTAGTCTGGGGGGTAGGGAACTGAGGCCAAAGCATGTGAAAGGCGTGAAAAAGAAAAGAAAGAAAGGCCTCATCTCATGGCTGAAGCTGTGTATCCTCTAACAGATCTGGGAGATCATTTCATTAGCTAAAGCTATAAAATTTAGTTTTTATTAAAATATGGTAAAAATATCGTAATAAATTGAATCAGCATAACTTCTTTTTATAGGGGTTCCGATTTGTATATGCTGTGAGCAGGCAGTAAAAGGTTCTATAAAAAAACCGTCTGTAAGACAGCAACAAATAGAAAGCAGAATGGATAAAAAAGAACAAGCAAAATGTTGTAAAAACGAACTGCGGCATTGATCGAAGAGATACATAAAATAATCGGCAATCTCTTTGACTTCAAAAGTAGCAGAAATAAAAGTTAATTTTACTAGGAGTATTAAATTATCTAGTCCCACTTTATGGTAGATATGGAAAATATATTGTAGATTGATTAGGGGAGTGAATATATAACCTTGGCCGCAACTTTATCTAATTTTTTTGACATTTTATCAGTTGTGGAGTTTATGAGATATCAATTTGCCTTTTTTAGGGGTTCACAAGGAGAAACACTACCCAGGGAGAGGGTACAGAGGCAGCGAAACATTACTTAAAGACAGGGCACAGAGGGTAAGAGACAGCTGCTCAAATATCAAAAATGTTTGGGGTAAAAACACTCGATTTTCAAGTGCTTCCAGGGCAGAGCAGGGTATTAATTTCTTTTACATTTGTACTCTGTCCTCAGACTATCTGGACTTGATGGCATTTTGCATTGGGGCAAGGGCAAGGGTATAAGATCAACAGAGTTTTAGATGGGTTAAGTGCTGCTTGGATTGAGCTGATATTAAGGGTAGGAGAAAGGAGTGAGTTTATCATTAAATATACAAGTTTTTGGGTTACTATCTTTACAAAATATCAAATAAAGTCATAATTTCTATCTGTCATATTTTGCGTAAATCAAACATTTGTCCAATAATCATTAACCCATCAGCCACAGGCAGACCCAAAGCTAGTTTGTTGTTTGTTCTTCGAATGGTTAATGATAATGTTTCACAACAATTTCTCTGCCAGAGCCTACGGCAAGCAAATGTCGGAACAAATGTCGTTTATTGTGGCCCTCATTCCACTTTTGAAGAGTAACCTCTACATTCTACAAAACGAAATGAATGGATTTTTTTGGCTTATGAAAATTATGGTTTAAAAATAGCAGTGAAATAATTATCTTATCTATGGCTAAAAGCCTCTTTGGCCATGTCTATATAAGGCGGCAAAAGCAAAAAGTACTTAAGTTGACATTTTCTTTGCCCCTGCCGCTATGATCAGAGGAGAGACATTTCCACTGCCATTTGCTAGAGATACTCTCGAGATCTTCGCGACTTTGTTGCGTGTAGATGTCTGGGCAATGCCCCTACAATGTGTGGCCACAGAGGGAGAGAGTTCAATGAATGCTGTTTATTATTGTACAATAATTCTCTAGTATTTCTTATCAGTTATCAGTGGGAGAATGGATGGTCGGCATGGAACCCTGGACCAGCACATGATAGTGGATCGAAATTGTGTCTTTCTTTTACATAACTTTTTATCATTCCCTGTGGCTCTCCTTTCCCCACCCTTTACCACCTTCACCTCTGCCACACTTTTCTCTAAAATAATGTCAAGGCTGATGCAATCAAAATCTTTGGCGAACTCTTTTCGCTGGCTCAACAGCATTTTTCTCTTTTATTTTCTCGGCTTTTCTTTTCGTTTTTGGCAGACTTCAAAACTTGCTCTGTCATTGTCGTCTCCCCCCTGCTGCAATGATGTCATATGAAGTTGGGAGATGTTTTTGGCCCAAAAAATATTGCTCTAGTTTTGGCTTGCTTTTGACTTTGTCACGCTTTTCCCAGACAGCGGTTTTCCGCACTTGACTTCACTTCTCTCTCACCTCACCTCTTCGATCAAGGCGCTACGCTCTCGAATAATAACTTTGTTTTTGTCGTCATCGTCGACGCTCACATTCCGCGAGGGCAGGCAGGCAGGCACAAAGCACAAGACGGTCCACAGTTGCTCATCGGCTTAGGCTTTTTTCTGTTTTATTTTACACCCGCTTTTCCCTCTTGGCCTGCCCTGGATTTCCATTTGTTTTTTCGTTCTTTTTTTTCAACATGATATTGTGAAAAGTTTTCACACTAATGGCAGCAGGCAGCGTGAATGCATTTATGTTTTATGGTCTAGTTTTTTTACCCCATTCCATTTCTTTTTCCAGTGCGTTTTTGCTGTTTGTTGTGTGTGGAGCACCTCTTAGGGGACAGCGTTTTTTTCTTATCCATAAATACCATTTACATACAAATGTGTGAAGGCTAAGGCAGAGCAACAGCCCGAGAGGGTGTTGGATGTTGGATTGGATGGGTAGCTAAGTGATGGCAGGGCGTAGAAATCCGTTAAATATTTCATGCAAGCAGTTTACTTATCAGCTGTAAGTGCAAGCAGTGCTGTTCGAAGGAGCAGTCGCAAGGGCAGACTCTCTCTCTCTCTTTCAGCGAAACAGTTAGCAAGCAGTTATTTCCAGACAAACATGCAGTCAATGCATGAAATAATATCTTGAATATACAACAAATAGTAGGACTATTAAACGTGAAACCCACAGCGCTTGTACTTAATAATTTTGCATAAAAAACACATTTGATTACATAAAACTAAGTTATGTAAATCTGCTTAGAATTATTTATATTTATCATCGGATTTCACTCACCTTTATGATAAACAAATTCAGCTAAAAACTGTTTGATTTGATTTATTTTTCAGGCGATTTGCAAATTAAATTTTGTTGGAAATGTGCGATTAAAATTCAATCGCGTAGTATAACCACAACAAAAACAAGAAGAGAAGATGAGAAGAGACAAAATTAAAGATAAACTTGTTTACACCGAACCGAATCGAGAGAGTGACAGAGATAGACTCTGAGAACAGTTAAACAGGATTTGTGGGAGAGAGACACGCGGGGGGTCATATGGATGCGAATGGGAATCAATAAAACAAACACAGCACAGCACATAAAACACATGGAAGAAAGTGCGGCGAATTCTGGTTTTATTATTATTTTCTTCTTATTCTCCTCCCCGGTTAATTGCACAAATGGGTGAACATGAGAGGAAGAATTGGAAGTGCGTGTGCAGCGGCAGACAGTAAGAGAGAGAAGGAGCGGCAAATCCTGGCCTTAAATATATCACATCGGATTTCTTTTCGTTTTTTGACGAAGTTATGAATGATAAAATATTCTTCAGCTGCTGCTGCTGCACACACACGCATACGCCCCCCACCGCACTCTCACAGACGACACACAAAACACACACACATTTAAAGTTTCACTATAAATGTTATTAATATATTCCAGACACGCGGCTCGGCTCCCGGACACACAGACAAAATACGAACGAAACGAAAAATCAACTAAAATAAAGAACACGCGCGTTGGTCCGTTTTTCGCTGCTGGTCATCAAAATTGTCGGCGACAGCGTCCGCACTGTTCCTTTTTCCACACTTTGGGTGCGTTTTTATTCAACATTTGCATTATATAACGACACTTGCATTCAATTCAGATTGCATTATTGCACTTCTGCAGAGCAGAGAACTGCACTACTCACTTGCACTTGTTTTGATTTTCCGGGCAACAATTTCACGTCGTGTTCGTTCTATTTTTTTTTGTATTTAAACAGCGAATTGGTGCTGGTCGAACGACGATGAATCTGCTGTGGCTGTCGATATTTTGTTGTAGAGCGCTATCGATGTTTGCTGCAAGGATGGGCAAACAAGGTGTTGCAATGGAAAGGTGTTTATATAATTGATTTTTTTCAAAATATTACCCGCTTGTGTGGAGAAAAAATTCCCTTGCAGTCTTAGCAGCAAGCAATATATAATTTATTTTTAAATTATGGGCTTAAATAAAAGAATATAACAAAAACAGCGACAACTTTCAGCTGTAAACTCTTATAAAATAAATTATAAATAAAACGGTCTGTATATCCATTTCACTCTCATTTAATACGTAGAACTCTTTAACTCGCACTTATTAACAGCATATGCAACGGACTAGTTTTTTCCGGTGAGACCACCTTGCATCATGATTTCAATAGCTTATAGATACCGATATATTTGATATATTCGGCATATTTTGTCAATAACTACGCGGTAACACTGCACGGCATATTAAAGTCTTTAATATAATTTTTTAATTTTAAAATGGTAAGTCCCCTGTGATGCTTTTCTTGTGCAACTTTTGTTCAACAATCATTTTCAGTTCTCGCTGTTGCACAGAGAGGAGAATGCGCATGAGAATTCGCTGTGGAGCTGTGCCTGGGGCCGAGATCCACTGCCGGCTGAAAAAGATGCCGCCACGGAGCCGGAAGAGGAGAATCCCTTTGATTTTGACAAAAAAGAGCCCAAGCCAAAAGAATTTATTGTGACGGGTGGTCTCGATGATCTGGTGAAAGTATGGGACATTCGTGAGGACAACACACTGAAGCTGCGCCATGCGTTGAAGGGGCATGCCCTGGGCGTCGTCTCCGTTGCCGTCAGTTCCGATGGTCAAAGTGAGTGTTGCAAGAACTTTATAGAGCTAGATTAATATGTGTTCTTTCCATAGCCATTGCCAGCAGCTCGCTGGACTCTACGATGTGCCTGTGGGATGCCAGGACTGGCGACAAGAAACATTTGCTGACCTTTGGGCCTGTGGACCTGTGGACCGTGGGCTTCTCGCCGTGCGACAAATACGTGATTTCCGGCCTGAACGATGGCAAGATATCCATGTACAGTGTGGAGACGGGCAAGGCGGAGCAGGTGCTGGATGCCCAGAATGGCAAATATACTTTGAGCATTGCTTATGTATGGAAAACCACAGCCACGGACCAAAGACTGCTCAATCCATGAAACTTTTCCATTTTGCATTGCAGAGTCCCGATGGCAAATACATTGCCAGTGGTGCCATTGATGGCATTATAACCATATTTGATGTGGCCGCGGGCAAAGTGGCACAGACCCTGGAAGGACATGCCATGCCAGTGCGCAGTTTGTGCTTCTCCCCGAACTCTCAGATGCTGCTAACCGGCTCCGACGATGGACACATGAAGCTCTACGACGTGTAAGTGCTGGCCACAGGATTGTAGCAATTATAATTAATGTACTCTTCTCCCTTTGCAGCGCGCACTCTGATGTCGTGGGCACACTCTCGGGCCATGCCTCCTGGGTGTTATGCGTTTCCTTCTCCGAGGATGGCAAGCGCTTTGCCAGCTCCTCCAGCGATCGCACAGTGAAAGTTTGGGACTCCTCCGAGCGCAAGTGCCTGCACACATTCAACGAGCACAGCGACCAGGTGTGGAGCGTGCGCTACAGCCCCGGCAACGATAAGGTGATATCCGCCTCCGAGGATAGATCGCTCAACGTCTACGAATGCCCACCGAATGCCATGGTCTGATGTGTACACAATAAATCGTAGCTAGGGTTAAAACAACGAATTGGTTTCTATTTATGGTAGAGGCTAACTATGAACTACTACTGTCCGGCACAGTGGGCTTCTCTCTGAGCAGATTTATCTTTTGCTTTGCCTGCGTCAGCAGCGTGTCCTTGTACTTCTGGTCGGGTATGTACACATTAAACGTCTTGAAGTAGTGCAGAATGTTCTCTGTGAAAGTGGATGAACAGAATGAAAAGAAGATTTCACAGAGTGGGCGGAAAGGTCTCTCCGTTCGTACCAACATGCGTCTCCTTCAGCTTGTACTCGTCGGCTATTTTCTTGGCTGGCCACAGTTCCGGTTCGTTCTGATGATCGTTGATGAACTTCAGCGCTTGCCGCAGTGTGCAGCGGCCGCTGAGGATCCGACTGGGCTCCTTGTAGCCATACTCAAAATCATCCGGCGTCTTGCGCTCCAATGGAAGAGGTCGCTGCTCTTTGATGTCTGCCGCAGCCTCTGCCGCCTGACGCTCCTGCACGCGTGCAATCTATGAAAAAGTAAATCAAGCATCAGAACGGGTCCCACTGGTCAAATTATTCCTTTTCTTTAACCCACAAATCGATCCTGGGACGTTACATAAACATCTTTTAGTCTCGTGTCCAAGTGCGAGTCCTTTAGGTTGAGCTTGTCCACAAACTTGGGATCCACTGCAAGCAAAGGGAGATTAGATATTGGCCCTAACTAGTGTCCCAGTAGCATACATTCTAGAGTACGTTCCATGTCCCTCAGATTGGATTCATATTTGGGTGCCGGTGTGGGTTTCTCGCGCTCAATGATGCGGTGGGCGCGATTCTCGGCATTGAAGCGATTCGCCCGGCGGGCAATCATCGAAGCTACCTGCCCCATGACCGCAGCACTTTGATTTTATTAAACAATTCACAAAATATGAATAAATTCGATTAAAACGAAAATTCTTCCCGTAAACATAACCAATAAACAATGAGTGTTGGGAAACTTCACAAGCCAAACAGCTGTTGTGGGTAAGTCTTGTAAGTGCTGAATAACGCCAGTGACCCAACTGTTGCTTGTAAACAAAACCGGCCGGGACAATTTTTTTTTGACTTTGTTTATTAAATTGTTACCGCCATGCTGCCACTGCGATCCAGCTGGAGGTTCGCCAGGGGTTTCGCCAGCGCCAGCAGCAAGGCAAAGCGCGATTTGTTGGCCCGGTACAGCGGCGAGTATCCAGATAAGCTGCTCAGCAAGAAACAGAAGACTCCCACGCACATGTATGTGGCCAATGCAGAGACGGCAGAGCGCATCGCCCAGTACCTGGAGCCGCATCTGCAGCAGACCAGCTGCGACACAGTACTGGAACTGAATCCCGGCGTGGGTCACTTCACCAAGCATCTGCTCGACCGTGAGTCGCAGTTCCGCAAGATTATTCTGCTCGAGAGCATGGAATACTTTATGCCACGGCTGCACGAGCTGCACACACTGTACCCGGAGCGGGTGAAGGTGCGCCAAGGGGATCTGGTGAACATTTGGAAGCTGGTCTTCATGGACAAAATGGACAACGGCATGCGGGTGGCCGAACTGCTGCACGATGTGCCCCAGCGGCCCTACACCGATGGTAAACAGAAAGCAAACCCCTTGCAGGGCTAAACCCTAATCGGAATGCTTGATTTTCGTAGACATCAACATGCTGGTCTTTGGCGCCGTGGGCTCGTACTCGTTCTTCAAGCATCTGATCAACTCGCTGATCTTTCAGACGAGTCTCTACACCATGGGACGCTGTGAAATGATCCTGGCCATGCCTCCGCCTATTTATATAGTAACTAAAATCAAGCACAGTCCATGATCGATCTTCAATTTACACTCCTGCAGCACCTGACCTGCGACAATGATGTGGGTTACCTCATCTATCGCTCCACCACAGTGCTGTTCCAAATACTCTTCGAGCATCGATTCATTGCCAAGGTGCCGCGTGAGGATTTCCTGCCGTTGCAGGCCGAATACAAGCTCACGAAGAACAGCAAGCTGGGCAAGGTGCGTTCCGTCAATCCCGAGTACTTGTATTTGGTTAAATTTGTGCCCCGCCGCAACCTGCACGAGCTGTGCCCACCGCAAGACCTCGTGGCGCTTTGGTTCTTCATCAAACAGAATTATGTGAGCCGAAGGAATCGCATAATACCCAATCTCGAGTGAGTTGTAACCAATCTACCGCCCAAGCGCCCTTCATTTGATGTATTTTGTGCTGCAGAAAGTGGGTGCCCGGCTGTGGGCCCAGGCTGATCATCAATCCGCATGCCTCTGAGCCGATTACTCCAACCTACCCCGATGAGTCGCCGCAGCAGCTGCCGCAGTACACCACACAGAGCACCACAATGAGCAACAGGGACTACTATCCGGGCATCAATATTTACACGCAATTTGGCGATCTGAGGCCCAGTCAGATGCTGACACTTTTTACACAGTTCCGCCAGTGGCCAGAGTACCAAGAGAGCTCCTTCCTAGCGTCCATGGAGAATGCGCTGCTCAAGCTGGAGACGGTCAACGATGAGGATGTTGTGACGCTGCCCGAGGAGGATGACATTGGGGCGGAGGAGCTGCTCGACGAGGCCAAACCCAACCCAGCCACGGACCGGCAGAAAGCGAAAGCCGCTTAGATTTTGTTTGAATTATTATTTGTTATGGTTTAAAGTTAAAAATCTCTTGAATTCGATTCGTTTTGTCTCCACGGTCTATGTGCACTTGCCCTGGGCCAGCAGTCGGCTGCCGCGGGAGCACTTCTCGGCCAGCTCAATGTGGTACTCGGGTGGTGGAGCGGCTTCGTCCAGCGATATGCGCGTCTCCAGCTGCACGGACAGTTTCACGCAGTCCACCATCAGATTGATTGGGTTGACGCCCAGCACATAGGTGTACTCCTTAAAGGGACACGGATTGCCCTCGTGCTTGGTGTTGCCAAACTCGTAGCAGGTGTCGCGAATCATAAAGTGTCCGTCCGTATTGCAGGGATTCCTCACGCACTCGGGAATGACATTCTCCTTGTACAGCACCAGCATCTGGCCTTGTTCGCATGGGCCCTGCCTGTAGGCGGGATAGCAGGCGTCCGTCTCCGGGTAGTAGAGCGTGGCTGGCAGACACGGGGAAGTACCCCATACACATATTATGTCATCGCTCGCTTAATGCTGATCACCAAATGCTCACCTGGCGCACAGTCACAGACCCAATCGAGTTGCTGATCCCCTGGATATAGAAGCTGATGCCTCGGGCAACGCGCCGGCGAATAGAGCGGCTTGCGACCCTGTACAAAATGGGAGAGCAGCAACAAATGATTAATTAATTGATTATTATTATTCTTTATATAAATATAAAGCTCTGTTTTTGGTACACTTTCAAAGGGGAGCCTAGTTGTGATTTGGTCTTGTTAGCTCATTGATTACGAGCGTGGATTAGTGAGATATTCAAATTTCCTGGATTGCTGCATTGAAAGTACTTTTCTGGGAAGCCTTTCTACCTACAAATCATATTATTTCCATAAAAAACCAGTCCGCACATCAAAAACTTGTTCAATGCACTCGAACCTTTTATTTAAATGTGATTTCTCGCTTTTTTGGCGCCATCTTTCAAGTTTAGCAAATAAATTTCCGCCTTCAGGGCATACAAAATTCGGCATTCCCGAAATTTAGCTTTCACTTTTTGTACTTTTTGTTGCCTTATCAAAGCAGAGCAGGGACAAAGCTCGGGTTCCTCTCTCTCTCTCTCTCGCAGCTTACCGCCAAGTTAACTTTCTTCATATCAATGTCCGCATCCTCCACGAAGGCTATTTGTGCCTGGGTGATGCTCACGAGAAACGCCGATACGGCGCAGAGCAGCAAAAGTCTCGTCTTGATCATTCTGTGCGATGTTTATTTGTGATTTATGGCTATGTAAAACAGGTCGCTATGGTCGGCCTTTACAAGATAACGATAAGCAGAACAAGTCGCGACTTTCGCCTTTTGTGGATTCAATAACTGTGCGCGCAACTTTTGGCGTCGATCGTTTATATATAAGCAAGTCGTTGGACCGGAACAGCTGTTGATGTGGGGGGCGCTGTGGGGACTCCTGAAACGGATTATGAATCGAATAATAAGAATTAATGACAACAGTACCAAATCAACCATAAATTTAAATTGTAGCAAAAATTCCCATCTCTCACACGAAAGGTGTTTCCCAGTGCGTTTCCCTATTAGAGTGTAATATGTAGTTCAGAATCAATAAAAATCACTTTCTCGAGTCCCCATAACTTTTATTTAAAAATTAGTGAGTTTTCAACACTGGTCAACAGAGTTGCATTTTACTAACTATCGATAATCAAATGTCCAATAAATAAATGACAAAATAAACGAAAATTACAGCTTCAACTCGCAACTCCCACACCCAAACAGATTAAATGGATGAGGAAGACACAGCAGGTAAGTCGCTACCAAATTGTATACCAAAACCAAACAGCAACCAAACTTTGTACACATTTTACTGCGCAGAAATCAATGAAGAAGTGGTGGAGGGTGTTGCTGACTCTGCGGGGGCCGTAGCAGCCTCGAGTGGGGCGGAACTGCAGGCAGAGGCAGCTGCAGCGGCAGCAGCAGAACTGCAGCCGAGTGATGAGCTACAGACTGTGGAGAGGGTCATAGATGTCTACGAGGAGACGGCCGAAATGGAAGCGGCCATGATCGAAAACTTCTTTGGACCGTCCGCAGAGGAGATTCCTGGACCCTCTGCAGCTGGCAGCTCCTCCAATGTGGGTGGTGAGGACATAGTGCTGGATGATGGCACCGAAAGCGATTTTAGCCCCTTGCGCCCCAGCAGTGACATGTCCCTGGACAGTCCAAACAGCGAGGGTAAGTTGATGTCTTCCATTTGCTGCTGTTGCACAATTTGCATAAATCGAATGACACTCAGATGACTCGGATGTGGAGGCCATGCCACGCTGGATGATACCACAGAATCGCTTGCGCTTCGCCGTGGACATGATGGTGTCGCAGGCACGCAATCAGGACGGAGGCATCGCCGCCCTCCTGAACAGGGACAACTTCTTGCAGCGCGTTCGCAGCATGGTGTTCAGCCAGGAGCGTAGACGGAGTCGCACCAGCGATGAAACCAGCCAGGATGCTGAAGATGCTGCACAACCGCTGCAACAGCATCAACCGCCGCCACCACCACCACCAAGACCACCCTTAGATATCGACATGGAGGAGGGAGGCGTGCACTTTGACACCAATCTGCCGGCAGAGCATTCGTATTTTGGGCCCAATCTGAATCGTGTGCCCGGCGTGGACTACCAGGAGGTGGGCAGCAGCCACCACATGCTCATCTTTCTGCATCAGCACATTCTGTTTCCCGGCGAGGTGCTGCCGTTTATGATCGATGGCAGCCTCTTCGACGATGATATGCCCGGACTGGATGGCCTGATATTTGCAGTCGCTTTTCCCCTGATGAAGCCTCCCGAGGATAGCCAAAAATTGTTTGGGGTAACCTGCCAGATCTATGAGAAGGGCGACAGCGGACACCATTTGACGTTCTACAAGTCTCGGGCGCTGCAGCGGATTGTCATCAATTGCAGCGACATCAAGGGGTGAGTGGCACCCTCCATGTCTGATCACAGCTAATCTTTAAGCATTTCCCTTGCAGCCTGCCCCAGTACATTGCCCGAAATCCAACCAACAAATGCCACAGCAAGGTGAAGATATTGCCTGAGTACTTTCTGCCCGAGCCGCTCAAATGCATCGACATGGGCTCGATGAGTCGCTTTCGAGACATACCCTCCATGAGGGACAAGTATCAACGCTATCAGATCTCGAGCACACCCTGGCCGGTGGAGGCGTGCCGCGAGTACGCCTACGAGGAGATTGTGGAGCGTGCGCGCAAGAAGCTCGAAGTACACAAAATCGACACCATGCCAAAGTGCCCCATACAGCTGTCATTCTGGTTGGTGCGCAATCTCCATCTAACAGAGAAAATGATGAGCCAAATGTTTCTCACGGACTCGGTGAATCTGCGCCTGCAGCTTATTGGCGGCATCCTGAAGGAGGAGACGCTCTTCTATTGTCGCTACTGCAACAGCAGCCTGGCCTACTGTTCGGATCTCTTTGCCATGTCCAAGCACGGCGTGCAGACGCAGTACTGCAATCCGGGTGAGTGTTTGAACGTAGGAAATCCACGCGGAAGTCTGACTAAATGCTCTTCGCTTTTCCCAGGTGGCTACATACACGAGACAAACACTGTTTATCGTGTCATCTCCCATGCCATTGGCTACAGCGGCGAACCATCCACCCAATTCAGTTGGTTTCCCGGCTATCAGTGGCACATCATTTTGTGTAAATTCTGCGCGCAGCATGTCGGCTGGGAGTTCAAGGCAGTCGAACCCAATTTGGCACCCAAAATGTTCTACGGCCTGGCTGGGTCCAGTGTGCGCATTGGCAAGGCCGGCGACAGTGCCACCGTCAATGGCAACAACTTTGTCGTGCGCAACATGCTGCGTGTCATTTCCAGTGAACTGGAATAGGACTTACACTAGGACTTGACTCACATAAATTTAAACAAACAAAAATCTGATTGTCTAGACAGTATCTTATAGAGAGAGAAACTTGAGGATCGTTCTATACACGATCTGCGGGCGCAGGTGCAAACGGAAAGATTGATTTTAGTTAAAGTAAAAATTATATTTAATTGATGTTTAAGATTAAATTTAAAAAAAAACGCTGCTCCATCCTAACCACTGTTTGCTTTACGCTGCATCCAAGAGTGCAGCAAATGAGGTGGACAGCTTCTGCGGAAGACAAAGGAAAGGATTTTACTTTACTCGACTCCCCAAGGCTGTTCCTTTGTGACCCACTCACCGCCTTGCAATACGGACACAGCCCAAAGGAGACATCCAGAAAGGTCTTACCATCCAGCTGCGTCTTGAACCATTCCTCCAGGCAGGCCGCATGACACTTGAGCACACAGCGTGCATTGTCGCACGAGACGATGGGCACCGCGCCACTGTCCAAGCGATAAACAAAACAAATGTTGCAATGCTGCTCCTGTTCCTGCTCTTGCTCCGGCTTGTGTGCCTCGTTCCAGTCGGGCATGGGAAAGTAGCAGAGATCAAAGATGCGCAGCAGATTCTTGTGCATGTCCAACTCCGAGTCCCAATTGCCGAGACCATCGCTGAGCACCTGCCGCAGTCGAGCCACCTCTTCTGTGGGTCCTATGATCTTCAGCGCCATGGAGGCAATGCTGGCAAAGGGATCCCCAATGGTCACCTTAAGGTAGACGCGCTCTTTCAGTGGAAAAACGCGTGTGTTGTCCTTGGTGGTAATGGGCGATGGCTGCAGCACATGGCACAGCACATCAATGTCCATGAAGTTGTCGTAGAACGGGCGCAGATCCTCCAGCAGCTTACGGAAGAGATTCAGCGCATCACTGAGCGTTCGTGCGCTCTTGGCCAACATGTCGCCCAGTGGCACGCAGTCGGGCAGACTGTGCTCCAGCAGACGCATCGTGGGCAGCTCCAGCTCCAGGTAATGCTGCTCGAAATCGGGAAACTGACTGAAACGAATCCGCGAGCAGTCAGCGTCCATCTGCAAGCGGTACTCATGGGGCCTGTGCATCGCCAGAATATCAGCGTATATATTGCTGGTTGGCTGGGCATCACTTAAACTGCTAATCGACTCCTTGGCCGGCAGCAGCTTCGGCAGATGCGACAACAAATCTTCCAGCAGCCAGTCAGTCTTCACCTGCAGGTTGCTGCCGGTGTAGCACTTGTACTCCAGTTGCTCCTGCACGTACAACTGAAAGCCCACCAAGGCCGGATGGTGGGGCAAATACAGCTTCAGGCGACGCCAGTTTCCCTGTGGGCAAATATGTTTACTTTATTTCAATTAGGCGGGAAAAGACTTTGCAGACTTGGGAACTTACCTCGCTGCACACCACGCCACGGATTATGATGGCACCGCCTTTGTTTCGTTCTGCGGTTAAGCCGGGATACTTCACTGCCAGGAAGTGCTCCAAAGTGGTCCTCTCGCTGTCCATTATCTGGCTTAAAAGCGCAAAAACAAATTCATAACAAATTTTTAAACTACATGAGCTAGAGGTGGTCTGAAGTCACCGATAGCAGTATCGATAGCGGCTGTTATCGATGGTGCGAAAGTACCCGCATATTTGAAATTTTCTATCAAATTTAAATAAACGCAGAGGTATGCCATTTCTATAAGGAAAAAATGTGATTTTAGGGGGTATATATATAGTTATAGTTTCCGATCTTTTTGGCGGCTGTTTTTCCCACTCAGCGGAAACTCTGCCACCCAAAACTAGCCTCTCCAGAGCTTATCAGACGAATTTACGTTATGTACTGATTTGATTTAGACGTATTTACTCTTCGTCAGAGCGTAACACCTGCAAGCCCCACTCTGTTTATATTTGTAACACCTGCGTGGCTGTCTGGTATCAATCCCCAACGAGTTTGATAAACCCTCTCATTGGTCATCGCTCGGTCAAAGCCACATGCAAAGCTGTCTGCTATTTAAACTTCTCCTTTTGCCCCAGTAGTTCCATTCACGATCATCCACTGCGGGCGCGCGTACCAACACACAATCTCGGCACAGTCCAAGTGAAGGAGTATAGGGAAATTCCACGAATCTAGAAAAAATGTTGCGAATTATTTTGACTCTCACCCTACTGGCGGCTGCAGTGAACGCCACGAATGTAAAGCAATGTAAGTTCACACAACAAATATTTAAAATATATTTCTCAGTGGCTGATTATGCCGGAAATTCTTAACTCCAAAGAGGCTCCAAAGTTTATTGTCGGTTATGAGTTTGAATCGAGTGAATCACGTTCCAGACTTTGGGTTTAGCTGTCCTCAAACAATCTAAATGATAGCTGGCTGCTGATTTTATATATATTTATGCGTGGATCAGTAGAAACTCAAGAGGGTCTAGCATTTTGATAGCAGAAATAACTCAAGAGAGAGTTTCACAATGTTGCCTGCTTTTTTGAGCATTCTAAAAGCGTTTCCCACTTCGATATTCTCAAGAGAGTTTCCAGTTCTGATAGCGCTTGTCTTGGTATAATCTCTTGAACATTTATTCCTCGAACTGTAGCCAACTTTTCTGCTTACCTTCAGGCAAAGATAAACCATTTCCCTTGAGTGTCAAAGTGGAGGGCTGCGATGAGCCACCGTGCGTCGTGTACAAAGGCAACGCAGCCGTCATGGAAGTGCAGTTTCTGGGCAGTAAGTACTAGACACACCGCAGATATTGAACATTATACAAGATAAATCCTTACAGATAACAACAACATCCAACACATAACAGCCAAGACCACTGCAAAAGTTCTGGGCTTAAATGTGCCCTACGAGCTGCCCGATGAGGTGTCCAATGTGTGCCGCAATCTCATGTACGGCGCCATGTGTCCCATTGACAAAGGCGAGGATGTCACTTACCAGTTCAACTTCTATGTGGATCCCAGTTTCCCGGAGATCACCGCAGATGTTACAGTTAGCCTCGACGATGCACAGGGCGAGGTCATCAGTTGCTTCATTTGCAGCTGCAAGATCCGCAGGGGTGCGTCGGCAGCCAGGCAGGAATATCTCCTGGACTGGCGCGACAACCAAACCGAACTGAAGCCATTCGACACACGGTTGTAGTACGCGACGCCACTCGTGTGGACTGACTGAATGTCACACAACTTACCACTGACCAATAAAGGCAAAAACCATACCCAAAAAGATTGAAAACATTTGTTTACTCTGAGTACGTCATGAGTTCCAGTGTACCCGCTGAAACGTCCAGCCGATTAGCACATTTCCACCGATAAGATATAGGCGGAATATATATTTATATAGCAGTCATCGGTGACGTTGTGATTTGCACCGAAGGCAGGGTAATTTATTTCACTGATTTGACTAGTTCAATGGGCAGTAAAAAGCGATTTTATAATCATTTATTGACCGCCAGCGTATAGCTCGAATTCGCCATATGGTCAAAACTTGGTCGCCTCCCCCTTATCTACCCCTCGCACACCTTTCTGCACTGAGTGCAAATGTACACTTGTCCGAGTTCTAGGAAAAATACGTTTTTGTCAATTTTTTTGGCAAAAAGATTGCCACAGAAACTATAACAAAATCAATGATATTTTATCTGTGTACGAGTGCTAGCAGATTTGTGATTTTTTCAGAGGCCAACAGCTTAGTTTTCGTTTTTGTTTCTTTGTAGTTCGTTGAGGTTATTGAAACGTTTCTGGAAAGGTTAATTAATTCTTTCCTATAGAGTAGTTCATTTTTTTGGGCTAATCTTGACCTAGCACTAATTTTTAGTAGTTGGGCAATTGGATATGTAATCGAATGATTTTGTTGACAGGGAAGGAGTTCAGCGTAAAGGAGTTTAGTGTTAATTTAATAAATAATATATTACATAAAATTAAATATGTATCTATGTATGTAAGAGCCAGAAGTACCACATACATAATTCCATATCTTTTTTTCAGTTTAATTTTTCAACTCTAAAATCTCAGAAAAATCGAATCAGAGCAATCGATTTTTGCCTAGTGTAGAAAGACTCACACGGAATGCATTTTATTGCCACGTTTTAGACTGGGTTCTTGCCCAAAAATTGCATATACGATTGCACAGATATAGATAGAAATTCAAGCCGATGAGTCACAGCCAAAATAATGATTTATATCAACAAATATTTAAATTTAAATCAAACACCTTCGTTTCGACAATTGCTCTACCCCAGGAAACCCATCATAAATCATCTATCAACCCACTTTTTCCAGTGCATTTTGAAATGAACTGACATCTGATAAGCTTGGCTGATTCGTTGGGTTTTCGGATAATTACCATTGATAGCTCGGTACATTTCTCTGCTTCTTAAATAGCTGCTTGCCCGGGCTGAACAGGTGTGTCCCGTCGCTGGCTAATCAGGCTCGAGACTTGCGAATTATTATTTGATTCGATTATACAAGTAGGTACAAGTAGCTTCCCAAGCACTTAATTGTACACTTTTTGGGCTGCGTGTGCAGATAGCAAAATGACCAACGGCAAGTTGGGATTATAAGCCAAAAGAAAAGCACGCGAGTGTGCCTTTTGGTTGGCATTTTGTTTTCAATAAAAAGAATACACATTGTGGCATACATTGGTAATGCAAAATCACCCACCCCTTGCATATATGAGGGGGGGTGGCGCTGCTTTTAAAATTGTATTAAATATTCATGAGACCCCTCCGCGGAGTAAAGGTAAGCTGAGGGGATTGGGGATTAATTTGTGCCAAACTGGTGGGGTTTATTTTTGCTTACAGATGCAAAATGTATCACAGAATTTAAGGCCAATGAATGAAAGAGAATTTGCTCGAGTTTTACTTGGGGTTTTCAGCTGCCACTGACATTGCCCTTGACCACCTTGATGTCACACACAAAACAGGTGGCAATATCATCATCCTGATCCACCAGAGAGATCTCCACTTTCACTCCAATCTCCGGGTACTCGCCAATGGGAAAGGCAAACAGATAGGTGACATCCTCGGTGGGGTACAGCGGGCAGTAGGCGCCAAACATGAGGTTCGGGCACACGGCAGCCACCTCTGGCGGCAGCTCGTAGGGCACTGTGATGATACCCAAGGTGGTGGCCTTAACCTTGGCCTTCATGCTGGTGATGTACTTGTCCACGGCGAAGTCGATCTCGAAATACTGCGTTGAACCCTTTATAATGTAGCAGGGCGGCGTGATGCAACGGTCGACACGAACCTCCAGCGGGAAGGGTTTGTCGTCAGAGCCTGAAGCAAAATGATGACAATTAATACTCAGAGAAACCCTGAGGAAAAGTGTTACTCACATCGCCTAACATCCGTGGCTAGATCGCTGAGAGCCTGGACCGTGGCCAGCAATCCCAGAGAGATAAAAATGTACAACTTGGCCTGCATGTTTCTGCTTTTGCAATGCTTTCAGCCAACCGTGCGGACATTGTTTTTATAGCCGAAGCGACGAAGCACAATTGAGTGAAGTTTTTAGACGGATTTGCTGCTAATCTAATCGCAGCTATTAGACTCGAAATGGCCTTCGAAGGTGGCTGCTTTGGCACTCGATCGCATCTTTGCCCAACAGAGATAAAGAGCGGAAACTCCACCAATTTCCAGTGCAATGATCTTCATTTCTGTGTCCCAAAAATCACTTGAAACATTTGCGAATGGAAAGAGAAAATCAGCAAATGGGGCAACCGAATTTTATCACTTCATCTCAGTGAAAAAATAAATCCTTGAGCGCTCCGCAGCCACCACAGGCAGGCAGGCCACTAAGCCTGTCCACAACGCAACAAAAAAGAAGGAAGAAAAACCCACAGACATTTCGTACTCGGGCCAAAGCCTCTGACAATGGCAGGGCAAAATGTACAAAAGAATCAGACTAAAAGTAAGCTGCAAAATATAATTCTGCCCTTGCCAAAAATGTTTGCCAAAGGTGGGCAGCGAGGTGTGCTACAAATGTTCTCTCTCGCGATTGAATGATAAGAAAAGGAAATGCTATTTGCTACGATCCACCCTTGCGGATACTTCGCAACCTTTTGGATGGTGGCTTGTGGGTTGGGGGTTGGTTTGGTGACTTGCCATGTGGACAGCTTCAGCGCAGCATGAGATTTCCTCCAAAATGCTTTTGAACTTCGGCAACGTCCCCTGTCCCCTGTCCCATATGGCCGCTCCCTGACTGCCGTCGTCGCCGCTTCTCACATGTAATTGTTGTGACATTATTTAATATGTCAAAGCAATGGAAAATCCTGCACGACACAAGAAGCGTGAGGGAAATGCGTATCTTCCGGGGCAAACGCCGACAATGGGAACCGCAATATTTGATTAGCATCAGTCAGAGCCGGAGCCAGAGCCAGAGCCAGAGCCAGAGCCTTCATTGATTCCATTCGATTCTATTTACGGATGTATCTAAGTAATGCAATTATCCGGTTACTCTTAGGAAAATCTGATGCCAGCATCAGCCAGCATACTTGTGCAGGCAAAAACATTTCCACTTAGTCCGGTTTCCGTTTGCACTTTTTGCTGTGTGCCAAAAATGTGCCAAAGCTGAGCCTTCCCCCCCTCAGCTACTTCCTCTTACTTTTTTGCATATTCCCAAATGTATTTGCACGGATATTCAGCTTATCTTTGATGTACCTTTTTTGTACATCGATAAGGTGAGTGGAAGTTTTTCGTGCGAGCTTTTGCTTATTGATTTTTTGCTTTGGAGGCAAAGTATGCAACTAAAATTGAGTAAAATGTATCCAGGAGGAAGCGGCATTTGCTTGTTTTAATATTTGAATAGACTGGTTAGAGCTGCACAACCCACAGCCCCGCAGTTAACTCAATTAATTTGTCAAATCAAGTCCGACATCAAATGCCAGCGCCAAAGCCAAACAATTTGTCACGCCAATCCCCGTGGCCCGGTGACTTCTGACAGTCAGGAAGAACCCACCCACCCCCCAGCCTGGCACTGTCTGTTCTATTTCAATTTGATATTTGTGTGTACGTAATTCAATACACACCGAATGACAAACCGGCTGGCTGGCTCTGGCTCTGTTTGCTGCTGCTTTTGTGTCTCAATTAGGCGACAATTTGATTTTCGTGTTGTTAATTTTTCATTAAATTTTTTGGGCAGCACCGCCGCCGCCGTGTGTTGTCAATTAATAAAGGAATTTCTGAGAGTCACGCCCAATTGCACAGTAAACCCCTGACCCCCCAACCACCCCCTCAACAGGTGCCTGTGATTGGGGTCAGAGCCACCCTTGGAACCAGGCTGGGTCCTCCCTGTAGTTGGAACTATTCGAGTGCATTCAGCTGTTTCCTTTTTAACAAGGCAAAGGCAGGGGAAAGTGTGTGTATTTCGTATTTGTTTTGCGGTGTAGCCAGTGTCCACTGACCAACTGGCCTTGAGACAATTTTTCCACACTTTTTCCACACATTTTCCACCTGCATTGTTAGTGAGGAGAAAGCAAAGGCAGGGAAGGACCTTCCTTTACGCTTTGCTGCACACTTTGATATGCTCCGTGCATTGAGACTCGGCTTGCCTTTTTGCCAAATTGCAATTTGCATATGCCGTCATGCAAAAATGGTTTTTATTAAATATTTCCAGCATGTCAGCCACTGCCAGGGGATGCTAATTAATTTGCTCGCAGTCCACCCGCCTGCCACCTGCTGTGAGTCTGCACTGTGGGGCTCGGGTCTGGCTCTGTAATTAAATGAATGCAAAATTCATGTTTCCCGAAATCAAGAGAAACATGCGTTTCAACAAGTTCTTCTGGCTGTTGAGTAATTTCTTCCCCTGACGTGCTGGCATTCCTGGTGGGGGCTGGTGGGGCGCCTGCCCCAACTGCCAACACAAATTTCACCTGAGCAATGTGACCGCTTCAAGCGAAAAGAAGTTTACGACATTTGCATAATAATGTCAGGCTTTTCACTCAAACTCTCACTAGCGGGTAAGTATAATTAAAATGTTAGTTTGAAGCCTGGCAATACATAATTTGGGAGCTATGCCCGCTGCCATAATTTCCACTTGCCGCTGGCATTGATGTTGCTGGATGACGTGCCCCAAGTACGAGGCAGAAATTCCAAGGAAAATACCTGGCAATTTCCAGGGAAATGTTAAGGCAACTCGAGCTAGAAGTAGAAGCTTACAAAAGTGATATTAATTTTGGCATAAAGAAAAGTAAATATTATTTTTGACTAGAAAATTAAATTAGTTGCAATTTTCGTAGACACCAGAAAGTAATCGGATTAGAAGTACATTAAAAAATCCTGTAAAATTCCACAATTAGCTATTCTTAAACTACAAAACTTTACCCTTTTTTAGAGCACTTAAAAGCTAATAAAAGTATTTTCCATTGCATTGCTTTGCTCGGCTAATTCAATCACTCCCAAGTTCCCTTCTTATTCCACCCTTCGTAGCCTTTTCGCTTCATAAACTGTCACGTAAAATGTATTAAATCCTCATTAACGCACATTTTAATTATAAATAAAAAAATGCAAATTAAACAAACTGTTTCACAAATTGAATGCACACATCCCTGCGCATGGCATGTCCTGTGTTCCGTGTCCTGTGTCGCAATCATTTACCCATTTGGTACGTAAATATTTTGGAAATCAATTGCCGGCTGGGGCGAAATCGCTTAGCTTATTTGCATATAAAACAGTTGAATTTATGAAACAAAATCTGAAAATATTGATGAAATTTGGGCACAAGGATCTGCCCCTTGACTTTACCCTGACTTTCCGTGCTGCTCGTCTGCGGCTCTCGTCGAGTCAAGTGGGTGTAAGAAATTGTATAAAACTTGCTACAAATTGGCTATGCATATAAATTGATGTTAATGCGCCGCTTTACAGCACGCTTAGGGTTGCTCCAGTCCGGTCCATCCAGTAGCCCAAGAGTATGCCATGGATATTCTGGCTCTAATCTTGTCCGATCGACCGGGCCCCAGTATATTCTTTCTAATCGTTTTGTTAATTCAATGGCTTCAAGTCGGCCTGCACCCGAATTGCCCGAATTTGATAGCCCATAACCACCAGACCGCAACAGGTGTTTGTACGCGTTGGCCGACCTTATCGGAGAACCCAAAATAAACTGGGCTTGCACTCGGAGAGTTCGCATGTACTGGCTACTGTACGGGTACGAGTACGACTGCGACTGCGAGTGCGAGTGCGAGTACGAGCATTATGGCCATCGATTATGGCGGTTTTGGCCTGACTAATATTTAGACTTATCTCTGGCAATGTTTGCTCTGATGTTAATCGGGAGAATTCATAAACAATTCATTAGAATAAACATAGCCAGCGATAATTAGTTTGTATTTAAAAATTAGGCAAGTGGCACACTTAACTATTCGAAGAATTACCATCCAGCAGTTCTGCATGGAGTTCTGGAGTAATTAAAATTATATCTGCTCATGGTTCGACACTATATGCTTCAGATCTGATCCTTCTTTATGGTTCCTCGTTCAGTTTTCTCTCATCCGCAGAAGCCACACAATTTCGCTCTTTATAGAGCTGGCAGAATGCGCGCCTAATTGATGAAATGCACTTCTTTCAGTCTACTAATTCATTACTTTGACTACCCCATACATCCGCATAATCATTTGCGTTCCTGTTATGCTAATCTCAGGCATTTCCCAGCTAAAAAATAATCAATCTTTGTGCCATATGAAAACTACTGAAAGGTGTTCCCTGCCTCATCAAATTTGAAGTGCGATTGAGACGTAATAAGAGCCATAAACAGTGTTCAATGTTCCGCCCTGATGCAAACTCAGTGCAAAACGGATAAGATTATAATCCGAACCGAGTGCGAGAGTGCGGGTATAAATACCCCGCCGATAGCCCAGTTTTGCGAACACAAACCAAAGTGCTTGCACAGAGAACAGACGCCAACAAAAAACCACAAGAAACATGTCCAACATTAAGAAAGTTTGCCTGTGCCTAATGCTGTCCCTGGCATGGACCCTGATCAGTGCGGATACTCCCATCAGACACTGTGCGGATAGCAGCATTCCCCTGCCGCTGATGGTGCAGATCAATGAGTGCGACACGCTGCCCTGCGATCTGTGGAAGGGTTCTGAGGCCAAGATTGATATACAATTTGTTGCCAGTAAGTCTAAACTCATCCCTTTGAATGGAAGAACATTTGCTAATTGTTTGATTTGCCTTCTGCAGCTCGCAATACCATGAAGCAGTTGACCGCCGAAGTGCGTCTGACCTCGCTGGGCGTCACTCTGCCCTACGATCTGGACGCCAAACGTGGCAATGTGTGCCAGAATCTGCTACACGGCGCCTACTGTCCCCTCGATGCTGGCGAAGATGTCACCTATGAGCTGCTGCTGCCCGTGGAGCCAACTCAAATCGAGGTGCCCACACGCCTGGAGGTTCGACTGCTCGATGTGGATAATGGCAATCAGGTGGTGTCCTGCTTTGTGACGGACACGCGCGTCAAGAAGCCAAATTCGTTGTAGGAACTAAACACGAAGGAGAGGACTAGGTTAAGTGGAGACATTGCATCAATGTTTCTGCACTGAGCATCGGGGGCGATGCCAAATTAATAGGCGTAAGCTGTTTGGCCGGACCCCAGAGCCCGACCAAACACTATTAGCAATTATGAATAAGCAATAAGGGGGAGAGCATTATGAATAATAAACATGAACATCTGAGTTAATTACTCTCACACATATACACTCGCATGTGTTTTTGTGCAGCTTAGCCGCCAGTCCTGCCAGTGTGGAGCGGAGGAAAGGCGCTATGAATCGGCTTAATTAAATGACGCAGAAAATTACGCAACACCGCAGGAGCAGGAGCTGGAGTTGGAGCTGGGGCTGGGGCAAAACTTGCAGGTGGTGCGTGCGGTTTCCTTTTATAAAATTGTAAACTTTTCGCTCTCTTTTCCATTTACACGCAGCTGGGCCATGGCACCTATGGCTTCGCTTCCATCACTTCCTTCCTGCCTACAACGCGCGCTAATTGGCTTTTCAACACTTTGGTGCTTCCGACTCGACTGCTTCGATGACTGCTTCTGGCTCTGGCTCTGGCTCTGGCTCTAATGAATAAGCTCTGATGGCGTCGCATATCCGTCGGTTAGCTAATTGAGTCGTTGACTAGGTGGTGACATAAAACCCTGCAAAACTAAGGAGCTACAAATTGGCAAACCCCCAGCGGCAGGTGCCCGTGTACCTATCCAGTTCAGCTGTACTTGAAGATGAAATGCTGGCCTATGTTCGGTCAAACGTAGCGATCTGCTGATGATAATATTTAAGCAAATTATAGAACACAAATAAAGCCCAACTAATTAATAGATTTGCTTAGTCATGAAGAGATATTTAGGCTGTTAGTCAGCCAAGGATCGGCTGAGCCGTCGAGCTCATTGCAAAATGAAACTCACTCGCGTCGGTTGGCTCTTGGCTTGCCTGTGGCTGCACGTGGCTGGGGATGAGAGCTCTTTCTTTGATGCTGATCCATATGAAAAGGCAAGTTTATATAGTAACTTCAATGGCCCAAAGCTAATTCCAATTCTTTGCAGCGCGCTATGGTGTCCATCCGCCACATAAAGGTCTTCGGTGAGTCCCGCTACATGCGGGTCAAGACACGCATACACGAGGATCGCACACCGGGAGCTGGGCACCAATCATTTGGTGATGAATGTCAGGGTGCGGGTTAGGCCCGATGGCAGGGACAAGTTTGTGCGTTTGTTCGAGCTGAAACGCATCAATTTCTGTGGCTTTCTCAGCGAGTACAATGCCAGTCCAATGCTGCGACTTCTGTTCAAAAAATCTGTCATCCTGAGCGACATTATAGAGTGCCCCATTCGTGTGGGCAACTACTCCATGTTGAATGCCGATATGGCCGAAAATATCTCACCGGATGGCGTACAAAATGGCACCTACAATTTCTTTACGGAAATTGTCGAGGAGAGCGGAGAGATAGCAAAAGTATTTGCCATGCAGATCACTTCGACTGTACAGATTATAGAGCCAGAGCCAGAGCCAGAAAATGGCGAGTGATTTGTTTTGGTAATTGAATAAATGTCCAACATTAAGCTGCAGCATGAAGCGGAACATGGCAACCGATCTACCGCTGATCTGCCGATGGTTGTGCCCATTGCGCAATGAACCTCATTCAGATCGCATTGTTTTTGTCGCTGTTTCGGTTGTCATACTGCAAATCGTTGTGGGATGATGAAGATTCCGCATGCCAGGTAACGTAGTTATCCCTGGGTGAACCAACTCTGAAAGCATTGCCCTGCCCTTACAGAAACCCATACTCCGCATCAGCCACATCAATGTGTATGGCGAATCTCGCTACATGAAAGTCTTCACCTTTATCCACGAGGATCGCACACAATTCGATCTGAATGTGCTACTCAAACAGGAGCTGGGCAGCAATTTTCTCATCTTCAACATGAAGGTGCGTGTGCGGCCCCAGGGTGGAGCGAACTTTGTGACTCTGCTGCAAATGAAGCGACTGGATCTGTGTGGTTTCCTCACCGACTTTTCGGGCAATCCCATGATACGTTATTTTCTCAAATCACATATGCAAATGAGCAAAATCATTTCATGTCCCGTGCGCGTGGGCAACTTCTCGGTGGCGAATGTCAGCGTGTACGATATCTATCCAGCGAATTTACAGAATGCCACCTACAAGTTCTTCGTGGATGTGGTCGAGGGCACGGGCGAGATAGCCAAGGTCTTTGCGCTGCAGGTGACCACGGACATCAGTGTGCCAGCATGCCGGCTTGCACAAGAATAACCTGAAAACCGTCGAGTGTTTGCGAACAAAGGACACATATGTAATTACGCTAGAGAGAGCACACACATCCCCTTCTGCCGTGTGCCGTGTGCCGTGTGCCATGTGGCAAACCCCCTGCTTGCATTGTAAGCGGATTGCCTGTCGATTTTCCCTTAGCAATTCCGCATTTTCCGCCGCTCAGTTTTTCCATTGTGCGTCATGCGTTCTTGGTGGCATTTTCCCCCTCAAGTATTGTATTGAAAATCGCTTAAAGTGCAGAGTCCGATTATGGTGATTATCTGTAGACTATCTGGGACTTGCGTGTCTCTGTTTAGAGGTTGGATTTCCCGCGGGATACTCGCGGTATTCCGAAGCCATATGTGCTCTTTGTTGCACGTAATTTTCGTATAATTAATAGAAAAACAATACGTTCAATGGCCAATCAATGGGGAAGCCAAACCAGTCAGACAACTACTCGTAACTAAAAGCTAGAAGCTTCTACGCCACTAAAACCCTTCCCAAAAAGTCAAATCAAGTCGCTAAAAAGCAACCTCTCTCGCTCTCTGCATGTAATTTGATATTTTAATGGATGTTGAAATATTCCTGCGACGCTTAATTAAAATCCGTAATGCGGTTTTCAGACCGTGTTTCTACAATTTTTTATTTGCTGTATTAAAGGGGTTGGGACGCTGCCGCCTGGTCACACCCTTCGATCGGAAAATGTCTTTATTCACGCACAATCAAATCACTTTGGCAATTCAATTTGGCGAAAATAATGTGAATATCTTCTGGGGGGATGGGCAAATGGAAATCCAAACAGGAGTAAATGCTAAAGAAAATTCCAACAATTTCAAGTAGCAGAGTGGGGGAGTAGCTGGGGGGAAATGGACCAACTCACGTGAAGTGCCAATGCCTGCTATCAAGTGTCGCACTTATGTGTGACCTTTGCAAATTCAATTTGTCGCCTTTCTATCTACAAATATTTTCTATTAGCCACGTCGATAGCGAGGCTTTCAATTTTTCAATTTCAATTTCAGGCGTTGAAGAGAGGTCAATGGCTCTTAGAGTTCTCGCAGAAAACTGAAACTAGAAGCTGTGAAATATTTATTTCTTTCATTTTTAGAAACTTTCTCCAACATATCTCCCATATTCATATTAAAATTGAATCAATCAAAATCGATTTTAGACCCAGCCAAAGTCAGCGTCAAATTCAATTTAGACTCGGCTTAAAACGAAAAAATTGTGTGGGTCCAAGGCATGTGCCATTTGCTTTTCGAGGCTCAACGGTTTCTAGCAATTAAAAAGGCGTTGAGTTGGGCAATTAAACACACGAAGCCTGCCTCAAAAATAATTCACTTAAATAACGCAATGTTGCGTAATTCAGTTTCACAGTTTTGTAATTAAAAGCATTTGCATAAGAATCACATAGAGCTGAGGCCTCAGCCTCGGGCATACTTTCATGCCACACTAATTAAAACTGGCAGACCCAAGACCCTTCTCGGGTGCTGTTTGGGTCCTGCTGCTCCCTCAAAGGTCATCAACGTCCGCAGCGAGGCGACACTGGACTGCACTTCCACTCCCACTACCACTTCCACCCACTGCCACTGCAGTCGACTGTTGTTGGGTTTTGTCAATAGCGTTTTGTCCGCTGCGTGGCATACAGGAAGTCTTTAAGCGCAATTCAATAAGGAACTAAAGTGGCTGAAGCATGAAGCGCTTTTGGTGTTTTACAGTTGAAAAATGTTGAAAATTGTTTATTGTAAACTGTTTGTTAGATACAAATTTAATGAGCTACTTATAGGTTTGCAGTATTTTTTTTGTATGAATATTTCCTCAAAATATTACCCAAAGCGTTAACATTTTTTCGGTTATTTACTGAATTCCTCAGTCGTTAAATAGCTGTCATTGCGTTCACATATCTATTTATTTTAGTCTTTAAATACTCTTGCCAATCATTTTTGGAATATTTAATATCTAGAGCAATAAAAGTGTATTTATCCTCACATGACTGGAGTGAGTATTTAGCTGAAATCGAAATTGATAAACCTATCCGAAATTCCATGAAATAGCCCAACTCCGATGATTATGTTGATTTTGTGCATTTCGGAAGTTGCGCCTCAACGATGATGGTGCCAATCATTCTGTTCCGAGTATTCACGTTTGTAGCATTGACGCTAATCCTTCACGTATCGGATGGTCTATTCAAGTATAAAAATATCAAGTGCAAGTGCTATGAGACATCTTTTTGCGAGTTCACGACATGTGAGCTTAAGATACTGGGCCGAGGCATTGTGGGACTCAATATGCATGTGCAAATGAAACAGCCGCCTATCACCAGAATAAAGGTATGTCCGAGTATCGAGACTAGTCCCTTCAGGACAATCCCATATGTAGTTGCATTGCCATTGCAGGCTCAGGTGACTACGTTCCGGCGATTCAGCGGCTATCGACCATTTCTGTACAACGTCACTGTCGATTTTTGCGGCTTCATGAAAAACCCGAAACGCTTTCCATTCTTCTTCATGGTGCACGAAGCTATACGAAAATTTAGCAACTTTAATCACAGCTGTCCATATAATGTGAGTAGAAGCGGTGTACCATGAAGCCTGTACTTATTTGTGTATTCCTCATTGCAGCATGATATCAGTATCAATCGAATGGTGCTCACTGATGAAATGATCAGTAGAATACCCGTACCCAGTGGATACTACAAGCTATTGATCCGCATGGCTTCCGAAGGCATTTGGCGCGGCGAAGTTGAGGCATATTTAGAGGTCAATGTGGGCTACGATCGCTGAGAAATCAAAGAAATAATGTTGTAATGGGTTAAGCAGTTCATTTGTAATAGACGGAGCCCAATAGTTTTCGTCTATCAATCACATATTATCTGCACTTGCCTCATTTCATTCATTCCCTCTCGCAGCGACGACTGTGATCCATCCGTTGAGCAAACATATCGTAAATCTGTTACCCAACAAAAAATCATCATCATATGAGCCTAATTAAGAGCCCATTACCCAACCCTCGCTGTGTAAACAGACACCGCAGACCGCAAGTCAGCCAAGCCAAAAACCCAAACCCAAAGCCATGGAACCCACCCTCCCAGTCGCGGGCTGCGGGGTGGCATGCAACGTGTTGCGGTTGATGGGTAGCAGGGGGGGCATGGAATTGTTACGTGTGTAATTCGACACTTGAACATGTTTACAGCAAACGACAACAACCTGGGCAATTAGCCCATGAAAATCATCATGCAAATGAGCGGAAAATGTTTCTCCATTCTCGTGAAGAACATTTCCTTAGACAAGTGTCAGGAGCAGGCACAGGCACAGGCACAGGCACACAAAGGCCCCAGCTATGCTAATGAGAGCCCCTGACGAACTGACAATTAGCCAACGGCCAGGAAAAAGCCACAAAGTGAAACCTGTTGACCTCGTTGCCGGCGGAAATCTTAGCAAAAGCTGAAAAAAACTTAATGAACCGATCTCTTTTTTTCTGTCTGTTGTGACGTGGGAGGAGTGAAGGAAGCTGCGTGAGTTTTTGGTTGTAAAAGTTCATAATTAAATTCCTGTTTATTAGTCGTTGAATTGTTCTTGGCTGTGCAGACTGTGGTGGCTGCTGTTGCTGGCGTCCCGACGCAACAATTTAATTAAGTTTTTGTAGACCTTTTTTCGCTCTAATTAATTGCATTCAGTTGCAGTGGAGGCCAGGGCTGGAGCTAGGGAATGAACCGGAACTTGTGGCACGTTTTTTGGTTAGGAATATATTTCTAAAGTGTATTCCGCTACAGCAAAGCAGCATGGAAATTATAGGAAATTATAGCATGGAAACTATTCAGCTGCTGAGGCTTCGGCTTCAATGTATTAAGCAAATTATTGCATTGCAAGAGAGCCAAAAAAGATGCCTTTCGTTGAGATTAAAACTTCAAAAATATATAAAAATCGAAAATTGTATAACCTTAACCAATGTCAATCTTCTCTCCAGCCCTGTCTTCGCGTTGCTTTTTTTCGTGCTAGCTGGCGCCATTTTGGAAAACCCAGTCCAGTCCCCTGGGAAGCTACATTAAAATTTCAAAACCACAAAAAGAATCCTTTGGTTCTTAAAATGTCTGAACAAAGATGACCATGATGATGAAGTTGGGAAGAAAGGAGAAGAGAGCACAGCGAGAGAGAGAGACGCACAAAGTACAGATAGCAAGGCAACAAAAGGCTCAATCACCTGTCCCGGTTCTACTGCTCATCCTCATCCTGCTCCACCCAAGCTAGCGGTGGTGTGCGAAGGGGGGCCAAACTCCAATGCACTGCAATGAAATTCTTCATTTTCAATTGAATGACATTCCATTCTGGTGGCTGGCTTGCGAAGGCGTGGCATGGCCATGTCCATGGCTCTGCTGCCAATGGGCGCTGCCAGAGCAGAGCAACAGATGCCGGCGGCTGGGCCCCAGCCCCCCGGTCCCCAAAAACATTCGCAGACTGGCACGTTCTATCAGGGGCGTGTCGGCGCATGCGCCCTCGGGCTGCGTGGGCGCTGGGGGTGGGATTGTCACGTCAAGCTATGCGAGCGACGGGCGAATCCCAGAGCAGCCCGCACAGGATTCCGCAGCTGTGTGCGAGCGAGAGCCGTGCGGGCCATGGGCATCTCTCGGCCAGGGCAGCAGTGGGTGAGCTGCTGGGTGGCTGACCTCGTGGCTGGTAGGAGGGTGGGTGGCGGCTTCCATTGGCTTCCTCGCATTCAAACCCAATTTCAGCGCAGAGCATTGCGACAGGTGACCGACCAGCCACAGTGAGTGCGACAGCGCTTCCACCAGCCACGGGACACGGACACGCTGCCGCGTGGCCTCCTGCCTTCAGTTCGTTTCAACGGTTGCCACGAGAAAGTTGCGTGTGACGGTAAATCAACCATCTAACGGTCGAAAGTTCAAAAGGTAATGAGTGCCAGCAAGGATATTTCAATTACATTGCAGTGATCCAATATTATGTGGTTTGAAAGTAGTTTTCGAAAAGAGTGTTTTAAATAGTTTCGGCTCGAAAGTGGACATTCAATATATTGCTAAGCTACTTCAAGAAAATGACCAGGAAATGGGTGTTACATAATTAAGAGTGTTGATAAAACTACAGTCGAATAAGTAATACAATTCAAAGTTTTATCAGACATAAATATGGAAAAAAAGATCGATGAATTTTCGATCTGAAATCTGACAAATTAAATGCTTTAAGATTTGATTTAGTTTTCAAATGTCACAGATAAATACAGATGAACGCATTTCTGCGTGAAAGTTGTCCAAGTTTCCCGTCAGGCGTTTCCTCCCTTAAAATTTAATTAAATATTGAAGCTGTTAAGTGTCCAACATGTTTGGTGGAAAACAAAATAGTTGTTACAATTCGTTAATATTTAATGTTTGCTACTGTCAGAGACAGAGCTTTGATTTCAGAGCTTCTAATGAAGATCTCTTACTCAAGTGTACTAGAAATGAGGAGACTATCACCAAAATCAAACAAATTTAATACATACCAGGAATAGGTCTCACACAACTTCAATATAAATGATAATCGAGCTAACTTTTGAGCACATTATTCTTGTTTTTAAATATATTTGTATATGTTAGGACACCAATCTAAGTTTAAAATTTATATTCAACATTCAATTACATTCCTGTTTATGCAGTTATATCAACGAAGCAACATTAAACATAATGTTATCCGTGAAAGTCGCACAACGGAAACCTTAAATGAAATCTCAAGTGTTGCACTACGGAAAAGAATAGAGAAAAAACCGAAGAGAGAGAGAGCGAGGAAAAATGATGAACATGAATCCACTGTCACAGCCCCATCCTCAGTCACTGTCGTATCCGCATCTAAGCCAGCAACAGCTTCAGACACAGCCACTGCATCCGGGCATCCCACCGCACCATTACGCCGAGTCCCAGGCCCAGGCCCAGTCTCAGAGCCAGTCCCGGGCATTACCAGCAATCAACGAGACATTTGCGCAATTTAGCCAACATCGTCCGGCAATTTCGTTGCTCTCCCCACTGGACCTGTCGCTGCGTGCAGCGGCCAGCATTGTGCCAATTACGCCGCCATCGACACCCTCGCCGCCCCGCAAGCGCCAGAGATTGATGTCCGAGGAGAATTACCTGTGGCGGCCGCACATGGTGAATACACCAGCACCAGTAGCAGCACTTTCTGTCTCAACTTCAACTTCAACTCCAGCTACGGCTACAGCTCCAGCTCTGCCTGCAACCACTTCTCTTGCCTTACACGGGATGCAGCCAGCCACGAGTTACTTTCATCATCTCCATCAACATCATCATCAACAGGGTGGTAGCTGCTATGGCATGCGCGGCTTTGAGGGCGCCTCCACGTCGTCGTCGTCCTTTAATAAAAGTCATTTTCACGAGACAACGAAGAATAACTTTGAGCAAATTCCGGCAAGTCAATCGAGCGTGAGTCAACGCCCCATGCCAGCCGTTGCCAGCTCGCCCATCTATGTGGACGATGAGGATGAGACGACCATCGTGTTGACCGAGGACGAGAATGAAACAGTTGTCAGTTCCCATGACTACAATGAGGAGGCCACGGACACGGAGGAAGTCAACGACGGTGACGATGAGACGGTCCAGGTTCAAGTCAGCGATGAGAGCCATGAACTTGAGATTGATGCTGCTGCTGCTGCTGCTGATGCTGATGATGAGGAAGTCTTTGTCGATGTCCTGGGCAGTGACGATGATGAGACTGTGGACCTGCGTAGCCCCAACTTGAGACTGCAGGCCGAACATCTCGACCCCAAGGCGCTGAAACGCAATGAGCTGCTGTACGAGGACGAGGAGCTACACAATCAGGCTGTGGACGGCTTGGCTCGATTGTTTGAAAGGGATTTTCAACAGCCAGAGGTTGAGGCGGCCAGGGAGGAGCTAGCCGCAGCCAGGGAAGAACTTCGCGCAGAGAAAACTTACACGGATCTGAGTTGTGTGGGCGCTGGGGCCGAGCTGCCTGTACCCCCCTTTCAGCCACCGCAAATGCCTGCCCCGCCAGCTGCAGCTGCAGCAGCTGCTGCTCCCCCTATGCGGACACACAAGACCGAGCGGAAGAGGGCCAAGCTACGCAAACACACGGCCATTGATGAGGAGACCATAAGCCCGGTGTCCGGCACCATCATACGCAAGCTGCGCGACGATGAGGAGTTGGTCGTGCGCAAAGGTGACATTGATCCGGCTTTCAATGTGGTGGAAATCACCGAGGAGGCCAAGGCCATACTGGCCAGCATCGATAATAAGATTGGCGACTACTTGTGTCAGCTTTGTCGCACCGTCTACGATGACGCCTTCATGCTGGCCCAGCATCGTTGTCCCCGCATCGTACACATCGAATACAAGTGCTCCGAATGCGAAAAGGTTTGTTACATCACTGTCACAGCAAGGACTTGCTTTGAATCTCTCTTCTTTGCAGGTTTTTAATTGCCCCGCAAACTTGGCCTCCCATCGACGCTGGCATAAGCCCAAGGCAGAAGCGGCTGCTGGCGCGGTCAATCCGGGCAAGAAGCGGCTGGGCAGTCTCAGCGAATCTGCTACAGAAATCAATAAGGACTCAGGCAGAGCCAACGATGAGGCAAGTGACGGCATTTATCCGTGTCATTTATGCGGCAAGACCTTCCGACGGTGAGTCATTTTATTCTAAAAAAAAATCTAAGCAAAATAAAATCTAAATTATTAACTTAATCATTTTATTTCCTTCTTTATCCTCTCCCTGTTAGCCATGCCTATCTAAAGAAACATCAGGCCTCCCATCAGATGCTGGAGAATCTCAAGAACTTGGACTTTTTCAAGGCCCAACAGCAGCAACAGCAGCATCCACATCCACATCCACTTCCCCTGCCGGAGCATCCACAGGTGCAACAATCGTCGGCGCATGGCCCAGCTACTGCCACAAACTATGGCACACTGCCACGCCCACCGCATGGAATACCGCTTTATCCGCCTGCAGCGGCCAAGAGCTATGTGGGTGGACAACGCTTTCCCGGCTTTCCCTTCCAGCCCTTCGATCAGCGGCGCTTCTACTCTCTGGGCGAGTTCTATTTGTCGCAGCATTTGGAGCGCTCCTCGGCCTTTCAGTATGTCCAGGCGAATCATCTGCGGCAACTGTCGAATGTGGCACAAAATTTGCTGCCACCGCTGCCCGTCAAATGACCCAACACCAGCACAAACGTACTGCGGCCCGTGCCACGCATAGCCGCCACAGCCACAGCTAGCCCGGCGGCTCCAGCCACACTGAGGAGGCAGAGCCAGTTGGAGACTGCAGCAGCGGCACCAGCGGCTGGGCATGCCTTCAATTGGGTTGCACCATCAACGGCGGCGGTGGGGGGTGCGGTCTTGCCGGCCATAGAGTCCGGCGGCAACGTTATTATGTGACTTACAAAACATTAGAAGCATTCAATAAACGATCTCTAGTTAAAGTTTAATAAATCACTCAACAAAGTGTGGTCTTCAGTGGTGATGGGTTCTCGGTCGGCACAAAGGGAATTTGAATCATTTTGATGGGCAGAAGTCTCTTCTTTGAAGCTGTAACTAAAGATATTTATTCCTAGCAGTGAATGGCCATTCCGGCAGCACAGTCTTGTCTGCCAGATGCAGACGACCCAGCGGACTGCATTCAATTAGGCCTTTTCAAACAGTTTTTAATGCCCATAGAGCCCATTTCTATCCACCTTATTGGGAAGCCTCTGCCTGTCACCGCTTTTTGAGAAATGTAGGCAGGATTTTGGACCCAAATGAGTTGCAATTTCCATTGATACTGTATGCAACAGATCGAAACATCTAATCGAATCCGTTTATTGTAATTGTTGTTAGTACTTCTTTCTGATTTAGTCCCATCCTATCCTTCCAGTACTCCATATCTATGGTGAACCTTCGTTTGCAAGAACAAGTTATGTGTACAAAAAATCTCTAAATTCCATAACTTAAAGCAGTTTAATTTGCAAGGAATTCTAGCTCTAATTGTGCTCCTCTTTTATGTGTTTTCTATGTATCGTACAACCAGGAAAACGTAGGCCAACTGAGTCAGTTTGTGGACAGCAATTAACAAACCTCATCAATTATTAGTGCACTAATTGGCAGACAAACTAATGCAAGTACACTGAGGGAAACAAACGATTCAAATATATAATTACAACAAAATTAAATGTGCAATTGAGTCTATCTTCCGTAGTTCAAATCTAAAATCTTTCTTAGATTTTTCTTGACTCTCACCACCTCTTTTTCGCATATATCTCTCAGTGTACTTGCATTGCAAATTCCGTTTAAATGCAAAGTTCAATTGCTGTTTTGAGGGGTCAACAACGTCTCTGTTTTGGTCATTAACTATTTCTCATATGCAAATGCTCTGTATGTATGTGTGAGAATTGATTTGTAAGTTTGGCCCTGGGAAAACACTAATTGTCATTCGGCATTCAAATACCATGCCATTTTGCACCTTGTTTCCACCCCCTTTCGTTGTACATTGAACATATTCCGGTTATGAATTCTATTTTCCAATTAAATTCGCTGAGAGAAACGTTTTGTTCATTTGCCAGTTATGCGAATGCGAAATTGTTTTCCTCAATTACCTGCCATTAACCTATACTTATGGCGCACACCGCACCCTCCCAACAGTGTACCCCGTGTACTGTCCATCATTTCGTCGCTTTGAAGTTGCTTTGCATTGACATGTGGTCAGTTGTACCCCCAAGTCGAACTGTCACAATTTCCATTTGAGTCCCACTGAACTGACAATTGCAGTTGGGTGTCCGGTCGGGTCCTCATTCGGTCGGGTATCACTTTGATTATCGGTTTGTCTATTCATCTCGACGGGTCTAAGGCAAATGCTCACGCAATTGTGCTGCCTGCCTGACCAATTTCAATGACAATTTTTCAATCATGCTGTGATTTTACATTATTTAACCTGTCAACCTGCGTATGCGTAATGTTTATATGGGCAGTGTGGGATTGCTTCCGGTCTTGAGCTCCTGCTATGCGTAAGTCTCGCACTGCGGGTGGGGGTGTAGTTTCTGTTGTTGGATTTCGCCAAAAGCTCGTGTGGCGCAATTGAAGACGAGGAGAGGGTGGACAAGGATCCCCACATAAGTTGGTTTTTTTTTTAAATGTACCACTATAAAGCAAGTATTTATTTAACTATAAACATCAGAGCCGGAAAGCGTTCGTTCATTCTGCAAAGATAACAGAGCCGAAAAGCTGCTAAATTATGTTAAATTAACAGAGACGGAAAGCTTTTTTGTGCCGCCATCTATTGGCTGGTGGGTGCACTTCTGACTACCGTTATGATTTTAAACCTTCTGCATGCTTATGAAAATATGTCTGTAGGGATCCCGAATTGTATTTAATTAGAAATACACTAAGTAGGACGGTTATCCAAATCCATAAATAAATAAATTTAAAATTAAAATAATTAAAAATTTCAACTAAAACTGTTAATTACACTTCCTAGAGTTCTTTGAAAAATATCTAAAAATGCAATTTGTTCCCCCAAATCGATATCCATGTAAATGCTGATGTGCACATGGAAATTTAATTAAAAATGAATTAAACACGAAACAGCTGCTGAAATCTGTTGCGGCTTACGTCAAGGAGCAGCTCGCTGGATTGGTCTGGTATCTCGTTTCTGGTATGCATTTGACAAGCGCCACAGGACACAATTAGCGTCGAGTGGCCATCAAGCTGCAGCAGCCAGAGGAAAGGGCACATGGCCAAGAAAAGTGGTTTAGTTGGCAACAGCAGCGTCGACGGGAATGACGCATATGGGTCACTCCGTTTGGCCTTTGCAGGACGGAGCATCCATCCAGCAGCTGCAGCTGCCACAGTCACCATAGCCACAGCTCCAGCCGACGCCCACGTCCCACCGAGACACGAATATATACGCGCCCAGCCCAAGAGGAATACATACTCTCTTTTCAAATGAGAGCCTGGGAGAGAGAGAGCGAGCTGCAGCACAGCCTTGGTGCTGACCTTGCCCTCTAAATAGCGCATTTCAATCATTCGACTGTTGTTTGCATTCCAATGGCGCCTGCCTAAAAACGGTTTTTCCTCCCCGCCCGATTTCCATATGGAAAATGTATCATATTTAATAAATGAGAGCCAAACCACGTATGCGAGAGATCCTAATAAAATGTTAATTAGTGGAGACAAATGCGAATTACAAAAACATTTCGCATGCAATTTCGGGTAATTTGTTTGTATGCAATTAAACTTAACGCTCGCCATTAAATGCAACGCAGTAAGTGGTTTACACACAACTTGATTTTTTACAATCGAATCGGATTCTATAAAACAATTCACGGACGTCGTTGGGGGGGGAATTACATACATGTATAGTAAATCTTTCTCTGAGGAACCGAAAGCTAAAATCCTCTGAATAATTAAATTATTGAATAATAATAATGAATTCACTGAAAATATGCGAGCATCGTCTTTAGAACTTCGACAACTAATTCAGTTCTTAGAGGAAATATTTTCCAAATTAAATGTATTACCAGCTTCGACCCCCTTTTGATGCACTTCCCTGCATTTAATTTTTTCAAGCTGAGAAATGTTATTACTCAGCATTTTGTTGATGCCGATTACCGCATCTGCCTCCTCCGTATTGGGAAAGAACACTGGAAATCCATTACGAAAGTTTTACTACCGTATCACATATCGAATATGAAATACCCTGAACTCATCAATGCGCCTCTTTGTGCTCCTCTTAATGGAATGGCAATAAAAAAAGTTTCTTAAAAAAATGCACGAGCCAATATGTATTCAATGAAAATTTCCATTCTGTGAGTTTGCTTTCCATTCTTAAAGTATATTCTAAAAAATACTGGCATTGAAAGGTTTTTTATTTAAGTAGTTTTCGATTATAATTGCTTTTATAACTAAAAGTACTCGTCAACTCAAACAATTGAAACAAAATAAAGGGGATAAATGCCTTTTGGGGAAAACTCATCCTAAGTTTGGAATTGCCCTCTATTGCGTCATTATGATAAGAGTTATCCAGTTAGCCCACACATGTTGTATTATTTTCTATAATTGTTTATTCTCTATATTTTACGCTTGATTGCATGGCATTTTCATTGCCATTGGCGTCAAATTATATAAGCCCAGTGAGAGGGGAAATTGAGGCGGAGAGACTTAATGGCGTTCCTTGTCTTGTTTCCCCGTGGGTGCAATAACTGATGCAGTGGGATGGAAAATTATGCATTTAAAGTGTTTCCTAGAAAATTTCACAAGCAGTAGTTCCATTGCGGATTTTCTTGATTTCATCAGATTTGGAAATTGTGTTAAGTTCTTATTAGAATTGGAGAACAAACTAAGGTAACATCATCCAACCAAAAAAAGTTTCCTGCTCCTCCCCGATGGTTTACTTTTCTTATTAAGGATATGCAGTCATCTGCAGACATATGTCAGCTTCATCAATTCTTTGCCTCTTCCGTTCGCTCTTAATAATAATAATGTTTGACAAACACGAGGATGTGCCAGAAATGCGAAGAAGGGCAGCGATAACGTGAAAAAACCAAGGCAAGAAAACGAAACGGAACACAGATAAAGCTGAGAAATTGCAGTTTATTGATTGTGTGTGTGTGTGTGTGTGTGTGTACCTAGTATGTACACACACATTGCTTGTTTATGTTCAAATTCATGCATTTGCGTTTGCATTTGTGTAGTGGCTGTACTGAACATACAGTTGACAACTGACGACAGCATATGCACATAGTTACTCGTCCCCATACGAGCCTTTTCATGTACATAGCACACACACATGCATTTGGTGGCTGGCCTTGAACGTGAATTGCATTTGCGCACAAAAAATAAGAGTAAAACGAAAACTAAACGAAAAACAGAAGCAACAACAAGATGCTCACTGAACACACGAGTGTGTGGGTGGGAGAGGGGAGAAGAAAGAGTAGAGGATAGCCAGCGGGTGCGAGCGAGAGGGCAGGAGGTTTACTAAGCACGACGTCCGTCGGTAAGAAATGTGCCAAAGTGAAAAGTTTGAAAGCACAGACACACATACATATTGAGCGCCGCTGCAACTGCACTTCCCGCTCGCTCTCACTCTCTGGCACAGTCGCTCTCTCTGGCTGTGTGTTTCCTTCTCTCTCAATGACGCACACCACACCCTTTGTCCCAACTAAAAATTCAAAGCGTTCGTTCTCAAGGTTATTGCATACAGCTCTCTCTCTCTCTTTCTCTTTTCCTTTATATTTTATGTACCCCTACGATCTCTGGCTCTATCCCCCCACTAGCAAAGCGCACTGCATTGTTTGCACATTTCAGTTTTTGGCAGATATGGAAAAGTACCTAAAAGAATTGAATTTTCAATTGCAATTTCAGGTTGTCAGCCCACTCAACTTATCTAGAATTCTGGCACACAGCAGCAGCACCTGATTCCACACTCAGAGAAAACACAGATCCCTTAGGGTCTCTATTTTTATTGCTTGATTTAAACACTTACCAAAAAAAAATGTATTAAATATTATAAAAACACTAAAAATAGTTCTGAAAATAGGATAATTTATTTTTAAAGATGTATAAAACGTGAATTTTTGTCCTGCATACGTTTGGGACAAATCTGAGAAAGGATTTCAAAGTGCAACTAATCACAACTTGTATCGTTTTTTTATTTAATTTCTTGCCTGCCTCTGCGAATTATACTTTGCCGACAAAGGGTTGACACTTATGTGTTTTCTTATCTTTACTATTAGCTTGCTTTTCCGGAAAGAACTCCATTATCCACACTTTGTCGTGTGTTCATATGCTTTAGAGGCGATTATGTCTGCTTGTCTGCCTCGTTTGAGAAGATACATACATAGTTTATATTCTAATTTGGCAGTTTATCGATTAATTTTGCCACCTTAAGCTTTCATATTCTTTTCAGACACAGTTTTCCGTGTACAAGAAGAGGCTCCATCGCTGTGCAGTTTTTCCAGAGAGTCTTTATCTGTCTTTATGCAAATTGTAATTTGAACGGATGTCGAGGTACAGAAGGCATCGTTCTGGGGACAGTGTTCAGTAAATTTGTCAGCCCTTAATTTTGAATCCCTTAATCTGTGCTGACGCAAGACAATGATAAATGCATCGACAGTAACTTGGATGGTCAACAAAAACATACATACATACATATGTACATAATAATGTACATGCATACATATGTATAACAAATCCACCCTGTGGCAGTTTATGTAGACCCCCAAATGTCAAAGTTGAATGCACAAAACAGAAGTAGATGGAAATATAAAGTAAAACTGCACATAAAATCGAAATGGGAATGGGAATGGTAAGGGCATTGGGAACGGGAATGATTTGGCACTTTCCTTGCCGTTCCGTTCGGTGCAACAGCATATGCTCGCCATCAGCCGTTTGGCCTGCCTGCTTGGCCGTTGCATAAACTACTTCCCTGCCTCTCTGTTTTGCACGCTTTCGGAGCGTCGCGTTCCCATACGAAAGCGAAACATGAAAGCGAAATTTCTGGCACATATTTCACAAATGTGCACGACTGCAGACAACACGTCGCAGCGCGATGATTCATACCCTTTAAGAAGCCATCGCCAGAGAGAGAGAGAGAGAGAGAGAGAAAGCTTGCCTTGTCGTTCGACACCCATATATAGAACCAATGCGGGCGGAGAGGTTGCCCTGCACTTCACCTTCACCCCCGCGCACACAACCAGATGCAAGAGCAAAAGCTCTCTCTCTCTCTCTGGCACCGTTCTGCTCTGCATTGTATACAGCTCTCTCACACACACACACACACAAGTACACACTCGTACAGGCTTGGAATCCTTGTGTGGCAGCATTATTTCAAGTTCACTGTCAAGGTCACCTACTCTTGCCATGCGCTGCAGCCGCTCACGTGAGAAGGGTAAGGGGCAAATGTTGCAACAGCAGCAGCAGCAGGAACAGCAGCTTTGCATGTCGCCGCTCCTCTACCTACACAGTGCTGGCTGAATGTATGTGCTCCTCCTTCTACTCCCCTAACCGAATTTTCATCACTATTTATTCCTCGCACTCTCCTCCCACACTCTAAACGTATTGAGAGCTGCGCTTTCGATTCGCCAGCTCGTTCCAGTTTTTCCCCAAAGTATTGTGTATACACAATTTATAATAGATATCTAGACTCTCCCCGCTAAATATTCTCACATATGTATGTACATTGTACAAGTTCAGTCTCAGAGCAAGTGCAAATGCATGTACAAACTATAAATGTTCACTATAAATGCGAACAATACTACCATGGGTACTTCCGATGGGTATAGACAGTTTTGACCGCCGCACTGAGCTAAGCTAAAGCTATTTTTGTTATAGCTTGTTATTTTTGGCAGGCATGAATCGTGACTTATGTATAGTCATATTACTTTATTAGTTTGGTCAGCACTTTTCCTACTTTAAAGATGGAATACTTAATATAAATAAAGTCCAGGATTCAAATGTTTTATACCTTCAAATTATATGAAACATCTTCATTATCTTATCCCTTGACCATCTTTAATTTTAATTAAACTGAATTACATTTGCGAAACTTGTAACTGGATTTCCTTTTCCGCACAGTAATAATAAGATAAAAGTTTCCCACTTTGCTGCGCAGGCAAAGTGACCGCATACGAGCGAGTGCTACTGTAAATGTGCAATCCCTGTGTGTGTGGCTGCATAGTATATGTATTTATGTGAGTAGGGGGGCTATGTGCTTGCAACTGTGTTGGTTTATATGTTTATATGTTCATATGTACATATCTGTGTGTTCTGTGTATCTTGGTACCCTTTAAAGCGTTGTGATGCGCATGACATAAGATGCGCAGCAGCAGATGGGTAAATTATGAAAGTCTACAGCACACGGCATGCAATAACATCTGTTGCATATAGCCGAGGCAAGATATAGAACATACACACACATCTATGCACACTATACATATATGTATGTATGTGTGTATGTACATGCAAACGCTGCAGTCAAGGCATTTAATTAAATTAAACAATTAAACAAACATGGCGGACTGTGCGCTCTCTCCCTCGCCCATATACATACATTGTACATTCTTGCGCCCCCAAACAAATTCAATTAAGAAATTAAAATCGAAAAAAAACGTACAGCAAAACGCAGAAATTATTTCACTATAGAAAAAGGTGCGATAGAGACTGGAAAGGGTCGTCTGACATTGTAGCAGCCAGTAGCAGCTAAATTGCAGCACACGCACATTTGTCAATCGCAATCGCATATACAACAGTATGTACATAAGTCTCTGTCATATGTACTATATGTATGTACTATGTATACTAAGTCAGTAAGCAAGCTAGGTAATGATTGTTGTTATGTGTTGCAAACGGCAGTTAGTCAATAAATGCGCTAATTATATACAATTCGCTGCCCCAGGCCCAATCCCAATCCCAGTACCCAGCACACGAATACGAACCCATAGCCCCATTGCCCAACAGATACACACAGCAAGTGCATATACAGTGGGCACTCCATGAAAGAAACATTTTCCGGAAACAACACAGAATTAGGACTCAGAACGCAGCTTGATAATCCATTTCTAGGTGCACAGCGTAATATTTACTAACTTTAGTTTTGGGTTACCCAAGATTTCCTTGTTTAACGAATAACCACTGTAGGGGGGCAGTAACTAAGGCGCGGTCAGGGTAGACTGCACAACTTAAATTGCAAGTACATCATGTCAGCAAAGGGAAAGGAAAAGAGAGAAGAATGCGAGTGCGAGAGAGGGGATCATTCCACATTGGTATAGGTCATACGAGAGAGAGCGAGAAAGAGCCTCTCTCCCTCTCACCTACTTCACTCGCCCATTCGCTTTTCTTCATTACATAACATCCTTGAACTTGAGCTCAGCTTCTCTTCCTCTGTTTTTGCGAGTTGTGTGTGTATTTTGTTTTTGGATTTGGGCTGTGGGGCCGGACGCGCGGGACGCTCCTTTCTGCCCTTTCCGCTTTAGACTGTCTTCTCTCCCACTCTCTTCTTCAAGCTCTATCTCGCTCTAGTCATCTTTCTGGCTCTCTTTCCCGCCTGCAGTGCCTGCCAACCCACACTTGTTCGTTTCATCTCTGTTTTCGTTTTGTAGAGCTTTCAGCTCTACAGACAGCCAGCAGCGGCGACATCGACATCGACAGCGACAGCTCTGCCACTTTCTGCTGGGCTGCGCGTTGGCATTGAAAGTGCGACAAGCGAGCTGCGAACAACGCTCCATTCCCCAGCAGCCCAACCAACCCCATCAGAAGAATTCTAACAAAAAATCAAAACCAAAAACAAAAAGAACCCCAAGCAATTCCTCATTTGTTTGCTATAAATTGGACACGCAAATGACATCAACAGGGAAATTGTATTTGTCAAAATCAGCCAAATAATAACAATACAAAAATAATTGAGAAATCATTAATTAACCAATAATCAAACATGAGAAGTGCCTGTCAAATATGCATGTACAAAAATTAATTAAAAATGATATCCGTCATGTTCGTAAACAAACGCATTGAGAAGTGCATTTATTGTGTGTTTTTGCGGAAAGAAATACAAATGTAAATTAGTTTCACAAAGCAAAATTCCAACCATGTTGATTACGTGCCGTGCCCAAAACATGTGAATTCTGGTTATATAAAGAAAGAAACAACAACAAAGATACGAAATAATTGTACCTACAAAAAATGTAAATGTCAGTGAAAATGAAATGGAAATGGAAAAAATTGCATCATCAAAGTGGAATGGAATGGAGGGTAACTACTTTGCATCTACTGATCAAAGGTAGGTTTAGATAAATATCTACTGATATTTATCACTAAAAATTATACCTAATGTTTCAAAAGCCCATTATTATAAGCATACATTTAATGTAAATGTAAGCTGGATTTGGGGATTTCCTTCCTATTTTTCTAAATGCAGATTAGAACATGCATATGTTATGATATTATGGTTATTTTGTACAAATACGTATGACAAATACGTGTGAGCTCACTCTGAAATAAATATTTACACACACACACGTGACCGCAAAGATAAATACATATTTACATACATACATATGAACAGAACTGGGAAAGCAGTTGCTTTTCTGCGCCTTCGTTTTCATTTTCAATGCTTTGAGTTGTAGGCTGGTTTGGGGGGGTCTACAGATGAAACGTGCGACAAAGAAACGTAAATACAAACAAAAAAAACCCCTTGGTAAATAATTCGTGCTAGCCTGTTCAATCAGAATGAAGTCATTACATTATCTGGTAGTAGTAGTGTGGTAGTACTAGTGTAAAGTGATTTAAGAATAAGAAGAAGTGTACCAATTGCAAAAAGTATCTGGATGTGGTGCTGCGCGATCAACGGGGATACGAATCTCACATGTTTTGGTGAAATTTTGTTTTGTTTCGACTAGAAAAGCGTCGCAACAAAAGCAGGAATTTGGGAAAAGCAAAAGTCATCACACAGACACAATCACGAGTAGACAAAAAGATAAAAGTTTGTCTTTGGGAAAGGATGGAAGAGAGTGGGAAAAGCAAAGAAGAGAAAATAGCTAATTTTCGTCAAGAAAAAAAAACTGAAAACTAATGTGCAACGTATGAGGGAAAAAAAGAACGTGGAGAATAAGGCTTAAATGAATGAAAGAATGGTAAGCAGCAGCGATACAGACAGAGAAAGAGAGAGAGAGCCAGAGAGAAAGAGAGCCAATTGAAGGCCATGAAGTCATGTGGTTTGAGTGTAGGCAACGTCGGTGTGTGGGGCAGTAGGGCAAGCCAAGAGGTGGCAAGCAAAAGCGAAACAGCAACAGGAACAGCGGGATACAGCAGAGGCAGAACAAAATCAAAGAAGCAGGAACAGGAAAAAATGAAAAAACTTGACGAAACTTTTTGCAGCGTTAAAAAGAGAGACAGAGAGAGAGAGAGAGAGCGAGAGAGCGGCGTTCAAAAGCCAAACTAGAAAGATAGAAACTCTGCCGGCGAGCCGCTAGCAGAGGAAGGCCGTAACAGCGCGGCGCGAGAACTTTCCATGAGGCCTGACAGACATTGCAGCGGCACCTTCAACCGATCGCAGGCGGTCCATAAACCCCACGACGACCCTCGGTAATAATACATTAAATAATACTACGCGTTCCGTGTTTTCCTGTGACGCATCAATATCCTGAAAGCCCAAAGGCAACCCTCAGTTATCTAAAAACAAAGTGTTTGAGAAAAAAATAACAGACAACAAAGCAGAAACGAAACCGGAGAGTACGGTAACTGAGAGAAATGTGAGTAAAGTAAACGAAATTGCGTCGTAGTTAACATTTTTTCGACGGCGTCATCAAGAGGCCCGTTTGTTCCCGTTCCCCCCGACTCAGCCATCGCGAAACATTTTGTTTTGATTGCGGAAAATACAGTCAACAATTGCGAAGAGCAAAGTTGGCAAACACACACACATATGCGGAAGCTCTCTCCACTCTACACAAAAACACCCATACAGTCCCCCCCCCCCACACTATGGCTCAGGCAGTTTTCTCCCAATCTTTTGTTGTTTTTTGTTTTCGCCCCCGGAATTTGCAGAAATATCCAAATGTATTTATAACATAAACAACACGAATTAAGAAAAATAAAGAAACAGAAAATAATTATTTGCAAAAGCAAAACAAAGCAAACAATAACAGTTCCGAAATTTGGCAAAAGGGAATTATGATTCTGTGGAACTTTGCGAAAAAACAGAATGAAGTGCTTGTGAGTTGTGCCATTAAGTTTCACCGGTTTTTAGTTGTTTACTAAACGCTCCACATATTGCATAACACCACCCATCCCATGGGTATGAGCGAGGGACAAGTAAAAAATTCAGTTGAAATGATAGGAGCGACACTTGGGACTAATGGCATTCAAGAGAAATATCTTTAACAGATTTTTAGTTGTATGTGTTGTATGTACATATGTGCACATAACGAAATGTACTTTAATTTCATTGTATTTAAGAATTATTTATGAATGTCGGATACTTCCAGGTTGCAAATATCAATCAATGCATTCATCTATCAGTCGATCCATGTGCCTACCTATCAATATATCTCGTCAGGTTATAAGATATTCATTCATTCATGCAAATAAGTGTGTGTTTATTCATGGAACTGCTTCAACTTTTTGTCAACCAGTTTCATCCCATAGATTTCCAATTGCCTCACGTGTCAGAGAGAAGATCAAAGCCGCAATATTCATGCTCACATACAGATGTAAATGACTATACATGACAGTGCATGTGTGTTTGTTGCTCAGATTAACAGCGGACACACGATCAGTAGAATGCGGTAAACAGTTCTGTGAAATATTAAACTACAATACACTCAAACAGACATGCCACAAAATATTCCAATCTGATGCACTCAATCAAGACTCTGTCAGTCTCTTACCCATACCAAGCAGACCGCAGGGTTGCGATAATAAATACATTTCGATATACCCTTACAGGGGCTCTCAACGAATTATTATTTTAGAAAATATGGAACTGCAGTCTAAGTTTGTCTGAGCTGGACTCCTAGTGGGGAACACACTCACACACGCTCATCGATGTGGATGAGTGAGTTTCAGAAATTCGTTTACGTAAGAGATTCGCCCCCAGCTCCACAGAACCCCCACACAGCGAGAGAATACTCATTACGGAAGCAGGAAAAATGGGTTGTTGGATTAGGAAAACTCATCTTCATCATATTCTCGCTTTAATTGCCGAGAGAGAGAGAGAGAGAGAGAGAGAGTGGCGTCATCCTTCTGTTTTAGTGTGTATGGGATGGGATGGGATGGTTGGGTGGCAGTCTAAATAAGTCTAATAACAAGTCTAATAAGTCTCGGCCCAGGTGTTCGTTGTATTATGTATGCATCGCGTAAGCTGCACCTTCCCAAAATGTCAGTAAAAGTATCGAGGGTATCGGGAGAGCGAGGCATTCATACAGACCGACTCATAGGCAAACAGACAAAACGCATGCACAAACACATGGCAGAAATAAAAGCGCTTTCGCTCTGTCGCAGTCAGCGCCAGCGTCGGCGGTAGCATCGCGTGCTTGTATGTGCCTCTGTGTGTGTGTGTGTATCTGTGTTTCAAGTTCAAGGTTAAGATACTAGTTGTACATACAGACCAGCCAGCCTCTTGCACAACGCGAGTGAGTGAGATAGTCATACGTAGCTTTCATAGTGCTGTGCTGTACCAGCATATGTGCGTGTGTTGGTGTGTTGTGGAAACCAGTTTGGCACGTTTCTGTGCTAGAGCGAGACGGCCACACGTTTTATTTCGATTCGGTGCGAGAGCAGCAGCAGCAGAAACAGCCGACCCGCCGCCGTCAAACAAAGAGGAAGCAAAAGCAGAGGCAAAGCCAAACGCAAAAAAGCGTCAAACATGAAACGAAAGCAGTTGGCAGCGGTATGGGCTGAGGGGAAGGGGATGTGGATGTGGAAGCCGGGCAAACATTGCACACAAATAAACCTAACTCTCTGATATGGCTATCTCGCTCTGGCCGGCAGATAAAAGCGCAAAAGGCAGAAACAAAAAAAACGTTCTTGCACCACACGCTTTGCCACACTTATTCGCACTTATTGCTCTATGCGTTTTGTTTTGCCTTTCAGTTTTATTATCTTTCGCACACACATGCACGAAAGTACAACGCATATCTGTACATGTACGGTGGAGCTTTAATTGAATTGATGTTGAATGATTATTACTGAGTGGCGAATGCAATCATTCCAGCAACCCTCCTCACCCTACCACCTCACCAGTCCCACCTGCCAAAGCAAAACGAGAATTTCAGTTTGCTATTTAATTAATCGCCTCCTTGTTCCTAAGTTAATTGAATTGTGGCTTTAACAGAGAAAAGAAAAAAAAATGACTTGGATCACGCCACAAGTGGAACCGATCTAATTCCTAACTCCGAAAATCAATGCCACAATATGATCAAAATGGTCCAATGGTCCAGAAAAACTGTCCATCCCTTTTGTCAGTAAAATATTCAGTTGTACTATGGCCATATTTATGTAAATACTTTATGCACTATTGCTACAAAATTTCCATTGCCAAATGCAAGCCTTGTTTTATGGCCTCATAACACATTTGACTTAACTCATTTGGCCCCGCATATTTCATACTAGTTCCGAGTTCGTTGCACCAGTCTCAACGACCCGAACGATGGCCGTGTGCAATGCAATGCACTCGATAAGACCTTGGGGGCGAGAGAATTTCATGTAAAAATACTATTTTTTTTCTGTTTTGTTCACTAGGGTGATTCAGTATGAAGCGCCAGAGAACTGAGGAGAGAACATTTATAAAAGTGTGTACAGATTGTACATATATGTACATAACTCAACTTAATCTAAATAACACATTACACCAACTTTATTTGAAACAAGTAGCTCGCTAGACCTCTACAATATCGACCATAACTTGAGTCGTACCACGCCACTCGGGACTGCCGACAGTCAGTTGCAGCATGTAAGATCCGGTGGGGAATGGTGTCTTCTCCAGCATTGCATCATTCAGTATCATATTCGATACAATAACATCATGCTGAAAGCAGAAATCAATGCAAATTCCATTCATCACAGGCTGTTCATTGATTTTGTGTACTCACATTGTAGGGGCAGCTATGATTCAGATTAGAGAAACTCAAAACCTGGCTGTGACCTATGCCAAACGCGGGATATCGTTTCGAATGTCGCATAAAATCACAAAAGTTTACAGTAAAATTGTATAGAAACGGTCGATAGCCATTGAATCTTCGATAGAGACTTGCATTTACCTAGAAGTGGAGCGTTCATTTATGGTTTGCGTCTCGATTCCTCTATTGGATCACTCACCAACACTTTCTTCACTGGCAGTTGATGGATCTTAACGTATATGTTGATGGCCACTAGGCCACGTCCAACCACCTTTAATTCGCATTGTCTAAATTCACAAAATGTTTTATCATAGCATTTGCACTTGATGTTGGTAGCTTTAAACAAGCCGTGTGCACCTTGAATAAAAATTATTATAAACAAAACTACGCGAACTCTTGCGAGTACTTTTGATGATGTACTCATATTTCTAGATCTGTCTGTCGACTGTTTTTACAGTTACCATTTTTCATATACATAGTGCCATTTAATTGATTTTAGAGTAGAAGTAATCACCAGCAATGCGGAACACGCATTAATGAAATGTTATAAAAATACTTATGTGTTTGTTTTTGAGAATCTCTTTGACTCCATTGAATATATTGCCAGTCCAATTTTATGTGGCTGTGCCATGTGTGGCACTCAAGCGTAGCGCCTCTCATGGTTCTGCCGCCGGCAAACACGTTTCAAATACGATCTTGGTAATAAGAGCTAATGATTTATGGATAGAATTTCCGGAAAGATTGGGCCCAACTGTGATTAAATGGGTTCCAAGTTTGCACAAGTGGGAAGGGAACGGGACAAAATCGGTCGTATAAAATAGCGAGGCACACCTATCCCAAACATGCCAACAAAAGCGAATATTACGAAGATTTTGTTTTGTAAATAGCAAGCTTCTGGCCAATCGATAATCTTATGGTTTGCCCGCTTTTGATGTTGCCATTTCATCTATGGAATTTTCAACAAAAAATCCCTTTATTTATTTTTAGTGCTGGGCACTGCGTCAGCATGGAAATTTAATTAGCGACAGTTCAGTGCAGCTGAGCGGCGACTGAGGCTGATCCGAGCTCAATTCAGCCAGCGGCGGGCTCAACCGCCATTCCCGTATGCGGGACGCGTTACTGGAGAGGAGGTTGGTGGGGCACACAAAGCGATTTTGTTGATTTTTGCATGACGACAGCAAAAAGCAAGCGACGGGGAAACAATCGAAGTGCACCACAGAACCCACACTGCAGCGTGCGAAAGAGAGAGTGAGAGAGAGAGAGAGAGAGAGAGAGAGCGAGAGAGCAGGCGGACAAACAAATATGGCGCAGACCTGCGCACTCTCTGAGAAACTTGAACTTGAAAACCGGCAAACCGAGAGAGTGAGAAACAGTCCAAAGTGAGAGAGCAAAGCAGGTATGTATGTTTGTATGTATGTGAATGCAATTGATTAAGTAAAACAAAAACAAATGAAAGCAAAGCACCAGCTGAGAGGGAAGAAAAAGCCAGAGCGAGAGACACAGTTCTCCAGAGCTTTTCCTCAGGCATAGCTTTTGCGTGGGCGACTTAACGACACCGCGTTGCTCTGCTGTCAGCGTCGGCGTCGGCGTCGGCGTTGGCATCGCTGTCGCAGGCAGCCAACTGTTTGCTTTTTGCTGCTCTTGGCCTCCAACTGCTGCTGCCACTGCCACTGCCGACTGTCGAATACTGTTGCATATTTTCGGGATACCAGTATACACCTGTGCGAGCCCACGCCCCGCCTACAACTTTCACAGGCACGCTGCAGCTTCCGGATGCTGGCCGCCGAGTGGCGGCTTCCTTGCTGGCGCACGGGAACGGGCCTTCCATTCAGTGACGGGCATGCCTCCGATGAGGTCAGCCATAGTTCCGAGATTAAGTATGCGTTCAGTGCGCCCTTTGTTCAAGTGAGTGTTCAGCCGTGTCCAAGTTCATTTTAAAGGCGCGTCGCCTAAATACCTGAATCAGGTGTGGAAAATTGATTAGCAAAGCCTGAAAATAAACATCACAAGCAGTGCCTGCCCCCACACCCAGGGGCAGGAGCGCTGGTGGGGGAGTGTGAATATAAAATCCGTGTGACGCACGTTTTGGTGGCAAGCATATGGCAATTAAAACTGAATTATTAAGCAGCTGAACTTTACAGGAAAAGTCACCCTCACACACACACACACTCACTCTCTTTTCACACTAAGAAATAGACAGAGAGAAAGAGCCCCTTGCAGTCTCTCTCCTTTTTTTGGAATACATATGCAACACTTCCATATTTCCTGGATTGTTTGGTATTCTGAGCCTTGACCTTTCCACGCCCGTGCAGCAAACTGCGTAGGCAGCTCGTACACAAGAAAAAGCACACATATACATTTGTATATATAGTACATGTTCGTATGGATTGGTATAAGTATATAAAACAACCCACAAGTCGGTTGGCAGCTGTTGGAGCCGAGCGCATGAAATAGGTCAGAAACGGACGAAACAGTGGACGAAAACCGATGCCAAAATGGCAATTGAAATTTGCCCAAAAAAATAATATAAAACTCAATCGGTGCTTACCGATTAAATGCAGCATTAATTACAGCATTCCTTAACTGTGCTCAGAGTCCCAAGTTTTAATTTCAAAATGTTGTGCAATATGAACTACAAATTGTGAAATTAAAGAGTTACTTACTTGTGCCCCATTTGCAATTGCATTTGTAAGATATATTGGAAATGCATGAATAATATACAAATATTCTATGCATAGTATAGGAAAGTGCCACCGAAAGAACAAGAAACAGCAAGGACAGCAACCACATCGAGAGAGACGAGTTTGTGTCCGCGCTAAGCTTTTAGCTGAAAGCTTTTCCGTCTCTGTGCAACTGCCGCTGGGATACCACCCTGTGCTCGCTTTGAATATGGTGCAAGCAAGTGAACACAGCTGGTGGTATACCCAGTGGCCGTTCTGCAACAATGCAACAACAGAAAGAACAACAACGGCAACAGCATCGAGAACATTTGACAGGGTGAGTGATGCCACAGTTGAATATTTCGTTGATTTTATTTTAAAATACAATTTTGTTTCGCAAGTCCAATTTATCAACAGTTTTCATTTGTTTTACTTTGTGTTAGTTACAAAACTTAATTTCGCCATACTAAAATGAAATTTCCTTAGCCATAAGCTTCAGTTTGATTCATTTAAACCCCTCCTTAAAAAAAACCAAAGAAGGGTAAAAAAAAACACAAAGATAAATTGGAATTTGAGTAAAATAATCTTAAGAGTTTTTTAAGCATCGTTTAAGAAAAATAATCAGTGAGAAAACAAAAATTGCATATGATTCTATTCAGCATCTTCTTGTTGCCCATTTATAATATTTCGTTTGGTTTTGTTTCGAATTTGAATTAGATTTGACTGCAATTTGATTTGATTTCTACTGCTTTTCCACACCACACCTCTCTCTCTCCACACACAACCATCAGGGGGGGGGGGGCCTGCAACGCTCTGAAAACGCCTGAAAACATTAATTATGCCACACACACCAAAAGCAAACCGTCCGTAGTAATGAGTGAAATTTTCAAAGCAGCGAAATCTCTGGCAGAAACAATTAAAAAGATTTTCATGCTGCAAATTGATTTGGTTTGTTATTTATATTTATTTCCCTCTCTCTTCTCTTGCCGACCCCCGCTGCTGTTTTTTTCGCTGCTTTGGTTTTCTCCCAATCGCGTGGCGTGGCTGCAACTGCTGCAAAATGAAAACCATTTGGTTTGGCATTTTCTATTTTCGTTTCGCTTTGCCTTTTTGGCTCACTGACAATGTATGGATTGAGGAGGGAGTTAAGGGGATTTGGGGTATGCGGTGGTGGGTGCCACGGGTGTGAATTGGCCATCTACGAGTGGGTTCTGGCTGTGGCAAAGGAAAATGCAATGGCAAATGCAAGGCAAATGCAATGGCAAAGGCAAAGGCATGCTGGTGACATTATTTCGACATTTGTTGCAGCCACTTTTGTCACTTTGCATTTCAAATGACCGTCAATTATCCTTTGTCGACACTCTCCTAGTGGCTGCCCCACATCGCTCTGTCTCTTTCCCTGCCTCGGGTTGGTTGGTGCTTTTTTGGATGTGCTTCTTGGCGGACTGGGGTCTGGGGACTGGGCCCCATGAGGTCAAGGAAAACGAAATTGATTTTCTGCTCGAGCACGTTTCTTCTTTGTCCCTCTCTCTACATCTACGAGTGCGAGTATACATTGTGTGCATTTTCTTTTTCACGTTATGCAATCGCTGCAGGTTTTTGTCAATGCAATGACTTTCCCGACTCTGCTAAAGTGAGATGAAAAAATCAAACAATTATCATACAGGGTGTACTTATAGCCAATCCCATTCCTAACGACTGGTGTGCATTTTGCTCGACGTGGCTGTCCAACCCGGATGACCTCATGACAGGTCTATGATGAAATACGTACGATGTTCGCGTATAAAATGCCATCAAACTCAATAAAACAACGTAAAAAAAAACGTATAACTTACGCAATTGCTTTTCAATCAAGTTCCAGCTAACAGTTAAGTTAACTTGGGATTAAAGCTAGTTGCTATTCTAAGAAATGTGAGAGAACAATAGCCAATTTATTTTATGGATTAAAGATGGAATCAATAGTTCAGGGAAGAGCAAGAAGAATAGAGGAAATAATTGGAAAATTTAGGAGAAATTCTCAAAGCAGAGAGGTCTAAAATAAAGAACATTTCGAACTATCGCAAAAATTCTCTAATTACAAGTACAGCTGCAGAAAGCATCCCCAAACGAAATTCTTTGCATACTCCCTTAAAATCCTCTCACATCTTTAACCGCCACCCCAAGAAATATACTTTAATTTTATCGCTCCTTAGCTCGCTTTAAATCATTTAACACACAAATGTGTCAGATTAAATTAGTATCGAAATAATAATAGTAACGGGGGAGAGGGTAGCCTAATCGCCACACGAAAGGCTTTGGGCCATGCATGACAAGATTAACAATTGCGATAGCCCAGCTGTTGGCTGTTGTGGCCTCAAACAAAATAATCGTCGTGGAAAACTGAATTTTCAATTTAAGGTTGACCTTAGAGAAAAATTTGATCGATAATTTCGCATAATTGGGTGGCTCTCTCGGCACAAAATAAAAACTGTGACATGCACATAGAGAGAGGAAAAGAGAGAGAGAAACCCACACACAGAGGTACATAGTGAGAAATACATACCGAGACGAGACCTTGAACATTAACGCCCAATGCAAGCTGCAACTGCCATGAGGGAGAGAGAGATACTCGTGTGAGGGTGTGAGGGAGATGCAGTCACGGCACACTTTTGAGCTTGTGCGAGAGAGCGATAGATAAAAAGAGAGACAGCGGCTGAGTGCATGACAAAAGCTTTACCACAAAAGCACGCGCTCGCTCTCCCGCTCTCTGTATCTTTCCGTGTCGCGTCGCTTCATGTGGGGATTGAATGCCGAGTGTTAGCTTTTGAACGGAATCGAAGCAGCTGACAGTTGAGCTTCAGCATTAGACCAAGTAGTTTGACTTTTTAGTTTTTTCGAAACGCGAAACGAAATGAAAAGTTTGCCGACAAGTGTGCGTGTGCGTGTGCGTGTCCATGTGTTCTGTCTATGTGAGTGTGTGTGTGTGTTTGTGTTGCTGTTGTGGCAGCTGCTTCTGCTGCTGCTGCATTTGCAGCGGCGTTGCAGCGAGAGCAGACCGTACAGAAATACATTCCGCCCTGCATTTAGTATATTTCACCTTAGAGCGTCTTTGGTCTGCCACACACACACACACACACACACACACACACACACACACACACACACACTAGAAAACCCTCTCCACACATACACACCGCACACCGACTCAAAAAGCGCTGCAAGTTTCTTTCATTCACGTCCGCGTGGTGGCCATCAAAACGGAAAGCAAAGGAAAGGCAAAAGGCAAGCATTGTCGTCGGTTCGCGTCGCGTTGCAGCGCTTCGTTCGGCTAAAAAGAAAATCGGCCTAAAATTGTAACAGTTTTCCTTTTGCACCGAAACGCCAAAAAATAACGCTGCAGTCGTCGTTGCTGCAGTCGACGCTGCCGCTGCCGCTGCCGCTAACGTTGTGGGGCCTGCCGCTGGCTGCGGCCGCTGTCGGCTGCTGGCCTGCTCCCGGCCAGCGTCAGTGTTCATTTCCCCATCGAGTCGGCCACACACGGGCAGGAGGCGGCGGCCAACACTGAGGCAGGTGTCCAGCGGCAGGTGTCGACGTTCCGAGGACAGACACAGGCGCATCCGAGAGTCAGTTGTGGATTTCGTTGGCTGATTTGGCGGATTCGAGCACGGATTTGGAGCTCCTCCACAGCTGTTTGTTTCTCCCTCCACACCCCACTCCATAGTTTTCTTTTGATTTTTCCCCGCAAGTGTTTTTCTTTGTGTGTTTGTTTCCCTTGGTTTGCGATTGCATGGGATTGCATAAACCAACAGCAACATTTTGGGTTTTCGTATACGTAACATTATTTCAGTTCAGTTCAGTTCAGTTCAGTTGGGAACGCTACGGCACGGCACGGCAAGGCACATCTGCTCTGCAATTGCATTATAATTTGTTGTAGTACTTCCCTGGGCATTATGCAATTGCAATGGCAACAGAAACAACAACAGCTGCAACACACACACACACAGTTGTTAGAGAGACACCCTGTAATTGCCATAGCACGAAACAATGCCAATGCAATGTGAACAACATTAGGGGGGGACTCACACACACTCATCAGCTATAGATACAGATCCCCACACACACTCATAAATAGCCCACACTCGGGCGTCTGGCCTGGCAATTTGTTTAAAACAATCAACGGCCACTGTGCGGCCTTCCATCTCTTTCGTACGCTGCACTCTCGTGTGGTGTTGCTGAATGTTTTAAATTTAGTTTTTCTGCACTTGCTTGTAACCCAAATTTCTGGCGAGTCTTCTTTTTCCTCTCTTTTTTTGCTGGCACATTCACTCGTATGCGTATTACGTAGATTTTATATAAGATGCAGCAACATTTTGGTCAAACAATGTCAGGCAATGGGGTGACAGAGAAAGGGTTGCACAGAGACAGGGTCACAGCGGTACAGAGGTAGCGAGAGAGTTGAGAGACAATAGCGTACACCTGAAGTTAATTGCACACGAGGACTGGGGATTTAATTTCCCAAGTGAAACAGAGTCTTGGCTCAATTAAAGCACAGCTTTGACAGGCGGCGGCATCTGATGAAAGGCAAACACTCAAAAAAATCTACAACATGCTATAAAATAACAATTATAGCAGGAAAGACAGAGAGAGACAGAGAGAGAGAGAGACAAGCACTTGCAATTTGAGAGATTCAAAGCAACAAAAACAAACCACACACACAGACACACATACACGTAATCACTTGACCTTGCACGGCTTTTTTTCTTGCAATACAAAGAAAAACAGAGATACAATATACATATAACACATAGCTAGATACAATTCATACATGTGTAGAGAGAGAAAGAGAGAGCTAACAGCCAATTGCAATATTTTCGTGTAAAAATAACGAACAGAACGAACTTTTATATAAGGCCCCAAACACACACCGAGACTCTGTGGGAAAACTGCAAGCGTGTGGGTGATGAAATGACTGCAATGCCTCTGCCATGAGGTCGATTTTTAGTAGAGGCAAAAACACTCGCTTTGATATGTGTGTAGGTATATTTGTACGAGTAGTGCGCGGGGGTGGATCTATGACTGAAAAAATGCATTTGACACAGAAAAAAGCAGCAGAGCACAGCTAGCACAAGCGTCTAACAGAGCAGAAATTGAATCAAAGATTCAGCTAATGCCCTAAATAATGAGTATCTCAGCAATATTCAATGATTCATGAGAATCGCCAATAGCCGCTGATTGATTTGATGGAACTACATTTCGCGCGTAGCCAAAAACCAGTTTAAGGCCTTCAACTTCAAGCTACAAAAGCTATGGAAAAATGTTAGCCAAAAGCCAACAACAACTTTGATATAAGCCAGAGAAATCTCCGCACAGAATACACAGAGTCCAAAAGTTGTCTTCTCCCTAGAAAAGTTTTTCCAAACAAAAAGCAAAATATATTTAGCATATCAAATTTTATTAGCTATGCCGTTGGACTTTGTGGTCTGCTCTTTTTGTTTAAATTATATTCTATATACGCAAAACTTGAGCATATATTTTATATAAATATTCCGCAACATCTTGCCAGTTCGCTGCTAAAATTTGCATTTGGAATTTGAACTTTAACTGATATCAGCAGCAGCAGCAGCAGCAGCAGCAGCCAGACCAGACCAGACAGAATCCCAAAACATTTTTAGCCTAAAGCAATTACCTCGACTGTCATGAGCAGATATCGTTATGACATCATTGGCGGCGTCATTTAGTGATGGATCGTTAGCTAAATACAAGCTGCATATGTACACTGTATGTATACATAAACGTACGTACGCAGGTTAGTCAGCATTTTATTTGGAGGATGCTGAAATAATCTCTAAAATGTACGAGACTGACTGATAAGCCTGTCTGGCATTCCTCTAGCTTTTGCTTGTGTCTCATTTTGTTGTTATGAATCACGTGTTTCGATTCGATAGTTTCAAAGTATTTAAATATAGGTACAAAAACGCTCGCTCTTTAGAATGTCTTTTGATATTTTGCGGCTGTTTGTTTTTGCTGTTTTGTGGCGACCTTCCGCCCGGGCCGCAAGGTCATATGTGAGGAGATTCCGTTGCAGCAGCCACTGCAAAACTCATTCCAAATGGAGGTCAATCTCGACCCGCTGCAGTGCGACTCTCCCTCGTCCTTCACAGCACAGCACGGCACAGCAGTTATGTAAAGAAGGAAGTGGGTCAGTGTTATGACCTAGTTTCTCAGTGGGTGGTACGGGGAATACCCACCACCCATTGACATTTCCATGCACAGCTTCAAGCTCATTCGCTTACCCATCCTCGGGTGCTGTTTGATTAGTTTGAAATGTGTGTTTTGGCACCTTCAATAATTACAGCTGGATGGCCCGCTGTCGCTGTCGCTGTCGCTGCCTGGCTATTGATTTTTGAGTCGGTGCAGCTATGCGCTTTGTGTGTGTCTGTGCATATAGTATAGTCAACCTAGATAACTTTGGCATGGCCCAAGAGTGTACGACTAAAAGTATCTATCGCACAAGCATGCAGTTCGCGAGCTTAGCCAAGGAGCCAAAAATAAAGATTATTTTTTGGCTCCGAGCCAATATGGCAATGCACATTTGCAAGGGATGAAAAGGCGGGGCGAATGGGGGGTGCTTGGATGGTGGTGCTGCAGGGTAAAATGAAAAGTGAAATGTTGCCATGTAAAGTGGAAGGAAGCAGAGCAAGCCCCATCCAACCATCTATATCTATATGTGTTCTATATATACAGAGAGAGAGAACTGACATTTATTAGTTTGCAAAGTCGACAAGTGCTCTATAAATATGGCCAAAATGCACTCAAATGACAAAATGTATGGCCAACTGCATAACTCATCTATTGCCCACCTCTGACCCGTTCAGTTTCCTCCCCCTCAACTACCCTTGCCGTGAATGCATTGCACACTTGTGTGTCACTTTGCTTTGCCTCTTATTACATCACCGAGAAGGCAAAACCGACACGATACGGATAGACTTTTGCTTGAGGCCTTTACCGATTTGGGTCAACCTCTGAGCCTGCCAACAAATCTTCACAGACACACACACAGACACGCTTTGATATGAGGTTTTGTCGATGAGTCCTAGTCGAAGTCACTTCTTGTTGTTCTTGGCCAAACAAAAGTTCTTTAAACTGCAAGAGGGGTGGTAAAAGTTAGACAGAAACATTAAAGATTTATGTGTGTCAGGGCGTAGTTTTATTCAGCTCAATTTTCCTTTCCCTTTCATTGGTCATTCCACTCTCTATCTGTCTATCGGATAAACCATTCTCTTTTTGGTCTCCAAAGCAAATCCCCTGTAGATCTTTCGCTCATTAGCTATCACGCCTTTGGCGCATGACTCAGTTTTGTTGTTGTCTTTAATTTTAGACAAAATACCACATAAAACCAAAAGAAACAAAAACAAATACCGCTATCTGCTGCTAGCATCAGTCGTCATTAGTTTGCTGCGTCAATTGTTTGTATTTATAAATGCCGCAAAGGCACGTAAATGGCGCTAGAATACAAGAAATTCCGTTTTTCCAGCTAATCACGAGCATACTTCCACATTGCTCTGACTGTGTTGGCTGTTGCTAAGCGCTCCATGCGCTCACTTGAAGTAGTCGAAAAATCATTCATAAAATTTGTGAAATGAAATATATTTGGCGAGTCAGACAGACAGACACAAGGGTTGCTCTGTCTCTCTATCTGTCTGTCTGTCTCCATGTCTGGTAGTTGTTGTTTTCCCTCTGTCTGCAGATAGCGCACGGAATGGCAAACATTCCGCTTTTTTTTTGGTATTACGTATACGCAGCGTTCTCCATGCGATATGCTTTTCTTCTCTGTATTTTTGCGCGTTCCTCAGACTATTGCGTGTGCGCTCGCGTTCGTTAGCTTCTATAGATACAGATGTATATATATATACATTGTATATTTCACTGGTTGTGTATGTGTGTGTGTCTGTTTAGCAGATAATAAGTGCCAGAGTCCGCGTGTACGTGTTGGTGACTCGCTCGCGCTGATCATGCGACCTACCAAATTGCTTGAAAAATGGGGGAAACACGTTCTCTTGCTCTGGAGCATTTCTTCTTCGATGTTACAACACAAAAAGGGGCATTCCCACTTCTGTTTCTCTTTACCAAAATGTTTCTAGTGTCTGTCGCTTGTTTTGCATTTCGCATTTGCAATTGGCAAATCTATTTTTGTTTGGCCAAGTCAAAGTGTAATTTATTTAAGTAGCGTTATGGGCCACTTCCGGTGACGACAACACTTCTCCGAAAACTTTGTTGGCAGTGGCAGGCGGGCAGGCGGGCAGGCAGGCAGCTTTGATGACCCAGATAGTGGAAACGTAAACGTGTTGGCCAACACACATTCATGCAGCAGGGAGGGGGGCGGGCACGTCATGAAGTGCTAATGAAAAATGCTCAGCATTTGCCTAATGAAATTATAACTGAGCCACTAAGTGCGCCATAAAGAGGGAAAGAAAAAGAGTTTGGAATGGGAAGAGGAATAGGAATAGGAATAGGAGTAGGGGTGGAGCAGGAATGTTTTCGGGGCATTTTAGAAATTGTCGGTGGCACTCGTGGGCCAGGTCGAGCATGTAGCCCATTTAACGCACATGGAAACAAGAAACAAAAACCAAAACAAGCACATGGAACCGTATTTCGTTGCTTTATTCAGTTAACGCTTTTTAAGCTCATGAGCTAGCTTTTCATTTATCAATACACCAAAGCACACAGGCACACACACACACATCGACAGTAATGAACAATAATTTATTTAATTGACCGAGCTCTTGTTCTTTCGAAATTAGAACACACAGAGAGAGAGAGAGAGAGAGAGAGAGACTCTCGCACGCGATTAAAAACTAAATGGTTTACACATAGTATTATGAATTTTTATAAGCGGAAACTTTTTTTATTGGCTGTCTCTGTCGTACATTTAATCCCACTCGCCACACAGATGACGCATCACGCATACGCGCAGCAACAGCAGCAGCAACAGCAGCAGCAACAGCAGCAGCGTGTTGCAAGCAAACATGGTTTCAACAGTGTTTTTTGTGTTACTTTTCCCGTCCCAAGCAATATGGATTTTATTCTCTAATTTGCGGATTTTCCTTGTTAGCTTTTCGGTTGCATTTTTGTTTCTTTTTTTGTGGCCTCGTTTTGGATTTTATTTTGCCACACCCCGAGTCAGAGTCAAAAGCAGCCATGCAAGTCGAGATCGAAGGCTGGCTGCGTTTTGGCAGAATACAAATTGAATCTTTGCTCCAAATAACATTTGGAACTTTTCGGATGGGCAGGGGATCCGCATCAAGCTTACTGTGGGAGTCTACCACAGAGTCTCTACTCAGAGACTGAGTATAACCCTTCAGTGTTCCCCCCTCATTAAGGCGTTGTCTGCACTCTGCTGCGTTTCAGTTTATAATCGTCTTTCCTATCTTATCTTCGCGGCTGGCAAGCGGTACGGTACGGTACGAGGTTCGATGTGGGGAGCACATTTCATGATTTTACTTTGTTAATTTCCGCATGGATTTTACTGGTGACTGATGGGGCCCGAACATGCTTAGTGGGCAAACTGGTGCCAGAACAAACGACATTTTGTGACATACAAATGACTTGTATAACCGAGCGCCGATCGCCAATCAGCGATCCACATCGACCCACTTTCCACACCAACTGCTGCCACTATCGGCTCCGCACCTTGGCACCTGCGATTGCTTATCACTCACATTCGAGAGGTTTGACATGGGCTCCATTTTCGGGTAGAGCTGATCGCACAGATATCGCTGCTGGTTCATTGCACCTTCTCGTTACTCCTCCCCACATGTTACACGTTCAGCATTATTCTGCATGAGTTCTGAGTTTTGGTTTAGTTATGAAAGATTCCTCTTTGGTTGATGTTTTCTGTACGTCCCTCGTTTGTTTCCCTTTCTTTTGTGTTGTTCTGCCAAATCCAGTAACAGCTGCAGGAAAATCCACTGACTGCCAGCAACGCTGCCGCACGACTCTCTGTACGCGATGTCGCGACCGCGACGGGCTCAAACAAATCGATTAAACGATAAACCGATCAACGATAAACGATTAACTGAACATAGCAAAAGCATCCTTTAAATGTTTTGGGTTGCGTGTCAGGAGTGCATTTGCACTGAAACATTCTGAAGCTTGTAAATGCACTATCTGGTACGACATTCCAGAACGTACAATCTTCCCGAATGCAAGACAAATGCGAATAACTAAATCAAATTATATGCAATTTTTGTGATAGTGTGAAACAATTTCTCAAAACTGATTTACTTAAATTAATTTTAACTAGAACTAAAATAAGTTACTGTAAGCTTTACACATTATAATTGTAAGAGATTTTATGCAATAAATAAATGAAATAAAATACAAAAACTAATTGTCTTCCATGAAGAACTTGTTTATTATGAAAATATATTCTCGCATATAATTTGTGGTTTTATTTTACCCCAGGGGACTTTCCATTTAGCGAGCAACCAACGCCAGATCATCTATAGAGATAGCTCCATATACATCCTACAGCCTTCATCTCCAAGTGACTTGAACTACGACTCTTAGTCGAGATTTCGATGACCTTGAATACTCCAACTCTAATTGGAGCTGCTAGCCATAATTAACATAATAACCCCACTTTTAAGCAGCTCTTGGCATGTGGCATTGAACCTAAAATATATATATAAATAGGGACAAGCTAAATTAAATGTTTTAGTGGGCATGGCAGGGAACTAGTTTAAACTAATCCCTCCCCATAGTATACCAAACATAATCTCCATTTTAACGGCTCGATAACTAAAAGCTAATATTGCATATTTTACAGCGAACACAGCAAGAGCTTTCGACGAGAAACGAAAGAACACGCAACGTAGCATAAAAAGCAGCATAGAGGGAAATCCCCCAAAACGACAACCACCAACCCAACAACCAATCCGTCCCGCTCGTGTACCACAAGCTACCCAACACCAACCAAAAGATGGCGTACCGAAAAGCTTCGCACCGCACCGAAGCGGGTGAGAGGAAAGAAAGCGATTTTCGGTGTTTATCAGTGTTTCATGCTAATGTTTTTTATATACCCTATCCCCCGATCAGTTTGAATGCTCTGTTGTATTACGAATCCAATCAATCCACACAACAACCATCCCAAAATGAACGAAATTCAAAATCAAAACCAGAAAATTCAATTGGCTATGCGCTTTGGCAGTGTGGTTAGCTGGTTGTGTAGCCAAAATATTGCCTTTGACCATTCACAGCCACTATCTTCACTGCCGCCGCGACAAGCCATTACGACGTTAAGCAGCATAAGCGAGGAAACCAACAGATTTGTCGGATTTAAATAAGTGCATCGACCCAACTGCTGTATGGCATGGAAACTATTGCGGCGAATTCAACAATGTGTGGATGTGTCATGCGGCATTAGAGATGGCAGTGGAACGGACTACACGGGCACGAAAGAACACGCACGGAAGCGGCACTTAATCAGGAACGGTCTTTATTTTATCAAGATATTTATCAAGTATTTAAATATTGGTTTCCTTTTTTTGGTTGATTCACGCAGCGGAGATTTTCAGCCCTGTCCAAGGTGCTGCATGGATAAACATACACAAATCGTCACGCATTTATAACTTAACTAACATCTCCAAAAGCTGTAGAGAAACTAATGAATAAAATTGCACACAAATCCAATAAAGCATTAGAGATCCCACTGAGAATGTTCCATCATATTCCTATTCTGACCTTAGCCATAGTTTGTTCATCTAAAAATGGTTTCAGTATAGGACCTCGTTGGGAAATTTCCAACATGATCCACATGAGACGAGTGATAAAAAAACTGGAGCTAGACACATGAAAAAACTCATAAAAATTCGCATGGGTTTTGTTTGATGTTTTTTGTTGTTGTTGGTTTTATATATATAAATTTTAATTTAATAAAATTTACTTGCTATATTTCTATTCTTTATAAGTTCATCCTCATATAAATAATAATTTTAAATCGCACATTTTGTTTCTCATTAAATTTATATTATTATGTTTTTTTTTGTGTTTATGTTTTTATGCAGTTTTTGTTTGTTTTTTACTCGTATTTAATCTGAATTACACAACATTACTTTTTATTTAGCATTAGCTTTATCTTTATCTGTACCGTTATGTTAACCATTATCTCCTTCTTCAGATGAATGTTAAAATGTTTTGTTTTGTTTTTTTTTATTTTCTTACATATTATTGACACTGTTCCTCAAACAAATGGAACAATTCCATTCTTCTGTTTCGTTTCTGCTTCTGCTTATATTTTCCGGTTGTTTTTTGCTTTTTCTTCTTAGATGGGTTTGCATTCTGGTTTATGTTTATGTTTTGTGTGTGTTTGCTTTACATTTATTTTTGCCGGTTGCTTGCTGTTTTTGCTTCAACCACTTTTAATTATGTCAGTGGCTTCCATTTCTTATGTTTTCCCACTTCATGTTGATTGTGTTTAATGTTCGGCGCTGTTTTTGTGGTTGTGGCTGCGTGGTGTTTAAATAATTTAAGAGTATTTAATAGAGCACTAAGTTAGTATACGCTTTGTAGGTTTGGCAACTAAATTATAAGTATGTATATTCATAAAACAAAATCAAAATTCAATGCATATATCCCTCAAAATGTTCTTTTGCATGAGCGAGCGCGTGCATGAGTGTATGTATATTCGTGAGTGTGTGTATGTGTGTATGTTAATAATAGTGAATAAATACAACATTATACAAATAAGAGAGGATTTTTCTATGTTGTAACGCACAAAAGGAAACAATAAAACGCTGCAAAAGCACAATTCAAAACACTTTTCCTGCAAGCACTCGCCTCCAAATTTCCTTTGCTTTTCGTGGCTTTAGCTTGGAGGGTGGTTCGTTCGCTGATTGGCAATACCAATTTACACTTGTAAACTAAACAATAATAATACAAAGAAATTATGTTTAAAATAAATGAAAAAAAAACATCTGGGCGATTTAGTGGTTCGATCGCACGAATTATACACAAAAAAACAGAATGAACTTAACATAATAATTTAAATGAAAACAGAAAATTGCAATTATATTGTTCTCCATCTTAACAATTCAATATGCATACAACTAGAGACTTTTCAAGTAGACGTGAGTGGGTCGCTTTAGAAGCGCAATCTCCGCCGGGTTTCATTGGATTTGTTTTCCTTTTGCAAAAACTACGCTAATTGCCTGGATTAGAGTTTAAGTTTTAGATTAAATTTGCATTTTGTCTCGATTGTGTCGATTCGATTCAATTCGTTTCGCATGATTACAATTGCTTTTGAATTTGTTTAATGTTTCCGTACATAAATATAATTCATTTTTCATTTTTGATTGTTGAAAGTAAAAACTTTCAATTTAAATTATAAGCCTAGCCATGAATTTTATTTAGTAATTCTTTTGTGTATAATTCGAACTGTGTGTGTGTATGGGGGGTGTGTATGTATGTATGTGTTAGTATATGCTGTTACAATTATTACATATCTCATGTATATTTAATTTATGATTTCCTTTTTTAGTTACTCATTTAGTTTCTCTTCTCGAACATGTTAGTAGCGGATCTTGTTGCCTAATAGATGTTGTTTTTGTGATTGTTCGTTCTTGTTCTTTTTGTTGTTGTTTCAGTGTCTGTTGTTGCGGTAGTTCGGTAATGAGAAGGCGGCGACGACTTTTAACGATATAAACATGAATAATTGTTCCTCTGCCCCGCTGCGCTTTCCCCATCGTTTCGGTTACGCGAACGATGTGCCATTTGTGTTGTTCGTGATTTTCCATTTCTCCGCCTAGGACGTGCCATTGACCAGACCTTCCTTCTTGATGTTCTCTGTCAGCTGCTGCTGCTGCTGTGGGCCGACCTGCTGATCCGTGTGATTGTTGCTGCGGTTTTTGTTGTTGCGGCGAGGTTTAGACTGCTGCTGCAGTGGCGCTATTTGCTGCTGCTGCTGCAACTGCTGCGCTGCCTGGGGCTGCGATGGTTGCTGCTGCGGCACCTGCTGCTGCGGCTGTGTGCCCGCCTGCTGTTTGTCGCTATTACGCGATGGATCCTTGGGCTTGCTCGTACCGCTGGCCGTGTTCGCATTGCCAATGCTCTGTTTGCTGTTTTCCCCGGCGGCATTCAGCGACGCCTTGCCCGGCTGCGCCGGAGTCTGCTGTGGCAGCTGTTGCGCCTGCTGCTGCTGCTGCTGTGGTTTGACGCTGTTGTTGGCCACTGCACCGTTTGCTGTCAGATCGAAAGTATCCAAGAGATAACATCATGGGCAGGATTACCATCAAGCTTTACTTACTGTTGCTGGGCCCATTGTTGCTCTTCTGCTTTCTGCGCCTCCTCGAGCTGCCCTCGTACGACGAGTTGCTGTCTGCTGCGAACAAAATGGAAGAAGATGATTTGTTACAAAATAAACATTAAATTTGAACCAATTAATGGTTAATTGTTTCATTGCACCTACCCCGCTCCACGCTGCTCACTTCGCGCGTCTCTCGCACCTCCTCGGTGTGATTGTGGTGCTGATAGTCTCTGCCATTCTGCTGCTCGTTGCGTGGCGGCCGGCGGTTGATGCCACCGCCGCGACGGTTGTTGGCGGCGCCACGATAATTGCCAGTGCCCTCACCGGCGCTGCCACCACGATCGTTGTTGTAGCCTCGCTGGTCGCGCTGATGGTCACCGCGGGAGTTGTAGTCGTCCTCGTCGCGTCGATTGTTGTGATAACGCTGGTTGAGGCCGCCATTGCCACCAGGACCGCCGCCACCGCGTCCACGTCCACGACCGCGCTGGCCGCCACCACCGCCGCGCATCGAGCGCACCGACTCAATATCGCTGCTGTAGCCGCGCTCGGAGCGCCTGGAGACGGGGAAGCTTGTTGTGGAGCCCATGGAGGATTCCTGTATGGCTCGCAGCTGCTGATCGATTTCCATTTTCTCCTGGCGCAGCTGTTCCACTTCCTAACAGCATCATTTTGAGTGAATATCAACAATCCACAGCAACAGCCATGCGAGACACTCACCTTCAGATGCGACAGATGATACTCCAGCAGCACTTTGGCATTCGCAATGCTCTCCACGGTGCCAATGAACACAAAGGGTACATGCGCCGGCGCACGCGGGATGTTCTGATCCTGTTCGTCATCGCCAGCGATCTGTGTGTGGATCGACGAAGGGCGGGAGGGACAGATTAGGCCTGGGGCTCTATGCTAGCGTACAATACTCACAGCACTCACCTTGATTCGAAACACGCCGCTCTTGTCCACAATCTCCTGTATGATGCGACCATTCTTGCCGATTACCTTGCCCACCAGCTCCCTGGGCACCTGAAAGAACTCCTCGGCATACTCGAGCATGGCGCGTGCCTGCTGCACTGACTCCTCGGTCTCGCCACTGATCTTGAATGTGCAGGACTTCTCCTCCAGCTCGATATTGGTGACGCCGACCAGCGTGCGTGCCGCGTGTATATTCGAGCCATGCGAACCAATGGCCAGGCCCATGAGATCGTCGCGCACTCGGAATTCCTCGACATAATTTCTGCAACGATTATAATTTAGAGTGTGAAAAAAAACAAAGAAATGGTTGAAGGGCAACACTTACCCACGGCTCATAAGTTTAGTCGTTTCGAGCTGACGGGCAGCTTCTTCAGTCCTTTTCAAGAGCATAACCTGAACGAGAACAGACACTTAGTAGAAGTTCAAAGAGAGCAGAATCTGTGATATAAAACCACGACCTCACCTTCTGTGAGAGATTACGAAAATGCATATCCTTGAGCATGCTGGCGCGCTTCTGAGTGTGCTCCCATTTTGAAAGAACAATCAGGGCGGTTAGGTCGCGGTTGTAGTTGCAGACGCCAGCATCGATTCTGCGCTGAAACTCCTTGTGTATGCCATCCTTCTGGGCTCTGAAAATGGAAAATTTATAGTTTAATATATTTGCCTAGACTTGTTTGCGATTTTTACTCACTCTTCGCGCAACTCTTCGGGCACGGGCAGCGTGAATTGGTAGAACGACTTGGCTGTGATTGGGGGATTTGAGTTTTTGGCGCGCAGTCGTCCCAGTTCACAGATCTCGGTGTAGGGTGTCTCGAAGCCAATGTACGCCACTGCACAGATGTCCGCTTTGAGCATTTTGATGATGGCCACCCACCAGCCGCAGGTCTCGCGCTCAGTTGTGCGCGTAAACACCTCCACCTCCATGCCCTCCTCGAAGGTGGGCTCTGCCACCTCAACGGTCTCCTCTGGCGGCAGGCGTACGCTCACAAACGGATACTTCCTCACCTCGGTCACGCTGAAATTCGGTTAAACAATCGGTTGGTTGGTTGGTGGAGGCCAAAAGAAATCTCATTTATATAAATTGCATTTGCCAAATTATGAAAAGAATCTGCAGACAGGTGTTTGCCGGGCAGGCAACCACGCAGCATCAGCAGCTGCCTTGGCAGAGGGCCAAGCGAGAGCAAACAGCAGCAGCAGCAGCAACAACTGTGAGAACAAGAACCACTGTGGGGGTGTCGGCAGTGCGTATCCCTAGTCCCGCCACGAGAAACAGATCTCAGATCGGAAATGCCACACAGACAACGGACAGGATAGTGGTGCAACTAAATTTAGATCCAGCTAGCTGCCGCTCAGCTGAAGCTGCGCCAATGGAAGGTGGAGGACAACAACGAAATGAGACCCAGAAAACCGAACAACTTTCGTTCCAAAAATGTCACAAGAAATGCAGTGCTTAAAGAAGTGAAAAAGAACCAGGAAAAATCTGCCATGCAGAACGATATTTGTATACACTTTCTGCAAGGAATTTCCCTCGAAATTTTCTTTTAATCAGAGATATTTTTTGCGTTTCTAATCCTTTCTGAGACAAACTTTTTTTTTCTAACTGCTCTAGCGTCACAAAGTGCATGAAGGAAGCCTCATAATCAGATTGAAAATAAATAAATATATATAAATCGTTTCTTTCCGCGGTTAAAAATAGTTTAAAATAGCGGCAGCAGCGACGCTGCTTAGTGGCATTTGTCGCTCGCACTTGACAGTTCTGGCAGAGACGGCCTGGCCTGCCGTACGCCGCTTTCCTCCTGCCTTCTGCACACACTACACAGTTATTGCCTTTGAAAAGCTGTCAGTGTGGGGCGGACAGTGGTGGACAATTGTGTGGATCGCCTTGGACAGTCGGTCTATCTATCTGTATCTGTCGTCAGTCTGCAGCTTGTCGCCGCCAAGGAGCCTGCAGCGGCGTTTAACAAATTGCGACAAATTAAACATTTGCCAGACTGCAGGGAATGGTCAACACCAGGAGCAGGGCAGAGCAGTGCAGCATACGCGCAAATGATGCGTGGCCGGCGGCATCTCTAATTTCTAATTTCGATGCCAAAAAGGCGACCCTCAGTGTGGTTGTTGTTCCTGATGCTGCTCTGATTGTTTTAATTGTTGCAAATTAGTTGGAAAATACGTTTTATAAAATTTCGCTCAAGCATTCGCACTCAGTTGGAGTTGTTTTTCGACATTAACTTACCCATCCACATCCACAAAGATGCCATCATCGGCCACAGCTGTCACATGGCCCTGTTTTTGTTGCATTTGCATTTGCAGGTGTTGTTGTTGGTTGTTTGGTTGTTGCATTGACGTAGCCGGGAATGAAGGAAAAACAACAGCGCCGACGAACAGGACGGGCAGCGCATGAGGAAAAACAGAGAGAAAAATGTGTGTCATTAATGTGGCCTATGCTATGTTATTTTTCATTTAGCTATATAAATATAAGTGACATTTTTATGAAGGTACCGCCCAAAGGTATTAAAAATATAAGAACGGAAAATGCAGATGCGGATAAGGCAGCCACCAAGTTCGCCTCGCTATCTGGAAGTTTTACTCGTATGTTGACAGAACTCTATGCGTGATCTTCCATACAGCTTTGCTGACGAAGATCTTTTATATTGCCTCGAATCTGCTGGATCATCAATGGAGTTCTGCCTCCCATCAACAACATCCCAACAAAGAATCAAATTTGTTTGTTTACGAATCAACGGAGCCAAAGGCAGAGGCAGCAAAATTTACTTGGCGGAGAGTTGCAAAGTTTCGAAAATTAAATTTGCAAACTCCAACTAAAATCAATCTCTTGGTATCTAAAGGGGAAATCCATCAAATTCGAGTATGAACAACTCGCGTCAAACGGGGCAGCGCAGTAAACAGCGCTGCTAACGCTAACACCCCCAAGCTGCGCGGCAAGCAGCGGCGTCTGCGTCGCTGTGCACTGGTGTGCGTGGTGAGGCGGCGATGATGTCGAGAGACTCCACTCAACAAATGTTGCAGGTTATTTATAGAAATAAAGCTAAAAATCACTAAATTAGAAACTGAGGCGGTCGCCGCCATGGGGCAGGGCGCCTGAAACTTCCTCTCCACACGAATAACATACGCTATCCCACCCATCCTCTGGCCCGAGGTGCTCACCTTGTAGTAGGCGCCATTTTCGAGCCGAACTTCCACCAGTAGATCTTCCATGCTGCTGCTCCTGATGGTACCACTAGTGAAGCAGTGCTTGGGGTATCCTCTTATTCTGATGTCCTTCCCGACTGCTCCTCCTCCAGCACTCTCACGCACGGCTTGTTCTAGCCGAATGCTGTTTGCTGTGTTCCCGTTTCCCGCTACTTCTTGTTGTGGTTGCCTTTCGGGGTGACGGGGGTTAGTGACGTTGACTGTGACAGTTCTCGGTTGCAGATAATTAAATTCTTGAGTTTGATCCTCTTCTTTTAACAATTCCTTCTGCTGGATGCTTCAACTACTTTGTAATCAGTCTTTTCGCTTGCTTTTGCGGAGGTTCCTGGAAATCGAATACAATTAGCAGAGGAGCGCAACAATTAAACAGAATTTGATGGAAGTTTTGATTGTAAATACACATTGACAAATGCCGCATGATAGAGAGCAGTGGCGCATTGGCAATCAAAAAGTTTTTGAAGTTATTTTGGGCTAAACAAAATGCAGCGACGTCGGCAGAACAGCACGCTTTTGCCGGCAGCGCGGCGGCGGAGTGCTTCCTCTTCCTCTTTGTCTTTCTTTTGTGTGTCTTCCACACCACCTTAAAAAAGCGTGTGCGGCGCGCTCTCCCTCTCACGCACACACACCACCACGGCGGCAGAGCAGCAGCCGCCGCCGAAATGTTTCGCTCGCTCGTTCGTTTACACTGAAGAGCATGCTTTTCCAATAAGAATTCCACACACACTCACACAAACACACGAGAAAGCACCGCACACACCCCTCCACAGCACATGCCGATTTTACATATCAAATTTACACACAATTCCACTCAAAAACTTGAACTGATACCCTGGGATGGCGGTGTAAATTATATTTTACTATTTTATCACTTCGTTGCGTAGCCGTTTTTCATCTTTCTGCTGCTCCCGCTTCCTTTTGCCTACACACATTCATATTCGCCGCAGCCGCTGCTGCTGATTCTGCTTGTACTTCTGCCGCCGCCGTCGCCTACCGCTGTGCAAAATTTTTTCGCTTTTCGGTTCTTGCTCAATTTTCGAATTGCCAAAAGCGCCTGCAATACGACAAATGCTGTAAAGATATGTTAACTTACGGCTGCCCGGCACTTATATGCTTTGATTTCGACTTGCAAATCACTTTCAATGTAGCTACAAACTTTTGAAAATATAAATATAACGCGTGCAGGGCTGCTTGAAATTTTTTTTCGGCTGCGCTGCGTTCTCTTCGTTTTTGCTTTAGACGTCTTTCGCAGCGTTTGCATGTGACCAACAACGAATTGTATAAAAATACCACACTAAACGCACACTGTCAGTGTGACAGTAAACTAAAACAAAAAGGTCAAAATGTCAAAGCAACCCGATATAACTTATCGCACAAATATATCGATACATTAAAGAAGTCAGTCGATACATCAGTTGGATTTTGAATTTAAAGCGGGTTTTTAAATAAAACGAAAGACAACGAGGGAACCAAGAAAATGTTATTTATATTGACGACCATGCGCATTCTGGACAACAAAGTAGTGCATCGGCTGAACTACCTTTGGGATCGTATTGATTATTAAATTCTTGATCTTCTTGGTCCTTCCGTCTGCCGGCGATCTTGTTCTGATTGACTTTAACAGTAGTTGCTCACTCTGCTGCCCATATTTAACATCTTAATTGAATTGTTCGCCCATTGGCGATCACATGAAATCACATGCTCTCCGTTCGGCGCACTTCAATTGATTTCAATTCGATTTTAATTTACAAAACTTGCCATTTGGCGCCACCGATTGACACTTGTTCAACAAAACCTCTTACAAACACATTCTCGTTGGCCCTTTGCCGCTTAATGTAATTGTAACGACTTTTGAGGTCAATCATTTGCACAATTTGTCACATGGCCTGGGAGGGGGTGGTGGGGTTCATTCATGGGCACCCACCCCACGCCCAATTCAATCGCGTGACGTTGCCGGGCCTTTAGTCAACGCGCTTCTGTGGTGTGTTGTTTGTGTGTATTTTCGCAATTCATAAAATGCATTCACACACTCTGCTGATGGTGAATGCCTGATAAAAGTACTTTAGTAAAAGGTGCAGTGGTGTGCTGTCTATTTATAACCCCGTTATATCTGTGTTCTAGGGGGTGGTACACTGAATATTTGGGATCGGGTCGCAAAGAAACACACGACACGAAAGACCTGCGTTCGAAAACATGCAATTTCGCTATTTGTTTGGTGACTCTACCCATACATCAAAGTGCAACATTTTCATGGCCATAAACTATATTGGAACCATTAAATCTGTAAGGACCTGCTAGATACATATCTGCTACTGGCTTCCTATGAACAAACACAGCAGGCATATGGGGATGTAAATCAAATGTACACTTTTATTCTTCTCAAAAAGTTATCTGAAGTTTCTAATATTATTTTTGTTTCAAAAGTAAAACCAACAGCTCTGGCCAGCCTGGACTTGGATCGCTCAACTCTGATGCTCGTGTGTTCCTGTTTAATAGGTAATTGAAGATAAGAGAATCAAAAATATACACAGATCGATTTATTACTATGACACTAAAGTAAAAGTAAACCCCACCAGCCATGTTTCGAAGTGTCCCTCCAGGGTATCAAGATCTGTGTTTCTGATAGTCATAAAGTGCCATTCGCGCTGACAGTAATTACTGTCAAGAGGCGATTTGTTGCGGAAATGCATTCAGATTTTGCCCTCTCACTTGCTCTTAGAAATCCACACACTCCCAATAATCCGTCTATCCCTCTCTCCTCTCTCTCTCTCTCTCTCTCTCTCTCTCTCTCTCTCTCTATCTGTCTGTCTGCCACCTTCTGCAGCTGCCGTTTGACATTGACTTTTGTTCTGCCTTTTGGCACATTAACTGCACACTCTAATGACGCTGACGTCGAAAGGTCAACAAAAGACAGCAACATTCGCGACGACAGCAGCTGTGGCTCTGCCCTCTCGCGTTCTCGCACACGGCACTGCAATTGCTTTCAACAAGAATTTGTCTGTTCAATTAGCATTTGTCTCTCAACTCGGTGTGTACCGTTCTCCCCTGCACTCTCTCTCTCTCTCTTTCGCTCTCTCTCACAAAATGCATATGGGTGCAACAATTGGGCACTTAATTAATATTAATTCTAATTCCAATTCAATTAATATTTATGCTCAAAAGTGTGTCAAAATGATTTGCTTGATCTTGACATTTGTGTGATAAAACGCAAACGTCATTTCCTGTGCTGCGCTTTGCACTCTCTTTCTCTCTCTCTGCTTTACATCTTCTCTGCAGGTGTGTGTGCGGGTGGGGGAGGGCGTGCGACGTGTGCCATTTCTTCGCTCTCAGCTGTCAGTCAGCTCTCATTTATGTTCTGCTACATTTTACAGTTGTCGAAAGACGCGAATGACTTTAGCTGTAAAAATTACCCGTTATCTAAAATATGCTTTTACCGTTAGTAATGTGTTTCAGAATTACGCAAATTTTAGCTTTAGGATAGTTGAATTGTTCACATCCTCACGCACCCGCCAAGCAAGAACACGGTCGAATAAATTGCAGAAATAAACAAACGAATCACCGAACCACGTACCACATTGTATTCAAATTCCATTACCTGCAGCCTCAAAATTTCTCGAAAAATCTGAGCAACGGTATCCCTAAGTCGAAATCCCTCCCAGACCATAAAACCCAAATCATTTTCTACCTGCTTATCAATTAATCAGCTTCTAAACCGCGACGCTGCCTCCGTCGTTGACTGCGAAGCTTGACGCCAGGTTCGGTTCGGGGATTGCAATTTTGTGTCGTCGCCTCGTCTCGCCATCGCCTCGGCTGATTTAGCTACTATATTGCATCGGCGCTGCTGTTACTGCTGCCTGCTGCCTGCTGCTGCTTCGGTGTGGGTTAGTTGTCGTTCTCGGGCAACCCGTTAAAATCTGCTCCATTTTATTTTCAATTTTTTCGGGCGAGAGCGGAAAACGGAAAACGGAAAACCGAAAACCCAAACCCCAAAAAGAAAGAGCACACCAACCTGAGTATACTCGTACGAGTAGTATATCGTTTGCCATAACTCAATTCATTTCGCTCGCCTTTTGGGTGTGTGAGTGCACATGACTATGTCGCATGGGTGTGTGTCACTGTGTGTGGGAGAGTGGGTGTCTGACTGTGTGCCAGTGTGTGTGTGCAGTGCCCCGATGCTCGCATCGCTTTTCAGTAATCATTCTGTGCCTGACCGCTGCGGGTTCTGTTCTTCGCCGCCCACCCCGAGGTTCCGTTATAAAAGACGCGTGCCGTTCCACACTTTGATGGAGTTCTCATCGAGACCGCAAAGGTTCAGTGTCCTGCCTGGCAGCCTCTAAACAAAACATTACAAAAATATAACCCAAAATAATTCAAAGTGAAGCTAAAACAGCTGGAAGAGTGTCATTGAAAGAGCATTTAAAGTGATATTACTGCAACAATATTTCAAACAATCCAAAACCAGGGAAAATGCATTTTGTTACCTTCTCTATACTGGGTAAATTTCTAACAATTTCGATTATAATTTTAATTTTAATTGAGCCAGTCAAAAGGGAATTGAATGGAGTCGGACTTCTCACGGCAGTGATTAAACATACGAGTTAAATACCTCAAAATAGAACCCGACTTCCCTTCAAATTTGTGTTCCAATCGGCAAATTGCATTGATTGCATTCTTCAACTTATGGACATAGAAAATGTCACGTCTTTGGTTTTGATTTTGATGCCATACCAAAAGTTACACATTCAGAGACACTCAAATTGTAGCTGCCATTTCCGCCATTTGTTCTGTAATGACTTTTGATCATTTGAGTTGATAAGATGACAGCCACAGAGATATAGACCTGTACAAATATACCTTTTATGCTTGACAATAGAAGCGCTGATTGGCAGAGGAAAAAAATAGACAGATCAGCTGGGCTCATCAGTTGTACTTCATAACATTCAAAGTTGCTTTGCCGCTTGTCATGTTGATTAGGGAAGTCTCTACTTACAATCAAAATGTGAATCACAATACCCAAAATCAGGTGAATCATCAGCAAATAGGTCAGGAAGCAGGACAGCCAGTTTGACTCTACTCATCGATGGTGTTAATTATGATATTTACGCTATAAAAAAGAGAATCGTAGATTACGTAGATTATTAGTAATGCCAAAGATATTTAGCGTTCATTGAAACTTAAATCTGTGTCATGCCCTTTCATGTAATTCCATCAAATTTGGGCATTTTTCCACGTCATGATTAATGTTGCGCTTGTTCCAATCATTCTAACATAAAACACAGAGCCCATTAAACAACTAAGCCCGTGCCTTCTGAACATTCTACAGAACTCCAGAACACTTGAGAAGAGAAGTACTTTGGACATGGATCACGCGTCCGAACAGATATCAGAATAGGCGGCAATCTATTGCCGACTTGTTTGGAAAAATACCCATTTAATTCGCTTAACACCCGATAGATAGATAGCAGAGACAGCGACACATCACAGCGGTCAGACAGCCCGTACGATGGGGTCACTGGAAGTTAAATATTTGTAGAGCACGCCAGGGAGTGTGTAAATTTATAGCTGGTGCGGAAAAACTGCTGACCTAATCGAGATAATCGAAAGCTGGGCCATAAAGTAGTTTCAAGAACGCATCGATAAGACGTGCATTGACTGTAGATTTACCACTTTGATTAGCGAATCTGAAGAGAGAGAAGAAAGGGCGAGCTGAGGCAATGAATATTAAACGATTAACTGACAATTAACAACATTCAGTTTATGGATCTGTGAGCGCTTCGATTAAGCCTAATCGATCCACTAAAACACAATAACAAGGCGCCAGAGTCAAGTTAGCCTCTGATTAGCTGCGATTTTGTGCCAAAGATATATGACACTCATATGTCGGCGAGTGATTAAATGTGTATAAATATATTTGCTACTTCATGGCATTGATTCAGATTCAGGCTGCTGTTGTTTCGACTCTGATTAGGGCTACCCCTGCTTTGGTGTGACGTGGGTACGACTCTGTGTACACTCCCTCCTCCCGTTGGGTTTCATTCACAGCAGCCACTGAAGCGTTCTGCCAGGGTCGCTTCTTTGTCTGGCTGAACGAAAGGGAAACTGCAATTTCGCTTTCGTGATAGCCACTCCAATACTATATGCTGATGATGCGACTGAACATTTGTTTACAAAGATCTTCGGCCTGTGCGGCAGACGGCACTCACTATCTCAGCTATTTGTTTTCAACACTTTAATCAACTTCCTTTGGCAGTCTTCCCCAAGCAGGCACAAAGTCCAGTAAACTGTATGGAAAGTTTTCCAGCCTACTCTCTGCACACAATCGATCATCCAAGCGCCAAGCCCTAAAGCAATCACAGCAAAAGTTTATGGTAACCAATGCAGACAAACGTCACAATGTTGTAGCGATTCATAAAAACCCAAAATCTGGATATCTGATTAGGCATTCTCTGTGAATTCTGTGTGTGCTCTCAGCTGGAGTCACTCGGCAACAGATTAGATTATTTTCTGTAATACATTGGAGGGTTATTCTCCAACAATAAAAGCGTTGAATTTCTTTAGCTTGTACCAAGAAGCTTCTTTATATCCAATAGAGCACTCCCAATCAATTCCAATTGTCTTTATTCGCATGACCTGCGGTTTATCAGATAGCTTATCACAGTCTTCACACGCCTCCCTATATGACGACAAAATGACAATAGCATATAAAACTCTGCGCACTCCCGAAATGTTTTATCGTTGGTTGGATTCTATCTTTGATTATTGCGCACAGTAAAACCTTTATAAAGTTCAGTCTGGAAAATCACTGAGTGAGGAGAGATCTCAATACCGGCAGTGATTTGACACAAATTCTACACAGAGAACGGGCCACAGTCTTTATCGCCGCTGCTGAGCTATGCGAAATCATTTAAATTATAATTTTTTGAGCTGACATGGCCGAAAAAGCGACAATAAACAGCCGAGACAAGTCAGGGTAATGCCACTTGCCGACCGATCCGACAGAGTGCAACATGATGCAGAATTCTGTTTCTATTCCAGTCTCGAGTGGCAGAAATAATCGTACTCGCACTCATAGATTGAGATATTTTCACTTGACGCTCGATCGGCATTTCCCATTTCCTTTGGCCGGTTGTTATTTGTTTTGTGCTGATTTTCACATGATTATCCGGCATTTGCATTGCCCGTATGCAATTACAGTTTTGTTAACTTTTACACCCCGAGGTTCTCAAATTACAGAACAGCATTCGACTATTCCCATTATCAGCTATCAAAGTTTTATCCACTCAAATGTAATTGTCCGTGCTTTGAGGGGGCTTTGCATGTTGCAAAAAAATGTAATTGCCGTTTAAATTGTTGCTCGACATTTGTGGCGTGTTAGCAGACGAGACGGAAGGGGGAACACTTCGGAAGCGATCAAGATGCAGTGATTCTTTCAACAGTTCCCAGTTCTGGCGTTTGCATCAAGCAAATGTTATATAACCGCATGATACGCCCGATACGAGTCTTGTGATCATTTCTTCATTAAATTTCCAAATGAATTTGATTGCTTTATAATCCATCATTCCACTGCAAAATCACTCAAATCTCTAAGTACGCTCGGGCTGGCCACCATGTGCTCGCATAATATATTAAAAAATCATTAAAGTCTCGCGCTACAGACTAGAATAGATTCAAAATGAAATATTATTAGGTTCTGTCTAATCGCAAAACAAATGGCATAACTTGGAAATCTTTTCCCTCGCAACCATTGCGTCACAGGAGGGCGACCCAAGAGGCGACTTCTATACTATGCAAAACATCAGCCGATGAACACGTTCCTTCCCCCTGGCAAAAAATACATTAATATATTTAAACATAGCTACACATAGTACTCAACTTTCACAGCTGCCGTTGTCGTTTGTCTCTTGCAGTGAAAAACTTGCAAAATTGTCAAACAGTGAGCATACATTTGCCAAAGATTAAAGACAGAACCGGACAATAAATTAACAGTCCGTTTTTTGCGGATTTTTTATTAGCCCATTGAGTCTGGTTATGTCTTAATAAACACATATATTGGATCACACAGATCACAGATCACAGATCACCGAGTGGTGCAGAGTTATGCTGATGGATCAGTGCTTTTTAAATACCCAAATGGATCGTAAAAATTTGCTCAGGCCGCACGCATAAAAATTGAGTTGATATTTTGATGTGCAGATGTCAAAATGCTTTTAGCCACAAAACAAGGAGAAAGCCACAGCGGCAGTCGAGAGAAGAAACCACCAGAAAATAAATGATTTTGGTCCAATTGTTGTGCAGGTTAATGAAACATTTATGCCATCGGCAACAGCAGTTGATTGAAATAATATAATCCCGTTCATATATATTTAGATATACCCGCCAATATGTGGCTGAAATCATAAATTTCTTGTGTATTTTTAGCTGAATTCAAAATTAAGTGCAAGGTGCTGCCTGTCGTCTGCTGACGCTGCCAAAACAATGTATAGATTGACCCTCTGTCCGTCCGCTCTCTCTTTGGCTCTTTTTTACTCGTACTTTATGGCCCCCATCAGCAGAACAGACCAGAGCGGACCCAGTGCAGTGTTTTTAGTGTGTGTTCGGCCCTGAGCATTTTGTTGACATTGTGATTGTCGGTCAAGTTGAAGTTTACACGTTTTTGTAAATTGTTGCCATTAGCACCGTTTGTGCGTATACTTGATATTTATGTGTTCAACCTTTCTTACGTTACAGTTTGCTGCTCGCTGGGCCTGAGCTGGGCCGCCGGTTGGAACTATCCCGACTTGGAAAACAATAAGGATGCGCGTAAGTAGTGCCAATCTGCAAGCCATTCAAGTTTATTTGCTAAAATTACTTAATCAACGCTCCGAGTGCCCCCGTTTTGTGTGTGTGTTTGTCCGGGGAGCAGGTTACTCTCGAGCCGTTTCCCATTGTCAAGTGCTTTGCATAGACACAGAGACATTAGAGCTCTATGTGTATGACATATATATTTATTCGCATTTGTGCTTTGTGTGTGTGTGTCCCGGGTCGGGTCACTTAACGTACACGCTCCGGGCTTGAGTTTGTGAGGCTTAATAAAATTGCGCCAAATTGCTGGGCATGCAAATTGGACAGAGTGCGAGTATGCGAGAATTGTGAATATTGTGAATGATGTTCAATTTGGGCTCAACAAAATTCCGCGAAATACCAAATTTCGGGTTAGAGTTATTTTCAATTGTATAAATTTTGATTTATGAGCATTTAATTTCTAATAAAAACTCTGGAAATTGATTTGCAACAAGTTTCATTTGAATTTTGGACACATTCTCTTCCTCCCTGCAGCATTTCCCAGTTGGGGCGGTCTGTGCGACAGTGGCAAGAGACAGAGTCCCATCAATCTGGAGGCCAAGTGGGCACTCAAGGGCAAGTTTGATAAACTAAAGTTCAAGAACTACGACGATGAGCAGAAAAATCTGGACATGGTCAACAATGGACATTCAGGTGAGTTAATTATTGTCTCTGGATTAGTTCCCTAAGCAAAATTCCCTTTTCTGTAGTACAAATGAATCACTTTAATGATGATATGGTGCTGCAAGGTGGCGGACTGGGGCATGAGTACGAGTTGGAGCAAATCCACTTGCATTGGTGGTCGGAGCACACCATCAACAGCGTGCGCTACCCACTGGAAGTGCACATGGTGCACCGCAACAGGCTGTACCCCAACATGACGGTGGCAACCAGCTTTAAGGACGGAATCGTGGTCGTCGGTGTGCTCTTTCATGTTTCCAACTCGCCCAACGCGGCCATTGGCAGCATCATCAAGAACCTGGATGATGTGCAGGCCTACAGTCGCGTGAACAAACCCGTGACGGTGGCCAACTCGCTGGCGGTGAGCGATCTGATGCCACAAACTCTGGGCAGCTATTACACCTATGCTGGCTCCCTGACCACACCCTCGTGTGCCGAGTCTGTCATTTGGATTGTGCTCACCGAGACGCTGCCCGTGACACTGGAGCAGGTCAATGAGTTCAAGAAGATCGAGTACTCAAGTGGCAAGCAGCTGTACAACAATTACAGATTCCTGCAGACCATTAACAATCGAGTTGTGGTGCTGGTCGATTCGGATCATCGTACAGGCGGTGCAGCTGGACGCACGGCATCATTCGGCCTCATTCTGCTACTCGCAATGGCGGCACAGAAGCTGTTCCTGTAGATGCAGCCTGGAGCTGAGTGCTGAGAGATGATGCGTAGCAGCAGCCATAGACATACTCGTACCAAAGAATGCACTGAGGACACTCCTCGGTGTAGCTACAACGAATTTCTTGTAAAGTTATCCATGACAGGGAGAAGATGCAGGGAGTTAAAAGCTAAAATTAAAATACTCATTAGTTTGTAAATGCCGAACAAGTCAGCTAGTCAGCTTATGTTAGAGTGCAAAGTTCACCGATCGCAATAAAACCAAAACATTTTACACACACTCAGTCGCTATTCCATCGATTCTTGTTAACTGAAAAGTCGAACGAGACTTGAAAGTGGCAGCCGGTCGCCTGTAGCCCATTTATTCCGCTGAAAGTTCAAACTGACCAGTAAACCTTTATGGCCATTTTGTGTCCCAAAATAGACGGTGAGCCATTATGTTACGCTGAATATATTAGTTAATCACAATACCACAGGCACGAGTACTCGTATTTTTATGGCCATTCTCGGTCAGTGTGATTCCTGGATGGACTCTCGTGGCTTATGGCCAAATATAATTCGACAAAATCACTGATAATGGGTATCGTCAACTGACCAATTGCGTTCCCTGATAACACTAATTGATATTGCAGCGATGCTAAATCACCACAACAACAACTGCTGCTAGCAGCAAGGTTTTTATATCACCTTTTATGACCTGTGTCGTCGGTCGAGGTATTTGATTTGGACTTATGGTGTGCTGACCACCACCAACCACACTTCATCATCGTTCTTCATTGAGAAATGACACTTGGACGCACTTAATTTGATTGGTGCCGTAGTTATTGATGGGACAGTAATCATTATAAACTGCACAAGCACAGACCGAAAAGCAATCTTATCTACACAGATATATGGGAAACTAAAGGGAGGTACAGTAATCAGAGTGCTTGGACAATAGAAAACGATTTTAAAAGTTTGATTTTAGAGTGTTAGAATGGTTATTAAATATGAGCACTTAAAGAGGAAAATTGTCAATATTTGCCGAGTTAAAGTTGGACTTTGCACAGTTAGAAAATCAAAGAGAACATCGAAAAAAGAAAATTAGAAAACAGAGCCAAAAGGGTTATCCAATGGGGAGCACTAACTGAGTTTAATAGCTTAACATTTCTATTTGAAAATAAAAAATATATACATTTTTCTAATTTCTTAGTTTTGCTCCTGCTTGGAATATAATTCCCACAAAATATTCGCACAGTTAAAGTGCTAGCCCATCGGGGAATACTGCAATGGCGCCTTGTAATAAGGCAATCTTAAGCTTCCAATTAATTTCAGCAAATGTTAATCTAGATACCATAATCTAAAGTACTCTTAACTAATCGTTGGCACCAATCAGAATATTTTTTCAATTTCGTATTCTTTTAACACAAGTGCTTCTAACTAATCGTTGGCGCAGATCAGATAGGGCCAGAGATTTCTTGGCTTTCTTTTGTTCAATTTCATTCCTAAACTGAATAAATTGATAGCATTATCACAAACTGTGACCAGCAAACAAACGTACATAATATATTTTTAAGAAGACAGCTCGAGGTCTGCCCATAATTACTTTTAATCATTTTTCTGAGCGGCATATGAAGAATGATGACACAAAACATGATTTACGTGTGTATTATTCTTATCAATAAATGTTTCACAGTCAAATATATTCCATTTCTGTTGCATACTTTTTGGAATAATAAATGTTGCTTTACGAGTAAATCTGTATTTATTTAAAGTAAAGATTGTTTATAATGAGAGTGAGTTAGAATGTGTTCTGGGATTGCAGATTGAGAGAAACTTTTGAATGAGTGGAAGGTCAAACCTCCTGAGTGTAAGGTCCAAGGTGCTGACCTCAAAGAGCACTGAGGCGAAAGCCCTGCCTTTGAACCAACTGGGATTTGGTCAAGGTTCACGTTGTTGTCAAGGGGCAGTCCGATATAAGGCAGCCACCCACCCACCAGTACCCTCACTGACAGCATCCAAAACGCATTCGTTTACCGGTAGATGCCGCCTCGCTGATAAATAAATGTAAGAAATACATTTCCAACCCAAAACATGTATAATTAATGGGGAGCATACTTTTGGGGCGTTTTTGAAGTGGAAAACAATTTATGAGCGGAGCTGAAAAGTGTATAAATATTTTGGCTGGCTTTTAGTAACATGTCAAAATATATCAGCCTTAAAATGATTAACTTTTGGCTTCTGGTGATGCTCTCACTCCAGCTGGCTTGCGTGGCAGCTGAAGAGAATTGGCTGGACTTGGATTACGCCACTAAAGGGAATCTGTGTAAGCTGCCTTCCACTCTCTCTCTATTATTTGCTACCCAATTCAATGGCAATATATCTTTTAGCTGAAAGTGATTGGCCGGGCGTATGTAACACCGGCCATAAGCAGAGTCCCATTGAGCTGAACGAGGCTTATGCCACACACGGACCAACGAAGTTGCATATACTGAACGATACCGTGGAGCAGCCACATTTGGCACTGCTCTACAATGGCTATGTGGGTAAGTCTGGCACCTAACATACTTTCCCAATTTCATCTGCAGCAACACCTTGTTTCCAGTAATTTTGCACAACTTTACGCACAGCATTCGACTGAGCGGCGGCATGCAGTTCCGTGAGCTGGTCTATGTGGCGGAGCAGATACACTTCCATTGCGGCGCGGAACATGTGCTAGAGAATGTGCGCCATGACATGGAGGTGCAAATCGTGTTCCGCCTGGAGTCTGCTGCCAGTCTGAAGGCGGCTTTGAACCAGGAAAAGGGTCTGGTTATGGTGAGCGTCGTCTTTGAGGTCACCAATGTGCCCAGTCGTGCCATTGCTGCCATTGTGGACACGCTGCGTGGGCAGCCCTTGGTGAATGAATCCACATGGAAGATCAACGAAATGAACTCAATATTTCTGATGCGGGAGCTGTACGGGGACATAGGAGCCTACTATCAGTATCGAGGCTCCCTGACAGTGCCCGGTTGTGTGGAAAATGTCGAGTGGCTAGTCAAGGCCAAGGTGCAGACATTGACACGGCAACAGGTGCGTTTTGTCTCTCTGTCAGTCACTAGAACATATTTAACTTTGATTTCTTGTACAGATGGACACCCTGTGCCATGTGGGTGGAGCCTCCAGCTTGGCACGCACTCACACGAGCTATCGAGAGCTGCAGGATTCCAATACGCGACAGGTGTTCTACTTTACAGAAAGCAGCGCAAACAATATTCGAGTGTGCTGGATAAGTGTTGGATTTATTTGTGTGTTTTTGAATGGCGTAAACATTTTTTAGAGCTGAAAGCAAAATGCGTAAATACTTTTTACTACTTTTTCGTGACGCTTTGGAGAGGGCTTTTAGTTTCCTTCAAATAAAATAAGAGTTATAAAATATTTAACTTTTAAATGCAATTAGCGTAGAAAGGAAATATCAAAGTTTACAACATTTAATTACCATATTTTTGCTTTTCCCGTTGCTTGCATTCGCTCCAATCATTTATCAAAAGTACTTACACCCGCTCATTCGACTCTCATCCTCATAGATTATGGCAAATCAACTGCCAACCATATTTACCATATATATCCCCACTCATTTGTCTACATTTATGCCTTAGCCCATGTTAAAACTGTCAGCTTAAGCCCCGTCAAAGACAATGCCGCAACGAATTTATACCACAAACAACAATAGCTTTATTTTTGTATATGCAAAAATATTTGGCTGTGAGTGCACGATGTCTCATAATTAATTAGGACTCCACTTTAGGTCCATATTCCAAAATGCATTTGTTAGGTTTTTGTTTTTATTTTGCGGGCCAATAGGCCTCGAAGGTGCGCTTAGCGCCCCATCAAATGTCCAACTGATGGATTTAGATGGGGATTTTGATGCGGATTCGTGGTCGTAGACGAAGTTTGTTTCGGTTGCTAATGCTATGCATAGAAATGGACAAAGGCCAATGTCAAAATCTCACATTGGTGTGAATTAATAAATTATTAAAATAGTTTTGTTACGCAAAATCATAATTTGTGTGTGTGTGTGTGTGCGTGTGCCGTCAACATTCACTTTTGTGCACCGAGTCTTTTGCATTTAATTTACTGGATGGGCATTTTAGCAACCAATTTTGGATTTGCATAAAATATGCAAAGTGCGGCCACGCTTGACACTCATTAATCAGGGGTCACAGCTATTTCGTTTGACTTTACTTTATTTTGTGCATGTAAAAAGTAACTTTCGTTGTCTATTAATTAATGACAAAGTAATGCCCGGTTTCGCATTACCAACTGATATTTATTGTATACTTCTTTGACAGATGTTTGCATCTTTAATGCCCTCCCTCACACTCGCAGAAAATAAACCAGACTAAAAGTTATATTTCTCTAACAATTTGTTGCTTTTCGTCATGGCCCACGAAATTGGCGTGAGAAAGTGTGAAACCAGTTTTGAGGCAGCCAGAAATGTGGGCCAACTTATCATCGTGAAGGTTGGCTGACTGACTAATCAGATGCACTCCAGTCAGTGCATTCAGTTGCACAAGTTATCCCGCCATGAGTGGGTGAATCCACATACAAACTGTCAAAGAAATTGTCAAATTTCCTCTGTAACAAAATTGGAAAGGAAATTGAAAGAGCTATTCAGCTATTAGCTTGGCTTATTGGAGATACGTTCACCCATCAGTAGAAGGGCAGCCAATTAGCTTTATAAGGGATTATCGCAGCTTGTTATGACAACTCATTTCCGTTTGGTAGCTGAACCAATTTCGATAGCCTCAGCGCATCCCTCTCATATGACTAAATGCTTTCTGATTTATTGGCTCACTTACCTTCACTTTTTTGGTGTTTTTTCTCGTATCAATTTGGCACATTTAGAGCTGACAATATGTCGCCCAACAACCCAACTGGACCTTGGCCCTCGCTCACGACATATGATGCGAAATACAGTCCCCGAAATATATTCAATTTACGTTTGATAGTTCCAGTTGCAGACAATAAAGAGCTGGCCACAGACAAAAGGGCCTTTACGAACAAAAAGTGCATTTGAAAAGCAATAGTTTGTAACCTCGTCTCATCAACAATATCATCAATATATGGTGGGTATATCTAGTGTTTAGTATGCAAACTATATGTAGATATGGATGTGTATCAATTTGGGTCATTCAACTTGATGGGTAAAAAACTGACAGCAAATGAACTGTTTAAAATGGAAGCTGCTTGGCTTAAAAAAACAATTTTGGGAATTTATTTGGAAGCAGGAATCAAAGTGTACAAAATGGCAAAAGAGCAGAAATTTAATTCAAATTTCTTTATGCAGAAATGTGCTCAGAAATGACTGATTGCTGACAGTAAATCAAGGGGATATCCCTCACAATTTTCGCACATTTTAATCACTCCTCTTGGGCCTTCTTTTGCTGGTGTGAGAATAAACACAATAAATATTCAGCGTAGAGCCAGTTTCATTGTAAATTTACCCTCTCGCTCGACCTTTTGATGGGCACAAAAGCTCCCACTGCCACTTGCCACCCAACCAGGCGGACAGATCTTCTTTCGCCTCCGTTGACTCCGCATAACAAAACGAATTTTGTTTGTGTTTTATGGCCCAAAAACTGTTGCAACTTTTTCGGTCTTGCTGCCGTTTCATTATTTGTTTCCGATTATAAACATGTTATGGCCGCATAGAGTGGAGTCGTATAAAAAGAGTTGTTGCCACTTGACCCATCATCACAGCCACAGAGACACACGAAGCGAGAGGAGTAACCGACAGCGACAGCTAACATCAGCGAGAGAGACCAAACCCAAGCAGCAGCATGAAGATATTTGTGGTGCGTTTTAGCCCCCAGTGGATTAACCCAAGCGGATACCAAAAAGGATTACCTAATCTCGCGCTCTCCTTTTCAGACGGTTCTGATGGGCGCACTGGCGCTGGCCCAGGCTGACATCAGTCTGACCCAAGCGGGCTACAACTACCGCATCCAGCAGCAGCAGCAGCAGCAGCAGCAGCATCAGTCGCAGGTGCAACTCCAGCCACCAGTTGTGGCACATTTGCTCAACCAACAGCTGCAGCAGCAGCAGCAACAACATCAGCAGCAATCATCGCATCCAGTGCTGCCGCCGCTGCCACTGAGCTATCTGCCACCCGGTGTCCAGTACCAGTCCCAGGCTGCCGCTCGTCCCACCTCCGCCTCGTTCCCCATGCCCGCTGGATTCCCCATCAATTTCCAGACAGCTCCCGCCCAGCAGCATCGCCGCCCACGGCCACGTGTGCGCATACCCAAGCGTCCGATTGTCACCAAGAACTTCTTCATTCACTCGGCGCCCGAGGAGTCCGACGATGAGGTGCAGGACGAGCTCAACCAGCTGGCCCAGCAGCCGCGCAACCACTACAATGTGCTCTTTGTCAAGACTCCGGCACAGACGAACCGTGCTGCCGCTCTCAACCTAGCCAAGACCCTCAAGCAGGAGAAGACTGTCGTCTATGTGCTGGCCAAGAAGACAACGGCTGCTGATCTGCAGGATGCCATTGCCGAGTCGCCGCAGCACATCAACAAGCCGGAGGTGTTCTTCATCAAGTATCGCACGCCCGAGGAGGCTGTCAATGCTCAGCGACAGATTCAGTCGCAGTACGACACACTCGGTGGGAGTTCCACCATTACCGATGAGGGTGTGGCGCCCATTACCTCTGTGGTGGGATCGCTGGATCCGCAAGAGGAGGATGAAGAGGAGCAACAGCAGCAGCAGCAGCAGCAGGGCGAGGGCAACTTCATTGATAATGGCAATAATGGTGGAGGCAATGCCATTGGTAATCATTATCTGCCCGCGAATCAGTTCTAAGTATTCTTCTCATTGCTAGTTAGCTGTCATTAACCCACACATAGAACCCTTTCTCACCCAATGTTGTCTAAGTTTTAAGTGTTTTCGTATTAAAAGTTGAGAAATTTAATGTCCAAGATTTATTTCTTGCAAAATCTTTCCACTACAAATCAAAGAACCTCGCTTCAAAACCATACTCGTGTGTGCAACGCACACAGCCCTTCATGATGGTTCTAATAAAATCATAATAGAACGAGATTCTGGTGGCTATGACAGGTTCTCCATTGGCGCAGGGTGCACCAAAGCTGCTGAGACCCGCCAGCTTTGTTTTGTGCACCAGCAGACCGCCAGTTTCCTTGAGGCAATAGTCTTTGTCCTTCGGCAGATTCAAGCACATGTGACCGGGCCCAATGGGATTGCGCACCCTGCTCTCAAAGTAACTCAAACATTCGCCATAGGGAATGACCCTGTGATAGACGCCACGCATCTCCTTCTCGGCCACACCTTTGCGCCAGGACCAGCCGGTGTGCATCACGAGGCTATCCCTCGGCAGTGGCGAACCCAAACACTTAATGTCCTTCACCAAGCTGTTGAACTCGATGCTCCTGTGCGTGCGTATCAGTGCAATGTCATTCGCTTTCTTTGGCTTGTCAAAGTGCGGATGTGGAATCACATATTCGATTTTGTAGACACCGATTCTCGAATCTTTTGCACCCAATGTCTGTGTGCCGGTGACTATGCTATAGTTGGACACCTTGGCCCGCTTCATGCAGTGTGCCGTTGTGACAATCCAATCCTTGGAGAGTATGGCGCCACTGCACTTGTGTTTCTTGTGTGAGTTTTGTATGGACACTTGAAACGGGGACAAGTTCCGGGGAGCTACCACATCCCCAATGCTAGAATCTGGGTCTGCTCTTAGGTGTAACTTTCTTCTGTGTCGTGCCAAAGTAGGTTGTGCAGTCAGGCAGAGTAGCAGCAGGCACAGAGGGGAACTTATTTTGGTGGCTGCGAACATGTTGAGGATCCGAAAGCAACTGAAATGCATTTACCAGGGGAAACTAAAGCAATTGCTGGAACAAATCCGCAGCGAATTAAATGATTGGCTGAGCGCAGATTCCATTTTCACTTTATTAAATAAAGTAAAATACACTTTAAACCATTTTATATTCAGCTGCAATGTCTGCCACGCTGGGACACAGTCAATTCCTCTGGATTACCCTCTGGATCGCTCTCCGTTTCGGTTAGACTCAAATGAGTGCGTATAAAGTCGTGATAGTAGGCAATCGAGGCATGAGCATCTAGGGAAGAATACAATCAAACAAAATAAATAACAATCAGCTTCAGTGCTCACCTGGATAACCCCTAGCGCAGGGCATGCCCCAGTTGACCAGAGCCACCAGTCGTCCATTGTGCACCAGTGGACCACCCGAATCGCCATGACAGGCGCCACGTCCCTTGTCGTTGTAGGTGCACACGTGGCCAATGTCCACCCTGCTGCTGTTGTCATGTGCCGCTCGACACTGCTCGTAGGGCACATACTTGACCTCCAGGCTCTGCAGGCGAGTGGGCACATCGCCACCCAGCGACAGAGTGCCCCAGCCAGTGAGCAGCAGACGAGAACCCGGCACCAGTGGCTCATGATCCAGCTCCACCTTCTGCGTGGCATTGTCAAACACAAACGACTCGTTCAGGTGCAGCAGGGCAATGTCGTTGCGGTACTTGCGTGGCTCGTAGTTGCAGTGCTCCACGATCCTATCCGGATAGTAATACTTCGTTGCGTTCTGCTGCAGATCCTGTGTGCCAGCGAGCACGCGGAACTCGCTCGCCTGCTTGCCGCGTGTACAGTGGGCAGCCGTGATGATCCAGCGCTCATCGATGATGGCACCGCCGCACGAGTGCCGCCCACTGGCTGCTCCCTGCAGCGATATTTGGTAGGGTGCCAGGCCCTCGGGCGCCTCCTCGCCACCCACAATGCGTGTGTTTGTGTACTGTGGGGGATACAGCACTTGGCTGGAAGCGCAGCAGCTGCCAGCGAGTGTCAGGAGAATGTGCAGAAGAGGTGACATAATGAGAGCTACTGAAGTTGGTCTGCTTTTGGGGGGTTCTACTTATAGTACTAAATGCTGGAGATTGTGGAAAACAGAACCCTTTTGCAGGCCAGTCACGTTTTGTGCTACTTCTGGGACATCCAGCTGAGTGATAGGAGGAAGACAATCAAACTGAATGCAAAACTCGAGGGTCCCGCTGCTAGAACTATTAACAAACTCTGAAGTGTAATGAATGTTAATTGAAGTACCTCCCACCAATGTCTGAGTCCCAGCCAGACACTGAACCGTTAGTCTATGCCTAATCAAATTAATTCCTGTAATCTACTTCCCCATTGCATTGGCTGGCTGGCACTTCGTTTCGTCATGTGATAGCGATGAGCTTCCTAAAACTTTTAATTCCCGCAAACATGACTGGCCCTGGGACTTGTTTGTTGACTTCGATTGAGTCATTTCTGGGAACTAAACTATTGGGAATATCATGACATTAGCGATTGACTGGAACTTATCTAGGCGGGGGGTTACCTTTTTGGCAGTGGAATTCTTTTTGCTTGTTACCAAAGTAAAGACAAGAAATAAATTTGTTTGTGTAAATATGCGAAACGCAATTCATTCGCGTTTTCTTTCATTTTATTTGTTCGTAAATTATTATTTAATGACTACGATATTTGGTGTGATAAACAATTTTACTGTCTACTTTGATCGATTTGCAAACGCCGCTTGTATATGGCGTTTGGCAATTTTTGTTCTTTGTGGCTTTTGAACCCAACTTTGGCCCCGTGGGGGGTGACTTTAGCAGGCGGTGCCCGCGTCTGTCATCATCAAGTTGATCCAGTCCAGATAGTAGGCCACAGATCCGTACACATCCGGATAGCCAATGGCGCAGGCCTCGCCCCAGTTGACAATGCCCACGAGGGTTTGGTTCTCGTCCACCAATGGACCGCCGGAATCGCCATGGCAGGATCCTTCGCCGTCCTGCGTGAAGGTGCACAAATGTCCCTCGCTCAGCCAGCTGACATTGCGCACCTTGGACTCGCACACCGAATGATCCACGTACTTCAGGTCAATCTTCTGCAGATCCGTCACATAGCGTCCCCAGGTGCGGGTGCTGCCCCAGCCGGTGAGGGTGAGCTTATCCCCCGCCTTGGGCAGGCTGCCCTTGCTGGCCAGCTTGATGGGCTGAGTCAGGGCATTGTAGACAATCGGCTTTGCCGTGTGGATGAGTGCAATGTCATTGTGATAGGCGGGCTTGTCATGGCCGCAATGAATTTTGGCCCCATCCACCAGATACTCGGCTCCCGGCTTGGTGTAGTCATTGCTGCCGGTGATGATCTTCAGGTATTGTGTGGGCCACTCCAGGCAGTGGGCGGCTGTCAAGATCCAGCGCTCGGCAATGATGCTGCCGCCGCACACATGCTCCCCAAAGGTGCTCATAATGGACACCTGGTAGGGCGCAAAGCCAGCTGGGGCATCCGAGCCACCCACAACCCGCGTCTCGGCCTTAACCGTGCCCAAATGATGATTTCGCTGATGATGACGAACAACTCCCACCTCTCGGGCGGAGCACTGGGCAACGAACACCAGGACACTGATTAATAGAATGACTTTCATTTTGTTTCTTGAACTCTAAACTTCGTTTTTTCTATGTGTTGCGGTAGCTTCAGCTTTTGAGTACGTTTTGGTGGCATTTTGGACCTTCCTTTTGCTTTTATAGTCCCTGGCCCTGGGGCGCTGTGCGAAAAATTTTCTTATCTGAACGGAGACTTTCTTTGAATACTATCGCTGATAAGGGGGCCCGCAGTTCGGGGGGAGCTTTTGATAATGACAATTACCATAGCCAATACGCCTGATAAGTGTGTGAGCTCTCAGCTGCAGGTGTGTGGCAGGTGGGTGGATGGCAGCACGACACAAACTTATTACTCATACGCCATACGCAATGTGGGGGCGAACTTTGAACGGAGACGCGAGCTCCGTTTCGCGAGTGATCTGCAGACGCCGACAGCTGATACGACTACGAGTTGAACTTTACTTTACTTTACTTTCCCGGCCGGAACAATAACTGCCAATCAGCAGGGAAGACAGAGACACAGTAGCGGGCATGCCCTCGAAGTAAGTAAATAATTTTGCGGTGATTTGATGGCCCACAGATAGCGCTAAAGGTAAACAAAAATAAATAATAAATAATGATTTCAGTGAGTTGAATAGTTCTTGGCACTCCTAAATCTTCAGATACTCTATTTTTGCACTAAATTAAAGTTAAACCATGAAAAAGGGAAATGGAATATGAATCGAAATCAAAATAATTGTTTAAAAAAATGTTTAAGCAATTTGAAAATAGTTTTTTGCAAAGAGAAATGTTTTTTTTAGCTTCTCCACCACTTTTCATCACCTAATAAATTTATCCCTAACTTTAGGGTATTTCTATTGACAAGTGCAAAAAAAACCCAACAGCATTTTGTGCCCCATTTCTGACGATTCACTTATCTGCCTTTGGTTACAACAACTTCGATAACTTCGATGATAATCCAGCCAGACGTCTGGTTTAGCGATTGCCACGATCAAGATCCGAATTTATGTCAATTTTGTGTCTACATCACATGAATGGTTGCCGTGCTCTTCAGTTCGTTGTAGACTTTGGCCTAATCAAAAAGGTTTATTATGGCAGCACAAAAATCAACGAAATATTCTGAATTAAAAGTGGAAAGTTAGGAGCCCAAATAAAAGTCTGGAAACAAATTGAAAAAGATTTTATTGCTTAGGAAATGCTGCAGCCATTGATCGTGGACTGTATCCAGCTGTAGTAGAAGCTAATCCTAGCGAAGACATCGGGAAATCCATGGCCACAGGGCACGCCCCAATTGCCGACGCCCACGAGGCGTCCCTGGCTGTCGACCAGCGGTCCACCGGCATCACCGTGACAGGCACCAGCGCCCAAGCGTCCGACGGCGCATAGATGTCCCAGATCCAGATCCTCAGTGCCGCCATAGGTGGCATTGCACTTCGCTGTGGGCACATAGCTCAGATCGAGCTGTCGCAGCTCCCACTCGAAGTCACCGCCAGCCGTGGTGCTGCCCCAGCCGTACATCGTGAGCTTTTCCCCTTCAACCAGATCCTCCAGCGGGGCAATGGTTATGTTCTTTGTCACCTCATCGTAAAGGAAGAGCGTCTTTGTCTTGATCAGTGCAATGTCATTGTGGTACAGCGGCTGATCAAAGTTGCAGTGGGGAATGATCTCCTCCACATCATACGCCCAGCCATCCAGGCCCCAATCGTTGTACGTTGTGGTTACCACTTTGACGTTGCTCTTGCGGAGTCCGGCCAAGCAGCTGGCTGCAGTGATCACATACTGATCGTGAATGATGACACCGCCACAGAAGTGATTGCTGGAGAGGCAGAAGAGAGATTTGTATCGGGTTGGGATGAGTTTTGCGTGGATTTTGTAGAAGAATTTGGAAATCTGTGAAGCTTGAGTTGCTGCATTCAAAGTCTTAAGAATGCCAATGGAATAATTATCACAAATTATACCAGCGTATGGCCTGCCACAGATTGGTTCTCTATTGATTGAATCTCATTCAATCTCCTTCAATCAATAAATCACAACTAAAATTCTGTAAGTACCCGTAAGAATTCTGCAGCGAGACCTGATATGGTGCCGCCTTCACATCGGACACTTGGCCGCCTGCAACGCGCGAACTAAACTTGTCCGTGGAGCTGCCACCTGATGCGGCAGTAAAAGCGCGATGTCGGAGCCCTGCGTGGCTGAAGGACACCAGCAGCAGCAGCAGGAGGCAGACTGGTAGGGAGAGTGATCGGACTCGACAAGACATGTTGGATATAGAGCAGAAGTTGGACTGATTTCAGGCAAGTTAGAAATGCAAGCAGCTAGACTTGGATAGCCATACGATCTACGATATGCGATCTACGATCTACGATATAAAGTCTGATGACTGGCGAGATATTAATGATGGGGAGCCATAAAGTCCATTGTGCAATCTCAATCATGGGTGACCATAGAAAGCCCAACACTTTGGGCATGCCATAAAAATCCCATAATATTTATTAAATCGGCAATACAACACTCAAGCACTGATAGGGGATATTGGATAGGTGGATAGCTGACCAATGTCTGCAGGGAGCGACTAGTTGATGGTGCAGCCGTTCATGGTGGTGCGTATCCAATCGTGATAGAAGGCCGTACGTGCATAGACATCCTAAAGGGTAGAGGAGTTGCAGCAATTAAACAGCTGTTAAGCAATCAATAAATATATGAACTCACTGGATAGCCGCGACCACAGGGCACGCCCCAGTTGCCAATGCCCACGAGACGCTGCTGCTCGTCGATCAGTGGGCCGCCAGTGTCGCCGTGGCAGGCACCTTGTCCTGCTGGCGGCTGCACGCACACATGTCCCAGATCAACGTCTGAGGTGTTACCCAGCTGCGTGCGGCACTGGTCCACGGGCACATAGCTGCCCGTTGCCTCCTGCAAGTATCGCTCGTAGGTGCCACTCGGCTCGGGGCTGCCCCAGCCGGCAAAGGTCAGCTGCTCGCCCGCCTGCAGCTCGTCAATGTCTGCCAGGGTGATGTTTCTGGTGTTGTCGTTGTACTCGATGGCCGCCGACAGGTGCAGCAGTGCCACATCGTTGTGGTAGAGCGGCTTGTCGAAGTTGCAGTGGACATGAATGCTGTCCACAAAGTAGTAAATGGCATAGAGGCTCCACCAGTCGGTGGTGCCCGTGACCACAAGGATGTTGCGTGGCCTCAGCCCAGAGACGCAGCTGGCGGCTGTCAGTATCCATTCCTTATCGATGATGGCCCCACCACACAGATGATAGCTGTAGATATTCTGCAAGGAGACAATCCAGGGCCAGCTGTCCGTAGCGGCTGTCGAGCCACCAGTCACACGTCCCTCAGGGGCCGAATCTGCCTCGCTGCTGCGATGTTTGCTGAGACCAGCCACACCCGGAAGCTGTTCCCCACGCAAACGTAGGGCAGTAGCTGCCTGAAGGGTCAGCAAAGTGAGCCCGAGCAGCCCCGTAATTTTCCACAAAGTTCTCATTGCTGTGCCGTGGAATCGCAACTGAAACTGAAACGCCTTTGCTTTTGACCAACTTATAATTACAGTTCCAGACGCATCTTATCGCCAGTGGACAAGTTGGATAATGGACTACAGTTTATGAGAGAAACGAACCAAGATAAGTGTCATTCCTCGTGGGGCATTCATAGTGTGGGCCTTGCGGCCTGCGGATATTGTGTGCTGTCCAACGGGTTTGCTCAGTGCATTTATACAGGACTGAGATTTGACAGCACCGCGGAATCGAAACAGTTTATGGTCGGTCTTTGGCTCCAATTAGACCCTGTGCGCCGATACCGTTTGGGTTTTATCCTTCCAGAAACAGTAAAGATATCGCTGCAGGAGGGCCATAAAGATTCGGCCAGTGGTCAGTGGTCAGTGGTCAGTGTTGGGTGGAAGAGAGCCGAGAGCCGAGCGATAACAACGCTTTATATGGGGGAATCCATATAAAAACGCCCAGTTGGGTAATACAATTTTCCATTGCTGGTCATTAATTCGTCTGGATCTGTCCCCGATTCGTCGTCTGTCTCTCTTTTTGCGTGTCTCTGTCTCTTTCGCGTTCATTATGCCACGGCCTGGACTCCGTTTGTCTTTAATTTGGCTTCTTCTGCTGGGAACTTCCATTGACGTCACATTTTCAAAGCGTTTGGATCGTAAATCGTCGCACAACCGCATTGTGGGTGGCCAAGAGGCCGCGGAGGGTGCGGCGCCTTATCAGGTGTCCATACAAACCGTTTGGCAGACGCACATATGCGGCGGTGTCATCCTCGACAAGGAATGGATCCTCACCGCGGGCCACTGTGCTCTGGACTACAGCATCAGCGACTTACGGATCGTGGTGGGCACCAACAACCGCCTCGAGCCCGGACAGCTGCTCTACCCAGATGAGGCTTTGGTCCACTGCCTGTACGATGTGCCGCACCTCTACAACAACGACATTGGATTGATTCACGTGAACGAATCAATCATCATGAATGAACGCACTCAGGCGGTGCAGCTCAGCTCCGAGCAGCCACCTGCAGGCGCCACAGTAACCCTCACGGGTTGGGGTGCACCCGAGAATAGTTTTCCCACCGTGGAACGCCTGCAGACGCTCAACCTAACGATCATTGGACACGAGGAGTGTCTTGAGGCCTGGGATTATCACACGGGCATCGACATTGGACACATTTGCACCCTAACAAGCGCGGGCGAGGGCGCCTGCTCCGGGGATTCCGGTGGTCCCATCATGTGGGAGGGCAAGCTGGTGGGTTTGGTCAACTGGGGACGACCCTGCGGTGTGGGTTTGCCGGATATGTAAGTGGAAAACTCAATTTCTGCTCCACTTTATTTAATTACAATTATTTTCCAGGTATGCCAACACAGTTTACTATCAGGATTGGATACGCAGAACACCCGCGGGCTGCAAGAATCGCGTTAACTAAAATAATAAATAAGGAAATGTGATACATAAATTTATTGTTTATATTTACGATTAATGGAGGGAATAGCCGCAGGCAATGACCATTTGCCTGGTCATGCCAAGTTTTAGACGTGCCATCAATGCCTTTATGGGTCTGTTTGTACACAAATGCTATCGAGACATACTGGGATATAATCGTTATACGATCAGCGATTAGGTTCTGGTCAGGGCTGTGGAATGTCAACGCAGAAAATCGATGGCTAATGTAACTGGGAAAAGGCAGAAGGGTAATGGAAATAAATGTTGCATTTTATTAATTAAGGAAGGAAGGAATTGAGGAAGCTCTGGTTAGATCTGCTACTAAAAACATTACCAAATTTTCCCGATTTATCTTTATAATCTCCTCCTTCTACCCTCTCCCTGGCTTGGCCCTGTCCCTGAGCCAATGTCCATTTGCTGACCGATTCCGTACCATATCCACTGCTGACATTGATAAAACCCCGGCCACAAAATCATAATCAGAATGCTTCTATATCACTTTATGGTGTCTGCTTTATGGCACAGATAGAACAACATCCAACCACTGTGGAACATCGATCCGATTTACGATAAAACACAAAACTTACGATATATCCAAGATTTTCTGTGGAGTATAAAAGGAAAATCACGACCCGTGGAGACGCTTAATAGGCGCGTACAAACTCAACCAAAGCAAACACAATGCCGCTTCGACTGGCATATGCTATCACGACGACGACGATCCTGCTGATCCTGCTGTGCAGTGGAGTGGCTGCCATTCGTGAGGCACCGCTGAGTGCCAAGCAGCAGGAGCGGTTATCCCAGGGAGTCAGCGGGTCGTTCCAGGGACGCATCATTGATGGCAGCGATGCGGAGCTGGGTCTGGCCAAGTACCAGATCTCGCTGCAGGGAGCCAACTACTACGATCACATGTGCGGTGGAGCGATCATCAACGAGAGGTACATACTGACAGCGGCCCACTGTGTCTACGGCTACAATCCGGACTATCTGCGAGTGGCCACGGGCACTGTGCGCTGGGCCGAGCCCGATGCGAGATACTTTGTGGAGGAGTTCTGGGTGCACTGCAACTACAACTTTCCCGACTACTCCAACGACATTGCACTGATCAAGCTGAACGATTCGATTGTGTTCAATGAGGTGACACAGCCCGTGGCGCTGCCCACGGAGCCGCTGGCCAATGGCACGGAGCTGCTGCTCACTGGCTGGGGCTCCACCGAGCTGTGGGGTGATACGCCCGATTTGCTGCAAAAGGCATCCTTGACCTACGTGGATTATCCCACCTGCCAGCAGATCATGGACAATGATCCCATGAATGCCCACTGCCATGTGTGCACCCTGACGACGGGCGGACAGGGCGCCTGCCACGGCGATTCGGGTGGTCCGCTGACGGCCAATGGCATGCTCTATGGGCTGGTCAACTGGGGTTATCCCTGCGCTGTGGGCTATCCCGACAGCCATGCCTCTGTCTACTTTTACTTGGACTGGATACGCTCCATGATGAAGGGACCCTGCCAGAGCTGCCACTGCTATGCCAGCAATTACCCAAATTAAACAAAATAAAGCCAAAATCGGGATAAAAGTTTGAAGTTTATTGCGGAGAATCTCCTCTAGGCAGGACACTTGTCGTTGCCACTCAACCTGCGGCGTATCCAGTCGAGATAGTAGTAAACATTAGCCTGAACATCAGGCAAGCCGACACCGCAGGGACGACCCCAGTTGACGAGTCCCACCAGCTGGCCATCGCTGACCAGTGGTCCGCCCGAGTCGCCGTGACAGGCGCCTTCGCCCTCACGGGAGTACGTGCAAAGGTGACCCACGCCCATGCTGCTCGTCTGATTGAAGATCCGCAGGCACTCCTCGAGCGGCACAAAGCCAAGGGTTAGCTTTTGCAGATACTCCGCGGAGCTGCCGTAAGCCTCCTCCGCGCCCCAACCGGTGAGGACAATCTCATCTCCCTCTCGGACAGGCCGCGTGGGCAGCTCAATGGGTTGGGTGTACTCATCAAAGGTGATGTTCTGTGTGAGTTTCACCAGCGCAATGTCGTTGTGCATGTAGGGCTGATCGTACATGCAGTGCATGTGAATCTCCGAGGTGTAATAGACCGCTCCAGGCTCCTCCCAGCGATTCGTGCCAGTTATGACATTTACCAGCGCTGGAACGAAGTTCTCCACACAATGGCCCGCGGTGATGATCCACTGCTCGTTGAGTATGGCTCCACCGCAGTTGTGGGCACCAACAACGGGCTGGAGGGACACTTGGTAGGGCGCAAAGCCAATCTCTGCCTGCTCTCCGCCCTTAATGCGGGTAGAAGGGGCTATAGGACCCTCTCCCACCACCCGCTTGGCCTGGCTCTGACCAGAGTGGAGCAGGAGAACTATGAGGCAAGGGTAAAGCAACTGCATCTTGAACGTTTCGCCACAAACTAAACTAAGCACCCAAAGGTACTTTCATGCCTTTATTAATGGGCCTTGTCTTATCGTAAATGGTTTCTGTGTGTTTTGTATCGTTAATGTTTTATTTTATGATCAAACGATAGCCAAACGACAGTCCCTCTAGCGCTCTGCGGTGCCGTAGCCTCCACACTTTGTGTTGCCACTCATGACATTGCGTATCCAATCCGAGTAGAAGTAGACATTGGCATGGACATCCTGCAAAAGAGAGATTCAAGTTGGAACAAAGAGTCTAGAAAGAGTTTGATGAGCTCTTACCGGCACACCAGTGGCACAGGGCCAGCCCCAGTTGACGAGTCCCACCAGCTGGCCATTGCTGACCAGCGGACCACCCGAATCCCCATGGCATGCGCCTTCGCCCTGCCGCGAAAAGGTGCAAATGTGACCCACATCGCAGTCCTCGTCGCCGTTCAAGGCCTCCTTGCACTCGCGATGTGGCACGTACTTGAGGAAGACTATCTGCAGATCGATGGGTGTGCTGCCCCACAGTATGGTGGAGCCCCAGCCCGTGAGAATCACTTCGTCGCCCGGCAGCATGGGCGCCACAGGCAGCGGTATGGGTTGAGTCCGCTCATTCCACACAATGGACTCGGTCAGCTGCAGCAGCGCGATGTCATTGTGCATCGAGGGATTGTCGTAGTTGCAGTGGATGTGCACAGCCTGCACAAAGTTGCGATTCTCCCGATTGTTGTACTGATTCGTGCCAGAGACGACCACCAGCAGCTGGGGATTGGCGTTCATGACACAGTGAGCGGCGGTGAGGACCCACTTGTCGGCAATGATGGCACCACCACAGGAATGGGCACCCGAGAGGCTCTGCAGTGATATCTGGTACGGGGCAATTCCCTCCGGTGCTGCCTCGCCACCAATAATGCGCTGATCCTTGTAGAGGCTGCTGCTGCTCCTGCCGCTGGTGGAGTTGCTCTTGATGCGTATGCCAGATATGCAGGAAAAGGCGCAGATGGCCACCAGAAAACGTAGAGCCAATGCTGTCATCTTGCGTCTATGCCTGGACAGCTAATGACAGGCGAAAGATGCCATGGAACCTGGTCACTTTTTACCCTTCACTTATCGAAGTCTGATAAAAAAATCTGTTTATGGCCGAGATTGGGCGGAACGGAGCGGAACCTTTGGTCAGGCCACGATATTGCTTTACGAGCGTCGCAGGGTAGAACCACAACCTGTCGGCTGTCCAAGCCCAGTCTTTCTTTGGATACCAGCCATGACATTACCAAAGTTTATCGTGCTTTGCCTCTCCGTTGGATTTCTGCATAACATTTTTGTGGCGTCGCAAGCGCACTTCATAGTCGGTGGGCAGAATGCCGCTGTGGGCGATGCCCCTTACCAGATCTCACTGCAAATCCTTCCAGGCAGTCATCTCTGCGGTGGAGCCATCATCTCGGAGCGTTGGATACTCACCGCGGGACACTGTGTGAAGGGTTATCCAGTGTACCTCCTGCAAGTGGCAACGGGAAGCATTTTCCATGCGCAACCTGGAGCCGTGTACTATCCGGAATCAATTTATCTGCACTGCAACTACGACACACCAAAGTACCACAACGATATTGCGCTGCTGCGGTTGAACGAGAGCATTGTCTTCGATGCTCTAACCCAACCTGTGGCTCTGCCAGACACTCCCTTTCCCCAGGGCACAGCTCAGCTGCTCTTCACGGGTTGGGGCTCCCAGTCTGTAGCTGGCAGTCTGCCCGCTCAGCTGAAGCGTGTCCAGCAGCAGCACATCACCAGCCAAGTCTGCAGGAATCTGCTCTCCCCCTACGAGGATGTGCAGCTGGGCGCCTGTCATGTGTGTGCCTATCGTCAGGCGAATATTGGCGCCTGTCACGGCGACTCCGGCGGTCCGCTGGTGTACGAGGGCACCTTGGTGGGCATTCTCAACTTTTTTGTGCCGTGCGCCCAAGGTGTGCCGGATGTTTTTATGAATATCATTTACTACAGGGACTGGATGCGGCAGACCATGAGTGGCAATGGAAAATGTGGACAGGTCTATAAGCAGCAAATTGGCTAAATAAATATTTAGAAATGAATTCGATGTGAATATTTGTGCTGGCAGACAGACGGGCAGAAGGCATTCAGACTGAGTCATTTCTTCCTCACAATTTTTGATTTATGTCAGTGATGGGGAAATGTCTCCCCAACTGGCTGCACGTGTCCGGCGGAGGTTGCTCTAATTATAATCAGGTGGAGCCCAGACAACAACCAACTCTTAGTCATGCTCTTGTTTGCAGGAGAGCAGTGTCAAAAGTTTGCTGATCGAAATCGCTCACGGGATGATCTCGAGTAGCGAGTGACGGCGCATGGAAATTCTGAAAATATTTCTTTTTTCGCGCTCGCCATTCAGCTAAGAAAATCCACAGGGTATGGGGGAAAAACACTCACTCAGTTGTGTGTATCAGTTGTATCTTGGCATATTTCGAAAAGATTTTTCAGTTGCTGCATTGACTTGGACGTGTGCGGTGCGGTTGTCGAGTTCAGTTCTCCCTTGGAATACGCGGCGTATACGCAGTGTCCATGTAGTACTGGTCATATGTAGGCGCGTGTGTTGTACATTTTATATATATTTTATATATGTACTCTATATTCATATAGAGCAGCAGAAATTTCGCAATTTCTTACAAGGCAGTGGAAAAAAAACAAGTGAAAATGCCAAAGTATGTGAAAGAATGTCTCCAATAAAGGCAAATTGAGTGATGAAATAGCTATAGCCGATATACATACATATAAATGTGACGAATAATACTCGATAGAGATCCAAAGTGTTCCTCTACATACTCGCTGTTGATAATATATGTATAAATATAATAGATTTTCGGACAAGCAGAAGCCAAAATATTTCATGTCTGGCTGCTTACTTATGAGCGTTCTTTCGTGTGTGCGTGAAATATGGCGTACATTTTGTGAGATATTTTCGTGTTTGGTTGTTGCCACAGTGCGTTGGAAGGGTCGCTCAGTGCTTTCTACTGGACGCCGCGTGGAGTGCCGTTAATTGTTTTCGGCTGTAAGAGCCGTAAAATGCATTTGTCTGTCGATGAAATGTTTACCTTGCTGTTGATCTTATTTTAGCATCGGTCGCACGCTCGGGCGCACCTGAGGAATTCGTAAAAAACTAGCAGCATTTTCTTTCGATTTTTTATTCTGTTTCAAACACGGCAGGGGAGGGGAGCGTGTTTCAGTAGAAGAAGTATAATTTTCTGGCATCGCGAGGAATATTGCCGCAGGGTCCTCCGAAACCGCCACATGGATTGGACGGGCTTGGAGCTGTTGTGGTCTCAGCTGTCGCATATCCTGCAGTCGTAGCTGTTCCAGTCCAGTCAATAGTAGTAGCAGCTGTACCTGTACCTGTACTAGAGCAGCCAGCAATGGCCCACAACAGCATAAGGACTGTGACAGACAAGAACTTCATGTTTATATTTCTTTAGTGGAACTGATAGTTTAATGGGCAAATTGTACGCATTTATACTTTCCACCTGGCAAATTTACCAACAAATATTGACACAAATGCTTGATCCATTTTGCGTAGTAAATCGGTGAGCACCAAAAAGGAGAAAGCTGAGCAAATATTTAATTTGTTGTTGAATAAATTTGTTTAAAATTGTATATCTGAATGGCTGAGTTAGGAGAGTAGCAGATGGCATCAGATTGAGCTTTTTCATCTGCAAATACTGGGTGCAGGCATAAAGTAATCGGTTTAAGTTTTTGGTTTAATTTAGACAACCAATAAATTCGTTGTTTAGTATGAGAGCCGAAACACGATCGATTTAACATCTGAACTTTGACAAAGAATCATCAAAAAAGCTTGGCGAACTCTAATTAAATATCTTTGTTACTTGTTTGGATGGTAGCCATTTTTAACTGGTATTATTTCATTTATTTTGGGGCAGCGTTTGGAAACATAGTTCTTTAATAAAAGAAGTACAACTTCCTTGCATTTCGAGCTAGTTGTGTGACCTGGTTGTGGCAGATGAAAGTGGTGCCTGGTGGTTCCTGCCCCGGTGGTACCCGTACCGGTAGTACATGTACCGGAGCCTGAACTATAATGAACAAATTCATCTGATGTTCGTATTTTTTTGTTAATCGTTGAAACACCTGGCCAAATTATGAATTTCTATTGATTTATTGATTGTGTTCAAAACATTGACTCTTTTGTTTGAATTCTAAGTGCGAGTACACAAAGGCAAAATTCTTAGTCAGAAACCAAATTTTTATTAAATAATCAGCTGAGCATTTCTTAATAAAAGAAGTATAATTTGCTGGCATTGCGTACAACCTGACCGCAAGGTCCTCCAATTCATATCCTCCACATGGTCCGGCGGTAGCGGCGGGCGAGGCTGAAGTTGTTGTATCGTAGCTTTCGGCTGTGGCCGTTCCAGTACCAGCGTAGCAGCATCCAGCCACTGCACACAGAAGGAAAATTACAGCAAAGAACTTCATATTACTATCTTTCGGTACAACAACAGACAAATATTGAAACAATTGTAAGTGTTTGGGCAGATTGACAAATGTTTATCTCTATATTCTGTTATCTAATTGTTGTATAAACGTTGAGCATTTCTTTGGTGAAATTTTCTAAGATACCGCTGAGTTCTTGCTAATACAATTCTTATTTTTTTGCGGGGCGAACAAAATTGTAGTAGCAGAAACACAAGAAAACGGTGGAGAAAGGGGGAAATCGTGCACACGTGAAATTCTTTGACGGCAATGGGGCGTATGCGGAACATCAAAATTTAACAACCGAAACAGCTGTTGGAAAATTCATAACTTCTGGCATGAATAATTATACATAATAGAACTAAAATTTGTTTTAAATTGTACACACGCATGTGGCCACACGCGAAATGGCTAAATCAATTTTGGACACAAAATTATGCGAATTTTTTTAAGAAAAATATGATTATATGATTAGCAGAGAGCTTCAATAACCTTATTCTAGCACCTAGCTTGTTTATTTTGATATTTTTTAGTACTGATTGTTGTTTAAGCTATCTTAGACATTGATGGCAATCCGTCTTTTGCCGGAATCCAGTGTTCCAATCACGTAATCAAAATTAAATTTACGATATTTTTAGCGTGCTCTCAGCGTTGTGAGTTTTATCTAGAAACAAAAGTCTCTCGACCCAAGCGAAATAAAATGAAGAATTTATGACAGCTGATTGGACCGGAGGGTCTTAGTCATCTCCTACGGCGAAACTAGCCACAAGAACATGCTGCTATACCCTTTCAGGGGGTAACATAATTTGTTTCAGAAGCTTGCAACGGTAGGAAGAAATCATTCAGGAGTATACAAACAGCAAGCACGAAGTGCAGAAGACTTTAGAAGTACTTTTGATGGTCGTCAAGGAGTAAGGGTATATAAATTTCGGGGTGTCAAAGTTTGATGTCTTTTCAATTTAATTTGATTTAAGATTTTGATGCGGTTCGTTAATTTTGCACATAATATGCACATATGTCTCTCCAATTATGTTTGCTTGACGATGAGTCAACTGGCGGGGGAACACGGAATGCGCATTGCACTTGGGGCGACCGCGACCGCCAACAAAAGTGGCAACACATGAAACATGGGCAGGAGGCACTTTCAGTTTTGGCCAACAACAGACAAAAGACGACGACTAATCGGACAAGCAGTTCTATGAATAGAAAGCCAACAAAATCAGCTGCGCGCTGAAAATCACATTCGTGGGGCTGAAAGATGGGCCAGGGGCCACGAGGGGGGCCGGAGAGAGCAGCAACGCGTCGCCAAAAACCTGCCAAACAGAGTCAAGACTGCAGTCGACGTTCGTTCGACGTCAAAGTCAACGTCACATGCAATACCAAAAACACAACACAAAGCATAAAGCGAAACAAATATTGAACAAATTATGTATTGAAGATGTTACAGTCGTGGCTGGTGGCATAAGTACAGGCGAGATAAATGAATATAGCATCATATTTAGAGTATATTATAAGGTCTTTAATAAAAATTAACTTATGCCAAATTCATCATTGAAATCAGTCAATTTATCATAACAGCTAGTATATTCCACTCATGCCAAAAAAACCAATTCTACCTGTTCCACCTGCACCCATACTCACATCCACTGCTGTATGATTCTTCTGAGCAAAATAATAATAAAGAAATTGAGCAAAAAAAAATAAAACTGCGCGCGTTTGGCTGCATTAAAACTTTGAGCAAGGAGGCGCAAGCAACTCAGTCGAGTTGAAAATTTGTCGCGACCAGCAGTACACATTACAACGTCGGTGACGACGCCACAGAGCCCCAACCCAACCTAAGACAACAGAACACAGAAAAGAACCCAACCAAGTGGAGCCGAGGCGAGACGAGACCAGAACAGAACTGAATTCAACGCCTTACCAAACGCGCGCAGCCGAAAATTTCTCAAAATTTGTTTACGAAAAAAGAAAACTCATTAGAGAATTGCTCTCATTGTGCGTGTGTGTGTGTGTGTGTCTTTGCAGTGTGTTTTGTTTGTGAAAAACGTGCTCGACCTGCCAGGCATTGTGTAATTAGCGGGCACTCAAGTGAACATCAGTATTAGCCATTACTCTTCGAAGTATTACGACTTGAGATCATTCAACAAACAATCCACCGTCAGCATGGCGTCCAGAAAAGTGAGTTTGGATGGGCCTATCCCTGTCCCTTGTCATTCCCTTCCATAATATCTCCTGCATTTCCACTACACAAAGTTCCATTTGGAGGTAGCCAACATAGAGGACATGTGGCTTTCATTACCTTTTCATAAAAACACACACAAAATATTTTTCAAATTATTTTTAGTCTCAGAGACGCAGCCAATGTTGGCTCAGCTGTGCCAGCGGTATGTAAATGTTGGGTGTAATTTTAGTCTCAAATAAATTCAAATTAATTAAAATGGAAGTGAAAATTTATTTAGCATTTCATTGGGTGCTGATTCACGCCATGCCCCCGCGACAACGAGCCAGCCAGCCAGCCAGCGATGCAAGTGGCGCCTCACGTCCAACAGTCGTCGTCGCAGTCGCAGTAGCAGTCGCAGCCTGGCTACCGCATTTGGTCCGGTCCGAGATGCACGTATATATTTCCATATAAGGGCATACACTAATAGGTGAATGGGTGACCGTGTTTGGGGGTTCCAAAGTCAAAGCAGCACTCCCTTGTGGAATGTCGTGAAGGATGAGCTTCCAAAAATCAGATTACGTAGTCCCCAAGCAGCGATCTGCCATCGATCAGCGAGCCGATTGTGCTGCTCTGCTCGATTTTTGACTCATTTGGCTAAAATTAACAATTTCTAACCATATTGAGAAGGTCGTTTGCTGTCAGCCCCATTTGCTTCGCTCATTCACTTGTCTTCGTTCCACTCGTCGCAGTGCATTTGTGTCTGCCTTTCGTTTTTGCATTTGATCAGGCGGATCGCCTCGTTGCGGGGGGAATGGCACCACCCAATGAGAATCCAAAAGGCATTGCCAAAAGCAATCCACAGATATGCCAAATATTTACCAGAATTATTTGTTCCTCTTTGGGCTTTGGGTGTGCTTATGAATCATGTTTTTTGATTGGATTTGGTATACCCATCCCATATGATATGCATATCGTGTGTGGCTGTTGTTTACGACAAGGGTCAGTGACAGGGATTGACATATGAGGGATTGGTTCAAAGGTCAATCGTTCTATTGAATGCAAAAACAAATTTGGGAACTTGTATACAAATTTGGGAAAAATGTAGGAACATACTATAGCACTCGGCATTGCTATAATCGTTTATTACTCGGAATTTTAACAAAAGGTTGTTTGAAAACTGAATGAAGCATAATCAAAACCCGTTGAAACTTTGAAATTGATAAGCTCTTTCAAAGGCTCAACTCAGACAATGCATACTTTGCGGCTCGCAGCTTAAACTTCTACACGCAGGCAAAAATATAACTCTTAATAACTAATAAACAAAACATTTTACTTGAAAATACTGAATATACCACGAAATACATATAAATCGTTTACGTTCTCACACTGAACTTGAATTTGTTGTTGTCAACAAAACCTGTTTCTATGCATGCACGAACATTTTTCACAGAGTGTATGCCATGCCGCGCTGAATAACAGAGAGCGAACAGAAACAAAGAGAGAGAGAGTGATCAGAAGAGCGGCAAACATTTTTCGCCCCGGAGAGAGCGGTAAACAAACGTGAAAAGCTAAAAAGCAAAAACGAAAACAAAATACGAAAGAAAGAGAGAAGCAGCAGCAGCAGCAGCAGCAGAACAACAGCAACAACAAAACCGGCTATCAAAATGTACAACGGAGAGATAGAGAGACGCGAAAATGCCGGTGCGCGAGAAACTTCAACGGCGATCGTCGCATCAAAAGCATTTTCGACTCGCAACAGTAACGACGCTGACGACGGTCCCGTCCCAGTCCCAGTTAACGCGAAATATACAAACGGTCAGACGACGGCGACACAGGCGACCATATTCCTCAGCCACAGCAACAATAGCCATCTCAACAATAGAAAAAACCCGCCAAATTTCCAGCCAAACGCGTGTGTCAACGGCAACGGCAGCAGCAATACACATACAGAGCAGAACGCATCGCAATTTGTGCCAAATTTTAGCAATTTAAATTTTTACGCTAAACAGCCAACGGCAGCGGAGAACAACAACAACTACGACGTTTGCCATCAACAGGTGTGTGTGCGTGTGTCCCCCATTCTCGCCTGTAAAGGGTGTGTGTATGTCCTTAGGTCCGGTGTGTGATATTTTTTCTGTCATACCCCTCTCCACTTACAGTGAATCAAAAAAAATGTACATCAAAGTGGAAAGTTATATATTAAAAAGGATCTTCAATTCTACCGTATATAAAATATTAATCAAGAAGTGAAACTACAATTAATAGTTAAAAAGAAACTTTAAGAATCATTGAGTGGCTTAACTTTTTCAATTCACTGTCCGCCACAGTTGCCGTGTGTGTGTGCGTGTAATCTCTTCTCCAGCCTTCCAACGGGTGTTTGTGTGCTTGTGGGCTTACTACAATTTGTAAACCTTCCAGAGAGGAGAGAGAGTATTGAAGATTTTGTCATTTATCGTTTAATTGCTGAACTCCACATTGCGTTTTGTAGCTCCGCGGCCTTTTGCAATTAATGAAAATGTTAATGAACTTCACACGCTGCGCACTCGGCCTGAGCGATCGCCGTCGCCACTCCAATTTCCTTTATATTCTATTCCGCTTCTTTGGCCAAGAAAGCAGTCCGAGAAGGGGCCTGGCGGGGGGTGAGCTGTCTGGCAGTCGCTCTCTATTTCTGTTAGTTTTTTGTCCAAAAGTTTCTTCTGTGTGGCACGCGAACTGGGTTCGCTCTCCTTGCTCTTCTTTTGTGCTCGTTCTTCGTGGGCATTCTTCTCTGCACTCTACACCCTTTTCGGAGGTTGTTTCGAAACTTTTGGATTGCCGTTCCAGGGCGTTCAAGATACCTGAGAACTTGTTTCTCCGTTTGCCCGCAGATACGAAATTTTAGTGTTTCTGAAATCTAAAATTCTAAAATATTATGAGGAGTAAAATAACCGCGATTAAAAAATACTCGTAGACAGGGGAGACCCCACACCACTGAGGATAAAACTAAATATGGACGTTCTCAGAAATATAATTAGCACTTTTATTATTGCAGTTATGGCATATAAAAACATAAAGAATAATTATCCTCGTCCCTTGTACAGTGTATAAATTAGTCGACTCTGCCACCAAAATGTTATTCTGATTCCCCTCTTCTTCGTCTGCCAGTTGGGGCGGGACATGTGTGGAAAGTGGACAGACAGACAGTCCACACGAATGTTGAGTGAGATAGGAGTTGTTCTGCTTGGCATCCGTAACCTGAAACTGGAACAAGTCTGGCTCCGAGCCCACTGGCCACACCTCTTGCGACTCGCTGCGGTATTTCGATCCAGGAGTGGAGTTGACGGTTTTAATGGAGATCGCTTTTGCATAACTGTCAAGTGATTTTCCAAGTATCAACTCCTCCAAAATCCCACGCACACCCCACTCGAAACCCACACCCATTCATAGGAGTACTACCCGGTACTAACTTGATACATATCTGACCAATCGCTAACCCACAGCCAAACGACTATTACCAGCAGCAGCAGCAGCAGCCGAGTCAGCAGCAGGCGGATCAGTACGAGGAGAACTTCGACGAAGACATGGAGGCCGAACGTGATCTTGCCGAGGATGCTCAGTGGAAGAAAATCCAACAAAACACCTTCACACGCTGGGCCAACGAACACCTGAAGACCATCGATCGGTCGATAAACAATCTGGAAACGGATCTGTCCGATGGCCTGCGGCTGATTGCCCTCCTCGAGGTGCTGTCCCAGAAGCGTTTGCCCAAGTATAACAAACGTCCAACATTCCGCAGCCAGCAATTGGAGAACGTATCGGTGGCCCTGAAATTCCTTCAGGATGAGGGCATCAAAATCGTTAACATTGGTAAGTAGTCAAATTTTATTCGCCCATATCTGTGTTTTTGTATCTGTTCCCAGAATTCTCGGATTATCTTTTAGCGTAGAAACGATGGGTGGGGTCTGAGCAATTTGAATTATGCTTGGGGATCTCTAATAGTTTTTTTAACCACAACAACGCCAGTGGTCGTGAATGAGTCAACTAACTGTATAAATTAATTATAGAAATTGCAATTCTTTCCATTGAAAATTGCATAGTTTGCCATTTCAAAGCGGAGATACGAAGATTCAACCAAAGATGGGACTCGCCAACGCTACAAGAGTGGAGTGGGATATCTCCGATGTTTGCTGCTGCTGCGGCTGCAGCATTCCACACACTGTTTCAGTGTGGATGCGATTCTTTTTGTATTATTTTGTTGATTCGCTTCCAGACTACAAAACACACACAAAATGATGTCATTGCCGCTGTTATTCAAAGCGCCAGGCTTCAATGCGATTTTACTTTCATTTGTTGTACGTTTGTACGATTGTACGATTCATATGCATAATTCAAGATTGTGTGTTAGCACTGGACTATTAGTAGTACCCCTTTATGCGACAGTATGACAGAGATAAACTCGATTTGAGAGGGAGTTTGATTCCATATCTCTTTGAGGCACTGAAGAAAGCTCGATATCGGGTAGGGCACGTACTTGCTCTAAACTGCTCCCACATACTGATATGTACCCTTAATTCCGATATACTTTTGATGTCTATGTCCCAAAGTAGCAATCGGTATCTTTATTTCCCCTGTGTTTTGTTGGGTTTCACACTTTCGGCTATAAATTCGATATGCAACACAATCAAATACTCGCCTGTACGTTTCTACTTTTCCACAAGAGAGCACCAACGAAGCGTGGACAAATGGGAAGGTTAATTTCATTAGAAACGAGCGTATACTACGTATAGGTATACGCCGTAGAGCTATCATATTCATAGACCAAGTGCCATTGCCAAATCACGAGCGTGGCACAATCCGAATCCCCACTCTCAATGCCAAAAACCAGCTGCAACTGTTAATTTGTATTGATTAAAAGAGAACTACAATGACATCTGGCAGATGTGGCATGTGATATAAGCGTTTTATGAGTCAGTGTGCCTTGGTCGGTCACTTCATTCAGCAGATGAATGATTCTCTCGGGTATTACATTTCCAAGCGCACATTGTAATGGTGACCCCGTGACGCTTTTGATAAGACTTTCCACCCTGGTTTGTTTGTCCCATCTTCGAGAATATACCGCCCCGCGTACAGCCCCCTACACTCCGTTATTCAATTACCAGGCAGACAGACGATCATTCAGTAGGTGCTTACTACTAACATATACAAGATAAGCGCTTGAAATACATACAAACATATGTACACATACTTGTATAATTTCGGAAAAAAACGCGTTTGTCAATAATTGACAGCTAGGTAAATAATGTTTACAGAAATGTTTACATACTCTTTTTCTTTTCTTCTCCTCTCTTTTCTTTTCCTTACTCTTTTTTTTTATCAACAAAATGAAATGTGGGTTTCGCCTTGGAGACAATTTGTTAAGCGACTCTCCCACCTTAGCATTTCTTCCAGCACAATCACATTGGAGTTATTTTTAAAGCTAATCAGCATTGCTGGGGCACTTTCGCTTCGATATTGCTCTACTTACCGATAAGGCTTTCCCATATCGAACTGACCAAACAAAAATCGTTGACGTCTGTCGCGAAATTTGAGGATTTAAATTCTCGTAACTCAAGTGCTCCCACTTTTTGCGAGGTTTTGGATGAATCACTCCATTATTTAGGTTTGTGACTAAATTTGTGCTTAATTCTTTATATAACCAGGAATTTTAACCGTAAATGGGGTTTGTCATCAAGGCAAATGTTTGCCAAATTTTTGCATTTACCCAGATAATGGATGAGTTATTTTGGCGATTATCGTTGCAAAACAGAAATGAAATATTTTAAGTAAATAGATTTAATTAATTTAACGAGGCGACTGCCGCACCTCTTCCTGTGGTTGTGTTTTCCCGTTGGAACAGTGAAAGCTGCCAAAAGAGAAATTCGAAATTCTCTGCAGAGGAAAACCCAAACTTTTGCGACATTCCTGCTTTTTGGGTTTCCACTGTATCTCTCAATCTCCATCCACGCCACAATTCATTTCTACGCGAGTATTTCCTTCTTAGTTTCTTTTCTTTTTTTCGTGCTTTTGTGCTGTCAATTGAATTAGCGCGAAATTTTGTGGCTCCAAGCAGCTGCTGGCGCTGTGTCTGTAGCTCCAGAGTTTTTTAGATTTCCATCGTACGTGTATCGGCTTTGCCAAATGTTTGCGCTAAAATATCTACAGAAAACAATAATAAAGCAGTCGGACAGCAGCAGCAGCAGACGGGCAATAAAAAAGGCTAAAAACAAGCAAATAAAAGTAAAAAACAAAAAATTAAAATTAAAAGTACGAAACAGAGAGAAGAACAAATACATAATATCCAAAACGTACGTGAGCGGTGTTGGAGTAGAGATAAAGTCGCTCAGAGCGAACTTCCCATGACATCATACACTCCACACATCTGGGGGGACTGAGAATAGGGACTGGAACGAAGTTGGATTGTTGGCAGCGAAGAAAACTTCAAAGTCAGGCTCAATTTGTCACAGGCAATTGATTGTTATTGATGACGCCATCATATTCGTAGCAAAATCAACACCAAAACATCATCAATATTACAGATTTTCCTAGGGATGAGTCAAGCGGCAAATAAATATGTTTACAATTTCATTTAATGGAAGGCCTACTCCTCTTTATGAACCATTTGACCCACATTCGTATTCTTTCGATTGCTTGTTCATTATTTGTTCCAATAAATTGTACTTAAATTTAAAAACTCATTAAGTAATATGTGTGCATGGAGAGAATAGCCCCAAACCCTTCTTATCGCACACATTCTTAGTAGAACATTCTTTGAAAAAGGCAAAAACAAACTGGGAATGTTGATAAATTCGTTAGTTGTTTTTTTTTCCACTCATAAACAAGCTTCCGTTTTGCTCAACATATTTTGAGAATTTAGGCGTATCTTTGGACACTTGTTTGCTAAAGCCAAACTCTCACGTCAGATGAATCATAGAAGACTGAATATCAGCCTGAATTTCCGTTGTATTTTTGCTGAATTGCTCAGAAATGCCTGGTATTGATCACCTGCGCTGGCTGCCTGTCATGCAGTCAGCACGTACTCATCCGGTGTTCATAAGTCATTTGCAACAAGCCGTGACATGACGCCATTGAATAGGAGTTTGAACACGTCACCGATGTGGCCTAACCCTTGGATTCTGATGCACTCAATGGAATTATAAATATAAATAGAAATGATGAAGTGATGGGATGGCAATGGCAAATCATATTGTGATTAGATTAAGTTTATAAAAGCATTTTTATAGCTTGAACCGCTGGAACCTCTCTCTCTCTCTCTGTCTATGGAATGCCTTCGGTCATTTATTCAAATTAGCAAGAGAGATCCAGAGAGATCGCGAGAGAGACAGGCACCCGGTTCAATTAACCCCAAAACAAGTGACAAAATTACAGAGTCAGGGACAGCGACAGAGACAGAGACACACACACAAATGTGGGGCAAGAAAACAAAGCGGCGCAGCCAGCAACAACCCACATCGAAAAGATCGCCCAAAAACGGAGCTTGAAGCGGCTTAAAGTGTCAAGAGGGAGTAGACATGCATTTGGTTTGGCCAGGGCAGGCTCCAACTTTCTAAGCATTTGGAGTAGGAGTTGGAGTTGAAGTTGAAGTTGAAGTTGAAGCTTAGCCTGCCACATGCCCTGACTCTAATTTAATTAGCCACGCAACAGTTAGACGATGACTTCCAGTCTGGATGCGAGTGGAAACTGGTTTTTCCGTTGGGAAAATCTCAACAGACATTGCACTCCGTCTCTGGTTGTGGCTCCAGCTCCCTGTCTCTGTCTCTGGCTCTGGTATGCGCGTGCCGCTCTAAGAACGTGTCTGGCGACTGACCCAGACCAAAGCCGGTTGAATGCAAGCAAAGCTGGTGGCAGAGTCGGGTCTGTGGCCCCCAGAATCAGAGAAGTTGCAGCCTCAGCAGCACTGACTTCTCCCCTCTGGAGTCATGTTTATCTGAATGTTAAATACTTTTCCACTGCAGTCTGCAGCACTTAACATCATAATAATTCTTGGGGGCAATCTGCAGAGCATATAAATCATGTCAAGTCGTCATTTGGCATGGCATGGCGTGGCCAAGAAGAAGCCGATTGGAAACAGTGCAGTGGAAACAGTGTAGCTCCGATGTCCGGAGACGTACATGGGCGGGGTGGACATATCCGATTGCCATGGAACGGTCATGGGCTGGGACAATGACAGCAAAATTATGATGGATTGTGGCCTCCAATTGTTGAGAGGATGCTCCGATTCATTTCTCTTTATTTCTTTCAACAATAATTGCGGATTCTTGCAGCTATCTAACTCAGTAACTCAGTACCCATGAATAGATGGCGCATAATCTTTATAAGCTCTACATGATATTATTTAGACTAGATCTTATCGTGCCGTGATAAAGATTAATTCGCTTCCAAGAACTGTGCTTGTTCTCATGATTAATTCTGGAGTTTGGGGTCTGCATATATGTTTAATAGATTTGATGGATATAATGGAAACCCCACAAGACTCTTCAGACAGACACATTTTCTTCACACTTATGCATATGTATGCATGGCTCTCGACTGGAGATGGAGTGTCTGCATTCTTTATCACAGTTATGGCATCTTCTGCTACCTCTTCCACACGGACAGACATTAGCATATTTCTTAATAATTTACAGCCCATTTTCATGTTCGCGCTGTCGTGCCAAATACAAACTTTGGGGTTGACAACCAGTTTGGGTATCCATGGAGCCACATCATCCAGAGTTGGAGACTCTCCCCGCGGTGTGTCTTGGAGGATTGGCATGCCAACCGACTCAGAGTGCTGCCTAATTAGCCAAATCATTTCTAGCTATTTATTTATTTATCCATCTTCCATCTAACCATTTTGTTTTTTTTGTGCCGTTTTAATTGTTGCTTTCTTTCTACTCGCCAAATGGCATTGGCAGAGGAGCAAAGCAGATTGGAAATTGGCTGGAATTTTGTTGGATTGGATTGGAATGGAGTTGTTGCACTCTCCGTCGGTCATTTCAATGCGCTGCTTGCCATTCGATGTAGTTTTTCATAAATATGTCAACAGACTGAGCATACAGATTGGCAGGCAGCTAATTTGTCATATGTTCAAGGCATTTTGTTTGCGCTTAAAAGCGTATTTAAAACCTGGTCAAACATAGAGATGGCCAAGCCTGCCTGACAATTTGATGGCTTTTAGGGGCCAGCCCAGGCCTGGCCAGGCCAGGCCAGCCACCATTCAAGCAACCAATCCAGCCGGTTTCCCATGTCCAGGCAGGCAACAAAGACAAGTTGCAAATTTAGCTACAAAAAAAAGTTGTTATTGCTTTTGCGGGTGTCCGTTCAAGAGAGGGTGGGGAAAGAGGTGGCGGTGAAGGCGACTCTATCAGCAAACGTTTAACGGCTCGTTGAACAGACCCAAAAAAAATGGAAAAGAAAACTGAAAGATAAATGTAGATAAAAGATAAAAATGTTCTGCTGGTAGCAAAATAAATCTAAGAAATTGTATGTGTAAGTCCGAACATTTTATACTCTACAATTGGGAGAGAGTAAGAAATAATTCCTTAGACTCATTTTACTTAGAATTTGGGAGCAGTGACAAAAACAACAGAAAATAAACCAAGCTTATCAGATACTCATCGATTAGATCAGCAATGAGTCTCGTTGTCTTCTACGGAATTCTCTGTATATAGAGTACCGGAAAAGCTCTACTTGTGTGCCCACAATGTGTATCATCTACGTCACTTGAGTACTTGCATTTGTCGTCACTTCTGTCCCTGTTACCATTACAATGCTGCATGGCATGCACTGTGTTTTTGTGTTAGCAACTTTCCCCCTATATGTATGTTGGATATGGCATTCCATTCGATTCGATACGCTGCCATGGTTCAGTGCGTGGCAAATGCATTCGCGAGTATAACCCCAAAGAGGGTCCGAGTGTGGACTAATCTGATGATAGGCAATTAGGCCGATCTGCTTGGGGATGCGATGCCTTTCACTTTGCGGTGTTACGGCAATAAAAATCGAGTCCATTCTTAGGTTGGGTGTAGGTTCAATAAACCCATATAAAAACTTGCGTTCCGTTCGACTATTTTGAATTGTTTTGCATGACAAAAGACGTCCGAGCTGCGAGCCGAGACGCTTTTTGGCCAAGAGAGTGTGTGACCTTAAACTTGGCCAGACAGAAACCGACCAGGCAGGTTGCGTGTGGCAAACAGCCCTGAACTTGACCGGCAAAGGAGACGGCAGAGGATGAGTATTACGAGGAGGGGGCAAAGTGGCTGTAACAGTTAGCGGACATCTTTGTACATAATTGGCAGCTTGTCGACCCCAGGCCGGGCCGAATGAATGGCAACAGGTTTGCAACAGGCAACCGAACCAGAACGGTAGGCAGTAAAGTGTTGGCATTGACAGATGCCTGCAGCAATTGCAGTGGCAGCCACAGAGATTGTTAAGGCAATTAATAGATACATTAGGCTTACGACGGCTTTTGAGCACTCTTAACGGTTGCCGGTTCGGTTCTTCCCGTTTTGTCTGCCAATTCAATTCGATTTAACTTTAACCCATTCCACATTGTTTATGCTTACAGACTCCTCGGACATTGTGGACTGCAAGCTGAAACTGATATTGGGCTTGATATGGACACTCATTCTGCACTACTCGATATCGATGCCCATGTGGGATGGCGAGGATGAGAAGCAGCTGAATGGCTCTGGGCCAACGCCCAAGCAGCGGTAAGTGGAGATCCTGATCCAGTGACTCTTTCCGATACTTAATCTTGCTCTCCCGTGTGTTGCAGCCTACTGAACTGGATACATGCCAAGATACCCGATTTGCCCATCAATAACTTCACCAATGACTGGACCACTGGCAAGGCGGTGGGCGCTTTGGTTGATGCCTGCGCCCCAGGCCTGTGTCCCGACTGGGAGATGTGGGATTCAAAGGATGCGGTGCAGAACGCCTCCGAGGCCATGGGTCTCGCTGATGATTGGCTGAATGTGCGCCAGCTGATCAAGCCCGAGGAGCTGGTCAATCCCAATGTGGATGAGCAGTCCATGATGACGTACTTGTCGCAGTATCCCAACTCCAAGCTAAAGACCGGAGCACCATTGAGGCCCAAAACGAATCCCAACAGGTGAGTGCGGGCAGGTCTCCAAGTCTCTAAGATATACGAGTATATCTGTCTCTTGTTGTAATACTATTTCTCTCTCTATCTCAATTGTAATGAAGTTGTATTTCCCTTTCGGCTAATGCATTATTTCCGATTATAATCTCGAATCTCGTATACTCTTTTTTCTGTCTTTCTCTCTCTTTATCTCTCTCTCTCTCTTATCTTTCTTTATCTTTTCGAGCAACCTTTTAATGTATTTTGGATATTGTTCTTGTTCTCCTTACCCTCTCTCTCTCTCTATATATATATATATATATATTTGTGTATATATCTACTACTACTCGTACCTTGTATTTTTTATTAAATGCCTCAAACAAAATGCAAAACTCAGCATTCCTCCGCCGCGGTAAGTTTTCGGCATGCCCTCTTCTGTTCTCCTCTCTCTCTCTTCTCGTTCGGTTATGGCCTTACACGTTTGGCCCCCAACGTTCTTTCGTTCGTTCCGTTTTTGGTTTTTCTTTTGCCGGCTTCTTTTTTTTTAAGTTTTGCTTTCGATGATTTTTGAGTTTGATTTAAATGTTCTGCTGGCAGTTTGTATTCTTTTCTGTTACTTTTGTTGCCGGCTTTGAGCCAAGCATCGCTCTATGTAGCCCTGAGCGCTATGCGTATCTAATGGATACTTCAACGCTGGCTGACAGGCTACGGCTACCCGCTGCCTGTTGCTGCTTTCCTGTTTGTTCTTGTTCTCGCTGGCTCGCTGGCTTTTGTTCGCTTCAATTAGCGCTTACTAAACGCATATTTCTTGGCCAAAGCGGATATAATTTCAGATTGGATTTGCTGCTCTGTTAAGTTAAGTTGATTTGTGATACAAGTGAAACCGCCAGAAGCGGCCATCACATGTTCTGGTTAACGATTAAAAGTCTGTAAAATATTGAAAATAATGCTTTAATCAGCAGGTTCTTAAAATACATATTAATCGTGTGTTGCCACATGTAATATATTTTACGCTTCTCGTTCCATTTTATTTTTGAACATTCAAATTTCTCTTCTACCGACTGACACACATATTATGCGGAACTATCGGAATATTTAAATACCAATCGAAATCGTGCAGCTTCCATGTAGATGTATTATACGATACGACATCTACATGTCTTGCACAATGTAAATCATATACTCGACGCTTTTAGTACCACAAATGACCGCTGTGATCAGTGCTGGCGCTTTCACATACAAACGAAAATCAAAAATACATTTAAAGCGGTTTTTTGCGCCAATTTGCTGCTGTTGTTGCTTACAAAAAGAAAAACTATTATGTTTTTGTATTCGCTGTGGATTTAGCTTGTTGTTAACATAAACTTGTGTCTGCCATTGTCATAATAAAGCTAATTAGAGCTGCCGCATGTAAAAACCTGTGCTCTGGGTCGACTGCGAGATTTGAATGTTTTCTCCATTTTGTATTATAGTTTGCTGCATAAAGCTTAACATTTACATTCTCATGCTCAACCGTTTCTCCTTTTCACAGAGTGCGTGCTTATGGTCCTGGCATCGAGCCGATTGGCCCTGTTGTTGGTGCCCCAGCCAATTTCACAGTGGAAACATTCTCCGCCGGCAAAGGTGAGTCTCTCGAGTGCAGCTCGATGGAAAATATCAAACAATTTACTCTCGCAATTGTTTGTTGCCAGGTGCTGTCGATGTGGACATTGAGGGACCCAACGGAGAGATCGAAAAGGCCGATGTGCGGTTCAACAATGACAAGAATCTCACATATACTGTCTCGTACATACCCAAGGCTGAGGGTCAGCATAAGGTGACCGTTCAGTTCTCTGGCCGCGACATACCCAAGTCCCCGTTCCCCGTAAAGGTGGAGGGACACGCTGGCGATGCCTCCAAGGTGAAGGTTACTGGTCCGGGCATCCAGCCCACCGGTGTGACCATCAAGAAGGCAACCTTCTTCGATATTCTGGCCAAGGATGCGGGTCGAGGCGTGCCCGAGGTGATCATCATCGATCCGGCCAACCACAAGACCTCGGTGGCGGCCAAGGTGCGCCAGTTGGAGAACGATACTTGGCGCTGCGAATACGTCACGGCCCTGCAGGGTCTGCACTCCGTCAATGTGTTCTATGCGGGCACGCCCATACCGAACAGTCCGTTCCCCGTGAAGGTGGCACCGCTGTCGGATGCCCGCAAGGTGCGCGCCTCCGGACGCGGCCTCCAGGCCACGGGCGTGCGTGTCGGTGACGATGCCGACTTCAAGATCCACACCGAAGGAGCCGGCGAGGGTGTGCCCGAGGTGCGCGTCATTGGTCCCGGCGGCATGAACCAGAACGTCATGCAGTCAAAGGTCGATGGCAACACCTACGACTGCCACTACTACCCCACCAAGGAGGGGCGCTACATGATCATGGTGACGTTTGCTGGGCAGGAAGTGCCCAAGTCGCCGTTCGAGGTAAAGGTTGGCCCCAAGAAGGAGTCCTCCATTGTGGCCTATGGGCCGGGACTGAGCAGCGGCGTCATTGGCTATCCGGCCGCCTTTGTGGTAGAGACCAACGGAGAGACGGGCGCACTCGGCTTCACCGTGGCCGGCCCCTCGCAGGCAGAGATCGAGTGCCATGACAATGGCGATGGCTCCGCACTCGTCAAGTATCATCCGACTGCTGTGGGCGAGTATGCCGTGCACATCCTGTGCGACAACGAGGACATACCCAAGTCACCGTTCATAGCCCAGATCCTGCCACGCACCGACTTCCATCCCGAGCTGGTGAAGGCCAGTGGGCCGGGACTCGAGAAGAATGGCGTGACCATCAGTCAGCCGTCCAGCTTCGATGTGGACACCAGCAAGGCGGGCAATGCTCCGCTGGATGTTGTCGTGCAGGATGTCTACGGCACAAAGTTGCCCGTACAGCTGGCCAGCAATCCCGATGGCACCAAGAAGGCAACCTACACGCCCACCTCTGGTGTGCCACACACCGTTGAAGGTTGGTTACAGCTCTGGCTCCCCCTGTTTCTGTTTTGATAACGAAATTCCCTTTGTTTTGCAGTCAACTATGGCGGCGTCTCCACGCCCAACTCCCCACATCGCGTGTACGTGGGCGTGCCCGTGGATGCGGCCAAGGTGCAAGCATTTGGTCCCTGGCTGCAGCCGGGCGTGCGTCCCAATGTGCCCACCCACTTCAATGTGGATGCTCGCGACGCAGGCGAGGCTGAGCTCAAAGTGAAGATCATCCACGAGGAGACCAAGATTGAGGTGCCCTGCAGGATCATCGACAACGAGGACAGCACCTACTCGGTGGAGGTTATTCCACCAGCCAAGGGCGCCTACACCACGACCATGACATATGGTGGCCAGCGCGTGCCACTCGGCCAGAAGGTTGTGGTGGAGCAGACAGTGGATGTGTCCAAGATCAAGGTGGATGGACTCGAGCCCAGTAAGTATCCATACCCTCCGGGGTGTCTCCCATCCTTCTACTGATAGTACAAATTGTGTCCATTGTGAGTGAATCATGGTCTAAGTCCAAGTCATTTCATTTGTCCCTTGCACCAAAAGCCGCGCCCCTGAACAGTTTGCAGCAGTTCCGCATCATCACCCATGGCCTGCCGAAGGCCGATCTGGCGGTGACCATCACCAGTCCGTCGGGTAATCGTGTCAAGGCGCACATCATACCCACAGCGGAGGGATTTCTGGTGAACTTTACACCCACCCAGCTGGGCGAGTATCTGCTGAGCATTTGCTTTGGCGGCACACCCATCACGCCGCGTCCATTCCGACTGCAGTGCCTCACGGGCAGCGACTCCAACAAGGTGCAGGCCTTTGGGCCGGGTCTGGAGCGTGGCATTGTGGGCCAGCCGGCGGAGTTTATGATCGATACACGCGGCGCCGGGCAGGGCGGTCTGGGCGTCACCGTTGAGGGGCCCTGCGAGGCGGCCATTAATTGTCGCGACAATGGAGACGGCACCTGCAATGTGGCCTATCTGCCCACCGAATCCGGGGACTACACTGTCAACATAACGTTCAATGATCGCCACATCAATGGATCGCCATTCCAGCCGATGATTGTGCCCGTGCCGAATCTGAAGAATACACGAGTGAGCGGCATCGGCATACAGCCGCATGGTAGGCTATAAACGGAGTGTTCCAAGTGTTCCGAGTGTTGCCGCCGCCACCGCCAATCTAATACTCCAAATCTAAGCCTCTACTACCCAGCAAACGCCTCGAAACGTCACGCCACACCACGCCACGCCTCGCTCTGTTTTTGCGTTGATCTTTCTGTTGTTAGTTGTCCTATTCTTGATTGTTTGTTTTTTTGATAACTAAACGCATTTGAAAACACTAATCGCATCGTAAACTCGTTGATTTTGTGCCTTGATTGTTGCATATCTTCCCCTGTTGACCCCTCGCTAATCATTCTCTTTGTTATCCCCCGTTCAGGTGTCATCATGAATGCCGCCACGGACTTTATGGTGGACATGAGCAAGGTGGGCAGCAACATTGACTCGGGTAAGCTTTCCTGCGCCATCTTCGACCCCATGGGCCATGTGCTGCCCAGCAAGATTGTCCAGGGACCCACCGACGACATCTTCCGCATCATGTACACGCCCTTCGAGGCGGGTCGTCACACCATTGAGCTGATGTACGACAACATACCAGTGCCGGGCTCGCCGTTTGTGGTGAATGTAAAGAGCGGCTGCGATCCGGCACGCTGCAAGGCCTATGGCCCCGGCCTGGAGAAGGGTCTGACCAATCAGAAGAACAAGTTCACTGTGGAGACCAAGGGCGCTGGCAACGGTGGCCTGTCGCTGGCCATCGAGGGACCCTCGGAGGCCAAGATGACCTGCACGGACAATCGCGACGGTAGCTGCGATGTGGATTATCTGGCCACCGATCCGGGGGAGTATGACATCACCATTCGATTTGCGGACAAGCACATACCCGGCTCACCGTTCCGCGTGCTCGTCGAGGAGACAGTGGATCCCAGCAAGGTGAAGGTTTACGGACCGGGCATCGAGCATGGACAGGTGCGCGAGAGTGTGCCGACCTTCTTCAATGTGGATGTGGGCGAGGCTGGTCCTGGCCGCATCGCCGTTAAGCTGACCAATTCCGAGGGCATACCCGTTGACAATCTGCGCGTGGAGGACAAGGGCAATTGCATTTACGCGGTCCACTATGTGCCGCCCAAGGCGGGCTCTGTGCTCACGTGCCAGGTGAAATTCTCCGAGGTGGAGGTGCCATGCAGGTGAGTTTGTCACGATTCCAGCACATAATCAACCTCATCTCATATATCATTTCCATTCCCCATTCAGTCCATTTGTGATGACCGTTTTCCCAAAATCGGAGGCCACCAAGGTCAAGGTGAAGGGTGTCAATGAGCGCAAGAAGACACCTGCCTCGCTGCCTGCCGAGTTTGAGATTGACACAAAGCAGGCCGGCCAGGCGGACATCAATGTGGCCATTAAGAATCCCAAGGGCAAGGCCATGCAGCCACGCTTGGAGGAGGTATCCACTGGCACCTATGTGGTGTCGTTTGTGCCCGATGAGTGCGGCACGTATCAGTGCAGCATCAAGTATGGCGACAAGGAGATCGAGGGCTCGCCGTTCAAACTCGAAGCATTCCCCACCGGCGAGGCCAAGAAGTGCAAGCTGGTGGAGCAGGCGCCCAAGATACAGCCCTCGGGCAGTCAGTCGCACCTGAAGGTGGATGCACGTGAGGCCGGCGATGGTGCCGTCACCTGTAAAATCACCAACAAGGAGGGCAGGTAAGAGGAGAATACATTTGTGCCTATTCTTAAGTATTTCAATATATTTTTTGTAGCGAAATTGTGGGCATTGATGTGATCGAGAAGGATGGCTTCTTCGATATTTTGTACGCACTGAACGATCCCGGGGACTATGACATCAATGTGAAGTTTGGCGGCAAAGACATACCCAATGGCAGCTTCTCCATCAAGGTAGCCTGAACAGAATCAACATTTATCATACTCTAAAACCAGACACAGCCAAAGCCAGATCTAGTCACAGCTGGAAATTGTTGAAAAATTAGCAATTATTATAACGAAACGTTTACATATATAGTTCTATATAGATACATCATCAATGTATACATAATGTCCCCCCAGTCATTGTTTTGTGTTTGTGTTTTGTGCGTCCCAAACTCCACAAAGATATTTGTTAAAAGTCCACAGAGAAAAACAGAGTTCGAAAAAAAACACGCAAACAATTTTTACATACGATTAAGAGAGCTGCTCAGTCGCTCAGCAAATGAATACGATTTAAGTGCAGCATTGTAAAACATGACAAAAACAACAACAAATAATAAAAAAAAGAAACCAGAAACCAAAAACTAAATGAAAACAAAACAGAAAATTCAGACAAACCAAACCGAAAATCCTTTCGAAAAGAAATTCTTAAAATTAATTGCATGCAAATTGTTTCGTTCTCAAAATTATTTCTGCTTTGCTAAATTTGCAAATTGCGCTTTGTTTTACATATTATGCATTTAATGAACAAATTATTCAACTCAATTGTTTAATGCTTCTTTTGTTTTGTCAGCCAGCCAGCCAGCCCTTAGTCTATGTAAGTTGTTTGTGTGACTGTGTAACTTTTGTATTTTATCGTTGATTGTTGGACACTGACTCGAACGCACTTAACACGAGCAAAAAACCATAAAACAGAACAGTTCCAAAAATCGTAGAACCACTCGCTTAAGCACATACACAAATTGTTGCCAAAAAGTATTAATTAATATTTGAATAATTGCTAATTTAACAACAATTTACCTAACCCTCACTTGCAGCTGATACTTTGCACTTGCTTTACAAAATATTTTCTTTCAGCGTGGAAGGGAACTTGTGGGGTACGAGGGGAATTTGTAAGTATGTAGAATTTCTTCGCGTCCATTCACGTGTCGCTCATGTTGACAGGCTGAGAAATGAAGCCTCATAAATACTTTTCTAGCATCATGGGACCTGACAGCCCAGGCCCAACAACAATGCACATCATTTGGTAACTGAAAAAGTCGAAGACCAACACTTTCGGGCATATTGCCCAAAAAATGAAGCACATTTTCTGTGGTCGAGTGCTCCGATCTGCGAACTTAAGATTAATTGAGTTGTCTGTTGTTCTTGCGCAAAATTTATGTTTAACAGATATCCACAATTAGGCGGCTGTAAAATTAATTTTGTTCATATTTCTCACTGTGTTAAGGGAAACTTTGTCTGCTGTCCAAGCCGTCCATTTCTGACAGCAGCAACTTCATTATCTACGTGGTCCGCTGCACGCACGCACACAAAATAAGGGAAAATCTCTAAAGCTATATCAAAGAGACATATCAAAGTTGAACGAAATCAGACAAACATTCGAAATAGAACATAATTTAACAACAAAATATAATTGAATTATTAAATCCACGCGGACATTAGGTCTCTGCCAGCCAACAGCGAAATGAGGGGAGTCCATGTTAATGGAGCAATTTCGAAATTGCAGTCAGAAATATATATAAAATATGATATATATACGACGAAAATGTACATATATAACACACGCGTAGCCAAAGATTTGCAAAGAGGGGAATATTTGTCATGAAGGCGCCAAAAGAAATCCACTTGGACTCGTGGGCACTTTCCTTGCAATTTCCATACCGTAGCTCAGCTTCCAATTGCTTTCAAACTATTGTACTATTATTGACTTAGCGCAGGGTATATTCGAAAATTAAAACTATCAACACTTTGTAGATGCAATTCCCCCCAACAAACTGGCCTCCTCTGTCTGCGCCCCTGCTGTTTATACAGAATGTAAATGTTTTGCGGGAGGTGCCCATGCTATGATGACAACCCATGCTGATTCAGCATGTTCTTTCCGCGTGTGTGCCGTTGTTGTTGTGGCTGTTCTTTCCGCAGGTTGCAACGAAATCACGTATACGCCGTATTGTACGGCGAGTGCATATGAAAATGAATTTGTGCTGCGGGCTAACACACAAAATTCGCAAGTAATTAAAATAAGAAAAACAAATTTATAATAAAAATGGCGCAAAGTGGGATTGTGCTGATTTCTGCTGCCATAAAGACATGTCAAGACGTGCCACTAGTTGTGGCGGCAGCAGCTAGCCGATCTCTAGCGGAGGCAACACTCAGCGATTCTTAGTCAGATATTGTCCTGTATTCGTCGTCGACGTGATCGTTCCGCAGCGGCAACTGGAAGGTGCAAAAAAACGGTGCAAAAGATTTTGAATTTGATTGTGGCTGCGGGGAAACTATGGAGCATGCCACCAGCATGTACGAGTGTAGTTGATTGGCCTGATGATGATTCGCCAATGTGCCACATACGCAGGAAAATACTAGACGCTGCAGAAGGAAAAAACTGTCGCCCGCTGGCGATTCGATTCGATTCGATTTTGCTTGCTGGTCTATTGATTGGCCGTGCATTGGCGTACTTCTTATTAATAGCCCAAATATTTTATACAGATTTGTATCTATGACTTTTTGCGATTTGGCCACGGATACCAAAACCAGACCAGCATGGCACGAAATGATTTCGATATACAAAATACACGAGTACATATGTCCATATATATGTACATAAATATATGTGTATAAAAATGTATTGGCATACGTTATTGAGTGCTTATGTAACAGCTGCAATTGTGGAAATTCTTTTGCACAATCGTGTCCGCATCAATCAATTCCACTTCCTCTCCAATCATTTCTGTTCTGTGTGTGCGCAAATGTGAGTGCCAGGAGTGTATTGTGTTCCATAGTTTCACACTTTCAAGTTTTTCCTTAATCAATCAGTGCCCCTGCCGCCGAGTCTTTAATAATAAGCAGACCAGTGGCGCGGTAGTTCCTCAATATTTGTTCACATCTCTTCACAAGTGCAAAAGTACGATGGGCCTACAAGTAACCCAGTTCCAGATCCAGCCAAGTGCCAACTAATCATGTTTCGGTTCGGCTCTTCGGCGTTCGGCTGAGAGTGTGTTTGTTCTGGATTTGTTTTTTGGACATATCTAATTTTCCATTTTATTTCCATTGACCTCAGGCTGTCGAAAGCATCGAGGAATACTCGCACAGCGAATACATCGAGGAGCACTCAACCAAAGTGGTTCAGAAAACAACGCAGGTAAGTGGGTTAACTTAACTTTAACATAAACCAGTGAAAGTAAATAGCAAAACTAGAACAAAACAGAAAAATTAATATAGATAATTATTTATTATATTCTATTTTTGAAGAATATGTTTTCCAAGTGCTTCATTATTTATGCTACAATTGATGAGAAAACTCCCTTTGGAAATTTGAAACCTTTTGGAATTATTTAAAACAATTTAAAAATCTGTTTTTCAAAGTCAACTGCAATTAGTTAAGACACAAAAAAAGGGAAAAGTATTTCAGAAATTGAGGAGCATCATTTTTAATTTATTATTTTATTTATTTAATTTTTCAAAAATTCTTTTCAGAGCGAACTTGTCAACGGAAAGTCCGAGGTCTCTTATCGAAGTGTTGCCTTTGAAAAATTGCCACTACCCACAACAGGCGGCAACGTTACAGGTGCGTACACTTCCCAACATAACATATAAAATAACATATACTGTAGCAAAGACCCAACCGAAACACACACAAAACAAAGATCATATCGTGAGAAAAGTTAATCATTTGTGAAAGGCGCAGAAGAAACAGTGCATGGCGACGTACATATTTAATTAAAATAGAAAAAACTCGTAAGGCAGTTCATTTGTTTAATCTAAAAAACATTTATGCGCCATTAAAGCGAACTGCTCATATCGTATCTTTAATAATTGCAAAATGTAGCTCAACCACAAACTGAATGTTGAGGGGAGGAATGGCCATTGTCAGACCAAAATATTTCAGACCAGCCAAGGTGTCGTAAATCTCTGAAATATATATAGAGAGAATTATACCTAAATACCAGAATATATCTAAAAATGTTCAACAAAATGTTGCTTGCGAGGCGTCGCATTTAGATGAGACACAATGGACAAGTGGCAACGCCCCCCGGACACAGAGGCAGAGGCCAGAACAGGTGACGGGGGCTAGCCGTAGCCGACTGGCTGACTGACTGACTGACTGACTGACGGGTTATCAGGCTAAACGTTGACAGGCGACAACTTAATTAGACAATGCGCCTGTGGTGACATTTTGGGGGGTCTCTCCTCATATTTTGGCTGCAATTTGTGCAGGCAATTCACTTGAAATTCTCGTTGGGATTCTCTTTTGTTTTCAATTCCGTGGCGTTTATTGACTGCGTTCGTTGACTCGTGGCTCATGTACAATAATTGGGTATTAAACATGCATATTGGCCGGTAATTACCTAAATTTATTTGGGCGGAGCTGCGGAGCGATTTACGGGCTGCAAAGTGTCCGGCCACAATTTAATGAACATTTTTCGAATGATTAATGGCGATTTCCACTGTCTGGCTGGCAAATCAATGAACATAATTCTGCAGTTGATTCTGTGCACTGAGTAGCACAAATATTTGTTCGATTTTTCACGCTTCCATGCAATATTCAAACATTTTCGTCGCATGGCTAGGCCATGCCTAGGTGGTCGGACCTGCGGAGCACAGAGGAGAACTGTTTGGCCTGGTCGAGACATCGTCATTAAGATCAGAAGGTGCGCCACGTATCATTTGATGGCACTCGGATCTATGATATTCTCAATGGAACTGAGTCAAGTGTCCGCACAACATAGTTGTGGGAGGAGCTGCTACGCTGCTGCTGCGGTTGCGGCTGCGGCTGCGGCTTTGGTTCTGGTTTTGGATGTGCTTTTGATTTTTGCTTGGGTGTCGCGCTCCATTTGCTTTGAAGATGGTTTATTGTAAATGATTCGTTTTGGCCAAACGACATGGATTTGTTGCGCATTTGTTGCATTGATTTTTCATTGCCCGTCAAATGAATGGGGCGCAGACTTTGTATATAAATAATTGCCAGTTATGGGGTTATAGATACGTACTTGGAGATGGTAGAGAAAGTTGCTAGATCTTGTTTGGCTCACATCTCTTGTGAGTCCAGCTTTTCCTCTAAGTATACCTTTATCGCTATTAATTGTAAATGTTCTCTTTCATTTTGAAGCCCTTGAACATTTGCACGAATTCTTAGCTCTGCCACTTAAATATTTTTAATTTTGCTCATGTACATTTGGATTTGTCATCAATCGATCGATTTGTGTGATTCATAGAAAAGATGCCAAGATGACAGAATTCGATTGATTTTGGCCAATTGCTTGGCAGTGTGGTGTCGCAGCCATTGGGGCACACGAATCACAATCTCAATGGCAGCAAATTGATTTCCAATTGCCAGAAATCATTACATAAGTAGCTCTTAGGCGGGAAAAGCGTGTTGGCCACAATATTTTCCAACCTAGCAACTCTGTGAACATCGATTAAAATGACATAATACAGATACATATATGTATGCAGATATCTGCACATATTTATGTAGCTGGCAAAATGATTAACACATTTTTGGCATACCAGCGCAGACTGTATTTGTGTGTTGGTTCCATTGGTTTTATTGCCGAATCTGTGCTTTCACGCCAATAAAATAAAATATAGAATTATCCATCTATATGTTTGTTCGTTTTTATTTTTAAACATTTTTTTGCCCGTCTCTTTAATGGTAAAATATTAATAAATTCTCTGTCATATTTGCTGCAATAAGTAATAAATTTGACTGCCCTGACGATCATTCGACGACGCACACATGGAAAGTCCCAAATCTCCGAATCTGTGTGTAATATGCTTTTGACCCGAAGTCCAATTTGCACCTTCCGTTTTCGAAAAATTCGAAATGGCAACTGTTGGAATCGCAGTCTCTCAACCCATACCAATATGCAGCTTATGTTTTGCCAAGTATATAGAAATTATATACACACACACACACACAGTCTTGGGGGGAAATATTTCCAATTTTCTATCTTTTTATCTTTTATATGCCGTTCATTGGCTCGGCTATAGCAGATGATATGATGGCGGCCATACTTTTGAGAACTTTATTTGTGAGTGTGTGTGTGCTGCTGCTGCTGCTGCTGCTGCTGCTGCTGCGCTGCTTCTGGCCCAGACGCATCTTTGTGGTAGCAGCCGATGTGATTTTATATTTTGGCCTTAATTTCGATTTGGAACTGTCGATGCTCACTCGAAATCGGGACGTGGAAACGCGTGGACCTAGAAACCGTCGCTGGCAATTAACAAAATAAAAACGTTCGCAACCAAATGACACACACACACACACAATAAAATACATAAAATAATTAAGCAAAAAATATAAATCAAAGTGCATTGCAAACGATTACCATCGGTTAAGGACTCTCTCTCTCTCTCACTTCCGGCCAGTTCAGGACATTTAGCTAAAAGACATTTACATTTACATTTACAGAGCCATTAAGATTTAGCAATAATTATCTACAAATTACATAATCAATTTGTTAGCTCGTTTTGCCAAAGTGTGAGTGTCCGATCTGCGTTCTGTTCCCTTTTTTGCAATTGCCATTTTGAGTGTCCGCTGTTTCTGGTTTTGGGTTCTGGTCAGCCAGGACATGCCCACTTTTTTGAGCACCACTGTGCCACATTGATTTCTATTTTGTTGATTTTGTGAGGCATATCCTTGCTGCAGCCTGGAGCCAGAGTAAAACAACAAATTGTTTCGTTGTTTAAATTAAATTGTTCTAAATTTTAAGTGTCTTTATTTCAATATCAAACCTCGAACGTGCGTGCGATTGTCGGACTGTCGATTCTCGATTGTGTGTTGTCTTTCCAAATTGAAACTCTAAACAAATTAATCGAATTAATACGGAAAAATGCACTTCAGTTGGTTGTCGGAGAAAGCACCAGCGCCGCTAGCCACCTGGGCAGATCACTCCTACTTCTTTCGACCGCAATACTACAAAGTGACCGTCTCCGAGCGCGATCACCCGGAACGGACACACGTGTACTTCAATGAGACGATCATACCGGAGAATCAAGGAATAAATGATTGTGATTTTTTGCCATTGAATTTCAAATCATCGTTTTCAATTGTAACACATCAAGGTAAATCCACGCACCATCAATCTGTGACACTCTGGAGGACCCTTTCGAGCGACCCTCTTTTATTTTTGATAATTTGCCAAACGAAATGACGTCCGTCGTGCCATATATAATGTCACACAAGCAGGCAATGCAATCCTGACTAAAGCCCCAAGAATTGTTCATTTGTGTTAATGACAAAACTGACACCAAAAATCGCATTCATATTTTCAATTCAATTGAAATCAAGTGCTGTGCTGTCCACCCCGTTCAAGCGCCACACACCCAGCGCGCTGTCCGGTCTTGCCAGTGCAACAAAGTGGTGAATTATTACCCAAAAGTGCCCCGAGTGTGTGTGTGTGTGTGTGTGTGTGTGTGTCCCCAAACCCAAGGCAATGCAAGCCATTTGTCTGCAAATTATTTTCTATGATTTATTATCAGAATATGCAACAAAGCGTAAAATTCGTTTGGCTATCGCACATGCGATTTCTCAATGGCTTGCGCTCTACTCGTATGCGCCACCATAAAATTCATACACTGTGCAACCAGGGGATGTATCCAGTAAACTTATGAAGGGTTAATTCTGTTTTATTGGGAGAAGTAAAACGGAATTTTTATTTACTAAACTTAACAGCAGGCAGCTCTCAACAGAAAGGGCTTTGTCTGCCGATAGCATTTGTAGTTCTGCTCTTTGAATACTCTTAAAGTAACGAAGTAAAAACCATCTGAATATGTGGAGTATTCTCCTTCAACTGACAACCTTTTTGGCTCCACATTTAAATGCATTACCGTTTTTTAATAAGAACTGAAAGACTTACTTGAACTCTCATGGAAAGTGAATTTAAGATAAAAATGTTCTACAAAATTCGTTCGTATATTCAAAGAATTTATTAAGCGCTGAATTTCTGCTTTCCGCTTCTCTGTTGACTAGTGTATAAATTATTTGTTTGCTTTTCGCAAATGGCAAAGTTTCCTAGAGATATTGAAATCACACTTGTGCAAGTATCCACTCCCCTTAGACCCTTGCCCAGAGCGACGGCCCGAGAGTCATTAAATCTTTCATTTGTATTGCCAGCGTCCATTAGATGCCAAAGATGCCTGCCCCCGCGGTCCGCCCTTTGCATCGCTTTTATTTCATCGTCGTCGCTTCCCAGTCGTTTCTCATGCTTCAATGGGCGGCGCTGGCAGGTGATATTGGCCAGAGGGGCTGAAGCGGGGGGGCTGGGATCGGAGACCGACGGACAGCAGCAAATGTTCAAACATAAATAATCAAAATTTTTTGTTTTTTGAAGAGGACTCTGCCATGGATACATATACACAAGTGTATCTGTGGACACAGTTTTCTTGGCAGCCACTTTTTAATTCGTGAAATTTCTTGCGCATTTTTTATAAAGAGGTTCCATTTTCCCTCTCTCTGTTTTCCATCAAATGCACACGCACTCGACTAAATATTTTAACGTTAATTTGCAAAAATTCTTTCTGAGCATTCTATTTTTCGAGTTGCTTTTTAGGAATTTTACATGCCATTAAAATCATTCATAAAAGCAACTTGGAACAGCTGAAAGCGACTGTTGGTTCGTTTGTGATGTGAATAATGCGTTTATAGCAAGGGTTCATTAGCAGAGCTACATATCTGGGCTACAAAATAAGTAGAACCATGTCTAATAATGTAAATTATTTGCCTATAAATCTTTTTGGGTTCATCAAATTGTGTGCCTCCTGCGCCTGTTGTCAGCGCATAAGTTGGCTATACAATTTGCCATCTTTCATTTGAGAATTCCATTCCAAATTCATCTTTCATTTCCACAGGCCCCCATTGTTTTCGGGTTTTTGCCTATTTTCTTCGTCGATTAGTTTATTTTGAAAAGTGTCTTGGCCACGCGACACGCTCCTCTGATTTATCTCTGTTTACTGCCGCTTTTGTTTTGTTTGGACTCTCGGCAGTGCTCTCATCTTGTGGCATGTGTCGGCTTTCCGTGGATATGTATGTACGAGTATAATCATTAATTCTGGCTGGATCAGATCAGGGCAATTTAGTCGGGTAGAAACGGCTTAGCAACTGGTTGGAATGTGCATCTGTACATATTTATGACTATTTTGATATCATATTTTTCAAAATTAAATGTCCATTTAATAAATTTCAAATTTACGCTAATGATCAAGCATATGACATTTCTCTGTCTATAATTAACTGAAAATTGAATACTTTCGGCATAAATTAGCTGATAATAAATGGATACGCTTCCAAGGAGCTGTTTGTGATGACTCAACGCTTTCTATGCCAATCACGAGTGTATCTTCATTTATTTTGTTTATTCCGGGAATTTCGTGTCAACATCTAAAACTGATGATGCCCAACCCCACATTGTTGTGAGAGTATATAAGAGATGATATTTTGACTGACGGAAATACTCAGGGGAACTCAGCTGGTGTTTGTGTATATGAATATTTCCTGCTGCATATCCTATAAATACGCATCCCGAGCGGCTATAAAAAAAGATTCAAATATATAAATATCATTTTAGGCACGTGCTCCATTAGGTTCTCCAGCATATGAGGACAGATATTTTATATAGAAATAAATGGTAGAACTTTATGCATTTTGTGTGTGGCAAATATAGGAAGAATAAGGGGATATATTCCTATATATGTACATAAATATTTATGTATAGTCCACCTATGTATTTATGTATATAAAGAACCATTAGTTACCATATAGTGTGTGTCCTATATTTGACCTCAAAGAGTTTCGGGAACCGTTGGTCGCTTCGATGTTGTTGTCTTTCGGCGCGCCTGATGGCGTGGGAAAGTATAAAAGCAATTGTAGGCGTTGTGGGAAATTTCTTTGGAAAGCCACAAGATTACTGGCCCCTCAGTCGATGCAAAGCATTCGTTCAGTTGAGAAGTGAAATTTTCCTGCCCGGCGTGCACCCAAAAAGTAGCAAGGATATAAGCAAAAGGATAACACAGCCCTCAGCCAGAACACAATAAGCAAGCAAAACTTGTTGATCGAACATTTGTGGGCGATAAAGTATGTGGAATTTAATGAAATATTTTCGAAATAAAAATACAAATACGAAAGAATTTATTAGTGAGAAGAAACTTTCTGAAATCTATGGAATCTGTTGGATGGCAGAAACATTTGCTGCAATTAATTTACTTTTCTGTGCGACATCTTCGATCCTTAGATCTGTGCTATGAGTTCTGTGTGCTGTGTGTGTCGAGACCAGAAATAGATTTTGTGGAATAAAAAATGGCACGCAAATTAGAACATTAAAACGAAATTATGATTTCTATCAACTTGTGGACCACTCGCCCACGCCGCTCCGTATGATATCTGCAAAAAATATTAGCTGTATTTTCGGTGACATCATTTTTGCGTTTATAGTCCCTGGGGGGTGTGTACTGTACTTTTTCCAGAGAGTATAATTACTGATCGTGTGTGTTCCCCTCTTTTTACAGCTGAAGTCAAAATGCCAAGCGGTAAGGTAGACAAACCCGTTATCCAGGACAATCGTGATGGTACCGTCTCGGTGAAGTACGATCCACGCGAAGAGGGCTCCCACGAGCTGGTCGTCAAATACAATGGCGAACCCGTCCAAGGTAAGTGAAACGCTGCAGCATTAAAGTACATTTTCTGATGGATTTGGTTTTTGCTGTGGCAGGTTCCCCCTTCAAATTCCACGTCGACTCGATCACCTCTGGCTATGTGACGGCCTATGGACCTGGGCTGACCCACGGCATCACTGGCGAGCCGGCCAATTTCACCATCTCGACCAAGGGCGCCAGCGCCGGTGGCCTGACCATGGCCGTCGAGGGACCTAGCAAGGCAGTTGTAAGTGCTTCAGCCTTCCGCATTCCTATGTGTCTCTATAGCGAGTGGCTTCTTCTTTGCAGATCAACTACCATGACAACAAAGACGGCACTGTCTCGGTGCAATATCTGCCCACGGCGCCCGGCGAGTACCAGGTGTCGGTGCGCTTCGGCGACAGGCACATCAAGGGTTCGCCCTACTTTGCCAAGATCACTGGCGAGGGTCGCAAGCGCAACCAGATCTCGGTGGGCTCTTGCTCGGAGGTCACCATGCCCGGCGACATCACCGACGATGATTTGCGCGCATTGAATGCCTCCATCCAGGCGCCCAGCGGCCTCGAGGAGCCTTGCTTCCTCAAGCGCATGCCCACCGGCAACATTGGCATTTCGTTCACACCCCGCGAGACCGGCGAGCATCTGGTCTCGGTGAAGCGCATGGGCAAGCACATCAGCAACTCCCCCTTCAAGGTGACCGTCTGTGAGCGCGAGGTGGGCGATTCCAAGAAGGTGAAGGTGAGCGGAGCTGGCCTCAAGGAGGGCCAAACGCACGCGGACAACATCTTCTCAGTGGACACCCGCAATGCCGGCTTCGGCGGTCTCTCCGTCTCGATCGAGGGTCCCAGCAAGGCCGAGATTCAGTGCACGGACAAGGACGATGGCACCCTCAACATCTCGTACAAGCCCACCGAGCCGGGCTACTATATTGTCAATCTGAAGTTCGCCGATCATCACGTGGAGGGATCACCCTTCACCGTCAAGGTGGCCGGCGAGGGCAGCAACCGGAAGCGTGAGAAGATTCAGCGTGAGCGCGATGCCGTGCCCATCACGGAGATTGGCAGCCAGTGCAAGTTGACGTTCAAGATGCCAGGCATCACCTCGTTCGACCTGGCCGCGTGCGTCACATCGCCCAGCAATGTCACCGAGGATGCTGAGATTCAGGAGATCGAGGATGGCCTCTACTCGGTGCACTTTGTTCCCAAGGAGCTGGGCGTGCACACCGTCTCGGTGCGCTACTCCGAGATGCACATACCCGGCTCTCCCTTCCAGTTCACTGTCGGTCCCCTGCGCGATTCGGGCAGCCATTTGGTCAAGGCCGGCGGCTCCGGACTGGAGCGGGGCGTGGTCGGAGAGGCAGCCGAGTTCAATGTGTGGACCCGCGAGGCGGGTGGTGGCTCCCTGGCCATCTCCGTGGAGGGTCCCAGCAAGGCAGACATCGAGTTCAAGGATCGTAAGGACGGCAGCTGCGATGTCTCGTACAAGGTGACCGAGCCGGGAGAGTATCGCGTGGGGCTGAAGTTCAACGATCGCCACATACCCGACTCACCCTTCAAGGTGTACGTCTCTCCGGATGCGGGCGATGCCCACAAGCTGGAGGTGCAGCAGTTCCCGCAGGGCAACATCCAGGCGGATGCCCCCTACCAGTTTATGGTGCGCAAGAACGGAGCCAAGGGCGATCTGGATGCCAGAATTGTGGCACCATCGGGCACCGACGATGATTGCTTCATTCAGGCCATCGATGGGGAGATGACTTCGGTGCGGTTTTATCCACGCGAGAACGGAATCCATGCCATCCACGTCAAGTTCAATGGCGTCCACATACCTGACTCCCCCTTCAGAATCAAGGTGGGCAAGAATGTGGCTGACCCAGCCGCTGTTCATGCCACCGGCAATGGCCTGGCCGAGGTCAAGACTGGACACAAGACCGACTTCATTATCAACACCTGCAATGCCGGCGTTGGCACGCTAGCCGTCTCCATCGATGGCCCCTCCAAGGTGGCCATGGACTGCACAGAGGTCGAGGAGGGCTACAAGGTCCGCTACACACCCCTGCTGCCCGGCGAGCACTACATCACGGTCAAATACAACAACGTGCACATTGTGGGATCACCGTTCAAGGTGGACGCTGTTGGCGAGAAGCTGGCCGATGAGGGTGCACAGGAAACGTCGACTGTCATCCTGGAGACCGTGCAGAAGTCAGCTAAGGGTGGCAAGAACACTGGCGTTCATCTGCCCGCCTTCAAGTCCGATGCCAGCAAGGTTGTGCCCAAAGGCATGGGCCTGAACAGGGCCTACATTGGCAAGCAGAATCAGTTCAGCATCTGTGCCACCGATGCGGGTGAGTAATTACTTGAGTTATTATCCTGAACTTTCACTAATCATTTGTACATCTCTCTGTTTAGGCAACAACATCTTGTATGTTGGTATGTATGGACCAAAGGGACCCTGCGAGGAGTTCCATGTCAAGCATGCTGGCCACAACAACTACAATGTGCAGTATCTGGTGCGCGATCGCGGGCAGTATATACTGCTAATCAAGTGGGGCGAGGAGCATATACCCGGCTCCCCATTCCAGATTGATGTCTAGGCATATATGTATGTGTAGGATATATGCCACTCCTCTTCGTCGCTTCATTTATGTACCCGCAGCGCATCCGCATGTTCCAGGGTCAAAATTCGTGTGTCTGTTTTTTATTTCCTCTCTATCTCGCCCTTGTTTTCATCATGTGTAATTTCTCTTTGTTAAATTTTAATTTCTTGCTTTAACGCTCTACTTATATTAGGTAAGTCTTTTTGTTATTTGTAAATACATGGAAGGAGCTTGTGGCTTTCTTTTTGTTCGACTCGAGACGCGCCATTTTGCACCTTATAAATCTTACATTAAATTTGATTCGATTTGTTTAATGTTTTCTTGTGAAGCAAAGCTCAAAACACAAACATGGATTTGATAAACATAAATGAATATTCAACACACACATTTTTGGGCACACACAAGAAGTACAGTACTACAACTACTACTATTGCAATGCGAATAAATCTCTTAAACAATTATTTAATACTTAAGAACACAATTTATGATGGATTATTATGACGTATTATGTTTTTTATTATCACTTATCGACATTGTAATTTACGTGAAATAAATCAAACAAAAATCTACAAATAATTACAAAGCTCTTTCCACTCTCCCTCTATGTGGGATGTTTTGAAAACATTCCCAAATTATATTTATAACGAATGAATGGATAGAAAACTTAAAGTTAAAACTGGCGAATCAATCCTCTTTGGAATTCCCCAGAATGCTGTACACTTCTCCATATCGATTAATGTTTTCCCAGATGTCTTCGTCGCTGGAACAAGAGCCACTGGAGGTCTCTAACTCGTGCACCAGAGTGTGGGCAGTGTCCGGACTGGCACTGAGTGCGCTTGCCAGCTTGGGTGTGGGGCGATAATAAACCGAGTGGCGGCTGTCGTAGCTGCGACTGCCCATGTGATACTTGAGATATTTTCTGGCCCGACGTTCTCCAATCACCCGACCAAGTTCCTGCTCGGTGAGCGTAAAGTTGCCCGAATCGGCTGTGGTGGAGCTTCTGTGCAGCAGGATGCCCCTCTTGGTAATATTAAGGGGCTGTAGCTTTTGCTTTTTTGCCTCACAAGTGGTTGTGGATGTCACCACAGTGCAGTCGGCCTCGCCACCCTCTTCGATTGATTCCAAGTCTATGACGCTCGGCGGGGATGAGTCATTTTGCAGAATTTCGTCAATTTTCGGTTCATGTTCCGAGGTGCTCATGGCAGTGCGCTTTTTCACCCTCATTATCCGAGTACTGGCCGTATCGTTCGCCAAGGCGGTGGAGTTGCAGGCGACGCTGTTATTGTGGAAGAGAGACATCGAAGAAGACTGCTCCAGCGCTGTCATTTGTGGGTCCACCTTGAGCCTCTGTTCTGCTTGGCGCTTCAACTGCTCCATTCGATAAGTTTTCTTGGACAAGGCCAGGGCTCGCTTCAACTCCTTAGCCTCTTCCGTGTCATTTAATGAAGTCATATTTTGTTCAGGCAATTCACCTTCATCAGAGCTGGAGCTGGAGCTGGCTGCTTCGACATATTTTGGTAAGGCGCAACGTTTTAGTCTTACAATTGCTGACTTTATCTTTACATTCTGTTCATTGGCTGTGAATTGGGAATCTGGCGAGTGAGCCTTTTCTTCGCTGATTTGAGGCAAACTTGAAGCAGTATTCGAATTGTATTTATTCGTGGCAGCAGGCTTGGGTCTCAATCGCCTCTTCTCGGGCGCGTCAGTTACGGAAGTCTCTGCTGATGATTTATTTTTTAAGATCTTCTGCGAGTTGACATCTACATCGGAGTTGGTGCAAATCTCAGTTGGTGTTTGGTATGTTTTCTTTAGTTCCATTTTATGTGCGGTAAACAATTTCTTGAGGCGGTCAACTTCTAGCGTCACTCCCTTCGCGGACTTGGCTACATCTTCCTTCAGAGTTTCAGGCAAGCTTGAGGAATCTGCTGCCTTGTCAGTGTCTTCGCTGATTGCAGGCAAAGTCCTTACGGTTTTCTTATGTGGCGGCTTTTCCATAGAAGACATTGGCTTGTTGGGTGTTTTGATGGCTTTTCTATTTTGGGCCAACTTTTTCTGTTTCCCCTCCGAGAATCTCATTAAACGGCTTCTATTTCTGAATTCGTCTTCATCCGAAGAATCCGTTTCATCTTCAGAACTTGCCCTGATCACGATTTCGCTGATTGGAGGCCATTTTGTTGGAATGGCTTTCTGTTTGGTGGCCTTTTCCACAGTTGAGATTGCTGCCTGCCTGCGTTTCATGGGCGCGTCTTCATCGGAAGTGTCGCTGTCAATGGAATGTTTAATAAACTGATTAGTCGCCTCACGCCTCGATGCAACAGCGGAAGTTGCCTTCCTAGTCAGTTTATGCAGGGATTCAGGCATGGCCCGTTCACGGCGCTTCGAGCGCACGGTCTGTGATGTTTTCCTCAGCGTTAAATGTTTCTTTTTGCAAATTTGCAGACGATTGTTGCGTTTGGTAGGCGTGCCCGTGTGCACGGGACTGTTGCAGTTATCCACAACCCATTCCTCTGTCGAGCTGTTGGCAATGTGCACCACGTCAGCGCACAGCTGGTCGCTGTTGCAGCAGCTGCAATCGTTTTCCAAAAGGCGTGGACGCAGGTCCAGCTCCTCCTGGAAGCTGTGTGGACGTCGCACGCAGTGCAGGGACCTTGACGATGCTGATTGGTGTTGATATTCGAGCTGGCCGCGATATGAACAGCATTCATAGGCACTTCTGGTCAGCAAACGTCTCAGGCAAGATCGGCAGTCGCACCCGCTTAAATTGGCATCCTCGTCCTTGCTCGACTCCGACTCAAAAAACGATGAAGCGACGCGACGCTTACGCAGATGCTTGAGTCGCGAGTGATGGCTGCTGCTATGGCTGCTGCTGCCATTGTAGGTGCAGTGCCTGGGCCTGCTGGCGAGATAGGCCAACTTCCGCTCCTTCTCACGACGCCGATGCAGCAGTGCCTGCATGTGATGGCGGTGCTCCTGTTCATCGTCGTAGCCGTACTTGACACGCAGCTCGTCGCGCCTACGCGGATGTGTGCGATACATTTTGATGGTCGTCATGTTGGTCACCTTGGAGGTGGTTGCATTTCGTCTGCGACTCTGCATTATGTAGCGGGCCGTGTCGACGGAGTGAAGCGACTCGTTGTCGCTGGCATCGAAGTGTGAATCGTGCCGTTGGGAGCTCTCCGCCTCCATATAGACACTGTTGTTGCGGCGCATCCATTTTCCTACATGCTGTTCGATCTTCTGCGCATCGAAGGTGTCCAGTATTTTATCCAGTCCAGCCGCCTTCCACTTGCGCTTGTGCTCCTCGACAACGGGCATCGTTTCATTCATAATCTTCTCTATTTCGGCCGTTTCTGCTTTGTTCTCCCCAGCGCACAAAATCATCGTCAGCTCCGCTTTGCTCATGGCTGTCGTTGTATTCATGTTTCTCATGTGCAGATCCGCTTCCAGCAGATCATCTTCTACCGCCTCCTCATCCTCCGGTACATCGGGGTCTCTTTCCTCACCTTTAAACAGATTCTCAATGTTTTCCATATCAATCTCTTCGCCATCGTCGACTTCCATGAAGTGCTATAAAGAAATAGCTTAGCATTCGGATCGCAAACCAAAAGAAGGCCTCACCTTCATCGTGTTAGCCCAGCGTTTGGAGCGTTCGAAGACCAGTGTCTCCAGCGTTTCTTCGTCGAATGCT